>NC_016131.3:12052500-12677500 GCF_000005505.3 Brachypodium distachyon | reverse complement strand
GGGATACAAGAACGTCTCATTGCAGCCATCCCTTTATCCTCTCACCGGCTTCGTACCGGGGAAGTCCATTAAGCCGCTCGGACAAATTGAGCTCCTCATGACCTTCGGGAGCGCCACAAATCATCGAACCGAGCTCGTGCGCTTCGACGTGGTGGACATGGAGGCCTCTGATTAGTGTGTTATATATAGTTTTTTTTCAGGCTTTGTTGTGTGCATTTGGTTCAGATCTCTGTCGAAATCAGCACATTTAATCCATAATTTAGTAAGAAAAGCTTATAAATCTCTCTTGCACAACTTTTACAGGCTGCTGTTTTTCTTTTGCAGTTAGGGTGCAAAAAGGCATCTAATTTTTCAATTTGGACCTTACCTACTAGGAAAAAACTTTATCACGTGAGAGTTGCACAAAAAGGAGAAGAAAAAGCAAGTTAAGGGATCAAAGTGCAGAGAGAAAGTGACAGTTTCAGGATCTTCTTGGAGAGAAAGGAGAAAAGCCGCAGGGGGAAATGAAAAAATGGCAATGCCATGCTGCAGCCAGGCCACCATCGCAGGACTTAGGGGGCACTTCTGTACAGAGGGGGGTTATCTTTTCTATCGAAAAGCCGCAGGGGGGAAATGAAAAAAAGAGAGGAAAGAAAAGAAGAGAAGGGAGGAAAGGAAAATGATGGAGATGGAGATGGATCTGCACCCTCGCTTAACCTAGCTGCGACACCGTCACCAAGATCACCGGAGCACTGAACAAGAATTCTTCCTTCGTCTCCATACTCTGCTGTCCCTCCAAGCCGAACCATCGACTTCTGTCAAGCATGCAGGAGTTCTCTGTAATGGTCTTCTAGTCTCTCCCTTTCTTGATCTTTGCTGCTGCTGATCTGTACCTGCAAAACGAGAGATAAACTTGTTTCTTTTCCTCTGTTTCCCTATGAGTATGCTTGCCACAAATTGAGCCTTTTTTTTGTTGAGAAATTAGTGTACTTTTCTCTATTTGTTCAGAGTTAGTTGTTCATTTTGTTCTCTGCTTGATTTTTCTTGCGATGTAAAAAACCCCGAAAAACACAAAAATATAGTTGTTACTTAATTATTCTGTGAAATCCTTCCTTCTCTCATATGTGCTTCTCCCTTGATCTAGAGTATTTTGCTTGTGTTTTGTCGAGATTCAGTCCCCGTAGCTGTAAGCAAACTACAGAACAAGCTCTTGATTTGTTATCTTTTAGCTAGATCAGTCAAGTCTTTTTTATTAATTCCTCTTTAATCTGTTTGTCTAGCTGTTCGAAACTAGTTAACTGTTTGTAATTAGTTCCCTGTGAGAGAACACGACAACACTACTTTCTACATTCTGTCAGCCTCCTTTAACGCCATCCTCAGGAGGACGACGCTATACCGTCTCTGCGCCACCGTCCACCACAACTTCTTGTGTATGAAGATCCCGGGCCCAAAAGGCGTGATAACGGTCCGCGGCGAGCGATCTTCCGACAGGAAGACCCTCTACCGCCATGAGACCAAGTGCGCCGAAAAGAGAAAATCATCAAAGAGTATCAACATGCTTTCGGATGCAGGAGCATCCGAAACCGATCACTCGGAGCGCTACATCCCTAAGCCCCTCCCCGAAGGAGAACTCAAGGAAGTACGCGTCTCCCAAGAAGACGCCACGCGCACGGTGAAGATCGGAGCCGACCTCCTGAGTAAACTCGAGGAAGAACTCGTCGACCTACTTCGCAAGAATTCCAATCTCTTCGCTTGGTCACGTTCTGACATGGGAGGAGTCCCGTGCGACGTCATGGAGCATCGCCTCGCCGTAAGGCCCGACAAAGCTCCCGTAAAGCAAAAACTTCGGAAACTCTCCACCGAGCGATGCGAGGTCATCAAGCAAGAAATCGCCAAACTTTCCGACGCCGGGCTAATCCGAGAAGTTTGGCACCCCGAATGGTTAGGCAATCCCGTCTTGGTGAAGAAGGCCAACGGCAAGTGGCGAATGTGTGTCGACTTTACCGACCTGAACAAGGCGTGCCCCAAGGACGACTACCCGCTCCCTCGGATCGAACAACTGGTCGACTCCACAGCGGGATGCGAAAGGTTGAGTTTCTTGGATGCCTATTCAGGATATCACCAAGTCCACATGGCCAACGAAGACGAGGAAAAAACGAGCTTCATCACTCCCATCGGCACCTTCTGCTATCGCAGGATGCCTTTTGGTTGAGGAACGCCGGCGCAACTTTCCAATGCCTCGTCAGCCTCATCCTCAAGGAACAATTGGGGAGGAACGCCGAAGTGTACGTTGAAGACGCCGTCATCAAAAGTCAAATTGCAGGGACCCATCCCAAGGACCTGCAGGAAACCTTCGACAATCTCTGCAAGTATGGCGTGAAGCTCAATCCGGAAAAGTGCGCATTTGGAGTTCGAGGAGGGAAACTCTTAGGCTGCCTTGTCTCCCAACGGGGGATCGAGGCAAACCTGGAAAAAATTTGGGCCATCCTGGAGATGGAACCTCCTCGCTCCGTCAAAGATGTGCAACGCCTAGCGGGAAGAATGGCGGCCCTAGGACGATTCGTCGCCCAGTCAGCCAAAAAGGGTCTCCCTTTCTTCAAAGCCCTGACGAGCCTCGACAACTTTGAGTGGACCGACGAAGCTCAAAGGGCCTTCGAAGATCTCAAGACCTATTTGTTGACCCCTCCACTTCTCACGAGCCCAAAACAGGGGAAGCCTTTGCTCCTGTACCTCGCCGCGACCCCGGTCGCCGTAAGCGCAGCACTCATGAAGGAAGAAGATGGGTCACAACGCACGGTGTACTACGTGAGCGAAGCTTAGGGAGGAGCGAAGGGTCGATACACCCAGATCGAGAAGATCGCGTACGCCCTCCTCATGGCCTCTCGAAAGCTCCGTCATTACTTCATGGGCCACACTATCATGGTGCGAACTACCTTCCCACTCAAGAAAGTCTTCGGCAACAAGGAGGCCACCGGAAGAATCGCCAAATGGGCAACGGAATTGGCTCATTTCTTGTTGGAACTCACGGCGAGAACGGCCAAAAAATCCCAAGGCCTGGCTGACTTCGTGGCCGAGTGGCACGCTCCACTAGCCCCGCCCAAAGAAATCACATCCAATACCGAGCGCCCCGAACCACATTGGATAATGAGGTTCGACGGCTCTAAGCGCCTCAACGGTGCGGGGCTGGAGTCTTACTCATCAGCCTCGAAGGCAAGATCTTGGAGTACGCCGCCCACCTTGACTTCAATACCACCAACAATATGGCAGAATATGAGGCGCTACTTCTCGAACTTCGATTAGCCAAGGCCATGGGAGTCCGACGCCTTCTCATCCAAGGAGACTCCAAATGGACAAGTCATATCAATGCCTTGATGAAAGGATGAAGAAATACATCGAAGAACTTCGCAAGATGGAACGGTATTTCCTGGGCATGGAAGCGCGGCGCATCCCATGAGGAGAAAATCACCTGAAACTACCGCCCCCGTACAGGGTTCGATCTCTGTGCTTACCGTGCTAGTGCCTGGATCGACTCGCTAGCACACACAGTTTCAAGATGTAATATCAAGATACAAAGGTCAAAAGTATATTACATCGCATTGATCCAGAATTTAATACTACCTTACATATTGCATAACCGCATGGGTTAGCTCAAAAGAGAATAGAATCTTGCAGCGGAAAGCAGGAGATAGGGGAGTCCCATAACAATTCCACAGTCGAAACATGTTGGAAGATGTAAACTCGCAACCCTAACAATTCGTACCTCACTCTTCACCTGGTTCACCTGCAACATTTAAACGTTGCAGCCACTAGGGGGTCAATACATTGAATGTATTGGCAAGTTCACCAACAGGTTATAACAGATCATATCATATGCATTATTTGGCAAGGTAGGGGTTTGGTTATTTGCATAAAAGCATCAATGTTTCATCCTATCATTTTCAAACAAATAGTTTTATCACTATTGGACACGAGGTAGAAACACCCATGCTCCTATTAACCTAGGCACATTGAGTAGACACATCAATGCTCCTACCCAGTTCAAACCATTTATTTTATTAGGAAGTTCGAATGAGTGAGACCTTCCTTACAGCGCCCAAATCTAGTCGCTCATAATTGTCCGTAATCGGGGACACCGCTAAGTACTTAGTTTAACACTCTCGAGAGGGGATACACTTTACCCACAAGAAATCGACGTGTTAATCACTTACTGTCCTCAGGGTAGAGTAGCAACGGCATCGACTATAGGAATTTTCAGAACATAATTCCACAGACCACTTGAGGGACGCGTTCCAACCTACACTGCTACATACCGATGTCACCTCGGATCCAGGTTCATATTTCTTACATCCATCCTAGCAGAGCCCATATTACCATGTGGTTGTACTGGAAGCTACTAAACAGGAAACTAGTCCAATCTCTGGTTACCCCGGGTGGCATCCCACATTTGCGACGCAGGCGCTCCCATAGAAATGGCGAGACGACTCATAGAAATGGACCTGACGTCGCATACATCTCAAATACTCAAAGCAGCCCACCCAGGACGGTTCATTGAATTACTTGTTTTGCCATATACTAGGAAAACCATACTTTAATTCAATAACATCACATTGTAATAATACAACCCTCGTATATTATCATAGCATAGCATTTTACTACTACGATGGCAATTGGTGGTAAGGACATGGCAAGGGTATCCTATACTACTAGGAGAGACCATAGCTAGCATAGATACAATAATAATTCTTACAATGCAACTAATAAAATCTAGTTCATAATAAAATATTAGGATGATGATCAAAGTGAACTTGCTTGTTTATATCTTTGTATCCTTTTTCTTTGTCGATACTCATAGTTACCGCACTCCGTATAATCTATCGCGAAGAACGAAAAGCAATAATAAATAACTATTCGAGAACTCCAAATCATAACTCCAGTTAAAGAACCAAAAGCAAATACAATGTTTAAATTAAATAGTACCTAACTACTGTTAGGTTGTCCTAGACATAGATCTAAGATGTAGGAACAAGGTTTGGAACAAAAGCGGAGTTGGAACGGAATTGATTTGGTAACCTACGGGCTCTTAACAGATACAACTTTCTAGGGGTCATGGGCTACTGTAGATTAACTTTGGAAGGTGTACAAAGTGGTCTAGAAATTAGATTTTGGTGAACTCTAGTCACAACAGAAAGAATGAACTGGTTTGAAACTATGGATCAACATGTATGGGTTTTGGAACATTGCTAATCAATAAGACAGTGTTAACCGATACAAAGTTTGGTTGGGCATGGACTAGTGTGGCTGTGTGGGAAAAAGTGCACCAAGTGGACTAAACTGCAGATCATGGTGTGCTCTACACAACACAGAAATAATTGGCCGAAAAGGAACTATGGCTCACAAGATACAAGGCCTGGAATGAAGCTACTCAAAACAGTACTGTTTCTGTCGCGACAGAAAAGGATGGGAGGCTGTTAAGGATACAGTTTTGCAACGACTATGTACTGGTCTGGATGAACTTTTAAAGGTGTTAAAAGAGGTCTAGGATGTAGATTTGGATTTGATATTGACATGACAGAAAGAATCATCTAATTTGGAGTGATGGCTCAAAAGATATAGGCTCCGGAAGACAGCTAACTGATGTGACAGTGTTAACAGATACGACTTTTGATTGAAGATGCACTTAAGTAGATGAATCCTAACTTGTGCAAAAAGTACACTAATGTGGAGAACAAGATCTATTCAATGATCTACACAAGGATTGGAACCAAACGGATCAATGGAACAGCCTACAGAAATTATGAAAGGTGGCTAATCCAGAAACAATGAGCTGTGAATAGCAATTTCTTATGAAGATGCACTACAGAAGCTCTTGGATACAGGCTATACAAACTGATCTGACCTATAGTGAAGGACGTGCTCTAACTACCACAGAAAGATTCGGCCAAAACTGATATACAGGTCAAAATATATGGTCTTCTAAACAAGGCTAATCAAAACAGATCATGCTGAAAGTTTTCTCACCGAAACGGAGTTTGCCGGAGTTCGGAAAATGGCAAAGGAGTCGTCCGCAGGGTCGATGTGGTCGTGGAAGAGTCTAGGGACGTGCGCGACATCGAGGCGGACATCGTGACGCGGCTTGCACGGTTGGAGACGCATCCGGACTCGACGGGCAGAGCTTCGGGCGTGGCGTCGGCATGGGGTCAGGGACGGCGCGGCCAACGGCGTCAAAAGATCGCGAAACCTTGTCACAAAGGTAGGAGATGGTCACGTGAGTGCACTGGTGAAAGGAATTGGAAAACGAACCTTCGGAGAGAGCTCACCGACAACAATGGCGGTGGCGACGGACGGAGACGGGCGTCGATGGTGCCGGATCTACAGAGGGATAGAGGCTCAACTTTCTACATGGGAATGGGAGAGGATAGGCAAAGGCTCAAAGTGACGCGCGTGGGATCCTTTTATACTGGCTGAGGAGAGAGATCGGGCATGGATGTCGACGGGCGGCATTCGGGGCGCCTCTTTTGGAAAAAGCCATTAAGAGAGGAAACGTCAAATTGATTGCCTGAATCGGTTCATGAGATGGTGGGGATTGACGAGGTGGTTTCCTTTCGAAAAAAAATGCGCGGGAAGGAAAGAAATCAAAGGAGGAAATCATGGAGGGGCTTTCCCACGCAAAGGAGGGTGCTCGTGCTCGCTCGGCTGGGCCGAGGGGAGATGGGCCGGCCCAATTTGGGTCGGTCCTTTCTCTTTTCTTTCTTTTTCTTTTTTCATCTATATCTTTTGATTCATAACTACAAATAAGTCCAAATAAACTCCAAAAAATTTGTAAATTCAAATCCTCCAAGGTGTCAGCTTTTGTGACTTGGATCCTTTCAAAATAAAATATTTAAAAATATCTTTGCTTATATATTTGCCTTTAGGGCTTTATAACTAATAATCAAAATAGATTTCAAAATCTATTATGAAACTTTTGTTTCATAAATTAGTTTAAACTCCAATAAAAATATTGGGTTGTCATACTTTGCACTAAAATCCTTCCTTAGCTAAATACCCCATTGGGTTGAGCTCCAAATAATTGAACTCCAAATAAAATCTCATAATAATTACATGGTTCACTAAATTCTCAATTAGCTTTATAACAACAAATCTCAAATCATGTAAACCATCGTAGATGTTTCCAACTATATATATATATTTGGGAAGTCACGTTATCCCACTCTCAATGACGGAATAAATGTTGGAATAACATTTGCACATGAGGATGTCACGTTATCCTCTTCTCGACTATTTGATAACTTCTTCTCGAAAACAAAATTAACACGACAAAGCAAATATTGAGAAAAACAAAGGTGAATCATTAAATATGTTTTCCAACCGTATACTTGGAAAAGTCATATTATTCACTTTCTTTAACATTTAAATAAATGTCAGAAATTATTTCTAATTGATTCAAATATTTCAACGATGCTCTCAAATGGTCATTGCATCCAAATTTGGAAACTTGGGATGTTAATAAATCCTTCAAAAAGAAAATAGGATTTGCTAAGATTAAAGAATAATCCATATAAACTGATAAGATGCAAATGGGTCCAAATAAAATACTTTGGACTTATATAAATCTCCCAACAATGTTGTATAATTTGGATAGTCATATTAATCCACTCTTTTGTTGATTGTTCAAACATGGTGTGGAAAAATTTAATTAAGTCCTAAAAATTCAAAATCCTTCAGAAATTCACAACCAAAATACTCCCTCCATTTCACAAAGAATGGCACGCAAGTATTTCAAAATTTTGCTTTGACCAATAATTAGACTAATAATTTGAGACTTATGTGTTACAAAAATTATATCATTGGATTCGTATTTCCAAAAACTTTCCAACGATATAAAATTTGTAACATATAATCTACATATAATTGGTCTAATCGTTGGTCAAAGTTCGACCTCAAAAAGCGTGGGCGCCATTCTTTGTGAAATGGAGGGAGTAATTTCCAAAAAAAGCCAATATTTTATTTAAAATAATTACTTTATTTAACATTCCAAAATGGGAAAATTCTGAGATGTTACATCACCTGGCCGACAGGTTAGCCCGAACGGCCGGTTCTAAAGAACCGCTTCTGCCCGGTGCATTTTTCGAAATAATTCACGCCCCATCCATAAAGGAAGAAGCCGACACCCTTGACGAGGCTTCAAAGACCAGCATGGTCATCGACACTCCACCTTCTTGGATGACACCGATTATCCGCGCCTTGGAAGGCGAGGTGGACGAAGAAGCGAAAGGCCCAAGCGCCAAAACTCTTCTAGCAAAAGCCAAGATGTACGTCCTCCTCGACGGCATCCTATACAAGAAAGGAGCGGCCGCATTGCTTAAGTGCATAACTCCTGACCGAGGAGCCGAGCTCCTCCTGGAAATCCATTCAGGAATATGCGGCCACCATCTTGCGCCAAGAGCCACCGCGGCAAAAGCCTTATGTCAAGGATTCTATTGGTCCTCCATGGTGCAAGACGCAATCACCATATTGCAGAAATGCGAAGCTTGCCAGAAAATGGCTAAGTCAATACATGCGCCCGTAACTTCCCTGAAGAACATCTCGATAACATAGCCATTTGCACGCTGGGGAATGGACCTTCTTGGGCCTTTCCCCGCATGCAACGGGGTCTGCAAGTACCTCGTGGTGACGATTGATTACTTCTCCAAATGGATAAAGGCAGCGCCACTTGGCAAGATCACGTCACAGGCCGTTCAAAAAAATTTCTGGGAAAACATCATATGCCGATATGGCGTCTCGCGAGAGCTAACTGCGGACAACGGCAAACAGTTTGACTGTGCGGAATTCCTCAAATTCTACGAATGCCTTGAGATCAAGCTGCACTTCGCATCCGTAGCTTACCCCGAGAGCAACGGCGCATGCGAAAGGGAAAATGGACTCATCCTCCAAGGACTCCGCCGAAGGGTAGAGCGCATGAGTAGCAAAGCAAGGGGAACAGGGGAGATGAACTCGCTAGCGTGGTTTGGGGCATACGCACCTCCATAAGCCGTTCCACGGGCCGAACACCATTCTCTTTGGTATATGGATCCGAAGCAGTTCTTCCCGCCGAGGTCGAGTTCCGCTCACCTCGGGTCGAAAGGCTCCAAGAAGCCACCCCAATTGCCTTCATCGAAAATGAAGAACATCCCAAGACGGCCGTCGATCTTGTGGAAGAAGCTTGTGACAAAACCCTCATGAGGCACGCCGTCTATGAGCAAAGCGCCGCACGCTTCTACAACACAAGAGTGCGGGAACGAGCCTTCTCCCAAGGAGATCTCGTGCTGAAAAAGAATGTCGACCCAAAGCTCCAGCGCAAACTCGACCCTAGATGGGAAGGACCATACCGCATTGCCGCAGTATTGGAAAATGGTGCATACCACCTCGATAATATGAAAGGGCAAAATCTTGTCCATGCCTGGAACAGCGACAAGCTCCGGCAGTTCTACGCCTAAGGAGGACCTTCAAGGGCAATCCTTGCCGCTCCCAAAAGGAGATCATCAGCGCCCAACCGGCCTCTTCCCTATGAAACTTCGAGGGATCATAAGCGCCAACGAGGCCACGTCTACATAAGGCTTGTAAGTGCCCGTCGGGCCATACCTTAAGACAAGGAAGCAAGGATAAATAAAGCAAGTCCTTGTGAAAAAATTAAGAGTAACACGAGACACTCACACGACTCATCGTCGTAACAGAGCCGCTGCCCCTGTGCCGCTCACCGAGGAACGCGGAAAGGCCTCCTTTGGCCCGAGCATCCTCTAAAAATGTCCACGGACATAGGTCACTACAAGCGACTTGTTCCTTGGTGGATCCTAGCGTGCCTCGAGGCCATCCACCAAGTAGAACCAAGTCCCCCGAGGACCGGAAGCTCCTTAAAACACATTTAAGGGGAACCGTAAATAAGCGAGTTATGCATGAGCTTACTTACCTCGGAGAACCATGCTACCCGTATGCGAGATGTCGCGCGCGGGCCTGCATGATAGTAACCGGGTTAAGGCTCCATAATAATCGCGGGAAAGCATAGCTTCCTGAATTCTGAAGAGGGAAAATTCCGCATGAAATTTCCCGAAAGGCAGGTCGAAATGTCCGGATCACTACCGACATATCGATAGCGACCCTCACAAGGGTACTAGGACCCATGGCTCGTAACCATTGCCTAAGGCACCGAAGCCAAGTCGTATCCCAACGGCGACAGCAATTGATGACACAAAAGTGTAATCATAGCGAACGATCGCGAGCTGTATAAACTGAGAAAATATAGTACTTCACAAGAAGTAAATATAGTACTCCGAGAAACACATGTTGAGCCAAGTTAACATTTCCGATAATGTCGACTACGTGGTGAAACATGAAAAATACATTGAAGCGACCGCCCCCGTATACGGGTTCAATCTCTGTGCTTTAGTGCTAGTCCCTGGATCGACTCACTAGCACACACAGTTTCAAGATGTAATATCATAGAACAAAGGTCTCAATATTACAACGAATCATCCAGAATTTAAAGGGTACTTACAACTCGCATAACCTCACGGGTTAGCTAGAAATAAAACAACTGTTTAGCAGCGGAAAACGAAAGATACAAGGGCACATCAACACCACGGTGAGAGCGTGTTGGAATGTAGGCCTGTAACCCAAACAAGCAGAACGTACATCTTACTCGTCGTCGGAGCTTCCTGCATCATTAAATGATGCAGCCACTAGGGTCAATACATTGAATGTATTGGCAAGATTCACTAGGAGTTATAATAGAACCTACCAAGTATATGCAGTATTTGGCAAGGTGGAGTTCAGGCTGTTTGCGTGGAAGCAGAACATAAAATACCCTACTACAAAGGAATGTTATAATAATGTTAACTAATGGACACGGGGTAGACACACCCATGCTCCTATTAACCTAGAGTACATTGAAGTGGATTCTTCAAGTGCTCCTACCCTGTTCAAACCATTCATTTTAATTAAGAAATTGGAATGAGTGAGACTTTCCTTACAGCTCCACATCTAGTTGCTCAAATTGTCCATTGCCGGGGACACGGCTAAGTACTTAGTTTTGACGCTCTCAAGAGTTTGTACACATTCCCCACAAGAAACCGACGTGTTAATCCTTTGCTGTCCTCAGGGTAGAGTAGCAACGGCATCGATTACGAGATTTTCAGAGGTAATTCCCTAAACCACGAGAGAATCACGCTCCCCCTACACGGCTACCTCAGTACAATTCCTCGGGTCTAGGTTCATACAACTTACTCTTGTCTCGCCAGAGCCCATATAGCATTGTGGTTGTACTAGAAGCTTCTAAATTGGAAACTAATCCAATCTCAGTTACCCCAGGTGGCATTCCACATTTGCAACGTAGGCGCTCCCCGAATCCACGGGAGAAATTAATCTCAAACCGAAGCGAAATTGATCGTGGGGTTTGGGGGAAGTGGTAGAGGAGTTCGGGGGCTTCGATATGACGCGCGGGGTTTCGGATTTGGTGGTTCGTGCGCGAAGAAATCGGAACGGAATCGTGGGTGACTCGGAGTCGTTCATGGCCGGGCTTCTCGGGCAGTCGGTTGGAGAAGAAGATGAGCGCGGGTCCCACCGGTCAGTGGGAGCGGGCCAGCCGGTTCGGGCTGGGCCGGTCCGGTTCGTTTCGGTTCGGTCCGGTTCGGCCGGTTTTCCTTGGTTTTTCCTTTTCTTTTATCTATTTTCTGTTTTTGAACCTCAAAATTGATTCGGAGCTCCAAAGCACTCCAAATAAAATGCAACAAAATTTGTAAAATCATATTTTCATATGATCTAACTTTTGGAACAAGAATTTTCTCAAAATAAAATATTTAAAAATACATTTGCCTCTAAAATGGCTTTTAGGCCCCTTAGGCTATCGAAACAAATTATCTTTCAAAATACTTTCAAAAGCCAATCTATGGGATAGCTTTATATATGCATTAAATCCATTTTTATCACAATACCCTCATGGGTTAAAGTGCAAATACTCAAAAGCAAGATCAACGACCAAAAACAAATAAAGGCGTTTCTGCAGAAGGGTTTTCTGGGCAAATTTTAGGGTTTTGAAAGTGATCAAATGCAAGGGTGACATGATGCTCATGATATGCAATGCATATGAAGAGTTTTGAAAAATTGGGATGTTACAGAACTAACCCCCTTAAGATGAATCTCGTCCTCGAGATTCCTGTTGGTTAGCAAAAAGGTGTGGGTGGTCTTCTCGAAGATCATCCTCGCGTTCCCACGTAGCCATTTCTTCGGTGTGGTGATTCCATTGAACCTTGCAGAACCTGATTGTCTTGGAACGGGTATGTCTTTCCACTGTTTCCAAGATCCTAGTTGGTTTCTCTTCATATGTGAGATCGCTTTGAATCTCAACTTCGTCAAGTGAAACTGTATCCCTTAGTGGCGTATCAGCCATTTCCGGGTGACACTTCTTTAACTGTGACACGTGGAAAACGTCGTGGACACTTGTCAACTTTTCGGGTAACTCCAACTTGTAAGCAACCTCTCCTTGGCGTGCTAAAACCTTGTAGGGTCCAATATAGCGTGGCGATAATTTTCCTTTAATCCCAAATCTCTTAACTCCGCGTATCGGGGAAACTCGGAGATACGCTCTGTCACCAATCTCGTTGATGACATCCCTTCATTTGGAATCTGCATAACTCTTTTGTCTGGATTGAGTTATCTTGAGTCTGTCTCGAATCAGTCTGACCTTCTCTTCAGCATCCTTTAACATGTCGGGTCCGAATAGACTGCGGTCTCCTACACCATCCCATAGCAAAGGTGTCCTGCATTTCTTGCCATACAAAGCTTCGAAGGGTGCCATTCCAATACTCGCTTGAAAACTGTTGTTGTATGAGAACTCTGCATATGGTAGGTTCTCATCCCAGCTAGATCCATAGTCCAGAGCGCAAGCTCCTAGCATATCCTTGAGAATTTGGTTCACTCTTTCTGTTTGTCCGTCTGTCTGTGGATGGAACGCGGTGCTAAACTCTAGTCTCGTGCCTAGAGATTCGTGCAATTGTGCCCAAAATCTTTAGGTAAATTGGGTACCTCTGTCTGAAACGATCTCTTTAGGAACTCCATGTAGGCATACGATCCTAGACATGTATCGTTTGGCCAACTGAGCACTTGTATAAGTGGTCTTCACTGGTGTGAAATGGGCAACTTTGGTCAAACGGTCGACTACCACCCATATTGAATCATAACCAGATCTTGTCCTTGGCAAGCCGGTGATGAAGTCCATGCCTACCTTATCCCATTTCCAGTCTGGCACTGGCACTGGTCGTAGTAATCCAGCTGGTTCTGATGTTCAGCCTTGACTCTGCTACACACATCACACAGAGTGATATACTCAGCGATGTCTTGCTTCAATCATGTCCACCAAAACTTTTCTTTCAAGTCCATGTACATCTTTGTATTACCAGGGTTGATTGAGTATGGTGAATCATGAGCTTCCTGTAATATTAGCTTTCTGATCTCGGGGTCCTGTGGTACACAAATACGCTTCTCAAACCATACGGTACCTTGATCGTCCTCAACGAATCCTTTTGCCTTCCCAATAGCCATATTATCCTTTATCGTTCTCATTTCTTAGTCTTCTTTCTGGGCTTTTCTAATTCTGTCCAGTAGAGTGGGTTGTACCTCCATGTTGGCTAAGTAACCTTCCGGAACTAACTCCAATCTGAGATCCTTGAATTGCTCACACAATTCAGCAGGTAATTCTCCGGCTGTAAGTCCATTAACATAGCCCTTGCGGCTCAGAGCGTCAGCTACTACGTTAGCCTTGCCTGGATGGTATTGAAGATTCAGATTATAATCCTTGATTAACTCTAACCATCTTCTTTGTCTCAAGTTCAATTCTTTCTACGTGAATATGTACTTCAAGCTCTTGTGATCGGTGAATAACTCACATTGCTTTCCCATGAGAGAGTGCCTCCACTACAATAAAACATGCCCGTAGAGACGCCCAATTACCAGACTAAAGACGTGATATTTCATCTCTATTGAGTTATAGAGTCGCTTTCACAAACCGTCCTTGAAGCGTCTCCTCAGGGACCGTGTCAAGTTATGTAGAGACGCTAGCTAAACGTGTCTATAAGATATAAGACGCTTTGTAGAGATGTTGAAACTCGCGTCTATACATGTAGGGACGTTTTATTTGACACGTTTCACTCACGTCCGTACTAATAGTTTGACACGCTCAATTTACGTTGCAACAAATGTAGAGACGCTTTTACAAATTTGGACTAGCCCATCTCGTGAGCTAGTATTGGGTTGGGTTTTTTTTTGAAAGGGTACTGGGTTGGGTTTTAGGCCCACCATTCTGCCGGCTACAAATTTGGCCTAGCCCATCTCGTGAGCTAGTATTGGGTTGGGTTTTTTTTGAAAGGGTACTGGGTTGGGTTTTAAATCCACCATTTTGGCAGCCCAACTTAATTTAGAATTCATTGCACGGGCCAAGCCCATTTTCCTGAAAAAATATTTTTGTGTAGAATATTTTAAATTACAAATCTTCTAGGAAAACATTATTTTCTGTTTAAATTTGGAATTGTTATTTTCTTAATTTTGATGACGCACATTCGCAGAATAAGTTGTACCAAGACAGGAGTATATGATCTGCATCTTCGTTTCATGACCTTGTTCACACTCAGTTGTGCAAAGACAAAGTACATAATCTAAATGTTCATTTCATATATGACCATATTCTCATAACAAGACTAACGAATACTAGAGCTTTGAATTGACTGCAGCAACAAATATGTTACAATAAATGGAGTTCACAAATCACAGCTGAATTAAACATCAGTGTAGATAAGTTGCAATACATAGAGAAAAGATCTTATTTGCACATATGTTTTGGTTCTAAATAATTGTATATCTATAAGCTTTGCTCTAACATAAACTTAATCTTTTTTGCTTATCCCTCGTCCAATATGTCTCTTGGCCTCAACCATCCTGCAAAGTAGGCAGATAAAATGAATACTCCTTGAAAATATAAGCTCTCCTGAGAGTGTAGAATGACATGTTTAATTTTCTGACGGAATTAGAATACCCTGTTGTTTGTTGGCTGGTTTGCAGTCGTTCTCTTAGCTCTTTTGACCTGTAAATCACAACATGTGTTCATAAATAACAGTGTTCCCAATCAGACATTTGTGAATACTTTGTGAATACCGAGTTGTTCCAGAATGAAAATACTTACATGTGACCGAGGCCAAGCAATAACATAACCAATAGCATCTTGTAGCATTTGACAATTTTCATATGGCCTTGGCAATCTTTCGTTTCCAGTTTTTGTGACAGCAAAAACCGAAACTGCATAATATTCATCTCCAAGCATGTTTCGTCCAACGACGTATGTTTTATCTTTACTCACTAAAGATCCTTTGGCAACCATTTTATTTTTGTTTCTTGGGTTTGCCGAAAACAAGAAGACTTCACCTTTACCCTATCATTCCAAGAAATAAAACATAGTCATTCATAAAGCATATTTAATTTAAAAAAGTTACAGTAACACATACTGACATGGATGAACTATTATGATACTCATCCAATTGACTAAACATTTAGAAGAGGACATTTGAATGCATAATATTTTATATATAGTATCACTTGTACGAAATAATACATACACATCCCTTTTGATCCATAGTTTGCATATACATGGTTAGCGACTTGCGTGTCTGGTATAATCAATTTTGTAAAACTCTGATTTGCCTTGTCACATTTTTGATTATGCGCTTCCTACAATTGATTCAGTTTAGTTGTAAGAAAGCTTATACAAAAATTTAATGGCTTGGTAGATAAGTACAAATTACTCCACACACCTTTTCCACCATGTATTCATCTGGTAAAGTAAAATTGGTGTGACCCACTTTGGTTTTTGTACAGTTGCTAGGATGCAGTCCCTGCAACTTACGATGAACAATTGATTTTAACATTGGCAACAACTAATAAAAAAGAATGCATCTAGTGTTGAGAGATAAAAAAACAACACGGCATCAAAATACTACAAACATCACCTGCACAGTGTTTGGTGGAGCATGAGTATCACGATTTGATTCTTCAACTTCATGTTCTGATTCATGTGGGATGTCACTGGCAGCATCTCTTTCATAGAGAGCATCCTGAAATGAGAACATGGTCAAAGTACACTGATACAGAACAATTTATATTTGTAGAAATAGAGATGGGGTTCAAATACTAACTTCATCATTTTCTGTAATTACAGCTGCATTTCTCCAATCTTCACCAGGAAATTTTTTTGAAATAAATGTACGCATGAGAATCATCTCATCTCTCATGTCTTCCACATTATCTTCAACTGCCCGTAGTGCAAATCGAACCTCTTTGTCTTGCTCAGGTTGCTGAACAAAAGTCAATCCCTGAGAAACCTTTACCCCACTCCAATACTTATCATTATAGTAACCTCGAAATTGTGACTCTTTTCCATACACCCTTTTAAACACTTCTCTATAATCTTCCAATGAAAGACTCCCATTGTTATCTGTTTTCCTTTTTGCTAATTCCTCCTATTGAAGTAAACATAAACATCTCATTAAACAATGTAGATACTATGACTAAAATTGAAGTGTTTATTTCTGCCATATGTAGTAGTATACCATTAGTATCTTTGTATTCTCGTTATTGTAATTTCCATTCTTCTTCTTGTGAGCTTCATCCCAAAGGTCAATCTTGGGAACCTTTGCTTTCCTAATGATTTCCTGTGAAAAAAAGCAGAGTGCAATATTTATAAAGTTTCGTGTTAAAAGTAAAAATATTCAGTTTGCCAAGTAACACAACACATGGAGAGGATAAAATATCACCATCTCTTTTAGGAGCCTAGCATGACTTTTTCTCCCTGTCGTGTGTGAATTCTTTTGATTCTTTGCACATTGGGAGTTCTTTTCACATAATTTCTAGAAAAAATGGATTCAGTCAATAATAATGCAAGCAAACTAGCTATGGATTTTAGTTCAAGTATGAGACAATGGATACATCACCGTGTGTGAATCCTGGCACCACAGTCCAATAAGAGTGTCACATTGATGTTTATTAACACCTTTTGGAACATCTGCCATAATTGCATCTAATGTCCTCTCGTGCCGGTTGTAATATTTTTTTCTTCAAACGAGATTTGTAGGCTCTCCATCTTTTGCTAAAATATTTTTTACCACCATAATAAAAGGTATTTTAACTATATATTTCGTATTTCCTGGATGAATATTGTACTTCCTCCGTTTCACAAAGAATGGCGCACACGATTTTCAAGGTCGACTTTGACCAACGATCAGACCAATTATATGTAAATTATATGTTACAAAATTTATATCATTGGAAAGATTTTTGAAATACGAATCAACTGATATAATTTTTGTAACACATAAGCATCAAATCATTAGTCTAACTATTGGTCAAAAAAAAATCTTGAAATGAGTGTGTGCCATTCTTTGTGAAATGCAAGGAGTATATGATAAGTATCATGCTAAAAACGAATAAAAAATTGAATAGTATTTGTTGGAGGGAGAAACTCCTCATTGCTCTGAGCTGACAAAGTTGATGAGTCATGATGCAGCAGGGTCTGGAGCCAAGGTGGCATGGAGAGATGCGGTGCGGCATGGCACCACACAGAGGGCTCGCATCCCGGGTGGCAAAGGAGTGGCATGATGGTGCGTCTCTTGGCGGTTTCACCCACAAGTCCTCCAATGGCGGCACCCGCGACAACTTGTGCCTAAGTGGTGCTCTCAAAGGTATGACATACTGACATCCCCACATATTTGGCGTGTGTAAGACTTCCTCTTTAGGGGCATGTTTTGGCGTTTCGGCACCATTCCCACCCCTCAGTTCTCTCTTCGACTTCCACTGGTCCGTTTTCTTGGCGTTTCGGCACAATTCCCACCCTTGGTTCTCTCTTCGACTTCCGCCGGTCGGTTTTTTTTTAGTAAAATACATTGTAGGTCATAATTCTTTCGCAAAAATGCCAAGTTAGTTCTAGAACTTTCAAAATGCACATTTGAGTCATAATAGTTTCATAAGTTGTTCATCTGAGGTCCTAATATTGTTTGCCCGTGGTGTGTCTCTCCTCTCTAAATATCTAGATATATCAATATTTCTAAATATCTCTCCTCTCTTAAGGCGGGAGAATCCTCTCTAAATATTTCAGTCAATGAAGTAAGGCATTACCCAAAGATATTGCAGCAATTTTTATTTATGAATTTAAATCCTAGAATTGTAATTTGACAATGAAATAGGCTGGCTGGCAAGCGAACAAGATGAATCATAGAGCAAATAGGATTCTGAACTGTAACTGTACAGACACAGGTATCAAAGGGCACAAAAGGATTTCAGGGGTTTGTTGTCCTGGACAGCTTATTGCTACAGAAGGATAAAAAGAAAGCAAATTGTGTGGTTAAACACTATTGTCAGAACAATGCTTGTCCAACTCTGCCTCCAGACATGGTCTAAACTCTAAAGTCTAAACATACCCCACTCATCCAAACAAGCAATCATAAAGAAGCATTCCCAAGTCAATTGCTGAACAGGCATAGAAGTGCAGATGTATCAGCTAACAGAAACTAAATTAAAATCAATACTCTAAACATATTTGCCTCCTTGAGCTGGTTTCTAACATAAATGGACTTAGCATACATGTCCGGCCTTACAAACCTGAAAGGGCCTACGAAAAGAAACATAAATAAGAGCTGCCTAGAATATACTCAAAGCATAATGGTCTACTCTGCTTCATCGGACGGCTGTTCTGCACCCATGTCAAAATAATCACAAGGCCTGAATTTCATCACCGCATTCCAAACATCACTTTTTGGATCTTCGACATAAAAAACCTGTTCCACTTGGGACGAAAATACAAAAGGATCATGCTCTAACGTCTCTCCAGTATGTATTTTCCACGAGAAGTTCACAAGAGTGAATCCAAAATCATCTTTTGTAAGGCCAGCTCGGTGATGAACATCATACCAATCACATTTGAAGAGCACAACCCTGTAATCTTTGTATGACAATTCCCAAATGTCAGACAATCTGCCATAGTAGCAGACACCATCTTCTGCAGTGTTCACTACACCACTATTTTGCATGACACGTCCTGTCTCGCGACTCATAGTGTGAAACCTGAAACCATTAATGATATATCCACTGTAGCACATGCCACATTTGCTTGGTTTTGCAGCCAATGCTCTTATCTTTTCCGTGATTTCTGGTCCATCATCTTGTAAAACCTGTATGTACAAAGAGTTACAATTTAATTTCCTATGTATGCAGTTCATAGAATTGGAACATGCTAAATAGTACCTTTTGTTCCAGCCAGTCAGCGAAGTGTCTATTAATCAACTTCTCAATGTCATCAGGCATCAAATTAGATAAGTGGCATGGTTTCATTTTCTCTTGTTCCACAAATTCTCTGTAACAACGAAACAAATTATATGATTATTTTTTGCCAACTTGTTAAGAAAAATTATAATGTATATAGCAGCGATATATACCCACCTACGAAACTGTTCAAGCTCATCACAGTGTCGCAAGACATATCGATGTGCTTGAACTAAAAGCTGGTTATCAAACTGGCCTACAGTGATAGCTCTTCCGATTGGTTCACCAGCACTATCAAACATATACATGTCCCTAATCTTCTCTGAAGGCTCAGGATTTCTAGATGTTATTGTGCAACGTGTGGTTCCTTCTAGAAATCGTGAGCAAAAGGTCAAGCATTCTTCAGCAATATATCCTTCAGCAATCGAACCTTCAGGATACGCTCTATTGCGCATAAATCCTTTCAGCCGAACAAAATATCTAAAATATAATTAAGAAATAGTGTTACTTATACGCATTGTGGAAGATAACAAATCAAAGCAAAGTTTACATACCTCTCTAAAGGGTACATCCACCGGTAATTCACTGGACCACCAAGTTTTACTTCTTCAACCAAGTGCACCATTAAATGAACCATAACAGTAAAGAATGATGGAAGAAAATTTCTCTCCATGTTACAAAGTGTCATCACAATACTCTCTTGCAGCTTGTCAAGCTCAGAAACATCTAACACTTTAGAGCATAGCTTCTTGAAGAAATTAGCTAGGTCAATAACTATTGTCATGACATCTGCTGGGGTAACAAAATCGAAGTGCAATAGGAAGAATGTCTTCTAGAATTACATGGCAGTCATGGCTTTTGAGGCCAGTCAAAGTACATTCTTTCATGTTGACACACCTTGAAATGTTTGAGGCATAACCATCAGGGGTCCTCATATTCTTAATCACCGAACAAAGAATCTCCTTCTTTTCTCTAGACATAGTAAAAGGTGCAGGGGGCAATACCGGTTTCCTATTGTTTACTACAGGATCAGGTTGAAGCTTAGGTCGAATTCCAAGTTCTACCAAGTCAAGTCGTGCATTAAGGTCATCCTTTGTTTTAGAATCAATATCCAATAAGGTTCCAATTAAATTGTCACACACATTTTTCTCTATATGCATCACATCCAGATTGTGCCTTAACTTGTTGTGCTCCCAATACGGCAGATCAAAGAATATTGACTTCTTTTTGAACCAATCCTCAGGCTTCTTTTCAGATTTACCCGCGTGATTACTCGATTTGTTCTTCCCCGACTCTCTTTTATGCTTTTTCTCTCCACCATTTTCTCTTTCTTTTTCACCATTTCCTCCCCCTTTTTTCCCTTTCCCTTTCCCTTTCCCTTTCTTTGATATGGTGACCGGTTTCCCCAACACAAACACTCTGACCTGCAAGATGCTCAAGGCTGAGCTACCACTCATAGTTGTAGGCACAAGTTCAGTCTCTTTGGTGCCATCAAACTCCTGCTTTTTCCGACTCCGAAATGGGTGTCCCTGTGGTAGCCATCGGCGATGACCCATATAACAAAACTTTTTACTCTTCTTTAGGCGAAATGATCTTGTAGAAACAGCACAAGACGGACATGCATATTTACCACTGGTGCTCCAACCATACAGGTAAGCTAGTGCAGGAAAATCATTCAAAGTCCACAATAGTGCAGCTTTGAGAGAAAATGTCTTTTGTGTACAAGAGTCAAATGTTTCCACACCCTCCCACAGGAGTAAGAGCTCGTCGATCAGCGGCTGTAGATATACATCAATGTCATTTCTTGGTGAATGTGGTCCAGGAATGATCATCAACAAAATTAAAGATGTTTGTTTCATGCAAATCCAAGGTGGTAGGTTGTATGGAATAAGCATCACTGGCCAAGTATTATGCTGTGAGCTCATGTTCCCAAAAGGGTTGAATCCATCGCTCGCAAGGCCAAGTCGGACATTACGGGCATCTGCAGCAAATTCATTAGGATATCTAGAATCAAGATCCTTCCAAGCCTCGCCATCAGCAGGATGTCGCATGAATCCATCTTTTGTACGGCCCTCGTCATGCCAACGCATGTCTATCGATGTTTCTTTAGTTGCAAAGAGCCTTTGCAGCGTTGGTATCAAAGGGAAATAACGCAACACCTTGGCTGGTTTCTTCTTCTTTCTACATTTACTTGGACACCCTTTCTTGTCATCCATAACCCAACGAGAGGTACCACAGACATGACAAGACTCTTGGTTAGCTCTTTCACCTCGGTAAAGCATGCAGTCATTTGGGCATGCATGGATTTTCTCATAGTCCAGCCCTAAACCACGGATTATTTTTTTTGCTTCATAATATTTCTTCGGTAGGTCTATGTGAGGAAAATGCAATAGATAATACTCCAAGTAGGTGTGTGAATGACTCCTGAGACCACCCATGTAAACATTTCATGTGATATAAAGTGACGATGAATGACAACCTCGAAAATGCTTCACATCCTGGATATAAATCTGTGTTTGCTTCCTTCAAGAAGTCTGCATATGTATCAGTTTTCCTTCCCATATCACCTTCTGCACTTGCAGTATTTACATCCTCAGGCATGCTAGCTTCCACATTGTCAAACTCAAACTGAACATCACTTTGTTCACCATCAGATGTGCTTGACATTGTTTCGAAGCTGTTAACTACAGAAAATGCAGCATTTAGGAGTCCATGCATGTCATGCATTCTTCCGCTACCGCCTCCAGCAACAGAATTTGTTGGAACACCAGGAATATGCGAACTGATGTTATCTTCTACGCGCGCAAATGCAAATGATGGCTCATTATAATCCTCTCCATGGCAAACCCATTTAATGTAACCCGGAAGAATACCATCACACCTCAGGTGGGTTTTAACTTCATCATAATTTTGCGTTCTTCTATTTCGACACTTCACGCATGGACAGAGGATTTTTTCATCATGTGGAACATCACGAAAGGCAAAAGATAGGAATTGCTCAACACCATCTTTATAAGCAGCACTTGTGCTTGGTTTACTCATCCAACCTCGATCCATCACTCTTTGATATGCTGCAGTAATTAACACAAAATAGATCAGTTTGTAATTAATTGTCTGATGTATATTTCTACCTACGGTACATTCATGCAGCTATTGATTAACAAGTTTTAAGTGGGGAGGTATCTTAATTCTTTTGAGATTTAGCATAATATATCTTCCGTGTTGAGCTGTCCATGGGTGTGAATGATCAGTAATGAATTCCAAATTATCACGCTACAAATTTTTTGAACACAATATTCGATGGTACAATTACTAAGGATTTTCTAAACAAACAACACAGAACAACAACGCAGCTAAGTTGGCGGCATTTTCTGCACAAGTCAAAAGAACCTCGGTAATCTACTCTATAATATGTTCAATGTGCTCTGTCACACGTGGCTCACAAGTAGGAGGTAACCATTGCAGCTCAGCCATGTCAACAAGAAACTCGTTTATGAATCAGGTATTGGACACAAAATTTATATAAAAAAAACACCAAATTTGGGAGAGAGAGAGAGAGGGGGGCTACCAATTGGGGATTTCAGGCCGACAATGGACTTGAAGATTGAACAGCACCACAGTCAAATTGAAGATTGGACAAATTTGGGGAGTCGGCCAGTCGAAGGAGACGGCGAGTGGGCAACGGGTGACTGCCGGACGGCGATTCTGTGCTGCCGCGCTAAGCCGACTGCGAACGTGAATCCCTGACGTAGCGGGCGGGGCCAACAGGAGCCAGGGAGCCGGACAATGGAGGAGGTGTGTGGCTGGGTGGAGGCGAGGAGGCGGGCGGCGAGCAGCACTGCGGCAGAACCGTGCGGTGGCCGGTGGCGTTGCGTTGCGCTTCAGCTTTCTCCCCGATTCAGTTTGCTCCCGCCGCCATCCAGATCAGATCAGGCAATTTGTCCCCGATTCAGTTTTTTGAGGGAATTTTTTTATTTGAGGGAACGTCCCCGATTCAGTTGGAGGTTGGGCGCCCGTTCAGCTTTCTCTCGATCAATCTGGTGCGCTCTTATTGAGGGGCCGAGCTGGGCCGGGTGCTACCTGGGCTGTAGCAAAATAGGATAAAACAACAGGCAAAAAAAAAAGAAATGAGGCCAGTCAAGATTTGTTAGCCCATTAGCACCACCAGGCCCATGGAAGCACCACCCAGCCCAGGGAGCAGCAGGGCTGCTCGAAGCAAGCCTGAGCCACGCTATCTTCTATGAAAAGGAATGTTTTGCTCAAACAAAAATGAAAAGAAATATCAGTTAAAACACGAACACAAAAACACTTCTGTCATGTTGGCTATCAACCTTTCAGATGTTTTTACCTTCTCGGTTGAGCGTTCAAATTTGGAACACGCAAGTATTTAACAGATTTAATTACTTTGATTAGCAAAGATTAATAGTCATTATAGCGTCTCAAATTTCATCTCTATCTTAAATGTAATTTTTTTTATCAATTACTTAGAAAAGATTAAGAATTATCTTATATACCGTCTCAAATTCATCTCTACCTTGAACGTAAATATTTTTTTAATCAATTCCTAAGAAAAGATTAAGAATCATCTTATATAGCGTCTCAAATATCGTCTCTATGTTAAACGTAAATGCATTTTTTTAATCAATTCCTAATTTACAAGAGATTATTGTGACGCTGTGTAAAGCATTTCAAAAAGCGTCTTTACTTAGCGTTCATCATTTGGTGTTGAGACGAAATACATTGGCGTCTTAAAAAAAACGACTCTACAGGCATGTTTTGTTGTAGTGCTCCAAGTCTTGAGTGCGTGCACTACCGATGCTAGTTCCAAATCATGAGTGGGGTAATTTCCCTCATGATTCTTAAGTTGTCTTGAAGAGCAGGCTCAAGGCAACGCGCGAAGCGTTGAGCCCGAGCGCGAAGAGGAGCACCCTGGTCCGCCAGAAACTTCTTCGCCCCGTGAGACATCTCACCCTCAAGCCCGCTCATCCCGGCACCGCCGTCCAAGATTGCCGCAACCACTGACGAAACAAGTCGAGCACCCGTACTCAGCAGGCACTTCTTCACGGTAGGCTCGATGAGCTCCACCTAGGAAGTGAGCAGCCTGCTCGCCTCATCCACCGTGCGACACGGAGGAAGGTCCGGCTGAGAAACGCTCCTCAAGCAAATCATCGTCTCCCGAATCTCAGTGGCCTGAGCAAGCAAAAGCAAAACCACCTCGGGACGACGATCCGAAGGAGGGCGAGCACGAGTAGTGAGCATCGGGCCGTCACTCGCTGCAGCCAACTCCACCTTGAGGGAAGCAGCCTCCGCTCGAGCGTGCTCCCTATCAAGGTTGGCCACCACCAAGTCCTCCTCAACTCGACGAGTCTTCGCAATCTCGTCCGCCTGACAATCCTCAGTGAGCCGAGCCTTGGTCTCCATGGCCGCGAGCTCCGCCGAAACGCGAGAAAGCTAGGCCTCGCGCCGCACCCTCTCTGAAGCCAACTCGCTCAAGGCAAGGGTAGACTTGGACATCTCCACGTCCAAAGCGGCAGAAAGCGCCCCCACCTAAGTCTTGAGAGAAGGAAGGGTGCCCACGGCCTCGACCAAACCCTTCACCTACAAAGAAGACGGAGTTAGCCCAAAAGCAAAACCGAAGGACCGAGGGAGACATGTCACGGACGCTCACCAACTCCAATGCCATGAGAGGGTCTCTCACCCCATCCTCGGTCGTCAGAATCTCTCTGTCCCTCGCTTGAGCCAGGGGCTCGCCCTCGGGAACCTCACGAGCCGCAACCCTCGCACCTGAAAACAAACCAAGGAAACCATGTCAGAATCTTCAAAGAAGAGCGACACAGCCAAAGAGAAAGGCACTCACCCGAGGTAGGAGCATCCTCCTCGGGACGCTCGCAACTGATGGAGAACACCGGGACGCCCGCACTGCTAATTCCGGTCGACAACTCCACCACCGAGTCACTCTGCAGCCAAAGCCCTATCTCGCGAGTGAAAGCCTCAACCTCGTGGCTCGAAGGAGGAAGCACGTGCTCAAGTCCAATCTTCCCCTTCATGTGCAGGTCCAAGGTCACCCTCAAAGAGGACCTCGACTCACCCACGACGGGTTCCACCGAATCCGCCGGGGCGTAGTTGTAAGAAGGAGAAGGAGTCGGGGGAGCCTTCCTCTTGCATCCACTCGACGGACGAGGTATCTTGGGGACCGTCGCAACAAGCATCGCCAGGCCCAGCACCGCTGTCCCCGTCTTCACCTTCCCGCAGGTGTCCCACAACTTGGACCTTACCGCCAGCATCGACGGTGTCGCCGAGCGGGAGTAGCGATCGCCCACTCGAAGAGGCGCCCGAACTTCGGATCTTATCGCATTGGCACCATCTTCCCGAAGCACTTCGTGATGATGTTATGACATCCCCCGCCGCTGATCTTGGTCTCGTAGCCACAGTGCTCCGGCCCGCCGTACGGACCTATCAGCTGCACGGCCCACAGCACCGCCCTCTCCTCGGAAAACGTCGCTGAAAAAAGACAAGCCAAAGTTGTTGAGTACCATCGCAAGGGAAAAACAACCAAAGCCCGAAAGGAAAAAGGAAGCGGCACTCACGTGTTGTGATGGCATGCGGAGGACGGAAAGACCGAGGAATCCCAAGCTCAGACCTCGGACGGCTCCTCATCATGAAGCGCCCCACCATCACCATCTCCTCCATGAGGTCGCGGAGGCTCCTCTCGGCGGACACCTCCTTGATCTTGGTCACCTTCCAAAGGTCGGTCGACCGAAGCTCGCCTGGGTGAGGCACCTCCTTGAGGCCCCCAGCCCCCGAGTGTCGAGGAAGATCGCCTGAGTGTCAAAGACGCGTCTTCGAAGCCCGAAGGAAAAACCACTGGGACTCCCACTTGTCAAACAATTTCACCGTGTTCCTCCCCAGCATGAGCAGAAAGTCGTCTCCAAAGCCGGAGCGGAGCCTCAGGTTCACCAAACCAAAGGCGCTCAGGGTAAAGCCGTCGGGAGTAAGCAACTCCCTCACCTCCACGGTAAAGTAGAACAGCAGCAGCTTCATCGAAGGCTCCTCGTGAAGCGTTGTCTCGCACAGCCAACGAAACACGTTCAACTTCACGATCGCCGAAGGGTGAAGCTGGGCCAACTCGATGCCATACGTCTCCAAGAACTCCAGCAGGAAGGGGTGGACGGGCACACACAAGCCGGCATGGAACCAACCGAAAACACCACGATGCACCCAAGACACCGCTTGTGGTCGAGCTTGAACTCCTCCCCATCGGGCAAGATACCGCCCCCCTTGGGGAAGTATCCCGCCTCCTCCAGCTGGACAAGGTCCTCGGGGCTCGTCGAAGACGGGAGAAGGTAGTCGTGAGCCCAACTGCCCTCCATTGGAGCCATCGGAACCACCAGAGGATCCCCACACGGTCAAAAGGCGACCTTCTTCTTCCTCGACCGTCGATTCGCCGCGCGCTCTACCGCGGAGCCCTTGGACGGCCCCCTCTCGATTGCGGGCTCGGCGTCGGGACCCGCCATCTCACCTACACAAACAAGGAATCAACAACGGTTAATAGGAGGTACGGGGAAATCTCAAAGAGACTAGCAAGCAAAAAAAAGAAGGGGAGCCAAGCTCCCTGGGCCGCTCAGCCCGCGTAGGTACAGGAAAGAGGCCAAACCTCCCGGCCATCGGCCGGCCCACACCCAAAAAAAAAGGAGAAAGGAACAGGGGCCAAGCCCCGCGGGCCAACGCCCTCGGCCTACCCGCATGCGCAAGGGGAAGGAGGGGGAGCCCCAGCTCCGCAGGCCTCCGGCCCACAGCCCCCCCCCCGGCCCGCTCGCGTCTGCAGCTTAAAAAAAAAGAGAGGAAGGGTGGGGGAACTGTCCCCCACGCCAGCCAACCGTTCGGCAAAATGCCCGCGCCCGCGCCGCACATCCTCGCGCCCGGCCACCCGCACTCACTGTCGAGCCGCGCCGCGCGTACACTGCAACCGCCCCGTCACGCGCTGCCGCACGCGTCCCCGCCGCCAGCGCCTCGCCCCATGCACCCGCGTCGACACCTAAAGGTGCCCGCGGTCGCACCCAGACCACGCCAGGCCACACGGGGCCTCGCCCGAGCCCCTCGCGCGTCCTAACCGCGGCGCCGACGGCAAGCTCCGAGGGTGTTCGACGAAATGACCAAGAAGCCGCTCAGCGTCACGGAGAAGGAAGTTCACCACGGTGGTGCTTCGCTCACCTTCGCACGAGCAGGGGGAATGGCGAAGCCGATGTAGGTCTCCCGAGAAGAGTTGGAGGCACCGCCTACACCTTGCTCCAAGCGGCGTCGCCCACGCACCTCGCCCCCACGACGCCTCAACAAGGACAAGCTTCCGCAATGGCTCCCCGGGTACCAAGACAACTACCGTCGCAACCGAGGAGTGGCTGACGCCCCTGCAAAACGCACACGAACAACAAGTCCCGAAGAAGTTTCGGGCGCCGCCGAACGAGGCTTCGGCGCCGGAAAAATCAAACAAGACCGGAAAGCTCCACCATGGGACTTGAGCTCCTTTTTATAGGCCACAGGGAGCTCCTTGGCGTCCGGGCCGGCGAATGCAAGGCCGACACCTCGTCGTCCTTCCAACTGCCCAAGACAAGCAAAAATAGAAGGGAGATAAGCCGCCTTTTTCGAAAAGAAGGAAAGGGAGGTGGGGGGAGCACCCCTGCGCAGTCTCGACCGGGGGCTGAGCCGCTCCCGCCACCCATGGTGATGACGGCGCCGCTAGAAAGGTGGTCGGTCTGACCTGGACCGTACCGAGGAAGAAGAAAGAGGAGGTCCGTCCGATCTAGGGCGGGGAACCCACCCTGGCCGTCGGATTTTCCTCACTAAATCGAACCGTTATTCGGGCCCAACCAGGCCTCGGCCCAAAAGACGGCCCAAAAAACAGCCCAAGTAAAAAAAAACAGCCCGGGCCGTAAATCATACGTGGTGACGACCAAGTTAACATTTCACAAGCACGAGTCAAGATGCCCACGTGGCGCGGTCAAACCTAAGTGGCAAAGGAAGACAAATCAACAAGTCAAGCCTCTCATGCCATGGTCAAAAGGTGAATTGAGCTTGAGTAGGGGGCAACAAAGGTGTGAGGAGGGGACCCTTAGTCCATGGTAGAGCATGGACCAAGCCCCCCTTTTTTCCCACCTGGTGCACACAAAAGGTATGGACTAAGAGGCTACTTTTACCATTTTGCCCTCACTTTTCTCTCTCCCTCAAGGGTAGCCATGGTCTTTTGTCATGGACCCCTAGGCTATAAATACCCCCCATGGGGGCATGTACCATTCACTCTCACTTGAATAAACTCAAGGGGAGAGGGCTAGAGAGCCTCTTTGAGAGGAGCTCTAGTTTCGGGATCTCGGGAAGCCTCGTTCTGCCTGAGCCTGAAGGAGAGGGAATCGGGTTAGAGTCCTAAGGGTATCTCGACCTCACTACTTGGGAAGCCTCGTTCGGCCTAAGTACGAGGCGGCCCCTTTCGACCTCTCACTAAGTGATTTGGGGAGCCTCGATCGACCCGAACGATTTGGCTAACGACCTCCTGAAAGCCTCTCTTAACATAGGATTAGGTCGCTCCCGCAGGGTTGACCGTACCTATTCAAAAAATATCGACGTGTCAACTTGTCCAAGTGTACGGCGACCTTCACTATAAGACCGGCGTACACACCCTACTTTTATACTCGCACTCGTGCCATCGAGTTTTGGCAACCCTTAATCTAATTGTTGTCGAGAACAACAACAAATATAATCCTTTATGTTGCATGGTGGTATGTTGTTGACAATTTCATTATAGAAAGAGTACGATTTGTTTCCCTAAATGGTGCAACAGTTCTTGATCACGCCACACCTCTATCATTAATAGGCACTACGGACTAAGTGATCATACTTCGTACTGGATTTCATTTTTGCATGAGGTCACAAGCAGGGGACGGGCCAACTTTGAGGGATGTGGGGGCGGCTGTCATGGAACAAAATTAACCACTTTGCTGCATGGAACGAATGAAATATACATAAACTTGTGATAGAGAAAATGTAGAAACATGAAAGTAACATAGTTTACAAATTTGAATCTAAACAAGTACCACGACAGGAATTTAGTTCTTTTTATTGTTCAACCGAGCACCATTTTCCTAGATTCAAAGTCACCCACAAATGAACCCACAATTTTGGAAAGGTCGGGACCAGATCTTCTTGTCTCGCCCTCTCTCGTCCCTTCATTTTTTAGCAGCAAGCTTTCTGTATGCTTAGAACTCCTTTGCCCCTTTTCGAGTCATCCGCAAAAATGCCTATCGTTTGGAATTCTCTTGGAATTTCTCCAATCCAAACGAATCCTACGGAGATCAAATCCTCCGACAAGCTTGCCATTTTCCCCCACCCTAAACCCGTCCGTAAAAAGTCCCCCTTTCAAAACCCTAGACTGCCACCACCACACCTCCGGACAGCCGCCATCTCCAATTCAGCAGTAGCAGCAGCAGCAGCTCCTGCGTCGCCACCCATGGCCGCCAGCGAGAGCCAGAGCGACCCGCATCGCCGGGAGCCTGGCCAGCGCCGCCCCATGTGCGGCGTCTGCACGAAACCCCTCCGCGTCTGCCTCTGCGGCCGCCTTCGCGGCCCGCCGCTCGACACCACCGTCGGCGTCACCGTGCTGCAGCACACCATGGAGGCCCAGCACCCGCTCAGCTCCGTCCGTGTAGCCCGCCTCGGCCTCCGCAACCTCGCCGTCGCTCGGGTCACTGACGTCAACTACCGCGCTAGCTTCCTCCTCACGACGCTTGACGGCGCCGCAGCCTCGAATCTTGGAGGCGGAAGGACTGATCTGGCAGAAGCCCATGCTGAAAATCATGATGGTCCCAGTGGTCATGTGCATATTGGCATACAAGATGGCGACGGTCTGAGGCCGTGTGAAGGCAAAAGATTGAATCATGCAATCTCCAGTGGTTCTGAAAAGATGGGCATCAATCCTTGGTATCATTTGGGTGAACAAAATGCCGATATTGCTATTCCTGGGCTACATGCTCATCAAGGATTAGATAATGGGGAAATGAGCAATGGTGTTTCCTCTTTAGATCGGGAAGCTGGTCGTGCTGAATGTAACTGCAATGGTGATGAGTGTTTCAGATTTGACAAGATGAAAAGATATGAACATGCTGCTAATGGTGAAGTCCAACACAACAGCGAGACAGGGATGCCAAATAAGGTAAACGGTGATCTGCCTCACCCTTCAGTACAAAATACCTCAGAATTTCACATGCCGGCTATATGCAACTGTAAAAGTGTATGCAATGGAAATGCTGAAGTTGGTGGTGCTATCGAGCAAGGTTGGACGGTGGAAAACATGGATAGGTGCTCTATTGCTTATACAGAGAAAGAACTCAGGATCGATATTGAGCGCAGCGCGAAGCCCAAAATCAGATGGCTGTCAAGAGGTCCGCTTGGTCAAAGAGCTGTCTCGAGTGGATTTACAGTCGCAAAAATACAAAAGAAGAAGTCAAAACTGACAGGCGAAGTGTCGGAGTTTGAGGAATTCTCCATCACAATACCGCCGCATTCAGCTTTGCTTTTTCCATGCCAGCGTGCAATCAGCATTGATGCTTCAGATTGTCAGGTAAAACATTTGATTGTGTTGGATGGCACGTGGGCAAAGGCACAGCGGATGTACCATGAGAATCCATGGTTACAACTTCTGCCACATGTGAAGCTAGAAACAGATAGGGTTAGCTTGTACAGTGAGGTGAGGCATGAGCCAAAGGCTGGGTGCTTGTCTACCATCGAGAGCATAGTTGTTGCCATGAAGAAACTTGGAGAGGATGAGAAGGGATTGGATGATGTCCTGGATGTTTTCGAGTCAATGATTATTGATCAGCGGCGATGCAAGGATGAGAATTGGAAGCCAAAACTGAAGTCATAGTATGGCACCTGGCCGTTTTTGTTGTCTAAATTTTATTTGACTGCTGGATCCATTTTCAGTCTAGATATCGTTATATCATTATCTGATTCAATTAAATTTGCTAGCATTAGCATGTCCAAGATGGTGCTTTTGTTTTGCCACCCACTCTTGGAAGACTTTGTTCTCAGTGCAGCTCCTTTTTTCACATTTCCTGCTGGCGTGTATATGAACTCTGATTATGAATAGGATGATGATTGTTACGTGCACTCTGCCATCCCTGTTTTAGCTTCATATACTTAGTTGGTCTCTCATGCCGTTGTCCAAATTGTGCTTTATAATGTTTCTAAGGTACAATTTAGGTTGTCTTTACATCTTATTGTCTTATACAGAACGTGACCTCTGCTAAAAATCATCTCAGTTTTCACAAGCATATCAGCCAACCAGCTACAACTTGTATGTGTATCAATACTTTCATCCAGGTTAATATGGTATTCACGTATTACTGAAAAAACCATCATTTTCACTCAGTATACAAACAATCTACAGTAGCAAGCAGTCCTATACACACACACACATATGCGGTATACATGGCAAGTACTTCTCATACTATGTTATTGGCTGTATGATTGTGTTGCTGTTCTCAAGGAGACATCAGGATTTTCCTAAATTCATGGCTAGTTTCCTGGATGCACCGTGAACTAGACAGCGAGTTTATCCACACATCATCTGTTCTCACTGGTTCTTCATCATCATTCCTGTGCCAAGTCCAGTGAGCATGGGTGGAATTGACGATCTTTAGCTCACCATGCCCAAAACTTGCTTCCCGGAAGACCGACCAAGCTGGTTTTGGATTATGGTACCTGGAGATACCAAGATAAATACATTTAGTGACACCAAAATGATATGCTCCGTAATTCAGTAGCATTAACTGCAGAAATACAAGAAAGATACCTGTGGGCCAAGCCTTCCCGGTTTCCACCATCCCCAATAGTTATATGAACAGCACCACATGGATCAAGTCCACCATTGTAGACCCGCTCCTGTACAAAAAGTCAAATGATCATATGGAATTTTACATACATGAGCTAAAACGTCAGAGGCCCAAAATTGAACAATGGTGCAACTAAGGGATCTGCAAGGACTCATACCGAACGTTCATAGGCGTGCACATGACCTGCAATTACAATATCCACATGAGCAGCATATAGCAAAGGCTCCATTGCAGTCATCATACTGTCACCTTCACCCTGATGAGCCCAGTTGCTATTATACCATGGCACATGCAATAACACAATGAGCCATGGCGTCATCTTTCTATCCACCTTAGCAAGATCAGCCTGTAAATCAGCACAGGTATTCCACAGAAAAGGTAGTCTGCAATCAGCACAACTAGGGAGAGTTTAAACTTTTAAGTTACAGGCGTCCTCTTTAAGGTAAAAGAATACACCAGCCAGAAATTAACAAAAATTACTATTGGAGAAGAACTTCAATTCTTGGGGGACAATATCGTTCCATATTCAAGATTGATGCTTGGTAAGAAACTAGTAGGAGTTCTGATTCAGTATGATGTGGAGTTTTGAGGTTACGCACCTTAAGCCAAGCATACTGATCTGAAGTCTTGTCATAATCCGTATAAGAACCTAGCATTATAACATGCAACCCTGCAACTTCAAAAGAGTAGTACAAATTTGATGTGGATCCACTCTCTTCATAAGGCATCTTCCATCGTGCATTATACGATTGAAATCCAGACTTCAAAAATGGTATCATCTCCTTTTCATGGTTGCCTTGTGTCACCATCCAGGGCCGGGTGCTAGCAAGTGGCTCCACCAATGTACCAAAGGAATCCCATAAATGTTGCATATAATCAGCATAAGAAAGATCACCAGGAAGCAAAAGCATATCATGTTCACATTGCTTAATGTGGTTTAGTGTTGACGTTGTCCAACTGGTCTGCCCAAGATCGCCCACAATAGCCAATGACAATGGAAACTGAGAGGGGGGTGTCTTCAGTTGGAATTCTGGACCTTGTCCGCCACATCGGTAGTAGTATATCATGTTGTCTTCGAGAGGTCCAATAACAACATGATGGATCTTTCCCGAGCTATACAATAAGTAGCTATAGGATGTACTTTCTCCCTGAGAAGTGGATGTGTATGTGCCGGTTTTTGTTCCATAGTCCACAACTGAGGGGACAGAGTTATCATCTGTGACCCATGTAATTCTCATGTGCTTCTCTCCAGCTAGTGAAATGTGCACCTGTAGAACAAATCATTTCATACACTTCAGTGGCTGATGAACTTACATAGTTATGTATTAGCAAGAAAGTGTTGACACAAAAAATAAGAGTTAGGATTTGCTAAGTACTCCAGCATTACACACAGGATCTGCTACATACAACTTTGAACTTCTGGGATCAAATGGATTCAAGACACTGAGCACCATGGTATGGAAAAACGTTGGCCTGAAAGGACTGCGCAGCTTGCTAAATATAAATGTTATGATCTGCCATTAGATTCCGAACTAAAATTCATTTGTTAAGAGGGTCGGGGGCAGAAAGTCAGACGTTTCAAGCACTAGACAGGTTTAAGTGGGCCATGGAAGATAAACCCCATGTTCATGTGCACTTATAACAGTTGACCACAACTTTTGAACACTTCTTCACGAAACCACAAGTATTTCGCTAATTCTCCACAAAATGCACAAACCTCCTGCTGCCTCCGTCCCGTCCTCCACCATGGGGATCAGGGTTTGGGCCTGAGCTGCAGCAGGGAAATGTGGCGGTGAAGACGAGGAGTGGAGAGGAGATGAGGCGACAGGATGAGAAGAGCACGGTTATGCCTCACTTCCTGCTCCTGCATTACTTGCACCTCTTTCATCTTTACAGATTAGGTCGATCCTCAGTTCTCCATTCAAAAATTTCACCTTGTGGTTGTTCTTGGCCTACTGTTAATCAGTGATTTATGCTTTCTTTTAATTTTGTTTAGGGTTTCAGATATTAGATTGCTAGGTAGATTCAGAAAATCAAGTATCTGATTAATTTTTTTAATTACTCGCCATGCCAACCTCATCAACTACCCTGGATATTTAGATACCTGAGTGCTGACAACTGAGCTACATCATGGATTCATGATCTAGCACATGCCACATTATTTCTTTCTCCATATCCCTGTGTGGTTCATTTTCTTTGGTACTGAAATTTATGTAGTCATCATGGTCATTTATCTGCATTTTACAGCCACAGGCAAGTGTTGGATTTTAGATATTTTATTGTGGTGGTAATTTTGCTATACATGTCTTACTTATCTTATAGTCTCAGAAAGATCTTGCTTATCTTAACCTAATTTGTTTTTATGCCACACTTCCAGCAGAATGGAGTGTGTTTATAACTGTATACATTCTGGACGTTCTCAATGCCGCTGCTTGTGTTCTGCTGCCCTCTCTTCTCCTGGAAGCAATGCTGAGGTGAAAGTAGTGGAAGAGGTTGACGTGATGCATTGTCATGCTCCAGGTGCTAAGTTTCAATGCCAATTCAGCAGAGTAACAGCGAAACAACTACTAGGCTTATATCGAACATGGATTTTTTGCATTAGGATAGATACCCTGCTATGGTCATTCTGTTTTTGTAAAAGAAAATTACAAGATGCCATCGAGTCTTGCACCAGACCTCATGGCCGAAACTTGATACTCGCCCGCCTACAAGGATGATGACCTATTGCTCAAGGCAATCCATTGCTGTAGACATTATAACTCCTAGAGTGATGTGCAGAGTCATAATGTTCTCCAGATAAACAGTTTAAAATGGTTTTTGCTCCATAAGGCTTGACGTGCTGAGTTGCAATGTCTCTTGGTTATGGCAGCTGAGTGGTCGATGATGCTCAGAGAGAGCGGGCAGGGAGAGGAGAAGGCCATAGTGTCGTGATGGATCTACGGTGGTGATCGACGGCAGGGAGGACCATGGTGAGGCTGCAGTGCGGCCATGAGTTACATCTCAGTAAGATGAAATGGGCCACAAATCTTCTTGCTGGTTCTATTTTGATGTTCGATCTTTGACAATTTGATGTGGTTCTTCTATCTTTGACAATTCGATGTGGTTCTTGATTCCTTTTTGTAGGTTTTGTGATTTCCATCTGAAGAGGAAGTTCAGATTCGATCTCATTCCAGGGAGAACTGGTAGAGATTTCTCCTTTTTCTTGGCTGTACTATTTTTCAAAAAATTGTTGAGCATTTTGGGGGCAAATTGTGTCTCAAATCTCTACTGCTTTGCTTATTAATATCAAGAAAACTAGAGCTAGAAAAATGCTTCATTAGGACTTCAATTAGTTTAGTCTGCATTGCGGTTTATGCACATTGCCTGTTTCACCTATGTTTTGCATTCCTGTTTAGACTGTGCATTTGTGCAGAATACAATGTGCATGATTTCGTTCCTAATCTACTACAAAGAAGAGAATTTTTGTTCTCTGTCTCCGATATTACTTTCAATCATTGCGGTGGAGAGCAAGGATGGCTTTGCTGAAGGGAATGACCTGGTGGTGGTGAGTGGTGACAGTGATGTCTGCCGTGTGAGAGGATCAGATTAATGCGCCAAAGAATGTCGCCTCAAGTAACTTATCTTGTTATAAAAACACAAAAATATTGCTAAGCTTCTCCAGTTCTCCTTATGATCGCTCGAAAGCCCATATCTTCTAAATTGTAACCATTCAAATCTTCCATAGTTTATATGATAAACTGATTTAAACACCCCGCTCTCTATTCCCATGCTTGAATTTGATCCCTTATCTGTACTTAGTGTTGCATCTACATATATGGCTTTTCAAATCTTAGTTTGCTGCAAGTTATCCCCTTACAAGAAAATAGTGGATACTGGTAATATTCTGCAGTTGCACATGTTTAAGCATTTCAATGATTGTTTGCTTACTGTGACCTGTAATTTTCATATTAATTTTCTTAGTAATTATTATAATTCAAGTAAACAATGGAGTGATACATCGGTTGTAACCTGTAAGTTTGGTTAGAAATCTGCAGTTCAAACTTGCAAAGACTAATTTGATTTCTTCAAGCTAATGCTAAATCTCTCAGGGTGGTGTGGACTCAAGGCTCATAGTTCAACCGAGGACAAGACCAGAACTGATACTTCATAGAAGGCCAAGCTACAAAAAGGATCCAAGTGCGAGGCAGTATGTCATCCATTCACCGTATAATTTTCTGATTTAGTACATAAGCTTTTTTTACCTTTGAAAGGAAAATACTATTTTATTCTTTTAGTGAGCTATATCTCATTAATTCAGGATCAAATTAGAAAAGCGATCTTACAAAATGTGTCTATTTCCATTTTGGGTTTAGGACCTTTTGGAACTTCTATAGGAGCTTCCAACTAACAACTTCTGGAGAATAGTAACATTACAGTTCATGTCTTTTTAACTGAGTAAGGTTGGAGTCAAAGTCCTTATAGATGCTCCTCAAAATGTTCCATGTATGTAGATTGGTATTCAGAAGTTTGGCACAGCCTCCTTGATTGCAGTTTCTATTATCGACTCTAGGCAGGCATTTTTTTTTTTGAGGGACTAGGCAGGCATTTTTATGATGTATCACTTTATACTTTCTATTCTTTAAGTACACTTTGTGCCTACACCATACAACTAGCTATAGAGGGGCAGAATTGAGCAAATTCAACCTCAGAACCGACCTAATTTTTTCTTCTGTCCATACTGCGTTTTCCAAATATTGCCATCTGGCAATCCAAGTCATCCAGGTACTTTCATAGTCAGTACACTTCGACTTAGTTCTGTTTTCAGTCACGGTGATTACGTTACGTCATTACCAAAAAATACATTGTTAGTTTAGTACTCTGTTACTAACGAAGATACATACAATGACGGATTTAATAAAAAAAAACTAATTTACAGTTCCAGATGTTCGTAGATTTTCGAATAAAGGTAAAGCTAGAACATCTTATAAAAAGAAACTGAGGCAGCACTACTATTTATGGCCACCGAAACAGAGCTAATCAATTCTCCAAGCAACAAATCAACTCGGTCCTGTTTGAATTTGACCCGAAAACTACCCGAAATCAGGGAGTGGTTACCATGAAATGATCTAGCCGCAAGCTTGTTGTGTAACCAAGAAACGTTCCTTTCTTGGATTCTGAAAACATCAGCAACCCCGTCCGAACCGACCAAATCAAGAGCAATCGGCACGAAATTGGGCAGCCAAGAGGTTACCTGCTGGGGATCGGCAGCGGAAGAGGAGGCTTTCTTCTTGCTCCAGGGGAAGAGGCTGAGGAGGGCTTTGCGGCTCCGGGCCGGCGGCCGGACGTAGTCCTCTCCGACCGGAGCTCCCAAAGCAGCAGCCGCGCCACAGGAGGACAAGGCCAGCATGAGGAGAGAAAAAAGGAGGGGGAGGAGTGGAGGCGGGGCGGACGCGTCCATGGGAGGCCTCCTCCGGCTCCGGGCTACAGCTAGGGGTTCCATCACAGCACCTGCTGTTTCTTCAGTTCTCTCTGGTTGTTGGAGCAGCATTCTGTTGTGATCTTCTGGTTGCGTGTGACGGTGTGAGAGCATCCGTAGACACCGCGACAGACAAGACTAATTTCCATAGAGGGTACGTACTAAGTTGAGGTGACGTCATTTAGTTTTTTTTAGCGAAATTTTTTTTTGAGGGAATTTTTTCTTTAGAGAATTAGAAAAGAGAGAACGAGAAAGAAAAGATGTCACAGTAAGTCGGTAACAAACTTTTTCTCGGTACTCATTTACTCCCAAGTTGAAAATACATCATTTTTTATAGAATTTAGTGATAACAAACATATGGTCAAAAAATTTAAACTTTGACTACTAGTATACGTGAAATGGATTGAGCACGTAAATCTTGTCTTGTAATATATTTTTCTGTCATATATATTTTTACTAATTTTATAACCATATTACAAATACAAATGATAGTCAAAATTGATGTTGCGGAAGTGGCGAAATGCGAAGGTCTTTTGCGAAGATCTAGATGAGCCACATGTGGTTATATCGGGCGCGTCAACGACTTGCTGGCCTTACAGTGCAACCATCGCAGGTTTGGGCATTATGTTAATGGATCTAGCTAGATCATTGTGACCTTGTCACCTTGTAAATTTCTTGTTTTCCTTGCCCCCTTTGAATTTTAGTTCTTTAATATAGTTTTTTGGGCAGGCTCCTGCCATAGTTCCCCTAAAAAAAAATAGCCAAAATTGTATATTGAAGAGTGTGAAAAATCATATATGCCTTATACTTATTTTCGACTAGGGATAATAGAGAAGATTTCCCCTCAAGTGTGATACCAAACTCCAGTGCAACCTGGACCATGAGATCTGATTCAACGGACATGATTAGACATAAAGGCATCTCTCAGCCCCACCCTGGCACATATGCAAAAAGGACCCTGGAGTTTATTCTGAATCCTCTCTCTCATTTCCACTCTCTCTCTGCCCCCGCTCACGCTCCTCCCTCCTAGCGACCGCTCACCCCCGCCGCCGCTCCGGCCCGGATCTGGTGCGCGGCCAGCCGGATCCGCCGCGCGACGCCGAGCCCCCGGCGACCTGCCCCCGCGCACCATGCCGTTGACGCCGCCACCTCCTCCCGTGCGGGCCGCCGTCGCCGAGCCCTGATCCGGTGCGCGCCGGCAGGATCCGCCGCCTCGTCGCGCGCCAAGCCGCCAACCTCCTCCCGTGCGGGCCGCCGCAGCCGAGCACCCGTGTGCCAAGCCGCTGACGCCGCCACCTCATCACGTGCGGCTTGCCGCCGCGCCCGGATATGCCGCCTCACACCCCTTCCTCCTCCGCTCCCTCCATGCGCCGCCGCCATCTGCTTCGCCCCCGAGGCCGCGCGGCAGCCTCCCTCCGCCCGTCTGGCAGCCTCGCTCCTCACGCTACTGGCTCGCCGCCGCCGTGCTACAGTGATGAAAGTTCATTGAAATCTCATTGAAAATTGTTGTACATTTGTTGTTGTATAGAATCATTCGTTCCATTGGAAGTGCATAGATTTTTCATTGATATCTCGCTGGAAGTTCATGGATATATCATTGAAATCCACGATTTTGTTTCGTAACGATCGAAGTTCAACCAAATTTCATTTAAATTTCACAAATACATCATTGAAAATCCAACCGTGCAATTAAGATCCCATTGAAGTTTCACAAATGCACCATCGAAAATCCTTCATTGATACATCATTGAACTTTCATTGAGAAGTCGTTTGAAATTCCGTTAGCATCAATCATTTCAATGGTATGACAATAAAAAATCGTTAGCACCAATCATTGCAAAACCTAAGGTTGTAAAATAGCAAAATGACTGGATGTGGGGTGGGGGGGGGGCGTAGAGAGGGTTGATTCACACAAAACTTAAAGGCCTAAAATGAAAACTGTCAAATGCTCTAGTTCCGTCCCCTGGATGCAGATTGGACGCTCTATGTTGTTGCGGAGCATGGCACTGTGTAGGAGCACCCAATGCCTTGGTAGCACTAGAAATCTTCTCAAGGATAATATACCAATTATGTGCTCCAAGAAGTCCTAAAAATTGTTTTCGGTTGTGATGAGTGCACCATATTCTGACGGCTGGTTCTAACTGAAGACCTCTGCATCCTGACAGCGTGGCGGTGCTTTGGGAGGCGGCAGTGCTGGAAGGGGATTTTTAGTAGGTAATGGATTTGGGAAGAGTGGTCGGGAGGGCGGGAGAGAATCTTGCACTAGGTTTGTCTCAAGGGAAATAAACTTCATGACTTTGATGCACGCGTCAAAGTGACGTGCTCGTGCCAGAAACAATTGGTAATGTGTTAGGAAGCAACTGACAAAGCCATATTGATGGTGAAGATTCATGCTGCCTTAGGAATTAAAGTTATGTTCCTTCCTTTTCCAACAAGTATTTTGTTCTACTGGTCATGATCTTTTGTAAATGTTTGTTGTCTTTACCCAGTATGGTGGGTCTATAATGAGCTCAGAGAGGATGATCTAGTGGGGGAACACGGAGCAGGAGGAGGAGGAACCATACTGTCAAAAACAATGGCGTTAGTGAAGATTTTGCCAGTAGGTCTTTGTTGATAATTGGTACAGGACGCCACGATGCAAGAAGGATAGAGATTGCAACAAGAGGAGTTTGACCAGGCATGTATCGATGAATTTAAAGAAAAATCTTTTTATCTGTCTTTATAGGATTGCTGATAAAATGGCTCCAAAATCACCCATAGAAGTTAGATTTCTATTTTTAAAAATGCTATCTTGAAGAAAAACAACTATTATCATAAACAATTAATTTTTATGTACTCCGCCCATTCCGAAATATAAAATGTTCTAGCTATGCCAAAGTAACTATAAACTAGTTTTTATTAAATCCACCATAATATATATCTTGATTGTACACCTATTTGATATTGTAGATATCAGCACAATCTTTTATTCTCGCTTTTTCACAAAGGTTGGTGTATTTGATTTCATTAACACAAGAATTTGACCAACAACTTTATTAACATGTAATTTATATGCGATGAAACCACAGTTATCATCAAGAACTTTTGAAGACAAATTTAATCATATCTTAAAAACATGTATTAATAAAGTAATTCTTGGTTAAAGCCTTGTCGTAATGAAACCATATATGTAACCTTTGTAAAAAGAAAAGAGTATAATTTTGGTCAAATCTAGAAAAATTGATTTTAGAACAAAGCTAAAACTTCTTATTTTTTAGAACGAGGATCGCAAGATGTTAATGTCCTAAACATGGCAATTGCGCTTCAATTCTTGGGCCACGAATGACTGAGAAGAGACCGGTCGTATACATTTCCACCAAACCTGTCGGACACGTGTCAAACGAAAACTAAAGCTGCAATTCCCTCAAAAAAATAAAAAATAAAGCTGCAATCAGCGGCCAGGTGTGAAGGGTGTTGCCATCAGAAATGCTCAACACCGATGTTGAGCCAGTTGCAGTCTCTAAAAGACCTCTCTGCCAACACTCCTGCTTAAGAAAAGAAAACGCATCACCGGGAAAAACAAGACGCACAATCAAAATTCACTTTGCACACCGAAATTACCTGGTGCTAACACATCTCGTATGGTATTCATATCAAAATTGACTCTGGGAAACTCTTGCATTTGCTGCGATCAAAGTGTTCGATACAAACCAAATCTGTCTACCTACACATTTTCGGCCTTGGATTATAGACGTACAGACTGACCACGTGCATTACAAACCAAAATTGGGCTGCGTGGACATTTGCGCCCCATTGCATTACATCCCTACATATTGATAGTTCTAGACGGATTACATTCCCTTTTTGATCCCTACTTGTGTTTTGAAGCTACCCATGGAAATGAAGGAATGTGCAGTCAGCAGGGAAAAACTTGGGAATTACTCCGGGCTGAGGCTACATGGGGTTTCCAGGAACTGGTCAGGTGCCACGACGCACATTCCTTTTAAGAACTTCCTTTCCCAGGTATACATCCAAGTAATCCTGCAAAAGAAGAGATTGTAGCGATATTTAGACGCTTAGAACAAATCAGCATGCACCATTGTGAAATCTTTAAATAGAAAGAGCGTATTGCCACCTGAACGAGTTTTTCCACACTTTGAGATTCCTCTGCTAGAAAACGACAGATGGCTGCTTGTGCACCAGGAACCTTCGGGCCCAGCGTGACAGTCACTTTCTCCACGGCTTTCTTCACTATAATTTTGTGAACGTCCCGTGATAAGAGGCCATCTTCCCACAATGGCCTTAAGATATTTTTTACGAATTCGACGAGGGCAAATTTGAACGCATGGGTCGACGTGCTACTTTCTTCAATTGTAGTTTGTTTTGGTGGTCCACTATGCGAATCGGAGATTCGCGACACATTTGCAACCTCCTTTCGGCAAGTTCCTCCGACAAATTCATTCTTCTCAGGTTCCTTCAACTGTTCTTCCTGCACAGCAGCCTCACTGAAGGCTGAAAGGATATGACTAGGATCCTGTGGTTTTGAAATGTGCCCAGTTGCCTGATTAATCACTTCCTCCGATGACTCAAATTCTTCATCTGATATCATACTGGGTAAACAATTCAAGTCTGGAATTACAAAACCTGAAGTGCGATCAGCTGGTCTAGCAACACATTGATGGAATGTCTGTTGATTTGATGTCACTTCAACTTGATGTGGCTGATGATCCTCATTTATCCTTTTCTTATAAACATTATTTTCAGGCTCTACCAGAGATGACGCCAGTTGTTTGTCTGTTTTGCAATTCATGGTATCCTGTTGGATGCCTCCACAATCACCTGCCTTAGAGCAATTTTGTATGTCTCTACAATCACTTCCACTCGACCAATTGACAGGCTTCTTTTGGCAATTGTTTTGGGTCCCTTTATCCAATTTTAATGCACTGAACGAAGGAGTTGTTTCAATGCCCTGATTGGAACAATCTGACCCATAGACCTTCACATTACCATCATGCGGTGAGCAAACAGCAACGCTCTCTTCATCCAGATGTGTTGGATCGGTTATCAAAGAGGCCATCTGTTCACACACACCATCACCTTCTGCTTTCTTATTAATTTCACAGCAGACACCGAGTTTATATTTTCTCCTAGCATCCAAATGATCATGAGTTTCCCTGTGCTGAGTAACTTTCTGATACGCACTACTATCAGGACATGAAGCAGCTGCTTGACCCCCCTTGCTACTATCTAAACAGATGTTCAGACTGGTTTGTATCATGCTAGTATCAGAACAGCTGTTCTGGCTAATTTGTCTCGTGGCATCTTGATGAGCAGTTGATAGTTCATTATGTTCTTTTTGCTGCCTGATTTCACATGGATTTGGTTCTAGTGCTGGTGGAACCTCCAGATTGCAGATCAGCCCTTGCTTGGCCATTTTGTTTTGCAAGTTTTTCTTGCAATCGCTGCCACTAGGGCATCGGAAAGACTGCTTCGAGTTTCTCTTAGCTCTTCCTTGACCATGCTTTTGTACTCCATCAGGTGATGTGCCACTTCCACATTTTTCAGAATCCTCCAACTCAACGTCATTTTCATCCGCGCTTTCTGAGCTACCAGAAGTAGCAGATCTTCCATGCCTCACAATAACTGTTTGATCGGTTTGTACTAGCTTTTCAGCTTCAGCATCAGTAGCCTTCCTTAATCTTCTTCTTCTCCAAATTTCCAAACATTCACGAAGTAATTCAGATGGAGAATTATCATTTGAATTTTCTGTGTGTACGATCTTCTCCATACGAGTGACTGGAAGATTCTGCAGGTTATGCATTGAAAACTCTCCAGTTCTCTCCTTTTGAAGTTTTTTAGTGCAGCCAACAACACTGGGCCGCTTCTCAGATTCTAGCTTGCTGGTGCAACCAACAACACTGAGCTGCTTGTCAGATCCTAGCTTCTCGTTGCTACTTCCTTCACTCTGTTTTGGTTTGTTCGATGAAGCAATGGATTTGCTGCTGTACTTGGGACTTACCAATTCTGAGTTTTCATTAGACTTTTTTGAACCAAGACAAGTAGCGGCAGTTCGAATATTTTTTGTTGGGTGGAATATCCCTTTTGCTCCATTATGACCTACTCCACTGGCTGTTTCAGCATTTCCCTCCCAGTTATCATTTCTTGTCACATCGGAACCACCATGATGTACCTCATGATGCAGAGGTGGTTTCTGTTCCTTACAAGTAATCTGCTTCTTAGCTTTCTCTCCAGCCAGTTGATCTTCATACCTTTTCTGGCGACTCTTCTCATCTTCCTGCACAGAGAGCTGATCACCATACCTTTTCTGGCGACTGCTTCTCCCATGTCTACTAACACAAGCCCTATTAGTACTGTTTTTCTGGGAACTCTGTCTTGCCTGTTTTGTCCGTGACATCTTGCCGTGAAAAGCCTTCCGGCAATTTTGACTAACGTCCAAGTCACAATGAAAATCCTTGCTGGGAGGAAGCTCAAGTCGCCCAGGATCAATAGTGTGTAATTCATCAAATGGCTTCTTCTTGGTGAGAGGTTTGCTTACTTCATCTCTATGACACAACTGACCAGCTGAAGTGTGATCAGGTTTACTTTTTGTGTGGAAACTATCCATGTAGGCCCGATGCTTTGCTTCATCTATCTCAGAAAAATGGCCACCCAGGAAGTAAGTTGGAAGATATATGTCCTCTTGATAATACCTAGTTTGAGTGCTACTTCCCCAGTTAAATGGAAAATCCTTGCATCGGCCTACTGTTGCATGAATATGTCCATCAGCTCCTTTTGCATAATCACAAACACTGTCAAATGAAGGGCTGCCCCTCTCAGTCCTGCATTTAAGAAATTAACCGTTTAACCGCATAACCCATCAGAAATTCTTGTAGCAGTTGCAGAATATTCTACCGTGTCTATGCATCATGAAATTCTATCAAGAAGACTACAAGTGAACAAGTAAAAACTATCAACAGAAAATTCAGATATGCAACCATTTCTTGTAAAATAATAACAACCTGCTGGGTGCATCCACAGGGTAGTTCAAGTTTGCACCAACATGGGGCTGCTCCCTTGTTGCTTGACAAAGGGTCAAATGTTGCCACTCATATTGCTTGCTGCAGCTATATTCTCCTGACATGAGCCCAAAGGGTAGCCTCTTTGAACCCATTAATATCAAAGCTCTTGAAACAAGATGACCATGAAATGCTCGTCTCTATATATTGGATGAGACCAAGAAGTTGATTCGATCCTTAATTCCTGGAATAAAGATTTTCAGACTGAGGAACCGACAATAAATCCAGTTCAAAGGTATACTACCAGTCTACCACTGAATGGAAAAAGCCTAAATTTACCATAAGAACAGGGAATTTCAGGAGTTAACAGTGGCACCTATCAATAAATCTGATTAACTTTGGATTAGAATACCAGACAGTCCAAAACTCTCTTAACTGACAATCAAGAAAAAAAGAATTCTAGAAAATTCATCTCTTAGCTTATAGAAAGAGCGGAAATACTACATTGATATTGCGACATCTAATCCAAACAGCGTATCAGCGACAACATATCACAAATTGGATGATTTTAGCTATCATCTTGAAACTTTGTGTTCTCCTCCTGGTAACAATTTCCACAAAATCATTGGATGATTTCTTGCACCACATCGCCTGCTAGACCATATAGTGGTCAAAGCAAGCCCTGAAGGATCACTTTCTAGTCTCTACTTCATAAGCCATCCTTCAGACATGGCGCTTGGTTCAAACCAGTCCTACACTAACAGCACAGGAAAACAGTTAAAGAGTATAATTGAATAAGTATCTGGTCAAGAGGGAAATTTCTAGGTCTGCTAGAGAATTATGAAATAAGAACAAAATAATACACACATTACATAGAGCGCTGAAATCTATGTTCCGAAGTGCTTATTATGCATTGCAATAACATCATATATCTTGAAGTACAAATGCTGATATTATGCTTACCTCTTTAGTCATTAAAAGAAATATGTAGCCTAGCCGATGCATACTGAGAGCATATATAGCACAAACCTTGCCTCTTGGCTCTAGGCACTAAATCAATGTAACCAAAATAAATAAATAAATAAACGTACAAGTGCTCCTCTATATACACTGAATCAGCTGTTCTTACAACAAACTATTCAACCAAAATATTGCTTTCTAAATATAGAAGATAGAACCACACTTTTCATTCCACAGCAAGTAGGGACAACATTAGAGATCTCACACAACTGTCATTTATTGGGAGATTGGATTGGAACTCGAGGTGCACTGATTTAATGTCATGGAATGGATGGCGCACTACATTGATTACCTTCTAGAAATGATCTATCAAATTAAGTTTCTGGTGCTCAAGCTTCAAGAAAGCTTAGGCAGAAGGCAGGCAGGCACAAACCGCAAAGTTGAACATATTAGTTGCTGTCTGATATAGTGAACATAGAAATCAGGGCTACAGCTCAAAACAGAATGATATAGAGGAAAAAGTCAAACTGATATGTACACATGCTGCTGACATGGCCTATCCCAACCAGCCCAGTATAATATAAACATAAGTTCATAATCATCTCTATCCTATCTTGCCGTAACTAAACTGGTTGGACGTCTTCCACCACTGCCAGCACTAGAAATGAGGAACCAGCTACATCAATACCAGCGTTGCATCGGCAACAGGTTCTCCTAGCTCCTCTACTCAGTTCCCAGTCCAATCCTCTGCTCGGCGGCGCTTAAATCCAGTAGCAAAAATGTTGGGAGGGTGATCCGGTAGCGGCATACCTTAAACCCAGTGACGGCAACATGATTCGAAGAAGGGGCCATCAAAGCACACCTTATAAAGCTGAATCACTATGGAGCTGTGCATATGCACCACTAGATTAAATTTTTAGAACACTCATAGTTGAATTCTCCAACATGAAGTAACACTAATATGAAACGCCATGCATTCGGCCTCCCAAGTAGAGCAGTTGAGCAAGGGAAGCATGGTAGGCCCTGAAACAAGTTAGTTGAGCAACAGAGAAATGGTGACTACCCTGCATTGCAAGCACAGAGCATAGAGATGATATGGATATGCCTACCAACGCTACTGAATTTGTACATATTTTATTCAGGATAAAAATAGTTGCCACGTTAAAAACCAGAGAAGTTAGATGCAAAGGAATCTCAGTTTCGGTGCTCAGGATGATGAGGCAGAAGTTTTAGTCATACATGCCTCCAGTTGTTTTGCATGCAACAGGAATGAGGTTTCTTACTACAGGAGAAGTGTTCAGGCCAGGTGTGTGTACTCATTGTTTGCATGGGATCCAGGAGAGAGCGCCTATTCTTGTGCCGCCATAAAAATAGATAAAAGGATTGTAAATCAGGGATGCCAAATGAATTTACATGGAGGCAAGAATCCTGCAACAGCAAGGGGCAAGAGAGTGTTCAACCTGCGCAGGCACATCTGACAACTAGCTAAATACCCTCGCGTGGCTACGGATAAAAATGAATTACACAGTTTGCTGAGGATAAATTAGATTTAAAATAATATTATATATTAGTAGCATTTGATAGTAATGTTATCTCAGTTTTGATAAAAACATCATCACTATCTTAATTACAGATTAAATTGTTTGCATTAGAAGAAGATGAGAAGTTTTTACAATAGAAGGAGGCGGGGAGGCGACAGACCACCACCACCGATTGCCTCTTTTATATCTGACAGCAATGAATGGCCATCCAAACCTGACGTTGGGTGATGCCTCATGCTGCCCTTTAAGCACGCAGGCACCCATAAATTAGAAGTGCTCAGGAACATTACAATCGTGATTCCTGCTACTTTGTATGTCCACTTGCACCAGGTCAAAACAAACAGAATAAAACCAGGAGGCCTGCTTGATTACAACTAACAGAATCCTAATTGACTCGTCTCTTTTTTTGATGAAAATGACACAGCGTGTCAATTTATACTCTGTTACTCCTTTCTAGCATGTGACTAATTATGCTTGAAAACAATTGGATGGGGTCCACCTGTACAAATAGACCAGGAGATGGCGTGCCAAAACAACAATATTCAAAAGCTTGTTTAGTTCGTTCCTTACATAAACTAGGTGGATTACTATTTTCCAAATTTAGAGATAGATTGCTCAGGTGTAAATGCAACTAAAGAATGAAGAGTCAATAATTGTTATTTCTTATTACTCCGAATATGAGGTCTGTTCCTTGGCAACTACTCCCTCCGATCCATATTAATTGTCTCAAATTTGCCCAAATATGGATGTATCTATGCCTAAGAAGCGTCTAGATAACAATTAATATGGATCGGAGGGAGTAATAATTAAGCAAACTATAATGCCAAGCCCACGTGCCATGTACAAACAGGTTATGTTTTGATCACGATGTTTTCCAAGGTAAATACAGGTGTGAGTTTTGGGGGAAGCTGACTAAAAGTCACCAAGTTTAGAAGAAGGATTTGAAATCACCTAAATTACCACATAGCAAGACCCGGGCCAAATCTTCAAGTCACCAAAATTACCAAGGAAGAAAAGTTCTACGCCCCAGGCCGCGACCTGGGTTGCCCAGGGCCTGTCTCCGCCACTTTTACATGAATCCTCAATCTCGGGGTAAGCGCATCCAAATATAGCAGGTACAAGGCATATACAAGGGGCGGTATTATTACCTTCTCTCAGCAGAAGTTGGATGCCTCAAGTCCACACAAGGTCTGCAAATGGACCTGAAAATCGTGACAACAGCTGTCGGCGGCGATGGTATCCAAAACCCATCTACGTACCATCAAACTGATAACACACTAAGATGCGTCAGATAAAAATAAAATTTACGGGTTTATCTCCGATCTCGGTCAGTTCTATCTTGTGATTAAAGAGGCACAGCTGCCCGTATGATGATGGTGTGTGCAAGTACATCTTCGTCGTGAAAAAGGAATGCAAACAACAAGAAACTTTCAAGAAACCCTTCTTTGGCGTTCTTTTTTATATTTGCACGCATCTGTTCGAGGAAAAAAAGATTTTACTAAGAACAATAAAAAAAATCCATATTTTTCATCTAAAAGAAAAGAATGCCAAGAACCCAAAACCAAAATAAGGAAAGGGGGGAGAGAAGAATGCAAAGAGATATTGGCGGCGTCATCGTTGCACCGGCAAGTAAACCCTCTAAAAACCCTAACCATCGAGTTCGCGTGAAAAGAACGGACGAAATAAAGAACCCAACCGAAGATTGAAAGAAAGGAGCGAAGCGATCGCCCTTACCAGCACAATGCGACCACGATTTTGGGGGGTCGGAGGCCGCCGGCGCCGAGGAGGACGAGCCGCGGGAGCGACGGCGGAGAGAGACAAAAAGAGCACTCCTTGCGGAGGCGGAGTGGGGTCTCTCCGTCCGGTTCTTGGATGAATTATATCCAATTCATCAAGGAGACCTGCGGGGGAGAGGGCGGGCGGCCGCGGCTGAGTCTGCGTCGGGATTCGGCCGGTGTTGTCACGTCGCTGCTCCGGGTTACCCGGGTAAAAGCGGCGCTCGCCTTCAAAGTTTGCTTGCTCGTGTGGTTTTGCTCTGCCCCGAGGCAGACGAGTGGCAGGGCTAGTGGTGAATAGGGGCGATGCTCGTTTATACCCCTATATGGCTATGGTTTGACTGGTTGTCAACGAAATAATACCAAAGGCATTTATCGTCGGATATGGATCAGTGCTTAATCCACGGCGGATTTGGTGCCTACAAAAAGATACGGCATGGTACTCCACGGCGGAAAGTTCTTATTGAGAGCAGTATTTGCTTATTTTGCTCATGCAAGACGACCGCACTTAGTTATAACAAGTAACCGACTATTATTAATTTTTAAGCAAAAGATTTAAACCTAAATCTCACTTGACTTGACGTATCAGAATCTTTAGTTAAGATTTGATACCATATCTACTTCCCACATGTTATCATTAAAAGATAATATTTTACTTATTGCGTGAATTTTAGTATCATAAGGTCTCCAGTAGTCCCATGCCGGCAATACGATGAAAAATATTGGATGGTAAATCTTTAGTTAGCGGATCGCAAGCATATGTGCGCTTGACATTAATAGTGTGATCCTGAATTTTATCTTTCACAACATGATACTTAATGTCAATATACTTGTCAGCATCACTTGACTTGTTATTGTTTATATAGAAAACTATTGGTTCGTTATCGCGTACAATACCAGTCTTGTTTAGAAGTGTTGTACTCCTGTCCAGAAAAAGATGTCGCCCGGGTCATTATTCAAAAAAGAAACTCAGAGAATTCCCGACCTAACAGCCAGTCCTCCCGTTCTCTTCTTCTTCGCACGCTTTCTTCCTCGCTGCACGCCGCCGCTCTGCTCGTACGCCGCACGCCCCTCTGCCGTATAGGTCCACCGGGTTCGCCCTCGACACTCCCCCTCCGCTGTCTAGCTCCACCGGGCTCCCGCTCCGCCGTCGAGCTCCCCCGTGCTGCTCCCCCTCCGCCGCCCAAAGGTTGGGTTTTGCTTGGAATGGGGACGAGGGAGGCGAGAGCTGGTGCCCAGGCTGCCCAGCGCGGCGACTCCCTCCTCCTTCTCCTCCCCATCCCTAGGTGCGCAGAATCCCTCCTCCTCCGCCTCCCCACCCCTGGGCGCGCCGACTCCCTCCTCCTCCGCCTGCAACTGCTACGGCCGCCACCAGGTTCGAGCTGGTCCGCGCCGCGAGTACCTCAGGACCCCACTGAGGTACGGAAACTTCTCCATTCTCCTCCGACTTGATCGCAAATCATGTTCTCTGTTTGGTGAAGAACTAGCAGCAGTAGCATATATATCTCTGAACGACTAATTGATGTTTGGTGATGCTTCGAGAAACATGTTCAATTTTCAATTTACTAGGCCTGAGTATGATCTTTTTATTGTTTGTTTGTTTGTCCTTCTCTATGTTCAGTGGTAGAAACTCTGCACTGGAAGTGTCTATGTTCAGTATTTTCAGGTTTTCACGAGTCAGTAAACTGGCCCGTAAGATTTTCAGGTTTCAGATTGTTGTTGTTGAGGAGTAGATAAAATTTCCATTATATCTTTCCAGAAATTTGTTGAGACACTGCTAGCTGTCAACAAGAAAGCATAAGGTTTGTGAACTTCTAGAGATAGGAGAAAACTGTGGCAGGGTGTTGGACATCCCTCTGATTCATTTATATATAAGTTGGTTATGTGAATGATTTCTAGAAGTGAAACTTGAGATTCAGAGAAGTGGATACTTGAGCACTGGTATTTATTTGTGTTTAAAATTTTGCTGTGAGTACAAGTGTTTGATTCAGGGTGGGACAATATCTGTTTATTTCAGCATATAGGCTTGATAGAAGCAATCAACGTGCAATTCTCTGCTGCTAACAATACTACTCCACTGCCTTGGTCCATTTTTTCAAACAACTTAATTAGGTACCCAATGCATCTTTTGGCCTGAATATTTGATGTCTCTGGAGTCCTTTTGGTCAGGGTGATGGATATGCTTAATGCATCTTTTGGCCTGAATCTAAACGGCATGTGTCTTTTGTTTAGTAGGTACTGCATTTTCTGTTGAATTAATAAAAAATAGCATGCTCTGTTCTGATTTTCTGATCTAAATAGAAGTAGTATACTGATCTTGGCAGGCAACTGAAAATGTTGTCAAGTGATCAAGTAATTCAGAATTAAGTAACATTTTCTGTTGAATTAATAAAAAAAATAGCATGCTCTGTTTTCATTTTCTAACTGATATTTATTGTTCAGTATGTTCTTTTCGTATTAGCTGCATACTAGTCCACAGATTGGATTAATTGTTTGTTGTCCACTCCTTCAAATGTAAGGATCGGTTTTCTGCAGGTCCATTACTTGAAGAGGAACATAGCTCAATTTTCTGGTTTTGTTTGGACTGACAATGAAGTGAGTTTTTTTCATGATGGTATTGTGTTGTGCGAAACATGTTATTTTTTTGTAATGGATGTTTGTTTGTTGTTTTTTATATCTAATTACCACCATGGACTATCTAGAAATTGTTTATTTGAAATTGCTATTTGTGAATACCACTTGTGCATTGATTTTGAAAACAGAAATTTATTAAGCAACAGCTTTCTTTCATGACACAAGTACTCATATTTTTTCAATCGAACAAAACTTCGAGACTACACTTGTTTCTTTATAAAAAAAATCATACACATGGTAATATCATACACAAGTATACACAAGTACTATCATACACATGGTAATCTCATTCTCTTCCTTTCTCTACCTCACATTTTCCTTCTCAAACTCTCCTTCTATAAGTGCTTTGGTTTTTGCTAGTAAATCTGCCGTGATAAATGGTAGCTTCCCTTCTACGTGCTCCTTATGCTTGTGCGGGACGTCGTAGCCAATTGTTCCTTCCACTTTCATAGCCTCAATCATACGGTAATGCAATGTCATGAAGCTTCGAGCGAGCTTCTGGACATCGTAGTTATTGTATTCTTCCTCCACACCCTCTATTAATTCTTTGATAGTTGCTAGTGCTCTGCAATCGATGAGTGACTGTAGGGACCTGAAGAAGCACAGGTCGAGGACATTCATGTCCGTACTGTTTGGAGGCTGTTGTATCAACTTAATGTCTAGATCAGTCTCGTCCACGACCCGTCAAAAAGGATCATCAGTAGGGAGGAGATGAGGTTAGCGTTATCTTTTTGTATGAGGATTGTTGTCGGAGCACGGTCTCCGGCACCAGGGATGCCGAGCACCCCCTTTTTGGTTCGGTGCCCCCCCTGCAGCGGCGCTCGCATCCGGCGTGGATGTACACCGGGGCCGGCGACCGGACCCGGCTGCAGCGCACGGACCTTCTCCCGGAGGAAGTGTAGTTCTGGGTGAAGGGTATCACCGGCGAGGACGAGCCCTACCGGCTGCTCCCGCCTAGAGCGCACTCGCTCCACGCCGGGATCCCGAACCCGGGAGCCCGGGATCTCCCACTCTGCGACGAGTGGGGGATCATGGAGGACCCCTTGGCGCAACCCTCACCCCCGCAGCCTCGGTCCCAGAAGGGCAAGGAACCGGCTACCGACTCGGGGAAAGGGAGCCAAGGCCAGGCCTCCGCCAAGGCAGAGGGCTCGGACTCCGACGACTCCTCGTTGGGCGTCAGAGGAGACCTCAGCGACGACGACGTTCCCCCGTCAGCCGGTGAAGTCGTGCCAGAGGAGGACGACGAGGAAGATGACGTCCCACTGGTGAGGTGGTCCGCGGCGCGCGGACGGGCAGGCGGGAGGCCAGCCCGGAGCTCCAGGGGCCTCACGGCGACGCGGGGGCTAGGGTCTCCGGCGGCAGCGGCGCGGCCGCAGCAGCCGCCCCGACCACCCCGGCAACTCCGACAGCTACCCATGTGCGAAGCGGCCCTCCGGCGAGGAGCATCCTGGCGGACAGGGTGCTGAAGCTCAAGCCGGTGGGGTAAATCCAATGTCGTTCAGAGCAACTTTGATTTCGCGAAATTATTTTGTGCCTGACTAATTCATTTTCGCGTTTTCCAGTTCGTCGAGGAAGAGGGGGCAGACCAGCGTGTCTCCGGCAGCCCCAACCAAGAAGCCTCGCCCAGCATCGGGCGGCGGCGACCGAGATGCTGCGGGCGCAGCAGTTGCGACGGCGGCAACGGCCGCGGGGGACCAAAGGATCCGTGACTCGAGCTCGTAGGGCACCGGACCGGCGGCAGGTACGCGCAAGTTCGATCACTTCCCTTATTATTCACGCCAATCCCCACGCTTGACACAGGAGCCGTTCGTGCAGTTGCGGAGGGCTTCCGTCTGCGCCCGCGCCTACAGAGGTGCGGGTCATTGACCTCACTGGTGAGGTCGACGACGATGCTCCGACGGAGGTTGCCTCCGCCGGAGCCCTTCGACAATCTGTCACGGCGCCTGCCGGGGACGCGACTGCCGCCACCGATGACGCCACGCAGGGGGCGCCATCCGAGGCAGGCGGCGCAGAGCAGCCTCCACCAGCTGAGGCGGGCGGTGGTGCCCTGGAGAAGCCCTCGACCCCCCAGCTCGCCCGTTCGGACGAGCAGGGAGCAGCGGGGCTCGGCCATGCCGTGGGCACGCCATCAAATTCCGATGCGCCCTCGGGGTCGCAGACGGGTGCGGCGGGGTCCTCCTCCGCTGGAGCCGCCTTCAGCCTGGGAGCAGGGGAGCTCGCCGGGCGGACTTGTGGTCGGATCACCTTCGACCCCAGCGTGTTCCAGCAGGGACACCACGTGATCGACAACATCCAGCACCAGCAGCGGATGTTCGTCGATTTCTTCAACGACGCGCAGAAGCACCACGCCCGCGTAGGGGCGGAACTCGGCCTAGCGCGACGGGAGGCGGAGGAGCAGCGCACCGAGCTGCAGCGGCTCCGGGAGGAGCTCCAGCAGGCGCGGTAGGCCAGGGCAACACAAGAGGGGTGCCGAAGGCGCAGGTCCTCCAGTAGCTGTGGGACCTCCAGCAAGAGCACAGCGGGAGCTCGAGCTGGTGAAGGCCACACACGCCAAGAGCGAGGAGGAGCATCAGGCGGCTCTGGACTCGTTCCAAGGGCGTCTCCGGGAGAAGACGGACCTACTGTCCAGCTACTCCTTGGAGATCCAGCGCCTCCGCCGTGAGGTCGGAGAGCTGGGAATGGCGGCCACAACAGCAGTCGAAGCCTCGGCGCGCAGGGAGAAGGAGCTGTAGGACCAGGCCCGCTCCCGGGAGCGCGAGCTTGCGGGGCAGCTCAAGGCTGCCCAAGATGCCAGCTCGTCCCTTTAGGGCGAGCTTGACATGGCACGATGGAACTCCGGCTGATCAACGACGACAACACCAAGAAGGCGTCAGAGATCGGTCGGCTGAAGTCCGAGTGCCGCGAGCACAAGCTGCAGGCCTAGGAGGCTCGCGGTGCGTGCACAGAGCTGCGGGCCCGCAGGACAGGGGAGGTGGCCAGGCTGAAGAAGCTGGCCGACTCGGCGGTGGAGGCGCTGCAGGGGTTCGACATCCCTGTGGCTTCCTTTGATGGGACAGACATGGGGAGTTTCAGTTCGTTCTTTCATAGACTTCGTCGGCCGGTTGAGTGGCCTATAGAGTTGTGTCACGGCCTTTGGGGACCGGCAAGTCGGCCTTGCGGCCGAGCAGGTCGCCGGGCAGATTCTCACCCGGGTCCACTCCGCCCACCCCGACTTCCCGTTCGAGTCGGTCTTCGACGCCTAGTCGGACGAGGAAGAGGGCAAGACTCACCGGGAGGCTGTGCAGGGCGTCGTGGACGAGATGTTGCGCAAATGCAGGGCAAGGTCGAAGGTGACGAAGCCACTGCTGACACTGATAATGACAAGGGAAAGCTAACATAAAAAGTTCTAAGGTGCCACGCGCCACTTGTAGGGAAGTAAAAAAAAAGAGAAGGAAGGGAACTACGCGGGAGGTGCTCCCGAGGCGGCTGCTTCGGTGTCAGGGGCATCCTCGGCATTGGGGGCTTCTCCCGATGCTATTTTCACTTGCTTCTTTGCTTAAGACTAGCTTGCCGGGGAGGGGCTCTGTCCTTCTCGTGTTGTAGCCATGCGTACCCGGGGACTCGCCAACCACGTGCTTGGCCAGACTAGGGACCCGGGACGGACCGGCGGTGCCGACCTAGGACCAAACAATAGCGGCTAGTCACTCCGCCTGCGGGTTAACTACCCCAGCGCGCACGCTTCAAGGACGGACCCGCGAGCCACGTACGGGGGGCGTCCTCACCCCGCAAGCGTCCTTCCTACGCTCCGGCTACACGGGGGACGAGCTTACCCCAGCAAACCAGTGTTACTGAGGGGGAAAAACCAAGGACCCAAAATGAGATACTTAGCTTCCCGTTCTTTTTGGATTTGTTGCACCTTGTTGAGAGCCGTGGCAAGGACACGGTGACAGTGCACCCTCCAGCGTTCAACGAGTACGGCGAGACACTCATCTTCCCCGCCGGCGGCAACCACCAGGACAACGGTTCGGCCGCTTCATCCTCGCTGGGTTCGTACCTCCGTACTCCCTCTTCGTCCATGCTCTCATGGCGGCGTACCATGAGAGCATGGAGCGAGAAGAAGATCGAGAAGGAGTGGCGCGGGAGCTGGTGTTGGGTTCGCGTGGATGAGCCCGACGAGTTCATTCATGCGCCCACTGAGCTGCCGGCGAGTAACGGCAGCTGGCGGGACCGCTACAGCTGAGACGCGGAACTCCTTCCCATCATCAAGAAGATCGAGGCCCTGCGGCTAGCGGGGCTCACCGCTCTGGACGTGGCGTGCACCTACATCAGCCGGCGCATCGCGCCGCTGCAGCTGCCCGCCCCGCGCCTGCAAAGCGTGGGTGTGACGCCGGAGGTGATCCAGGAGGGGGTGAAGGGAATCACCGGCGAGGACGTCCCATTCACGGAGCTGCCCCGAGGGCTCCATCCCTTCACGCCGGCGTCACGGGCCTCCACGACATCATCGGCAGCTACCCACCCTGCAACAAGTGGGGGCTGATGTCCGATCCCCCGGTCCCAGCCCCGAAGCCTCCGCCACCCGCTGCCCGTGGGAAGCAAGTGGCCGAGGAGAGCGAGGGGGATCGGATTCCAGCTGGCCCGGCGACGAGTCCTCCGGCGACGAGGCTGGCGGTGTTGCCAGAGCACGGACGGTCCTCCCCGAGGTGGAGGTGGAGCACGAGGATGACGTGCCGCTGGTGCGGCGACCAAGAGTGCCGGCGGCCGGGGCACCCCACGGGAGTTCATCTCTCATGGGTCCCACTGCCACAGCGGCCCCGGCTGCGTCGACAGCGCCGACGGCAGCAGCTACCCCTACAACGGCTGAAGGCGCCCCGGGGGCTGCGGCAACTCCACGAGGGTCCGCGGCCCCGCCCAAGAGGGGAATCTTCACGGGTTATTTGCTCAAGCTCAATCCCCCAAGGTAAGCTGACGTTTTCTCCCCCCTCCTATTTATGACTTTGCGCTTGCCCTAATTCCTTCGTTTCTTCATTGACGCCTTGCAGGGACAGCGCTCCGGCGGGAGCCGGCAAGAGGGGGAGGACCGACACTGCACCCACCGCGCCCAGTAAGAAACCGCGTACCCGGGCCAGTGCCAGTCAGACCGGCATGAGGACCAGCGGCGCCGCCACTACGCCTGCCGCCGACCTGGTCCCAGAGGAGGAGGAGCCCGCAGCAGGTACAGACCCCTCCCTTGACTCCATTGTACATGCTCCTTCTGCACGTTGACCCTTAACCGTGTGTTTGCCTTGGCTTGCAGGCGAAACGCAGCCTGCGGGGGACAGCCCGGCAGCAGAAGCCGGGACAAAGGGGGACAAGCCTCCCCCCGCAAGCGCGACGACCCTGCAAGGTACACATCCAGAACTCCCTTGCGCTCGTCGCCGGGTACCCCATCTTGATTTGAGGTACTTACTCTGCCCTTGTCGCAGGTCCTGATGCACTCCCAACAGGGGCGGACGATACGGTGATCGACCTCACCTCTGACGTCGAGGGCGCAGAGTTGAGGGACGAGCCGGAGGTGGCTCCCGTGCCAAGCCCTGCCGCCCCAGACGCGACGGTGGTGGCTCCCGCCGCCGCTACCGGAGCAGGACCCAACGGCGCGTCCCCGGCCTTAGGCTGGGGGCGCGAGTCCTGCGGCCGCCCATCAGGAGACGACTCCTGCCGGGAGCGTGGCCCCTCCACCGGACCCGCAACCCAAGGGCGCAGGTGTGGAGGAGGACGTGGCTGAGGAGCAGCCGGCAGCCCCCCTGCAAGGGGACGATGTCCCCCCCGACCAAACCATGGCGGCGGGAGTCTCGTCGTCGTCCGCCGCTACCTCCAGCCCAGATCTCGGCATTCTTGCCGGGGCGACTTGGGACCCAATCACCTGGGACCCAAGCATCTACGATCAGGGGCACCAATTCCTCGACGCCATCAAGGAGCAGCAGCTAGCGTTTGTCACCTCGTTCAACAAGGTGAGGGAGCACCACGAGCTCGCAAAGCTCCAACTAGGTGAGGTGTGGCTGGATGTCGAGAGGGAGAGGAAGGAGCTCTCCCGGCTAAGGGAGGAGACCCCGTTGGCCCGGCAGACCAGGGACGAGGCCACCACGCCAGTCGTCCCCAAGGCGGAGCTCCTTTGGCAGCTGGAGGCCCAGCGCGTCGAGCACCAGCAGGTACTGGACTCGCTGGCCGCGGCGCGGGAGAAGGCCGACAAGGAGCATGAAGACGTGATGGCCACAGCTCAAGCTCGCCTCAACGAGAAGAGCGAGCTGGTCAGCGGCTACTCCTCCCAACTCCAAGCGTTGCGCGCGAAGTTGGAGGAGCAGGCCAAGGCTGCAGAGGACGCGGCAGCTGCGTCGGCGCGGCGGGAGAATGAGTTGCGGGAGCAGTTCGGACTCGGGAGCGCGAACTCGTGGGGGAGCTCAATTCCGCCAAGTAAAAGAGCGTCCATCTCGAGTCCGAGCTAACCACTGCCCAGGGTGAGCTCGTCAACACTAGCGAGGACAATGTGGGCAAGGCCAAGGAGATCGTGCGGCTCACGAAACTCCTCCACAAGGCCAAGCTTGCGGTGGCGTTGTCACGCACCCACCACGACAAGTTGGCCGAGCAGCAGCGGAGGGAGACCGAGAAGCTGCATGAGATCGCCCAGGCTGTTCGCGCACTGCTGCTGAGGTTCGAGCTGCAGGCGGCGAAGGTGGACGGCACAGACGTCAGCACCCTGATCCCGTTCTTCTCTGACATGGTGGGAAAGCTCGGGGCGCTGGACGTGTGGATCTCCAAGTTCTACGACGGGGAGATAGGATCGTGTGCCAGGGAGATTGCCGAGACGATCCTCCCCTGTGTGCACTACTACCACCCCGACTTCCCCTTCGAGGCGCTGCTGGACGCGTGGTCAAACAGCGAGGACGGCCCCTCCCACACGAGGGCGGTGGGCAGGTTCGTCGACGAGGTGGTGGAGCGGATGCAGCCGGAGCTGGAGCCGGAGCCCCCAGCGGAAGACCCCGGCAGCAAGTCGTCGTAGTCCCCTATTATCTTTTGTTTTACTTTTGTTTCCTGCAAGTGGCGCTTGGTGCCGTTAAACAATTATGGTTTCATTAGCCCATGTAATCGTTTGCTACTTTTAGAAATTCCGCTTTCTGGTTCTACTTGGTATTTGCTCCTGAAATTGACTCGCGGGGTGGGTCTTCCTGTCCTCGTGTGTTATGCTTTGTGTTGTCGGGGACTCGCACGCTACCCACTTAACCAGACCAGGGACCCGGGACGGACCCGTAGTGCTGACCTGGGGTTAAGCAGCAGCGGCGAGCCACTCTACTTGCGGGTTACCTACTCCCAAGCACGCGCCTGCGGGACGGACCTACAAGCTGCATGAGGAGCGCACTCCCCCCGCAAGCGTCCTTCCAACACTCCAGCCACACGCAAGACCCAACCCACACCAACGAGCCAGCGTTGAGATTAGAAAGCTGCGCGCCTAGGATAATGCACTTAGCTGTCTGTTCTCTAGTCGAACGTAACGGCTCTGCACTTGGAACGCCTGCTGGAGGGATGCGGCAAGGGCGCTGGGCAGTGCACCCATCGGCTCTAAGCACTGATGGCATGCACCACCACTGCGTCTCTGCGGCAACCCTCGCCTTGGAACCGCCTGCTGGGGGGATGCAGCAAGGCCGCGCTGGCAGTGCACCCATCGGCGCTAAGCACGGATGGCATGCACCACCATCGCGCCTCTACAGCAGCCCCCGCCTTGAAGATGCCTGGTGGAGTGACGTGGCAGGGAGCCAGGGACGCGATGGAGGGAACACCCTCGGCGCTTGTGCGCGGAGAAATGCACCACCACCGCTCCTCTACTGCACCACTCGCCACCTTCTTAGCTTTGCTTTGAGTTGCTCCATGGCAACCATGCCCTTTTATAGGCACGATGGAGAATCCTGCCGCAGCGCGCGCCGATCCACCGCGGCACATGTGGCGACACCCTCCTGCGGTAAGAACCTTGAAGCGGTCGCCATGCACCAGTGGCTGCCCGCTAGACGACACGGCCCGTGAGTACTCCACGAGTATCATAGTGTGTCTGACCCCTAACCTTATCATGCATGTCAGATCCTTACCAAGCCCGAGATGCTGCAAAAAATTTCGAAATGCACGAAAAAAGGTACAGCACAGATAGCCCTCCTGCCTCCCAGCCCCCGGGCATAGAAGGGTCGATACCAAACTTTGGTGTGAGCACTCTCCTATTCCCAAGACACAGCTGCTGCGCGGTGCGCGTTGCGGGGAACCTGGCAACGGCACGACCCCGTGTCGGAGTGATCCGGCAATGGGATTTTTGTTTTGGAGGCTCAGGCAGCCCCCTGCTCACAGCCAAGGATGGAAAGAGACTTCTGTGCACCTAGAGCGGGAGACAGAAGAAAAAACATGCAATAACGAGACAACTTGAAATTTAAACGAAATTACTTATCTTTATTCATAGAAACTAGCGGATTACAATCGGGGGTTGCCCGGCTACACTAGTTCGAGAGGCATGCTCCAGCAGCATCACCTGTGAGACAGGCTCCGCCGCTTCATGGGTAGAACTTGCGCAAGTGCTTAAGATTCCAACTGTTTTGCACCGGCAAGCCTTCTTCGGTTTCCAGACGGACAACCCCCGGCCTGGTCACCTGCACTACCCGGAAGGGTCCTTCCATTTCGGAGCCAACTTGTTCCCGGCCTTCGTTCCTTGTATCCGGCGCAAGACAAGGTCTCCGACCTCGAGCTCCCGGGTACGGACTCGCCTGTCATGATAACGGCGAAGCCCCTGCTGATAGCGCGCAGCTCGTACAGCAGCCCAGCATCGAAGTTCTTCGATGAAGTTAAGATCGTCAACCCTTTGCTCATGTTGGCTTTGCTCGCCGTACGGGCGTACCCGAGGGGATCCATGCTTGAGCTCGAGGGGCAGCACCGCTTCTACCCCGTAGACAAGGGCGAAAGGAGTTTCACCCATCGCCCGGCTAGGTGTGGTCCTGATCGACCACAGCACGGGCTGGAGTTCTTCAATCCAGTGCTTCCCGTGGCCTTTGAGCTTGTCAAAGGTTCTCGTCTTGAGCCCCCGCAGCACCTCTGCGTTCTCTCTCTCCGCCTGTCCGTTGCTCCTCGGGTGAGCAACAGAGGCGAAGTGGATCTTGGTACCCATGCCCTCACAGTAAGCTTGGAACACGGCGCTTGTAAATTGTGTGCCATTATCGGTGATGATGTCGTTGGGCACACCAAACCGGCACACAATGCCCTTGAAAAACTTGATGGCCGCTTGAGCGGTCACCTTCCGCATTGGTTCCACCTCCACCCACTTGGAGAACTTGTTGATGGTCACGAGCAGATACTCGTAGCCGCCAACCGCTCTCGGCAACTTGCCGACGATTTCCAGCCCTCAGACCGCGAACGGCCAGTAGGATGGAATGACTTGTAGGGCTTGCGTCGGCTGATTACTCTTCTTCGCATGGAACTGCCACGCCTCACACGTCTTGACCAGTTGCTCGGCATCGGCTAGTGTTGTAGGCCAGGAGAAGCCGTGCCGAAAAGCCTTGTCGCCCAGAGCTCGGGAGGCCACATGGTGCGAGCATGTGCCTCGGTGTATCTTCCAGGAGTGCGCGCCCTTCGTCTTGGGGCACACAGAGGAGTTTTACAATGTTTGCACGCCTCCGGTAGAGATTCCCGTCTACCAGAGCGTACATCTTGGCTTGTCGGGCTACGCGCTCCGCGGCAACGCCGTCTTCCGGGAGGGCTTCCCCCTTGAGGTAGCGGGCGATGTCCGCCGCCCAAGGCGGGGCTTCCCTATTCATGCATGCCGCCACATCGGCGGCATGGACCCCCACTGTTGGCGGGGTTTCCTTCGGTTGCCGGGGGGGCTTCCCCGGCAGCCGGCTTGGGAGTGACTGAAGGCGTAGTCTGCCTGTGCCAGAACACTCCCGCCGGGACTTTCCGGTGCTTTGCCGCCCACTTGGACAGTACATCAGCCGCGAAGTTATCCTTGCGCTTGATGTGCTCAAATCGCAAACCCTTGAACTTGTGTTCTAGCTTGCGGACTTCATCCACGTACGCTGCCATCTGCGGGCAGTCGTAGTCCTTGTTAACCTGGTTGATCACGAGTTGCGAATCCCCGCAGACAACCAGGCGCTTAATATCGAGGGCGATCGCCGCTCGCAACCCAGCGAGCAACCCCTCGTACTCAGCTGTGTTGTTGGTGGAGTTGGAGAAGTCGAGTTGGATGGCGAACTTCAACTGGTCTCCCGTGGTTGACTCGATGACGACTCCGGTGCCAGCCCTCTGCAGGCTGAACGCGCCGTCGAAGTACATGACCCAATGGCCTTCGTCCAGCCTGCCGGGCAGGCTGGTCTCCGGCTCCTCTTCTTGTATGCCCGTCGAGGTCCACTCTGCAACGAAATCAGCCAGAGCGGCACTCTTGATACTCTTGGTGTTCGTGAAGTGCAGATCAAACTCCGACAGCTCCATCCTCCACTCGGCCACCCTCCCGGTGGCTTCTAGGTTGGTAAGGGCCCGCTCGAGGCCGAACCCTGACACCACCGTGACGTGGTGCGCCTGGAAGTAGTGGCGCAGCTTACGGGATGCAAGTAGAATCCCCAGCAAGAGCTTCTGCACTTGCGGGTACCGCACGCGGGCGTCACACAACATCGTGCTAACGAAGTACACCGGGTGCTGCACGAGCCGCTTGCGTGGTGTCGACGCCGCCGGCTCGATGGCGGTTCCCGGGTCCGTGGCGGTTGCCGGGGCTGGCTCAGCCCCCTACTCCGCAACCCCAGCCCCCGGGAGATCTTCTTCTCTCTCGGCGACAAGCACCGAGCTGACCACTTGGTCAGTCGCCGCTAGGTAGAGCAGCGGCGGCGACTTCAGGTACCGCTTCAGGTCCTGGAACGCCACCTCAGCCTCGAGGGTCGAATTGATTGGGCCCTTCTTCTTCATTACCTTGAAGAAAGGCAGGCGCGTTCCCAGCCTTGAAATGAAGCGCCCCAATGCGGCAACACAGCCGTTGAGGTGCTGGACGTCCTTCACCTTGTGGGGAGCCTCCATTCTCTCGATAGCTTCTATCTTCTTTGGGTTGGCTTGAATCCCCCTGTGTGAAACCAAGAAGCCCAAAAGCTGCCCCGAGTCTACACCAAAGGTGCACTTCTCAGGGTTCACTTGAGCTTGATCCTGCGGAGGTTATCAAACGTCTTCCGCAGGTCATCAATAAGCGAGTCCCCGTGCTTTGACTTGATGACGATATCATCCTTGTAGGCCTCAACGTTTCGGCCTAGCTGGTGTCCCAAGCATTCGTGTAAGGCACGCTGGAATGTTGAGCCCGCGTTTTTCAACCCGGAAGGCATGCACGTGTAACAGTAGCAGCCAACCGGTGTGATGAAGGCCGTTCTCTCCTCGTCCTCGACTGACATCTTAATTTGACGATAGGTGGAAATGGCATCCAAAAAACACAACAAATCACAACCGGCAGTGGAATTTACAATTTGATCAATGCGGGGTACAGGGAAAGGGTCTTTAGGACATGCACGATTTAAATTGGTAAAGTCTACACACATGCGCAGTTTATTTTCCCCCTTGGGTACTACAACTGGGTTTGCTAACCAAGTGGGGTACAATACTTCCCTGATAGCCCCTGCAGCCTTTAGCTTGTCCATTTCTTGTTTGATGAAGTCTTTGCGCTCCTGTGCTTGCTGGCGGACCTTCTGCTTGACGGGGCGGGCGTCTAGACGCACCGCCAGTCGATGCTCGATCACCTCCCTAGGGACTCCGGGAAGATCCGATGGTTCCCAAGCGAACACGTCGGAGTTCTCCCGGAGGAAAGTGATGAGGGCGCTTTCCTATTTGGCATCGAGGTTCGCACCGATGGTGACGGTGCGATCCTCGTTGCCGTCTTGGAGGGGAAGCTTCTTCACCTTGGCGGCCTCCTCCTTGAGCTTCTGGCCCTTGCCGGGCGTGACTCGAGCTTGTGCTTCCCCCGGCTAGTGGTTGTGGGGTAACACGAGCCTTCTTCGCTGCTGGGTGATCGCCCGCCAGCAAGCCTTCGCTTCTGGCGACGCCCTCGTCACCGGAATCGGCTGCGGCGGCGGCCTTGATGACCTCGCCAACACACCAAGCCGCGTCCTTGAGATCGCACTTGATGGAGAGGACTCCGTATGTGGACGGCATCTACATCACGCCATACGCGCCATGGGTTGCCGCCATGAACTTGATCAGCGCCGGCCGACCAAGGATCCCGTTGTACGGCAACGGGGTGTGAGCCACATCAATTACGAGGTACTCAGTTCTAAACGCTTCCCGGGACCCGAAGGTAACCGGCAGCGTGATGCGCCCCAGAGGGCGCACGATCCTGGGGTTCACCCCCTGGAACGGGTCGATGGGCATCATCTGCTCCAGCGGCAGCTGAAGCTTCTCCACCAACCTGGCGGACAGGAGGTTTAACCCCGCTCCATTGTCCACCAGCACCTTGGTCACCGTTATGTTGTTGATTATCGGTGAGACCACGAAGGGCAGAACCCCTGACCCCAGCTGCCGGGCTGGATGATCGTCAGAGTTGAAGGTGATCGGCACGTGCGACCACTTCAACGGCTGTTGCGTCTCCATGTTCGGCAATAGCGCACACACCTCCCGGGTGAGGCGCTTTACCGCGCTATAGGATGGGGGAGCTTACGCTCCCCCATGGATGCAGGCGACGCCGCGGGGCTCCTGGAAGCCGAGCTCGTCGCCCTCGCTGTAATCAGACCCGCGCTGCTCCTCAGCGTGAGTCTTGTCTCATCCCTGGGGAGGCCGGTCCCTGCCGACACGGGCTTGGCCTCGACCCCCTTGGGCTTCTTCTCTGCCGGCATCTCCGCCGGTAGGCTTCGCTCCAGCTCTGGGATCATTCGGGCAATCACGGCAGAGATGCCCGATATCCCCACAGTTGAAGCAGGCGTCGGCTGCCCGGCGCTCCTCGTGGCGCTGCTCGCGCCTTTGCTTGATACCCTGGAGGATGCGGCAATCCCGCGCGTCATGGGTGGCGTTGGCGTGGATGGGGCAGCGGGGCGCATCGCCCGGTTTGCCACCAGACCCAGCAGCGGATGAGGCCTTTTTCGTAGGCCTCGAGGTAGCCCCCGATTCCGCGGCAAGCACTTGCTTCCCGCTGCGCTTCCGGGAGCCCTTCTTCTCCGAGCCCTCAGTGGGACTCGCGACAGCCTTAGCTGCAAGTTCGGGCGCCAAGCGCCCTTCCTCGGCCATGGGGCACTTGTGCGCCAAGGCGTAGAGCTCATGCGTCGTCCAGATCCGGTGCGTGCTTAGCTTCTCCCGCATTTTGGGGTCACGGACGTTGATGGCGAAGGTGTTGATGATGGCGGCAGCCTCCGCCTCAGGAATGAAGTAGGAGAGGCTGGAGAAGCGGTTTATGAAGCTCCGCAACGTCTCCCCCGGTTTCTGCACGACCGCGTGCAGCTCCGCCATGGTTCCCGGGCGCTTGTAACCGCCCTGGAACGCGTTCACAAACTGCTCGCGCAGGTCAGCCCAGGAGGCTATGGACCCAACAGGCAGGTTGAGCAACCAGGTCCTCGCTGATCCCTTGAGGACCATCGGGAACCAGTTGGTCCTGACCTTGTCGTCGGCGCCGATGGCGTGCATCCCGAACGTGTAGGTCAAGAGAAAATCCTTGGGGTTCACGGTTCGTCAGCGCCCATGGGAGCATCCTCCTGCTCTTCTGGGCGGTGGCGTTCTGCCTCACGCCGGCGCCGGCGCTCCAAGCGCTGGCGGAGGTCTTCTTGCTGGCGGGCGTTCAGGATACCCCACGTGTCACCCCGTGTAACGGTCGGTGACAAATCCGAGGACCCCTCGGGATCCTCACCTCCTTGCCCTCCCTGCGGGGGAGGGTGCTCTCCATGCCCTGAGACGCGGGGCGCGTCTCCGCGTCCCGGGTTCTGCCCCCGGCCTGAACCGGCCGGGGCGCTCTTGCCTTACGGCTGCTGGGCGGCGAGTGCGAAGAGCGCGTCCAGCTCCGCACTCCACGCTTCATGCGCCGGCGTGCCTTGCGGTGGCTCGTAGCGCACCATGACACGCGCAGCTATGATGGCCTCCGCCGGGGTTTGGGTGGGAGGCTGCCGATTCTTTGACCGGCTGCCCTCCGCCTTGTCCCCCGGTGCCCTCGGGTGAGTGGGGCGAGATTCTGTCGGCGTCGCACGCGACGCGCTGTGCTCTTGACGCAGCTACCGCTGCGCGTCTTCGGCCCGCGAGTGGACTCGCTGGCCAGCGCGTGCGGCATCATGGCCGCTCGCGCGACTTGCTCTGGCGCTGGGAGCCGCAGGCCCCATCAGCCGGTTGTCTGCCGACAGCCGAGGAGGTGGCGGTGGCAGCTATGACGACTGTTGCTGCATCCGGGTAGGCTCAGGGTTCTCCTGATTCTGCGACGTCGGCTGCACGTCGTGTGACTGCGTGTGCGCCGCTGGGGCACCACGCGGATCGATCCGAGAGTCGCCAGCCCGCTTGGGAGGCATAGCGACGAGTTTGGCCGTCGGAGGAGACGAAGCTGATGTAGTTGTAGACGATGACGCCGGCGGTCACCGGCGAGCTCTCCGCACGCCCCCCTACCTGGCACGCCAGATGTCGTAGCCCGGGCTTAGACACCAGGGATGCGGTTTTGCACCCCCTTTTTGGTTCGGCAGTGGGCGTTGGGGATCGCTCCGGCGATCGCCGGCAAGGCCAATGATGGGCGCTGCAATGCACAAGTCGGTTTACCCAGGTTCGGGCCACTCGGAGGTGTAAAACCCTACGTCCTGCTTCTGAGTGTTTATTAGCCAATGAACAAGCGTTTACAAGGTTGCCGGGGGAGCCTCCGAGCGCTCTCTTCTCTTTCTGCTAAGTGGCTACTTGCTACTTCTGGAATAAATCTCTCGGGATTGCAATCTACGCTCGAGTCTAACCTTTGGAGATCGGAAACCCTTGACCGGTGGCGTGGGTCCTCCTTTTATACTCAAGGGGATACCACAGGTGCCACAGTCTGCATGAGGGACGCGCCCTAGGACACGCGTCGAACATAGGCCCAAGGACCTTCGCTGCGCTGGCATGCATGCATGGTGAGATGCACTGTAGCTAGGGCCACACGTGCCCTAGATTCACTGCGGGCTACTCACTGTAGGTTGACTAGACGGGTAACCTCCTCCCTGTCGGAGCATTTAATGCTCGGCTTGTGTCACACTCCACGCTCTGACCAGCCCTGCACAAAGGATCCTGCCGGGCGGCCATGTGGCGTCGATACTCTGCTTGCTGGGCATCGGCCCTGTTGTAAACGCCTGCGCCAGGGAACACTCTCCCCGGCAAGTGGGCTTCCCGGGGGCGTCCTGACGGGGATCTTCACGCTGTCTTCCGAGGTAACCCCCGCAGCCCGACTAGTCCTAGTCCACGGCAACCCCCTTTCCAGGCTCCTGTCGGGCTGGTGCCTTTTCGGGCAGCTCGCACCGCGCTGCCCAGGGTGCCGTCCTTGCAGGAAACAAGTGGGGTGACCCACACGTTGAGCAACGATGGTACCCCGGGTGCCACTGGTGCGACAGATGAGTTTTCGCTTTTAATGGCCTCCTTATATAAGGATGGGTCCTCCACCTTTCCTATATCATTTTCATCCATATAAGTGATAAAATCATCAGGGATGCTATCTCTTTCGCATTGTGATCTTCTCACAGAAGGTGGTGGTGGAGGATTATTTTCTGGTTGGGATCCAAATGTGTTTCTTGGTCTCTCGGTTATTTCATGGTGCCTACTGTTATGATATTGATATTAGCTTAGCCCATCAGAATAGTGTACATGTGGGTCTTCCACACATATAGAGTATGGACAATTATAGAGTATGGACAAATTATGCTGATATTGGACAGTTATGATATTTCATGGCACCTTTCACGCGTATAGAGTATGGACAATTCTGTTGATATTGATATTAGCTTAGCCCAGCAGAATAGTCTGCATGTGGGTCTTCCACACATCTATCTATCTATTTTAGTATACTAAAATTATATGACAGATCAAAAGAAAAGAAATCATGATAGAATATCTCACAAAAAAAAAGCAAAACATCCGGCCAGGCAACGAAGTGCAAAACTGTGGTGATAACAAATGAGCTGATGTATACGAAAATCAGCAGCACAACCATGTGGTAAAGAGAGCAAGATAGAGTGACAATCAACTTGAAACATTACTAGGGGAAGTAGGAAATCCCTGGTTAGGTACCCGACTACATCTTCATACATAGGAAATTTACCTACGCTAAGGTACACACTAAGTTTCAGATAACATATAAACACGACTGCAGCCACAGTACAATCTTAGGAGAGATTAATCAGAGAAGACTCACCTTCATGGATGCCGTTGATTTTCAAGAAAACAGGAGTTCCAACATGGAGGCTCATATAGCAAATACTTCACCGGACTAAGGTACACACTTGCCAAATCTTTTTTTAACATAGTAATACTGCCAACCATATTGATGCGATGCGATAAACTTGAAGAGAACTCAAACAGCCTTTCCTGCTCCTGGAGAAAAGAAACTCATCAATATGTGAGTGATCTGATACAGATTTCGTCAGGCCCGGTCCTAAGATTTCGGGGCAAAATTAAGACCACGGGATCTGTCAGGACCCTTAATAAAATATAATAATCATAACTAATGTATGTATATATAAAATTTCACCAACAAAAACTGACAATGGATCAAAAAATGCGTTTATATCAAAAAGTTATATAGATTACCTTAAAATTTTCTTCTGACATTTCTTGATGCAAAGTCGTCGATGATGCTCTGAACATCAATCTCATCCACCAATTTCTTCTCAATGCATAAAGTTGCCAAAAATTTCTTCTCTTTGAGGCCCCTTCTCCACTAACATATCCCTTGTTTTCTTATCCAAATTATCCCAATTTACTGGATCATAAATATCAGTGCTAAAAACTGGTTCCTCATCAACACTAGCAGATTCTGGAGAATTAAATATAGGCTCATGATCACTCACATTGTTATCATCCACGTTGTCAACATTGTTCTCTCCAAGGGCCTCTTCCACGACAACTATTGCCCACTCATCTGGATTTCTTACTATGTTGGACGTGCTAATGTTACTCTTTATATTTATCCATGGATCATTTCTGCGATTTTATAATCTCCTCATCTCATTTCTTCCTTTTCCTTTTCTTTGTTGGACTTGCCCAAAGATCAATCACACGAAGACGCACACGCACATGACGATCATCGGATTATGGCCAAAGCCACCTGTCGTGTCTTCTTTTTTTTATTTCTTATCTCAATATCTCACGTTACAAGCTTGGTCTCAACCTAGGCTGACTACCTGCGTATTTATACACACACAAGTACTAATCCTAGTGGGAGACCATGATCAACCCTATATGGACTTATATTAGTGTAAAGCTTTATCATCCTGCTATTTTTCTCCTTTTGTAAAACTACTTTCTCATTTTGGAAACTCTGGCACCAGCTGCTGTTTTATGGCTATTTTGTCCTTTCCCTTGTTTTTCTTGATTAAAAGAATACATGTACTGCCCCTGATTTCTTGGAATAATATTAGATATTTTTTGGGATATTCAAATGTGCCAATGTAATTTACACTAATATGTTTCATATCAGCAAAGCGATTGGTACTGATATCGGCATATTGCTTATGCTGCTCGAGAGGAGGGTGACCAGGCCATGGCTGCATTTAGGACAGCAGCTCAACTATTTCCTGGGTAATTTTTTTATGCAAAGATCCATATTTTGAGACATTGTGCCAATCATCTGTGCATAAGCTTCTTGTACTTGACACAATCTAATATGTGAAAAGACTGGAAAAAGGCGACAATAAGTGGTACTACATATACACACTCTGAAATAGCTGGTCACATCAATAACGCAAAGAGCGCAAAAGGAGACGCGCCCATCCCCTGAATCTACACAATCGGTCGAGCCTTATCGAATTTCCCCAACTCAAGTTTGTGAGTAGGCTTGTGAGGTTCATCAAGGACTCAAGCTGACTAGCCATAGGCAAATTTGGCAATCCAAGCATTCAACATCCGATATCTAGTGGCCCTCGCGACGCACTCCGGCTGTCCGGCACTCGCTGTTACCACACGCTCCGGCCAAGCCAAGTCGCAGATGCTCACCTCGTCGCTCCCGCCTCCCACCCTCCCGGGCTCCAAGCCCGCCACGAAGCCCAAACCGGCACCCGCCACCTCCATCTCCACCGCGGCGACGGTATCTGCCGACACAGCCGTCGGCGGGGGAAGCGGCCGCCTCTCCGCGCTCATTCGCTCCCTCTGCGTAGCCGGCCGCACAGCCGACGCCGTGCGCGCCCTGGACGCTGCGGGCAACGCAGCCGGCGTCGTCGACTACAACGCCATGGTTGCTGGCTACTGTCGCGTCGGCCAGGTCGAGGCGGCGCGCCGCCTCGCGGCCGCTGTCCCGGTCCCGCCCAACGCCTACACATACTTTCCCGTCGTCCGTGGCCTCTGCGGACGGGGCCGGATCGCCGACGCGCTCGCGGTGCTCGATGAAATGACAAGCAGGAGCTGCGTGCCCATCCCGCCCATGTACCACGTCATCATTGAGTCCGCGTGCAGGAGCGGCGGGTACAGTAGCGCTCTGAGGGTTCTTGAGGCGCTGCACGCCAAGGGCTCCACTTTAGACACTGGCAACTGTAACCTAGTCATCAACGCCATCTGCGATCAAGGTTGCGTGGATGAGGGATTGGAGATGTTGAGGAAGTTGCCCCTCTTCGGGTGTGAGGCGGACATTGTCAGCTACAATGCAGTTTTGAAGGGCTTGTGTGCCGCCAAGCGGTGGGGGGATGTTGAGGAGCTCATGGACGAGATGGTCAAGGTGGATTGCCCACCCAATATGGTGACGTTCAATACTCTCATTGGTTATCTGTGCCGCAATGGGTTGTTTGAGCAGGTGCACGAGGCCCTTTCTCAGATGGCACAGCACGGCTGCACACCAGACATAAGGATGTATGCAACCATCATTGATGGGATTTGCAAAGAGGGGCATCACGAGGTTGCAAACGAGATTTTGAGTCGGATGCCTTCATATGGTCTCAAGCCCAATGTTGTTTGCTACAATACTGTGTTGAAAGGCATATGCAGTGCTGACAGGTGGGAGAAAGCTGAGGAGTTACTCACTGAGATGTATCAGAAGAATTGCCCCCTGGATGATGTGACATTCAATATACTTGTTGATTTCTTTTGCCAAAATGGGTTGGTCGACAGGGTGATTGAACTTCTTGAACAGATGTTGGAGCATGGATGCATGCCAGATGTCATCACATATACTACGGTAATCAATGGCTTTTGCAAAGAAGGGCTTATTGATGAAGCTGTCATGCTGTTAAAAAATATGCCATCATGTGGATGCAAGCCAAACACCATAAGCTATACTATTGTGTTGAAAGGTTTGTGCAGTACCGAGCGGTGGGTAGATGCTGAGGAGCTGATGTCTCGGATGATTCAACAAGGTTGTCTTCCGAATCCTGTCACATTCAATACGATCATCAATTTCTTGTGCAAAAAGGGATTGGTGGAGCAGGCGATTGAACTTCTTAAGCAGATGTTAGTGAATGGATGCAATCCTGACCTTATTAGTTACAGCACGGTGATTGATGGACTTGGTAAAGCTGGCAAGACGGAGGAAGCATTGGAGCTGTTAAATGTCATGATCAATAAAGGGATCACACCAAATGTGATAACGTATTCGTCAATGGCTTTTGCTCTCGCTAGAGAAGGTAGAATTGACAAGGTTATTCAGATGTTTGACAACATCCAAGATGCGACAATAAGGTCTGATGCAGTGCTCTACAATGCTGTTATTTCTTCGCTTTGCAAAAGGCGGGAAACAGATCTTGCTATTGATTTTCTTGCTTACATGGTTTCAAATGGATGCATGCCCAATGAATCAACCTATACTGCACTTATTAAAGGTTTAGCTAGTGAGGGATTATTATGTGAGGCACAAGATTTGCTAAGTGAATTGTGCTCCAGAAGAGCTGTAAGAAAGCATTTGACGAGGCGTTTTGGCATTGTATGAACAAGTACTTACCGGCGTTACCATCAGATGCTTGTGGACTGATGGGACTATTTATTCTGGCATCGGCAGCATGGATTACTCTACTTGAAGCTTCAGCAGCTTATGATGGCTGGTAGGTGAAACGGTGAATGCTGTAGGTTGGTTTTGTTTTGTACTCCGTCCAATCCATAAAAAGTGTCATCCACTTAGTACAAAATTTGTACTAACTTAGTATAGGATGCAGCATAGTTTTTAATTTTAGCTTCTGATAGGTCAAAGGTGGATACATAAGTTAAGCATATGACACTATTATCAATGAGTTCTTGTTACGGGTAGCAACATCTTTTTTATGGCGTTGTTGACATACAGAATTGTATCACCAGGGTTGTCAGGTTAACAAGACTTGCTTGTTCTTAGCTTGTTCGAACTTAGAAGTGTTAACATGATGCTGTGCCCATCCTAGTTTTCTTTTTCAGTTAATTTAGTAATGTTAAGCAGGTTGGTGGTTAGCTGTTCCAACTTGTGATGTGTGAGCAGCACTACAACCGGCGTTCCAAGCCAAAGGGTAACAGCAGGAGAGTCCTAGACAGATTGGCCTTCCTTTAGGTTTGTTTACATTGCTTTTTCCCGATGTCAGGCTGGAAAGAGTCATGTTAGTTAGAAAAAGATGGGAGTCCTAGTACAAGTCTGTTAGGACCCAGCTATCTATAAAGCTTGGTGATCAACTCTTTTGAGATATCGAATAGTAGACACAGAAAAGGGAGTTTACTGTGCAGCCTTACCTCTCCCTTGGCGCAATGGCTCTGAAGCCCAAACACCCTCGCCATCAGCTACCACCTCGCACGACTACCCTCTCAGGAACTTAGCATGTGACAATTTGGTATCAAACGGTCCGAACCTTGGCTCTGCATCCGCTGCGATGGGTTCTCATCATATTTGATGACATGAAGAATCTCCTGGAGGACACCAAGCTGAACCTCAAGCTCGAGAAGATTAAGACAGACATCAACGACCTTAAGGAGCAAGAAGCTAGCCAGAACAGACAAAACTGGAGTTCAGCAAGATAATGACACCAGCTCCCAGGATGGTGATCACGACAGGCAGCGCCAAGCCAAAATTTCAAAAATTGGAATACCCAACCTAAAACGGCAAGGAGGATCGCTGCCCTGGTTGACTCGTGTTGAGCAATTTTTGAAAGGCCATGGGAGAGAAGATGACTGCAAAACTTGGCTAGCCTCGTAATGTCTGACAAGCAAGGCGATTCTATGGTACCGCAAGCTGGAAACCGAGCGTGGAGGTGAACCCCCTTTGGGGCAACTTCACCAATCACAAGCGTTTTGGACCAAGGACTCAACAGGCACAACTGTGCGGCATAAATAAAAAATCTGCGGCAGCCCAGTTCAGTGGACAAACATTAGGATATATGCCTTACCCTTGTTGCTCGCTGCTGTGACCTTGCGGCTATAAGGAGGCGTAAGGCGGTGCTCACTTCCACAACGGTGCTACACATATGGGACTTCACCAAGCCTTCCGTCATTCATTGCTATGCCTCTGGATCTGGATATTTTTTCCGAAAAGGGTTCATCCTGATTTTGAATGTTTACAGTGCTTCGCTTTCTTAGGGCCACTTCAGGAATTTTCTGATCTCCAGGATTTGATGAGAATCATCATTTCCTAAAAGAAATCAAGATGTGTGCCTGGTCTGGGCCTAGGGTCTGTATTTGAACTGCAGGGGCCAATGAGACAGTAATTTTCTTTGTCCTTTCTTCGGAAAAGAAAGTATTACTTTCCAACATATGCAAATCGTCCTGTATATTTTGGTCGTTTCTTTCGGTACATTTGCAAATTATGAACCTCTGGTTTTCATGGTGGACTGTGCAAGAAGGCATTGGTAAACCCATGTTTTCTTCCCTTTAATAGAACAGTTATTACTAGGCTCGTTTTCTTTTCTTTATGTGAGCTTCTTAAGTCAGTAATTTAGTATGCTTGAATGTTACGAATATTTTTTTTTGTTATGAATATATAAATGGTTACATATGCTTACTGAATGCTGGTTTATTGTGCATCATTGATTTGATAGAAAGCACATGTTCTTGACTTATCTGTCGATGTCGGCTGTCAGTTGTGGATGAACTACAAAGGGTTTTCTCAAGTGTCAACTCGGATTAGGTGTTTTGGTATCCTGAGCCAAACTTACACGTAGGCTGGCTGACTCGGGGTATGCTTCCATTTCTTACACATCATTTCCCTTTTTGTTTCTACACGTGCAATTCATTTTATTGCATCAGCTTCCTTGAACCAATTATTAAATATTAGTACTCTGGCTTTGTTTGCTGTGTTTAATTATTATGAATTAAATGCTTTCATGATACGGTGAGTTTCAGGTCACATGGGTCACCTATTTATAATTTTGATCGATATGATGGAATAATGCTAAACGTGGTGTTCTATCTGTTTTTATTGTATTGTTAAGTGTTCCTACCTGAACACACTCAAATCTTTGGATCAATATTTTTGGCTAGCATTAGGGCTGTTCAAAAAAGGTTGAATTTAAACCGTGTAAACCGTAGTTCATTCTTTTGAACTTGCTTGGCAGCTCGGATTGCTAATTAATGAATGAAGATGAACTACGCTGCTTGCAGCCTGTTTTCATGGTTTCATCTGAACCCAATTTAGAACAGCCCTAAGTGGCTCATGTAACTATTAGCAGTCATTGCAAAAAGAAAGGTAGTAGCTGAAGTTTATAATAATGCTGTCAATGTGAAATGGTCTACAAATGTGATAGTAACTAGGAAACAGATTTCAGGTTCGGTTTATCGCAACAATAATACCAGGATGAAGCCTAATTGGTAATTAAAGAGCCTCCATGTACCTTGGTATTGATGTGATAATGATCTTTTGTGCTGTACCAAAAAGTTTGAACAAGCTACTATCAGTTGTAGGTGAAATTTACCATGGTAGGAGTTCACTGGTCCCATTCATCTAAACTATTTTTTGACAGTCATCCCATTCGTCTAAACTGTATTACGAAACAGAAAGTTAGTCCATGTGGTAGCCTATCCAACTTTCATACAAATTTATCCAAGGAAAATATATTATAATACTGTCAGGAACTGAAGCTTGTTATTGCAAATTTCATGTGATCTGTTTTTCCGTGACAAAAGTGATGGTGTTTTAAATAGAGTCCAGCTTTGTATGATAAGGTATAATACAGTAACGTACTTATGTGGATTTCTTTAGACACAGTGCCGTTTCACAAGCTGAACATAAATATATTTATAACTCTTTGAACCACCCTGAGGAGTAGATGGGGCATGTTGTGTTGTAAGCTCTGTTTGCTCTGTGGTCCTTTAGACCTTCTGATCTCAGAAATAGGTGCCAAACCCTTGTATTTTGCTGCTTCTTTTCTTAATCAAAAAACATATTTGTAACTCTTCACAGAAAAAAGAGATATATGGGTGTTATGTTACACTTCATTCTTTATCTGGTATCTTGAGCTGTAGTTTTCTTTTTACCAAGTTAACATCTTCTCCGTGATAAAAAGAATATAGTACGGAGTAGCTTTTTTCACTGTACTGTTCCTTCTCTGTTTACTTGTTTAATACAGGATTAACTCTTCCAACTGCACCATGTACTGTCTTACATTTGTTCTTTTCCATTCTGTGAGGAGAAGCTATGCAGTTAATAATCAGGTCAGAAGAACACCCCTTGGAGTGTTACGTAGGAGAATGTGACGAGAAACCTTGGTTCATTAGTCCCATGGGGATTGAAACCGCAATGGCAATGGTGTGGAGGCATACCAATGAGAAGGACGATTTAAATTGGATAATACGGTCTCAGCTGAGCTGATGCTTATTCGCAGTTCCACGAGCTTGAATTTGCATATCCTGAGAACACTCAGCAGTCAGCAGTGACATTTGTTGCCTGCAGCCTCCCAATTGAAATTATCCTTCTCATTTCAATCTATTTATAGGAAAGGTAAAACTTCAGAAAAGCAGCGCTTGCAGGAAGCTGTTCAGAACAGGATGTAGTGACGATATTAATGCCATTGGCATTCCTGACCACTGTCAGTCTTGAATCGATGAGCCAAAAATCTCTACCCTCTTTTTGATAAAAAAGAAAGAAAGAGGAATGCAGTTGGCGTCCTTGCTGCTATCTCTGCATGCCCACTTCAAATATCCTAGTCCTTTCTGAAATTCATATGTAATATGCTAAAGAATAATTAATTGAAGTTTAGATGTCCTTCCCTTTTTACCCTATTTATCCATGGGTCTGTTTTTCTTTTCCTTTTTTTGCACCTCTGTGGCTCCTCTTTTGGTTGTCAATGTTGAAAAGAAGCAGAAGCAGAGCAGTAATTTTTCGTCCATGATATTTTAAGCGTCATATGTCCTGTGATCCTTCCGTTTCTTTTAACTGAAATAGCTACATATTTTAATTGTTGGATACTTCAGAATGAGACGAAATAGCAAAACCATAAGAAGTTACTGTACTTATGTTTGATGGTTTTCAAGATTGCAAAGTGGTTTCTTACTTCCTTGCATCTAAAAGCAAGCAGAGTTACATTGCCAGAAGGTTTAGTGTTTCGCAAAAAAAAATGTTGTTAGAGGTCACAAAAAAATATTTATTAGAAGGCTGCTTTGTGAAAACAAGATTTATTTTAAAAAAAAGAAAGATCATTAGTGGGCTGAGCATTCCCACCACGTTGAATAGAGTGGGATTACTATTTTTTTTGAATTTTTTGAAAATGGAAGCTTTTATTGATCTCAATGTTATATCAAGCGATACAATCACAGAGTATCACATCCTCGACCTCTGCGCCGAAACGCACACAGCCAAAAAGTACCGAACAAACTTATTACAATGAAAGAAATATAACGACTCAAGCAGCTTCAAGGCGGAGACTAGACCGCCACCCATGGTGGGTAAAAATATCCCTGACAACTTGCTCCAGCTTGTTGCACGCCATCAAAGCCAGTTGACGGTCTGCTGGCTTGAGAAGTATACCAAGTACGGAGCCATTGCGTGAAAGAATACAAAACCTGCATTGGAGAAGTTAAATTTTTTCTATTAAAAACATTATCATTTCTGTATAGCCAAATTGCCCAACATAAAGCTGCTACCCCGAACAAAAGAAGCGTGCTCAATCTTTTGTTAACACCCCGTAACCAGGACCCAAACATATGAGCAGCATCACGGGGAGGATAAAGATTAGAAACTATTTGGACCATTGACCACACAGATCGAGAGACCTGACACCGGAAAAAAAAAAAAGGTGTACAATGGTCTCATCCTCAGCACAAAAACTACACTTCGGACTACCCTTCCAGTTCCGCTTTAACAGGTTGTCTTTAGTAAGAGTGACCCCCCGCCGCAAGAACCAAAGGAAAATTTTAATTTTTAGAGGAACCTTTAATCTCCATAACTGTTTGGTAGATATCGGCGTACGTATCAGCATGGACCAAGACCTGGTACATTGATTTGACCGAAAATAAACCGATGGGGTGAAAATTCCAACAAAACTTATCGTGAGCAGGAGATAGGTTCACAGTAGAGAGACGAGTCAGGAGATCGGTCCACTCTACCAATTTAGGTCCGACAAGACTTCGTCTGAAGGACACATTTGGTGGGAAGGAAGTGAGAACCTGAGCAAAGATATCATGTCTGTTACGAACAATGAAGAATAAGGAAGGGTAAACTCTTTTTTTGAATTAAAAAGATGTGTTTTAATCTCCACCGTCGATCTAAACTCTTTAAAAAGGTTATACCGAAGCAACTCTATATGAAAAGAACACGTCGAGTCCCCGGTTCCACCACAGCTTCCCATGAAGTTTCCGAATCGAGGACTCAACCAATGCTTAAGGAATGCACACAATCTTCTTTTCCTCTCCAGAAAAAGTAACAAAGCAAGGTCTAACTTAACAATTTGAGACGCTATGAATCAAGAAGTCCTATGGCTAAGATTGTAGCCGACAAAGGCCGTACGCACGTGCCACGTTGTTGACAAGCACAGCACGTACTTGTCGCAAGCTCGCAGCATCCTCCAACCTCCGCGTCGCAGCAGCGAATTTTCATCGCCCTGCGCTTTGCGACATCTCACCGTCGCGACGACTCACGTACGGGTCATAGCTAATGATCAAACCTAAATTCTTCATTCCAACACACGAATTCATGCATATGCAAATTGCAGGCGCATCACACACATGCTACACATTGATCTAGATGCATTGTTTACAACCTTTTCCCCATCAACTTTCTCAAAGATCAAATCTTTGTCCATGCACGGGCCGGTCATTGGTCAAGTCTTCCTTTGACGGCATACTTTGAGTACGTTCACCGGCAGGCAGGCGGTAATAGCAACAGTCGTCGGCCATGATGTTTCGTCCCAATGCGAATTCTGCTACTGCCTAGTGTCAGTAGACTAGAATGGGCAATGCTGACTACGCGCTGGCTCGTGCATGAATCACGAGCTCCCGCGCCGATCTGCTTGCATCTGTCGAAACATTTCATTTATTATGACCTCTACGATGTATCTCTCTCTAGATTGTTCCGGCCGGTATAAATAGGCCCAGGGGATTTGGCTAAGATATCCATCCACAAATTAACCATTAATTCCGCCAAGGGACCAATAATAATCCTAAGTCCAAGACGCTCTCCACCTGCATATATATATTGATGAGTAGTAAGTAACGACGTCCACTATACATCCACAGCAAAGCAAGCTAGCCATAGCCAATACGAATAAAGAGATCATGAACTCTACAATACCCAAGTCCAACCCCACGGCAGCCACCATGGCATCGCCCCTTGCCGCTGCAATGGCTGCCACCTTGTTCCTCATCGTCGCGTTGTGTACAAAGGCCGTGTACAAAGGCAATAAGGCCGTGCACAAAGAAGGGCGCGGTCTGCCACCGGGCCCCGCGGGGCTCCCCGTGGTGGGCAACATGCACCAGATGCTGGCGAGCAAGCCGGTCTTCCGGTGGCTGCACGAGCTGCTCAAGCTCATCAAGGAAGAGATCGTCTGCGTGCGGCTGGGCCCCGTGCACGTGGTGGTGGTGGCGTGCCCGGAGATGGGCCGTGAGGTGCTCCGCAGGAAGGACGCCGTGTTCGCGGACCGGCCCACGACGTTCGCCGCCGCGTCCTTCAGCGTGGGCTACCGCAGCGTCAGCATCTCCCCCTACGGCGACCAGTGGAAGAAGATGCGCCGCGTGCTCACCTCCGAGATCCTCTCCCCGTCCGCCGAGCACCGCCTCCGCGGCGCCCGGCAGCAGGAGGCCGACCACCTCCTGCGCTACGTTAAGCTCCAATGCAGCAGCAGCAGCAACGGCGGCATCATCGTGGACGTGCGCCACGTGGCCAGGCACTTCTGCGGCAACGTCATACGGAGGCTCGCCTTGGGGCGACGCCATTTCCGTGACGCTGCCATGGTGGGGCCGGGGCCGGGGCCCGACGAAGAGGAGCACGTGGACGCGCTCTTCGCCGTGCTCAACTACCTCGACGCCTTCTGCGTCTCCGACTACTTCCCGGCGCTCGTCGGCCTCGACCTGGACGGCCACGAGAAGGTCGTCAAGGGCGTGATGAGGACGCTCAACCGGCTGCACGACCCCGTCATAGAGGAGAGAGTGGAGGAGTGGCGGCTGCTGCGGAAAGCCGGCGCCGGGCGGCGCGACGTCGCCGACTTCCTCGACGTGCTCGCCTCCCTTGACGCCGCGGATGGGAGCGCGCTGCTCACCGTGGAAGAGATCAAGTCTCAGACCATTGTAAGTTAATTACTCGTGTTATCTATCACTTCCATTTATTATTTGCTTTCTGGCTATTTTTTTATCACTTTCATCGTTTGACCAAAAAGTCTGCCTCGATCTGCATGCATACCGTAAAAAAAAGTGGCCCCTTAGAAAAGTGGAAAAACATTTATCTATAGACGTACACACAATCTTCTCTTTTTTTTTTAAGTTTGCATGCATATATACGCAGTTTAAAGACTTAAAGTTTGTTCGATCTTGCTCTTTCCACTGGAATTGATTGGATGCACAGACATCTTGCTTGTACGTGAAATGATAATATATTTTTATATGGTCATAAAGGTGCAACCGTACAAGTACCTCAATTCATCATTTAGCTAATAAAGCGAGAATTTCTTAACGTTAGTATGCAAATACGCTCTGCTCCCTCTGTTTCTAAATGTTTTAAGTACTGTTTTTTTGTCATAAATTAAATTACTTAAATTTGATCAGATTAAGAAAAATATATCAACATCTAGAATATCAAATAAATATACTGTGAAAAAACATATTGATTTAATAAAACTAATTTAGAGTCTTAATGTTGAAACATTTTTCTATAAAATTGGTCAATGTTTAAAAATATATCAACATCTAGAATATCAAATAAATGTACTGTGAAAAAACATATTGATTTAATAAAACTAATTTAGAGTCTTAATGTTGAAAGATTTTTCTATAAAATTGGTCAATGTTTAAAAATTTGGGTGTGGTTATATCTCAGACGCTGATCTATAAGGAAATTTCTTAAATCCCAGTCAATGTATCAAAAACCGTCGGATTAGTATCTAGGCACCATACCCACTTCTCTCTCCATCATTCGTTGAGAATCTTAAAGCACAAACTAGATCCAATTAATTGACTTATTTCTATTCAAAAATCAGACAACTTAGTTATAAAAGAACTTAAACTTGTTTGACTTAGGACTAAGGTAGGACTTTAAACATTTAGGAATGGAGGGAGTACTATTTACTAATAAATAAATTTTCAATCAAAATTAGTAAAATATTTCACTAATATATAATACTAGCCCAATTATAAATAAAATGGTCCATGGTACGTGCTGAGAGCTGATGGATATTGTATTAGTGTGCATGAAGCAATGAGCCAATGAAAATGAGGAACTTAATAGTTTGCTCCTACCTAGTTTCGAGTTGATCTCGTTGATTCGTCAATTCGATCGAAGTTTTTTTTTGTCAGCCAATTCGATCCAAGTTTGTAGCAACTAGTTGCATCAAAGAAGGAGAGGCGTATTACTTTATTTTTTTTCAAAACTGGTAAGAATTGCCAGATCTGTAGTTGTTGTTTTTAAGGAAAGAACTGTCAGATAGTTAAAGCACATCGCAATGTTAAAAATTACAGTGTACTCCAGTACATTTTGTGAATATATATAGAGATCAAGAGAGACAGGGAGATCCAGAGACATAAACTAGTAGATGCTCATTCAACACGTTTTCAAATAAACAAATTAAAAGCAAATTTAAATACTCCCTCCGTTCTTAAATAAGTGATGTGGACGTCACTTATTTCTGGACGGAGGGAGTATATAATTTTTGAATTTTCTGTTTACAATGCACCGTGATGATCCTGACCTGTATATGCTGTAGCTCCAAAAGGGCACTGCTCCTGCCGCAGCTCCAGAAGGGCACTGCTGCCCTTCTTCCTTTTCCTTTTTTCTTTTTTTGTTGTTGAGGGACTGCTGCCCTTCTTCCTGTTTTCTTCTGGCAGCTAGAAAATTTCCCATTTGCATGGTTAATTCCATCCTTCGGTCCTTCCTCCTCCCAAGCAAATATGTGGTGGACCCATGGGGTAATTGTTTCATTGGAAAGAAAATGTCCGCGTGAATTCTTTCGTCTGTTTATACAATATAAAGTGTTAACGCGCAAAGCTGCAACACACAAATCGAGATTAGCTGACCGAATCAAGCATTAATTACCGAGACTGACTGCTAATTACCACGTGCAGGATATCATGATTGCCACCGTTGACAACCCGTCAAACGCGGTGGAGTGGGCGCTTGCGGAGATGATGAACAAGCCGGAGATCATGCGCAAGGCAACGGAGGAGCTCGACACCGTCGTGGGCCGTGACCGGCTGGTCCAAGAAGGCGACATCCGGGGCCTCAACTACCTCAAGGCCTGCATCCGCGAAGCGTTCCGGATCCACCCGTACCACCCGCTGAGCCCGCCCCGCGTTGCCATGGCCGACACCACTATCGCCGGTTACTCGATCCCCAAGGGGAGCCAGGTCATGCTGAGCCGCATCGGCCTCGGTCGGAACCCCAAGGTGTGGGACGAGCCGCTGGAGTTCCGACCGGAGCGGCACCTGACGACGGACGATGCTGACGTGACGCTCAGCGAGCCGGAGCTGCGGTTCGTGTCGTTCAACACGGGGAGGCGAGGCTGCCCGGGGATTTCGCTTGGCACGGAAATCACCATGATGCTTTTTGCCCGGCTCCTCCAGGGGTTCGTCTGGACCAAGCCGCCTGGTGTCGATAGAATTGAGCTGCGAGAGGCTGACACGAGCCTGGTGTTGGCTCAGCCGTTGCGTCTGCAGGCTGAGCCACGGCTGCCGGCTCATCTCTATCTATGAGGCCATGTAGGACGGTTTTGCCCGAGAACTACAGAAAGAATAATGTTCCTGCCTAATGTGACCTGTGATGCAAAGTTAAAATAGTGTGTTGGAGACGCTCGGTAGAATAATGTTAACGTTTTTCTTTTGTTTGCGAGGTTGTAATGAATAATGTTAATGTGTTTCTTCTCCGCTGCTTGTTAGGTCCTTTTTGTTTTATTCGTTACAACAAGTTCATTTTCTTAGAAACACAATTCTATTCCTATGAGCATATTTTCCAAGAGATGGAGGGGGCATTTTTAGGGACGGAGGGAGTATTAAAGAACAAATTTTTTTTTACGAAACGGGTACAACGATCTGTTTTTTTTTTTGACGAAACAGCTGCAACGAGCTATTCATTGTCAAAGTGGTCGGACGGAGTCTACCCGGAAGATTAAAAGTAAAACACAAAAAATAAAACAACTAGAGCTTGGTGGCAGGAAACATAGGAAAAAAAAACAAGATTAAGGTACGTCATCGGACCCTGAGACAAGGACACCTAGACCAATAACTACTAGATGCACGTCAGCATCTATAAGCAAGCTAGACTTCCGGGCAACAACAATATTAAGGTACGATCCGTTTATTGAGAACTCAAAAAAAAAATAACTAGCGAAGAACTGACTTTTCAAAAATCATATTTTAACTTAAGAGCTTCCGACAACCTTGACTTATCCATTTTACATGTATTTCTTCGTAGTTTAAGCCATATTTTCACCTCGGTTCTGGTGTTATTTTACTTAAAATTTCTAATTGCATACTTCTATATTTTATAGGCAGTAAGGACACCAAAGTTTTACTTTTGTATTATGTTTACTACTCCCTCCGAATCATACTGCTTGTCCTAAATTTAGTATAAAGTTATACTAAATCAATGACAAGTAATTTTGGTTTGAGGGAGTACTATTTTTTATATGCATCTTATTTTTAAGTTATCTTTGTACCTCTGTTATGTTTTTTGAGGCAAAACAGTAGATCATAGATCTACTGCAAATATTAATAAATAAGGTTTAAATGTGTTACAAATAAATGACCTGTAACCAAGCATGTTGACAGGATGAGCTATCTAAACCTGCTAATTCAAGCGCCAAAATTAACATAGGTTTTTCTTCTAGCTCTGTGAAAAACAAGTCTGTGAAAACAAGATCAAGATCATCTTTAAAGATCTTTCTGCATCTAAAGAGCAAAGGTTGTGTGCCCGTTGAATACATTTGCGGATCTTCCAAATGCTCCAACAAATTAAGTTGGTGATTTCCATGTGAAAAAGGAACCTGGAGATGATACTTCAAGGTCTTGATGAACATACAGCCTCTGTTTTGTTGTTTGATTGAGATTTCGGAAAACCTTAGTTTATTTGGATTTTTTCTTGGGTTTTCTGGACACATAGACGAGGTAACTTGGCTTGCTAGTAAGGCATGAATGAGTTAATTAGTTTTTCTTTTCTTCAGCAGACGAGTAGTACAAGGGGAAACAAGCGATCCACAAACAGTGCTGACTATACATGGTCAGTCAAACTTTCGTAGCCTGGTCTATAACATGCTACAGAGCATGTAGGGTCAGATAGATTTGTTATGTTTATAGGTAATTATGTTGTTTGGTATGATTGTCCAACTTTACTCAAGTTTTATAGCTTTTGGAGGTTCAACAAAGCTATCTGAACATGAATTCCTGTTAGATGTGCGAGCCTATCATAGCGGAAAGGAAAACAAGGAGGGTTGGTGAAATTTTGGCTTAGCATATGGCATTAATTGCCATAAAGAACAATATTTCCTTCTTTAATATATTTCAAATGACTTCAGTATGGTTCATCATGCAGTACCAGCTCCAGCTGCCTGGTTTCAATTTTTTCTCTGGTTCTGTTATTATAGTAAGCCGACCCCTTTTTCCTCGCGAAAAAAATGACTCCTTTGATTTTCTTATTAGTCAAGTTTTGGTTAATAACCACATACTGTTGATAGTCTTTGGTCTCTCTCAGGATCAGGCACTATGCCTTGCTGCAACCTACGTATACATAGATATATAAACACATGGACTTATAGCTGGGCGTACTTGTTGTATATTTTCTCAGTGTGGGCTGGAAGTTGCATATTCTCACAGCAGAACGCTGGTTTCATATGCAGAATGACTACTGTTTTTGGAAAATGATATGTAGAAAGATTGGCCATCAAATTTCAGATAGGTGAGACAGCGACATGTTATTTTTGCCCTTCTGAATAACAGTTGGCTGTTGAGTGAATATTTTCACTCGTGTTGGTATAATATTGAAATTCTGCATGGCATCAAATCTTCAGATGGTACAAATATGTAACAATATGTCATGGTACTCCTCATTCAATATGTTTAGTTATGTCTAAGATCGTTTTTACCTCGGTTGAACAAACCCGAGATCTCTTACATAAAACAAAGTGGTCTCAGCACCACTTATCGGTCACGTACATAGACTTTCAGTTGTAAAAATTGACAAGATTGTCACCGTCACCATGAATGCCAGAAATAAAGTACTCTGCAAGTTGAAATTTGAAATTTCGGAGTAACACATAATTTGAAATTTCAATGGTGGATTGCATGACAGAATATCGCATTTACACATTTTTTTAGGGACATCGGCTTGATGCTGAATTGCCGAGTCCCATCTCTGCTGATCCAATGGTCGGTGCAACCATACAATTCTTATCACTGCAACCATAAAATTCTTATCATTGTTTCATTCTTGGCCTGCTAATAGAGGTGTCTTGCCTTCCCACTTGTGCAGTCTTTTCATGGATTCGGCCACCTACAATAAAATCAGAAGGTCTCCAGTCTTAAAGTGGCTCTCTTACACAATAAAATGAGGTAACTGTTCCGAGTACGATGTAATGCCCTTAACAGAGAATGTACAGAGAATATTGCAATGCGAGTATGTCGTTTAACATGCAATATGTAATTCAGTTTTTTTTCTTCATAATATTGGTTGGAACTCGTAATATTAAAATTATTGAGTATCTTTGGCTCAATCCACTGTCTATAATTTCAGAGAAACTCATTGCAATAATTTGCAGGCAATGATGTTACTATCCTGACTGAACCCTTATCACTTGAATTTATCGATGGCTCTGATGCAAAACTATTCACTTTTAATATACAAAGTACAAAACGATAACGACGTACTAGCTAGCCATTAATCCCACACGTACCTCTTTGTTCCAGTTTGTCCTGAAGGTAACCCACACGAGGATCAAGGTCTGCATCAAGGTACCTCCAATCATACCGCTCCATATGCCCTGCATTTTGTGTCACCCACTCTTCTTTGTCAAAATTCATGATACATATATCGAGGTTAAGTTGTCAAAACCATGAACGAGAAAGGCGTTAGTTACCGCGGCGCCAAGGTCAAAGTAGAAGCCGAGGAGACATCCGAGGGGGATTCCGACAACATAGTAGCAGCCGACGTTGACGTAGGCAACGAATGCTTGCCACCCACAGCCCACGGCCACACCTGCTCATAACATCCACATCAGTTACAGGGTGTGTGCTTCCACAAATTAATGAATCTAATGCTTCAGTAGTTTCTGCCTCACGCCTGCCCAAGTTGGAAGATGCTAGCTGCCTAGCTTTTATTCTTTCTCTGCATGTGATCTGTTTTACCTGAGAGGACCGGCTGGATGCCGTTGAGGATAAGGGTGAGCGCCAGCAGTGGCGTCAGCTTGGACACGGCCTGCGCCACGTCGTCCCCGTCAGTGTAGATGTAGCTGATGTAGTCACGGCAGAGCAGGATGACCACTGAGATTATGGAAGTCAGGACGAAGGACAGCATCGTCACCACCACAACGGAGAAGGCTGCAGACTTGGGGTTGCCGGCGCCAAGCTCATTACTCACCCTCACACTGCACAAACAAAAATGTCAGTCGTGGTGCCAAGTTTACTTCACCTGCAAGTGCCTGCTAACTTAACAAGAACTAGCAACACAATTTACCTGGCTGCTGCGTTGAATCCAACTGAGATCATGAAGACCCAGCCTGAAATGGTCATGCTGCAACAAACACATCAGAATTGACTGAGTCATCTCAACAACGCAATCTCTCTAAATAATTGATTAAACGTACTTATGAGTAAAATTACCAGACAGAGAGGGAGGCGAGGGCCATTTCGGGGTCTTTGAGGAGGCCAGCAATGAGCACGAGGATCTGGAAGTACCAAGTCTCAAGGCAGAGCATGACGGCAGAGGCAAGCGACAGCTTGAAGAACTCGGGCAGACCAGAAAACGCCTGCAGGGAGAACCCGGTCCATGTGAGCCGGCACCGGCTGCTGGTGACGATGTAGACGAACTGCGCGATAACAATGATCCACCAGCTGACGCTGAGCATGAGCGAGGCGCCCAGGAGCCCCAGCCCAAACTTGTAGACGACGAGGTAGCTGAGGACGAGATGGACGGCGAGCGTGGCGGCGGAGATGTAGGCGCTGGGCGCCATGATGCTCTGCGCCTGCATGAACTTCTGGATGGGGAAGTTTGCCGCGTAGGCGAAGATCTGCGGGATGAGGCCGTAGACGAAGATGGCCGCGGCGCGGGCGATCTCGGGGGACTCGCCCAGGAGGACGAGGATCGGGCGCGAGAAGGCGTAGAGCACCGCCAGCGGGACGCCCGTTGCCATGAGCAGGACCGTGGAGCGTTGCATGTAGATGCCCAGCATGTCGAACTTGCTCGCGCCGTACGCCTGCCCGCACAGCGTCTCCACCGCGCTCCCCATTCCCAGCTGCATTTGCAGAGTTCGGCGTCCATTGTTAGCCGTGGTTCAGTTGGATTTCCCAAATGTGAAATCTTCATGCTCTCGCTAAACAGAAATCTTCAGTATAACTATTCTGAGATCAAAATGTAAACATTGCACGTATGATTGGCGTCACATCGATCTCGATGGGTCCACATTTCACCAGAGAAGCGTATGGATGAACCGACATGTATATGAACCAGAGACAGAGAAGCGCATGGGTGTGGCCACTTCACTGTGAGGTCTGGTGGTCAGTGGTCAGAGGACACCACGAAATAAATGGGGGCAGCGGGATGCATAGCAGCAGCAGCTTTCATTGAATGGTCCACGTCCGGACGAAATTAGAACGATCGATCTCTGCCTACCGCTGCCGCTAACGGAGAGCCAAAACACATCTTGTGCACCAGCTCCATTTACGTGTGTTCGGTTGGACCTGGCATGGCTCCCCTGAATTATTATCGTCACATATGACATAATCACGTGAAAGTTATTCACCGATGTGGGAGTCTAGGTACGAATTTAAGTCGTCGTGGTACCTTGGCATCTCTCTATCTCTATGTAGCTCCTGTTTTGACAGCAACATCTCTTCTTTCTTCGGCAGCAGCATCTCTTATCTCTCTATCAGTTGGTATACGAAGATGCCAACTCCCGTGTTACATGCCCATCAAGCAGGCAACACGTACCACACGTGGGAAGATAATCATCCTAAAATCTCTCGAGTATTGGACTCATATGAGATAGTATGACTTAGAAAAAGCCACTTCATTAGCTAGTAGAGTACACTAGTCATGCATGTTGACAGTTCATCTGTATATTTTCTTTCTCTACACAGGTCCGTACAAATCAGGATCAACTGTTGTTGGTAGATTCGTCGGGGAAAAAAAACGTTGTTGGTAGATACTCCTTATATATTGATTTCATTACTCGGATCACGAGAGTACCAATCTTAGATTCAGAGATGAGATCGATTAAACTAGGAGCCCCGTGGATTCCGGCCTAAAATTGAAAAGGGGCGACAGAGATTCGGCATGTTCGCTAATGATGCGCTACACCACGAGATATACTAATAATAAAATACTCCTACAGTCCTGACGACAGATTAAAATTCAAGGTAGGGCGCGTGTGATTTGGCGTACCATGAGTCCGTATGCGAAGACCTGGATTCCGGTGTTGCCGAGGGAGGCGGCGGCGAGCTCGAGCGTGCCGAGGTGGCCGGAGAAGATCTGCGTGGACATGGACATGAGGTAGTTGATCATGTAGACCAGCACGGCGGGCGCCGCCAGCCGGATCAGCATCCGCAGCTCCACCGCCGTCGCCGCACACATCCGCCGCCCCCACGGCACCGACTCGTCGCTCAGGATGCTCTCCAGCTGCCGGCTCGCCCCGTGCCCTCCATCGCTGCCGCCGCTGCCCGCCGACGGCTGCAGCGATGTCAGCAAAGGGCTCTCCAGCTTGCCCTCCGCCGCAGCCATGGGGGCGCGCGCGAGTTCTGCGTCCCTCTCTCGCTCTTTCTTTCTCCCCTGTACGATGTGGGCTGTGGCTGCGCAGGATACAGAGGAGCGCACAGCTCAGCGTTGTCTGTGTGGGCTATAAAAACTTGCGAGTTGCGACGGCCGCCAGGGGGGGAAAAAAGTAGAAATTGAGTTGTGGCTGCTAGCTTGTGTGGCACTGTCTTTCCTGCAGGTTTTTTTTTTGTTTGGGGGTACTCCTACCAAACAAACGCAGGAGTTTGGTTTGGTTTCGCTGCCGCTGCAATTGGTTGGAACGCGCGCTTGTTTCGTTGTTTCTGGCGGCATGCGGGTAACACCTGTGCTACAACAACCTGTCGAAAATACCGAAACGTCTAGATTCATCTTTTGGAACTCTGCCGGCATGCGAGGAATACGTACGGCTTCTAGGTCGCTTTTACCGTGTCATGCGAACATTAGAATAGCCGGGGAAATGATTGTCCGGTTGCGTCGGCGTACCATAGCAAAGTTGTCTGTGCGGAAATGTACACATACTTATGAAGGAAAAAAACTAAACCTCTAATCACGTAGAGTGTTTTCATAAATTGCTTTTAAGTGACTAGAGGTTTCAGCTTCTTATGATCAGTTTATTTGCTAGCGAATGATTATGATTGAAAGTGTCAAGTTTCATTAAATAGAGGTTTTCAGCTCATATCTCCAACAAAAGTATCCTTACTAGTTTGGCAACGGGATTCACAATTTTAGATAGACTAACCCAATAATTTTTCATTATCAGTTTTGTACATATTACTCTTTTTATCAATATATTTGCAGTAGATCATTGATCTACTTTTTCCTAAAAAAAACTAAAATATCCTTGTTATTTAGGCCACTAATTAAATAATACAAATCAAGACTAAAATAGCCTACTCATACTTTATTTCTAGGGACCAATCACTCTATCATGGACTGTGTGGTGCTCAAAGTGTTATAGAGGGAATTGTTCATACTTTTATACTAAATTTATTCTGGAACTCAATTTTGGGAGCCATTTTCTCTATTCTTCAATTTTTAAACAATTCTTTGTGAAAGGTCAATTACAAAGTTCATATTTAGGTCATTTAAAAGAAATACAGGAATGGATTTTTTTTTTATCCACTTCTCTTGGTCTTCGTGAATTTTTGTATCACAAGATTTCTTGCCCCTAGCCTCTAGTTTTCATTTTATTGCACAATATATATTCTATAATTCTAGATGAACCGTTAATGCTTCACTATCAATGTTTAAAAAGCCGCTAAAAATTCCAATTATCAAGAAATTGAAGAGTACTCCCTCCTTCCTATATTGAGTGACTCAAATTTGTCTAAATGTGAACGTATCTAAACAATTTTTAGGCATATATACATCCGTATTTGGACAAATTTGAGACAATTAATATGGATCGAGGTGGTAATAAAATATGTCTAGATACATGTCATATTTCGACACTTAATATGGGACGGAGGGAGTAAGTGCTATTTCATCGATCAACTATTGCGTATGTGCCAACTTCCTTTTCGAACAATTTTTTGTGCAAAGTTCGTCCTTCAACATGTAACACCGGGCCAATCTCGTCATTAGGACGGTTTAGGATGGTCAAAACCAGGGTTGACCTGACTTGGAGTTTTCTTTGTTAAGTGACCATTCCTCATCTCTTTCTATGGCCCTCAGATTGTTATATACTCCATGTTATTTATACAAGAGGTACCTGTCTAAACCAATGTAATGCCCGAGGTGTTTCACATGCGTCGATTTTACGTGAGCTTAACCTCTACATGAACACACATGGACGGACATACTTCCTCCGTCCAACAAAAGATGTCTCAAGTTTATTACAATTTGAATATATCTAAACATGACTTAGTGTATAAATGCATTCAAATTTAGTCAGAGACATCTTTTATTGGACGGAGGGAACAATTTAACAACACGAGGTCAAGCTCTACAATTCATGTGGAGGTCAAACTCTACATGCACGAAACTGTAATTAACAACAAGTTCACTAGCTCATATATGGAACTTGGTGACTAAAAAAACTACTAATACGTACGCCCGCGCGACAGACTCAACAGTCAACATTTGCTTGATTACATTATCCTCTGTTCTCATAGGTGCCATGCACGTTCTATATCAAAACAACAGCGACACAAATCGCAAACGCATCTTTTCCTGCAAACGACTAGAAGATATAAACGGTGTGGTCAGAGCTGACGCAACCGCCCGATTAGTTCATAGACGTATTTGGCGACGCCGGTCGTATCTTCCAAGTTCATAGGTAGGTAGGTGGACGACTTTAGCAGGAGTACCTCAAATTATTGTGTTTCGGCTGCTATTGATGGGTTTACGTCATTTCTTACGTGCCACCATGCTAGCTTTTCGACGTTTTGTGCCTGCTAGCTTGTGCCACACGGAGGAAGTTACTCCGAAGTCCGAAGAAGTATATTGCTACCTCTTTTGCTCTGTCTTTGTCAATAATTGACCAGATATTTGAAGGATATATCTAGAAGAAGTAGTGTGATTTTTTCTCCCTACATGACCTTGCTTAACCCTTGATTAAACAAGTGATCACGTTTAAACCTATACTACATCACATATCACTCGGAGTAGGCGTCAGCCGTACCAAGAATGTATCTGCTGGTCATGATACTGAATTGTACGCGCTAGTCATTTCAACCAAAAGCTCGATCTGATGGAAACAGGCTAAGCAATTTATTTCCACAATGATGGCTCTGATATAAGAAGCCGTCAACGGAGACACTAACAAGGCCGCTGCAGGACCTCGGCGCCGCAACCATTTCAATGTGTAAGATGCGGCGCCATCACCATTGGCGTCGAGATGGTAATTTAAGCATCAATTACAATATAAGGGACATGATGTTTTTTATTAGCTCCAGTAGTTAACTCTTGGTTCGGAAAGCACATAGTAGGTCTTGATTTAAACCCTCTTTCTTTACCTTGCTCTTGTTTGATGCTTCCCCTTCTTCGCCTTCAATATTCTCGTTTCTTTTTGTTTGCTGCGCCCATGGACCATGGTCCAAGACAAACGGCCCAACCCCGGCTACCTTGGCGCTAGTGTAGTGCAGGCACTTTGAAGATGGGATCATTTGGCTTGTGGAATACAAAGGGGGATACGCTACAAGAAATGTGTTGATTTGTGATTTTTTTTAATGACCACGAGAGAAATGGTCATAAATGGTCATAGAGTATTCATGAGGGTCCAAGTCCTAAGTTTTTATGACCATTTGTATCAAGAAGGTCATAGTTCTATCACACGAAATGGTCACAAAATAGCAATTGTTAGTCCTAATTGATTATGACCAATTTTAGATCGTCATAATAACTCTATAAAATCTGAAGCATTTGCATGGCTGGACAGCCACCACGACAATTTTGCTCACATGTCGTGTCTACGTGTCAATTCAATGCTTACGTGTCAAGAGTAACATTACAATGACATGTGGGACCCATTGATCCTGAACCAACGGTTGACCGAGTCCTAAATCTGTCACTTGAGGCCACGTCCGGACCACAGACTGACACGCGGGCTTCAATTACCCTATGGGCCGCGGCTGACAAGTGGGACCATCGACTGACATGCGGGCCACATTTAACCTGTGGGGGCCGCAACTGACAAGTGGGACCAACCGATCTTAAATATAAGCAAACGCCTACTACGTGTCTACGTAACCACCACAGAACGATTCAAGGTGTGTCCACTGCTAGCGTGAATTTTTTTTCTTCCCAGCGTGATTGAAGAAGATAAACAGAAACTCAGCTGGGCTGCGGTAGCTTCGTAGGTGGGCTGGGCTGAGCAGCATACGGGGCTGCTAGTCGAGGTGGGCTAGGCTGCTCTAAAATAACAAGGTGGGCTCACCCGCAAAAAAAAAAAAAGGTGGGCTAGGCTGTTGTTGGTAGCTTCCAATTTTTTTTTACAGGAGGCTGCTGGTAGCTGGGCTGGGCGAGGTTGCTGCTGGCAGCCGGCCAAGTTGGGCTGTGGGCTGGCTCGTGCTGCAGCTGGCGGCAGGCCGAGTGTTTTTTTTTATTTAAAATACTTTTTATTGAAGGCTCAAATCTAATAAAAAAAATGTTACTTTTTGTGGGGCGCATTTACAATTTGTAAATTTAACTCTAGGATGTGGGACCATATGTCAGGTATTATAATCTTTCAGGAAAAGAAATCAGTTACTATAAGAAAAGGATCCTCGGTTTCAGGGTGCGTTCGACTAAAAAAATCAAACTGCCGCAGCACCTTTTGTATTGGGACTGCGAAGGGATCGATCCATATCCTCTCTGGACCGATCTTTATTTCGATGGGAGGAATATATGGGGTGTAGAATGCTACCACAAGAAATTCAGATCATTTGGAGAAAGTTGAAAACGCTTTCTTCACAAAAATGACATGTCCTGCCAAGATGTTCAATGGAGTTCAACTCTGAGCATCATGTTTTGGCCAAACCGGCATGAAAAATCATCATTTTGGCCTGAAATCTAGTCCATGGGTTCCTTTTGACATGGTGAGTTGTGTCTCTGAGAATGTTCGGCTATTTCCATGTGAAAACATATTTCGCAATTTTTCGGATGGCCGTAAAGGGGTTTCCTTGTGAAGTAGCATGGCCATCCTCATCTTCTTCCACTTCATCCCAATCAGGTATATGTCTATGCGCTAAACATAGTCTGCGCCCAGCACTAATATCTTGCACATATGCTCTATAAATAAAATTGGGTGGTATAATTATCTGTTTTAGCAGCCTTTATATTCCATTATTGTTGTTCGTGCTTTGTAGTTCTAGCTTTTGTAAAGTAAAATGGGACTGAAATTTTGCTCTAGAGATGGATGCAGTGTCCTAGAACAATGCTAGCCTCTCTGTTTTGCTAGATGATTATGACGTACTGGTGTATCACGGGAGGTTGAAATACTATTCGCTATTAATATTACCTATCATGTTGTGTTTGAACTGTTCAGACTTCTACATGACCAAAGCATGAATACACCAAACCTTCTCCTTTTCTGTATATTACCATGGATTGCTTGACGATAATATGGCATGAAACATCAATCTGGAATCCTTTTTGTTGCAACAAATTCCTTGATCTTTGTCTATGTGTACATTAAAAGCTATCATTCATAGCTGCTACGCTGTGTGATCTTTTTAGCTCTTTTGATTTGCATGCTGACCATCATTTGAAACTTCTGATTTTGGTCATGTTCGGCAGGAGTACTACTGCTGCTTGCATGTTTGATGGTTGAAGATTCTGCAGTAAGAGCAGCCTGTAGGCTTGTTCCGTTGTACAGATAAACAAGTATTGTTCAGTTTGATGGTTGACCAAGTGAGTGAATGTATTAAGCCATATTCTCGTTCTGAACTGAAGAATCTCGCGATTTGGAGAGCATGGAGGGGTATTTCTACATATGACATGCATGCACATTCAGCAACTGGTGGTTCACAGGTAAGTGATGTCAAAGATATTACGTCTACTGTCGAAACAACATGACCTCGCGCCCACCGCAAAATGGACCATCTGATCAATAGTAATTCATGTTTCTACTTGTTTTTTCATAGCAATGCACAGACACTTGACTGTTTTTGTTTCAGAAAGTACTGTACAAATCAGCATATTTCTACTAGTGCTTTACTGTGATCGTTTATTACTCACTTGCTAGGATGTTACAAATCAGTATATTTCTAGTAGTGCTTTACTATGATCACCTTATGATTTTTATTAATGGTAGCCTCTTATTATTATTACCATTCCGTACCATGCATACACTTTTCTCTGAATTATACCAGCAAGAAAACTGAGGAATACTTTCATAAGAGTGAAATTTTGTTGTCTATCAAATGTTTAACTGAAACTGATTAACTACATCTTGTATAGAGAATATCTCTTTTTCGCACTGATGTCATTTATTCTGGATTAATTTTACTTTCGACTCATGGTATGTTGTGTTGATAAGTCATGAGCTCACTACAAAAGAAATAGCCCGTAGAGACTATTTTTGATTTGTAGAGACACTATAATTGTCTCTACATAACTTTAGACACACTTGGTACAATGTCACAAAACTGTCACTACGGACAATGTCGCTATGTGTGATGAGACACTAAGAAAACGTCTCTATTGTTTTAGACATTGCATAAAGACACCATACCGTCTCTACGTTCAATACGATATTTCATAAAGACATTGCATTGTCTTTATACTTTTTAGACATTTCATAGAAACACTATATTGTCTCTACATTCAACGTGACATTTTATAAAGACATTAAATTGTGTCTCTATAGTGATGTGCTAGAAAATATGCATTGAAAAAATCATGTTGAAACCAATCCTTAAACTCAAGACCTTAAGGAAAACTACACACTCAACTAACCATCTCAACCTGATACCAATTCTTGATTATACTTCTAATGAAATTATTATGAGTAGTCTGCTACATGTCTCAAACCTTCTAAGAATGTCTCTACACAACATAATATGTGTCTCAAATCGTGTCTCTAATCATACCGTAAGGTCATTTCCTCAAGTATCTCAAAACCATGCTCTACATGAGTTTTGTGACAATCTATTAAATGCCTCAAAAAATATCTCTACACCACAATGTCTCAACTAGTGTCTCTATATTTAAGACATTGTCCATAACGCCTCATAGAATGCCTCTACATGAAACTCTGTCTCAAAATTGTCTCTAGGTAGAGACAAAGAGTACATTGCCTCAATGAAAATGTCTCTACAAGACATATTTGCTGTAGAGGCTGTGGAATGTGGAAATTTATCTCTGTTCTAAGTGACGTCTGACGGAAGCTAAATAAACCTGATAAATCCTTGAAAATTGATGCTCTAGTTACCAGATAATCAAAATAACATTGGCATATACTGTTGTAATTGTGTCATTTGAATACATATCACGGCAAGGCCGCAATATTAGTGACTCTGCTTAATAATTATTTCATGTTGTATACTATCAGCTTGTACTGTCATGAAATTTATTTTAGATGTATGCCCACTTGAGCTTCTTGCTTCATAAATTTGTTATTTTACGTACGCACAACTGATGCTTCTCTAATGCGATGCTGTAGAAGGAATGTACATGCCAAGGCGCCAAAAAAAAATTCTTTGTTGCAGCGTCAGGCAGCTATCCTTGCAAGTCGTGCTGTAAAAGAGATGTTAATTTATACTCCGTCCGATCCATGATTAGTACTGTATAAGGCAATTCGAATTGTATATCTTATGATTCAGAAAATTGGCTTAGAAATGCGCATGGTCATGTTTTTTATTGTCTTTGTATTGTGTTGCATTGGTTGACCGTTTTAATATGGGATGAATTAACAGGGATATTTGTATTTTTTGAAATGTATCTAACTGGGCTTAAATTTGGCCCCAAAGAGGTCCAGCAGCTCTCACCGGGGTAAATAAATGGACTGTAAAAATAATACATGAAAAAGGCCACTAGCCTAAATAAATGGACCGCACCAAATCATATCTTGTCCGTAAAAAGGCCAAGGCCCAACTTAATTTGGATCGAAATTGAAATGAACTAAATATAAAAGGCCTAAAAACAAAAAAAAAGAAATGGTTTGAAAAATATAATAACTGGACTGTAAAAAGGCCGTGGCCCAAAAGAAGTGTTGGGCTGGGCCCATTTATATGCATGTTTGGACCGGGCTCATTTCGTATTATGACCATTTGATATCGTCACTAAGCTTGCCACTTCAGACTGCCACATCAGATCCTACGTGTCCTGGCCGGACTGATAGTGACCAAAATATTTCGTCATAAATTTATGACGATCCAATTTGGTCATAACCTTTTATGACCATTTCACCAAAAAGGTCATTAAAGATCATTAGCGACGATTGCTTTTTGACGATTAGTTTTTCGTCATAGGAACGTCATAAATTGAAAATAGAGACGATTTAGTGACGAAAATAGAGGGTCAAAAATCAGCATATTTCTTGTAGTGATAGGGATGGAGCGAAGGGGAGAGGAGGAGAAGAGAGCACGAAGCTTGTTCGCCCAGGGATCACAAAAGTGAAGTTATGTGACGGTAGGACCTCCCCTTAAAAAAGTGTGTTTCGTTTTCATATCACTGGGACTGCATTCTGCGCATCGGACAGCTCAATTCAGTATTTTAGTTTTATTTCATGTTTGCACTGCTCCTTGAATGATTGCATAGCAAAAGAAAATGGACCCGGTAACTAAGAGCATCCTCAGCAGCTTGTGTATACTAGTGGATTCCCCGCGCGTTGCTGCGGGTCATGCAGAGAAAAATAGAATCGGTAAACAAAATATCTCAATAAACATTATGTAAAATTATATTACATTTGATTCGTAATGATTTTGTAGGGATAAATAAGAGTATGAGGACTCGCAAGGATTGAAGAGAAAACATAAAAATATATTTATATTGTAATAAGTTATCTTTTGCACCAATAATTTGTTGTACGACTGCAAAAAAATATGTAGACTGAACTATTTGGCAAGGAGTACATCATGTAACTCAAAGCAAACAAAAGGATGTACATAATACGTTGCAGGTAATATTGTTGCAGCAAAATACATTCAACTTCACCACAAATCATTGAAAAGTTCGCAAACACAACGAAGTAATTATCATGACTGATGTGGGGGATGTGCATGAAGCACAGTAGGTGCGCATATCCATTCAGGAGGGCATGTGTGATCCTTATTCATCAACAGCTCTGCACATTGACTTGCATCTACACCATGAACAACCATGTTAGTATTTTAAACATAAACTTGTTCGAATATTTGAAACAGAAAGTTTATTTGGAAGTATATGATCAAATTGGCAATGTGAAAAGTATTCCAGCTCTCCCTTTTTAGTAATGTGGCAGAGAGGAGTATAGTTGCCAAAAATAAGAAGATTGCAGATGTGATGACATTTAGAGGTTTACTTGTATTTATTTATATTTGATGAAAGTGATCATCTCGTGTTGCTGAGAAGATCGGTCAAGAGGTGGGATCTTCTTGAAGACTATATGAGAAGTTAGAAACTTTTAAAATGGTACGTATTTAGTTTACTTATTGTGGAAGTAGGACATACCTTTGTTTGTGGCGCTTGTTCACATTGTCGTAATTAGCATCAGGTTTGGCATTGCTGCGGATGATATGGCAATATATATCATATGGAAAATTATGGTGCAATAGGAAACAAAATACAGATGGAATACCTTTGAATATCTTCACCATTGTTCTGCTCAAAATCAACCTGTCTTTTGGTACTTGAGCTGATATCATGCTAAAAATTAGAAACTAAAAGTACTAATTTTGGTTCGGGAAAGACTTTCAGATTGTTTGTCTTAAATTTTCTCTTGTGTAGATGGTGGTATAGTAACACTTGAACTGGAATTGCTGCATGTCCAAAATAATTTCAGTTGGAAAAGTAAGACCTTAGAACCTTGAAAGGAGAAAAAAAATTAGATGACAAACCTTTGAGATGAATTCATGTCGGTGGCAGCTTGGAGCGATAATATATCTTTGTGTTGTCCTGAAAATGCAAGTTTATTAGAAGAAATAATCAAGTGATGTGATAGTATTAGAGAAGAGTAGTGGTGTGACCCGTGGGGCTGGTAACAATGTATCGAAGTTTAGATTGTCAATTGGATAACTCTTTTTCAGCACATAATTGATAGAGATATTGAAAAATACTCCGGATTCATTCCTATGGTGAAGTACTGTTTGCCAATGGCTTTTTGCAGAGCATTTGCATGGTCTGAGGGATCTATATTCATGTTTTGAGAAGCTTCTAGAGCAGTCTGTTCAACCAAATCTTCAGCTACAAAAGTGGAAGTAATTGTCTCCATGCTTTTTGTATCATTTGTAATTATTAGAGGAAGCTTGTACCTGATTGAGTAAAATATGACAATTGTTAGTTGTGTAGAGTGATTACAAATGGAGCTATGTTGCAACAAATGCTGACGGAACTTGTAAATTAAAGAGAAGGCACTATTGGAAGAAGGGTCTAGGCTACAGAGGGAAACATAATTCTGTGTGGGTACAATAGGTGCTTAATGCCCGCAAACAAATGCAAACCACAACAATGGCAATGCAACATGTAGAGCAACTGAAAAAGGAGGCATGCTGAAGAGTAAATTAAAGAGAAGACACTATTGGAAGAAGGGTCTAGGCTACAGAGGGAAACATAATTCTGTGTGGGTACGATAGGTGCTTAATGCTGGCAAACAAATGCAAACCACAACAATGGGCAATGCAACATGTAGAACAACTGAAAAAGGAGGCATGCTGAAGAAATACCGTCAGGACTCAGAGTAGCCTTGCTGGATGGAGTCAATTATGGGATGTAGAAATCTTCTTCTCCCAAATGCCTACATGGAGGAGACGTACATAAAACACAACAAATCGTAATCTTCTTCTCTCAATATAGTATACATGCATTCGTCAAACACACAATTTGCAGCTAGAATATAGATATGGAAAAAGATATTTAAACAATCAAAATAGAAGTGGCAGTTTGAAAACTTGGTTAGGGCGAGCATACGACTCGCCACCAATCTCTCGCCACTGGTGCAGCAACAACAGTGGCGGTGGTGTTACTGGCCACTGGAGGGGTACCCAGCAATGGCTGTTGCTTGGCACCGCCACTGATATCATTTTCGTCATTAGAAAAAGAAATAGGCTATAGGTCCGGATGGGGAATCAACAAATCACAAATCGAATCCACAAACCACAAATCCATGACTAATCACAAATCGATGAATTACAAATCATGAATCTGCATACAACAAAAGGGCCTCGAACCAACGACAGCCTGACCCGATACACGGCACTCCGCCGACAGCTCCCACGACCCCGCCAGCGGCGGCGCCCTCTTCGTCTCCTCGGTGGCGGCGGCGGCCTCGCTCATCTGCTAGGGTAAGAGAGGGAGAGAGGGAGAGATACCTTACCCGGCGGAGGGGCTGGCCCGGATCCGGCGAAGGCGGGGTCGGGGAGCTTGGGCGGCGGCGGGGCTGTCATGGATCCGGCGAAGTCGGGGTCGGCGGACTCGAGATCCAGCGGTGCCCTTGCCAGGGGAGCCCGAATCCAACAGCGTCTAGCTCAGGGGAGGGAGGAGGGCAGCGGCCGGGCTCCTTCCCATCCCGTGCTCTCCTGACATGGAGGTGGCGCTGGCGGTGGTTGCCGGAGAGTGAGCCGACGGAGCTGGTCAGGTGGAGAGGCTGGAGGAGAGAAGAGGAGGCCGCCTGATTCGGTGGTAGGGAGAAGGGGAGCCGGGTGGGAAGGAGTTCGTGGTGGGGGTTCGCAAGGCAGAAAGAAAAAGGGAAGTTAGAAAGCCACCTGATCAATCCTTCTCTCAGCCCAAAGAACCACATCCAGTGAATCTGAGCCGTACAAATATTCATCGAACGTACTGAACAATTTTGATGACGTGGATAGACTGCATGTTGAGCTTGCTAAATTAACTGCACTTAATGGGCTTCAACTTTATAGAGTTTATAGATTTGCTTGTCTATATAAAAATATAGACAATGGTGTAAAAAAAGTCTCTATCAACATTTTCTAATTTTTCATCAACTTGTCTATATCTAGGTTGTGTATATTCTCTCTCCTATATTATAACAGTATCTACTAATTATCCTCCTTCCTCCCAGTCTCCCGGGAGCAGCATCAGCAACGGCCCATCCTCCATCTTCCCGTCGGCGGCGGCCCAACCTCCATCTCCCTCAAGCAGCAGCAGCAGCAGCAGTCCCTTCTTCCTCACCAGCCACGAGCAGCAGCAGCGCCCCTCCCTTTCTCCATCGGCGGCGCCCCTGCCCCTCCTCTACCCTTCCCCTCCCCCGGCAACGGCGCACCTCCGCTCCTCCATCTCGCCCGCTGCGGCACTCCCTGCCCTCCTCCATCTCCCAGGCGGAGGCGGCCCTGCCTCTCCCAACCCTCCGGCTGCGCGAATCTATAAACTCGTTGGACTCCCCCGTGGCGGCGCCCCTCACTTTCACCCATGGTGGCACCCCTCCCCTCCTCCGACGGTGGCTTGGTAGTCAAAATCTGGACGTCGTGACTTGGTAGTCCAAATCTGGACGTCGTGGAGGTGAATTTAGACATCGTCTACTTTTACACAAGCTGGTGGAGAGACTTTTTGGCCTCAAATTGTCTAAATAGCATATGTGGTCCATATGCACAAGCTGCTGAGGATGCTCTAAGTCTTCTATGGGCTGGCAGTTGAGCAATGTATGCAGAGGTACATAGCGAACAGGCAGTTCCTCCGCAAAACATCGGCCTCGATCATGCGTGTTCTTTTTTCATGAAAGACTGGAGATGGGAGCGTCTTGTTTGATCAAGACCCCACTTCCAATAGGACGGCCGAAATCAGTTTGATTGCACCTTTGCACTGCTCAGATGACCATCGATCCTGTTTTTGCCAAGATCTTTTCAGCTAAGCCGAATGCTAAATTTCCACTACAAACCTAGCTTCAAGAATATTTCACAAAAAAGAATTAACAGAACTTATCTTGATACCTTGTTAAATCAAGAATGATAGAAGCTCAGTTCTGAACTTCTGGTTCTAAATCTTCTAATCATTCATTTGCAAAATTCGCACTGTTTGAGTACACTCTTGCCCATGAACATTTTTGTTTTCACGGAAAAAAAATGCTCATCACCTGATGTTATTGATGTAAAGCAGGTCTGAAGTCTGGTAAGCACTTCATGATAGTTTATCAACTCAAGAATTTAAGAGTCAAGACACCTAAAATCGTTCCCTCCCAGTGCACCACTGCTGGAGCATCTCAATGCCAGCGCTAGTGACTCTGGATCGTTGAATTGGAAATACATGTAGATTGGTCCATTTGATTAGTTGTCGTTCCTGTCACCTGCAAGAAGGGGCTCCTTTGAACCCTCCCACTTGCTCAATCTTTTCTGTGCTTCTTCCACCTGAAGGTTATCCGAAAAGAAACAAACAGAAAAAAAATGCCATTACATATCAATCAATCTTTTTCCCTATGTCTATTCACAGTTTGACACTAATGTAAAATTTTGTTCCAAATCTTATCAGCTCACATGATTGAAGACTTGGAGTAAACAAGATATCTATTAACTACATTTATGGCAACAGCTATGGTGACAGAGAAAGGGAGCTTGAATCTTGGCTCATCAGTTAGTGAACTGCATTTTTCATAATTGCTGCCTTGGCACAAAATGGAAATGAAAAATGAAATACCTCTTTGTTCCAATCAGTTCTGATGGTGACCCATAGCAGAATCACAGTCTGCATTACCGTCCCTCCGATCATGCCACCCCAAATGCCCTGTCGAAGATATACCATTGCATAAATAAATAGATGTTAGATAACACCTGAAGAATTTTGCATGATAGAGGATATATGAACTATTTGCTGCCAATTAAATCCATCACCTTTACGCCAAGCTTGAAGACAAAACCGAGAACGAGACCAAGGGGAACACCTACGACGTAGTAACAGCCAATGTTCACATAAGCAACAAACTGTTGCCATCCACATCCAACGGCAACACCTGATATTTATATGCATGTTAGTAAAGCAGACTATCACCATATTATCACAACAGTGAACATATGCTTCTTAGAAGATGATAGACATAATTGTTTGCCCGCGGTTGGCTTCCAGTTTAGTTGGCAAAATTCGACCATAAACGACAAGGACTGTGCACCTGAATAAAGTGTAGACCTATGTCATGGGCATACATCTCTATAGGGGCACAGCCCTAGGTATCCAAATAAGGGACAATATCCCATTAGCATCTCCTAAATTAGTTAGGCACGAGATAGGAATATTGAGATATGGTTTTTTAGGAAAGTAGAGATATGGTTTGTTACGAAAGTAGAGATTAGTTTCTTGGATGTCAAGTCGAGTCTTCCCTATATAAAGGCCCCCCTATAATCGTTATGAGGCAAGTAAGAACAAACCAATCTAGTTATACCTCCTCCCTGCCCTTGAGGTGCGGCTGCCTTTCATGGCGCCGTCACGTCTCTTGGGTCCAGGGTCACCTCGTACAGGCCCTAAAGCCATTATCCTCCATGTCGTGAACTTGGTTCATGACAACCTATTACGCTACTGTTGCCCCCAGTAGTTGCTGTATATTCACAGCGTATTACATAGAGTGCATTATACTAATATGAATATGTAAAAATTGAAAGTCGTTTTCTAATATAAGTGTTTATCATTTGTCAATAGTGACTTCTTTCGATTTAAATGTAATCTTACCACTTGGTACGTCTACAGATTCAACAACTTCAATGAAAATATATATTGGGTTTAAAAGTTTTTTTTCTCGAAGCGATTGGTTTACAAGATAGAAATTACATATTTGAGAAATGAATCCTAATCATCTCCAGTGTCTAACACTCAATGAAATCATCCTAGCTGGGGAATTGGAGAGAAAACAGAAACAGGGATGGGGATACATCCTGCCCCAGCTGTTTGAAAAATAAAGTAGACATGAACACATTATAGAAACATAGTTTTGGACGTTGTACTAATGAATTACTAAAGAATGAAGATAACACATGGTCAGATGCAACTTTCTGAAATTTTACCTGTCAGAACAGGTTGAATGCCATTGAGAATGAGCGTGGTGGCAAGCAGCGGGCAGAGATCCGCCACAGCATTTGAGACTATTTCCCCCTCCGTGAACAAGTAGCTGATGTAGTTGCGAAGGCAGAGGATCGCAATTGCAAAGATTACAGAAATAATTGCACAGAGCGCGGTCACGACCCAAACTGAGAAAAATGCTGACTTCGGGTTGCCCGCACCAATCTCATTGCTCACTCTTACGCTGAAAATATTCAATAGTTAACAGTAATCAGTTATTAATCCCTTGCTAAGATGCCAGTGTTCTCAAGTCATTCAGTTTAAATCGTTGACTGCTAACCTTGCAGCGGCATTGAATCCTACTGAAATCATGAACACCCAGCCAGAAATTGTCATACTGCACTAGCCACAGAGTAAGTCAGTACCACTACCAACTATGGTTACTAGTTACAGCAGTAAGACTTAAAATACTAATGGTACTTACCATATAGAGAGAGCATCCAAGGAAAGCTCAGGGTTGGGGAGCAAGCCGGCAATGAGGACAAGGATTTGAAAATACCATGCCTCAAGGCACAGCATCACTGCAGATGCTGCTGAGAGCTTAAGGAAATCCCACAGCCCAGAGAACGCCTGCGAACTGAACCCCGTCCATGTATGCCGGCAAGTCGGGCTCATGACAATGTAAGCAAACTGCGCCGCGACGATGATCCACCAGCTCAGGCTCAGCACCAGCGAGGCACCAAGCAGCCCCAGCCCAACCTTGTAGACGACAACCCAGCTCAGCAACACGTGCAGCGCGAGCGTTGCCGTTGAAATGTAAGAGCTCGGCAGGACAATGCTCTGCGCCTGCATGAACTTCTGGATTGGGAAGTTGATAGCGTAGGCAAAGATCTGGGGTATCAGGCCATATACAAAAATCGACGCGGCACGGGCAATCTCTAGTGACTGTCCCAGGAACAGGAGGATTGGTTCAGAGAAGGCGTAGATCACCGCAAGCGGTATGCCGGTGCAGCTGAGGAGCACGGCAGAGCGTTGCAAGTAAACTCCGAGCATGTCATACTTTTGTGCGCCGTAGGCTTGTCCGCAGAGAGTCTCCACTGCACTACCCATGCCCAGCTGCAAACCCGGGATATATGTTAATGTCACGAAACCATATATTCTACTAGTTCAGAAACAAAAATTTGTATTGACAAGCACATTGAGGAAAGAAATTATAATGATTCTGGCTGCAACTATTACTCCGTATTATTTTTAAACTGAATGCAGACTAGGGTCGACATAATGTACCAATGTACCAAAGTGAGCTCCTTTGCAGTAGCCCAGAATTAATATGAACCGTCTGTTTTCTTAATCCAAAGGCTCAGATGAACTGATACTCCAAAATACTCCAACACTAGGTACAGAGTATCCATACGGTAGGACAAAAACGTAATCTAAGAAAAGCCAACGGAGCGGACTGAGAGGAGAGCGGCCTTGCAGAGGAGGGTATCGACGGCGCGGGTTGGAAGAGGATGGCCCCGCGGAGGTGGGCGCGGCGGCACACAGCGAGGAGAGCGGCGGTCCTGCGAGGAGGGCGGCAGCGGCACGCAGCGAGGAGGGCGCGGCAGCGGGGGCTGGGAGAAGCTGCACGGCGGCGACGCGCGTCGAGGAGGCGGCCGCGGCGCACGGCGAGGGCGAGGGTGGCGCGACGGCGCGCGGCGAGGGCGAGAACGGGCGCGGCCGCGGCTTGCCAGGAGGGCGGCGGCGGCCTGAAACATGGCGGACGGCGGCGCGAGCAACATCTGCTGTTGAGAAATCTAATAATCCCTCGGTTAGGCTTACGTGATATTCCATCACTTCAATATCAAGTGACGCGATATTGTCTCAATACGAATGTATATACCCAAAAATCATATATATACATGTAATATTTTTGTCACTTAATACGGGACGGAAGTAGTACAAATCACAAATATATAATTTTGAATATGAATGAAATGATATAAAAAATTTATTTCACAAAATATATATATTAAGAAACTACTTTAGTCAAAGGAAACAATATACATTTGAGGGACAGAGGGAGTATCCCGTAGAGTTAAATGGACTGCGGGTTCTAAAAGTATTGTATGGTGTCATCTAAGTTTTAATAGTATGAAAATGCGGATCTGGGTTCTAAAATTATTTTAAGTGTGTTACCGGCGGTCCTAGGTAACTATTTTGGTTTCGCTATTTCTAATGTGATCCAGAAATAACTATTTCTATAAGTAGATGCTAACATTGTTCGATCGAATCGCGAAGTGCAAGATTTACGCAAGTACTTCCTCTATTTCTAAACTCTTGTCGTTGTTTTGGTGCAAATTGAACTAAAATAACGACAAAAATTAAAAAACGGAGAGAGTTCAAAAGATAAGATGATTTTATTGGATGGTTATGGTTTCTAAGTCGAATGATAAACAGACACTTTCTATTTTATTATTTTTTCGAATATGAAAGTCTATTTTCCTAATAAGATACAAATTTATATGGAGTATTAGGTAGGTAAAATGTGCAAGAAGACTGTATTCAGTTTCGCTAATTCAGAGGTCAAATGTATACAACTTCGAGTTGAGAGACAACTTTTATACTTTGCTGCCAACTCAGATACCAAAAATATACAATAAACATCCAAGGAACAATGTAAAACTAAACAATGAAGAAGCTCCAACGAAATTTCTTTCACCTCTCAAGCTAGTTATACTCCAATGGCGGACCCAAGAACCAACGAAGGAAGGGGCTAACTTATGACATAACTAAAAAAAATCTTAGATGACAATGAAATTTGCGACACCAAAAGCATATAATCATAGGCCCGAATACATGGAAGAAATAAAAAAAATCCTCACTACTACATGGAAAGCCAGCTGTTGCTGGACCTTAAAAAAAAAGAAATCAAAAATCTAACAGCCTAGGATGCTCGACAAATTGATCGTCGCCAACAATATGCCTTGCTATATCTTAAACTTTTTACATCGACCTTGTTCTATCTATTTACAAATTTAAAAGGTGGCTAGAATTTAGATATTCCTCCGTCCAACAAAAGATGTCTTAATTTTAATTAAATTTGAATGCATCTATACACTAAGTCATGTCTAATGTACATTCAAATTTTGACAAACTTAATACATCTTTTGTTGGATGTGGAAAGTACTAGCGTTTACGGCGGCGTATTGCAAAGAGTAAACTATAAGTTTGCAATCGTATTGCCAAAAGATACGAATATCACGTATTTGGCAGCGAGGATGGTTGTTGGTAGCCTGGTAGGCTGTACCAGTATGGAAATGGACTGACCCGGACGCTGGCCTTTAATCACTCACGAAATTAAATCCGAAGAAACGCTCTGACATGTCACATGTCACATGTGTTTCTCTATGTTCAGAGTGAGAAAACTCAATATTCCTTCCGTACATATAGACTTAGCTACATTTCCGTGCCCCAAGAAATAAGGATTGGGCTACATCTCTTTTTTTGCGGGGGAGTAGGCTACATCTCTATCTCCGTCTGGACCGTCTCCATCTTAACAGTGAGTCAGTGATGCAGAACGTGGCAACTATGCGTCTAATCATCGTACCTAAAACTAATGTACTCTCTCCGATCCTAAATATCAAAATATTATATGCATTTAGACGTTTTCTAAAAATAGATACATTCATATTTGATCAAATTTGAATCAAGAATTTAGTATCAGAGGAAGTATTTTGTTTATTTTATAGATTTCATCAGAAGATGCTAGGATCATGCTGGCTGCCCAAATGGTGCGAACATTCGACAGCGTCAGGGATAACTTAGACTCTCGCGCTATGCCGGTGCGCACCAGTGCAGAGCTCACGCACGAGGTGGCGTTGGCAGCGCAGGCGCTTGACATTAGCAGCGGCGGCGCTCGTGCCTGGAAGCTGGCGGTGCTCGCGATGGGAAAAATTATGGGCGACACGGCTAGCTGGTGGCTGCCATTCATGGCTGTGGTGGCCGGTGGTGCAACGCTCGACGGCATGGCACCGTTTTCCCATAGGTTGGTCAACAAGTCCTTTGTGTGGCAGGATCAATTGGCAACTGTGTCGGCGACTTAGCAAGTCACACGCGATGAAACTCCAACCATAAAATAGAAATGATCTGAAAAAGTAAACTAATCGCAAAAACGAAAACTAGGTGCGACAACGAATCCATTTTTGCAATAAAATTTGAGATACAATACCACCGTTAATGTGACGAGAGCTTGCTTGGAGTAGGCTCAGTGAAGGCTTAGGGGCAAAGTCATGTGCTGATAACTTGTTCCGCAATATCTGCAGGCTGATCGGTCCCAGGGTTGCACACCAAAATTGTAATTGAAGGCGAGTACGAGAAAGTAAATTACACGAGGAGGTAGAAAGGAACATGAGATTTTATTAATCTTTTTCAACTCAACGCTACGTACAAAGGTATGCTTTCTCTCCTTTATATAGTCCAGTAGGTAGGTGGATAAGGATCCAATTAACGTCCACATGGGAGAAATTGTCCACGAGAGAAGGAGAGGGGCGTACGATAAACTCTTGTAAACCGAGATCGAAGGGGAGTTGGGGGCTATAGGGGCTACCGCATCGTACGCCCCCCTCCTTCTCATGGACTGTTTTCCAAAGTAAACGTTAGTTGGACCCTTATCCACCTAAGGTTATATAAAGGAGAGGAGGTATACCTTTGTACATACTGTTGAGTTGAGAAAGATTAATAAAAGTTCATGTTACTCTCTACCTTCCTATGTGATTTACTTTACTATACTATCTTCGACTACAATCTTGGTTTGCAACCCCGTGACCGACCAGCGTACAGAGGTTGCACAACACGTTATCAGCACGTGACTCTGCCCCGAACCTTCACCGAGCCTACCCCAAGCAGGCTCTCGTCACAATTGCAGAGGTATTGAATCTCAATGTTATTGCAAAAACTGCGGTCGTTGTCATTTCTAATTTCCGTTTTTGCGATTACTTATTTTTTTTTATCATCTTCTGCCCCATGGTTGGATTTTCCTCGCGGTTTGCTTGGAGACCAAATCGCCGACACAATTGCCAATCGATCCCGCCGCACAAAGGGTCTTGTTGACCAACCTATGGGGGAGACCGCACCACACGGTTGAGTGTCGCACAGCTAGCCACCGAAGCCATGAATGGCAGCGAGCCGTGCCGCCCCAATTTTTTTCCCATCTGAGCACCATCACTACTACTGCCTGCGGGCGCGAGCATCGCCAATGGCACCGTCAAGCGCATGTGCTGTCATCGCCGCCAATGAGCACGAGCTCTGCCGCCGCTGATGCCCCTATGGCGCGAGCACGGGCCGCCTCGGAGGTGCCCTGCGCCACCCCATGCACGCCGCCGCCGCTGGGCCTTGGCCTAGCAGCCCCCAGCCGCCGTCGCCACCTGGGGGAAACCCTAATTTGGTGGGGGCTCGGGTAGCCGAGCGGGGCCGCCCGATGGGACGGGCGGGCGGCTAACAGGCCGGGCGGAGCAGAAGAGAAAAATGGGCTGCCACCCGAAAAACAAGGAAACATTCTACCTCCTCAGATCACTTGTCTCAAATTTGTCCAAATATTGATGTATTTATGTTTAAAATACATATAGATGCATGGCATGTAATATTTCGACAGGTAATATGGATAGAAGTATAAATTTTATACTAAATTATCAAATGGGTGACACGTTTTACGAATAGGAGGGAATAGAGCCCAATACAAGGGGGACGAGTCCCGGAGGACGTTACCAGAAGCCGGCCCTCCACCATGCCAAAGCTATAACAGCATCCTCTTCTGTTGTCTGCTGGTCATTTTCGACCGTTGATTTAATCGTAACAAGACCACGGCCACCTGACACTTTTTGTTTTGCAGCACTAATTTTTTTTTGACGAGGACACGTGTACAAGTTGTGGGCCTCAGCCCGGGGACTACAGAACATCTAACCGTTGGAGCATCTGATCCGAACGGTCCAGGTTAGGTCCAACTGACATAACTTGGGTATGCCAGTGATCCGAGATAGGCGTTCAAAGTAGATTTCAGAAAAGAAAAGAAAAGAAAAGAAACCGCGTTTCACGTGCCGGCCCTGTCCTTGACGATTCATCCCACAAACAACAGACTAGTGGCGCATTGACAGGTTAGTTAAAACATTTTTTCGCTCTACCAACGGAGCGGCCGGAGACTATTGCGCCAAAGAAACTAAACGGGCCGGCTATGCAGTAGTTATCCGAGGGATTCGAACGAACGTATACGTACCATGAGGCCGTAGGCGAACATCTGGATGCCGGTGTTGCCGAGCGAGGCGGCGGCGAGCTCGAGGTTGCCGAGGTGGCCGGAGAAGATCTGCGTGGACATGGACATGAGGTAGTTGATCATGTACATCACCACCGCCGGCGCCACCAGCCGCGCCAGCGTCCCGAGCTCCACCCTCGTCGCCGCCCACGCGCGCTCTCCCAGGGGCAAAGAAGAGTCCGTCAGGATGCTCTCCAGCCTGCCCCCGCCGCCATCCTCCCCGCCCGGCGCCATGGATGGAGGTTACGACAGCGCAAGAGACGGAGCGCAGGCGCAGCGAAGAGGAAGAGCTCCTGATGGCTGTGTCTGTATTCTGCTGGAGTTGACTCAGAGCACAGAGGGTTGCTCCTATATACAATTGCCTCGTGCTAGATTCTGGAAGCATTGCGATGAGCAGTATGCGCCGGGTTTTTTATTCCCGTTCTGTTGTTTTCCTTCAATGCGACAGCAATGACCGGTTCATCGCCTCTAGGCTGCCAAAATTTAGCTGTTAAATTGCGTGGCCAGATATTTTTCCTTTCCAAACGAAGCGACGGCCAGATATAATTCTGAAACCTATGGCGATGGATTTCTCGTACCGACAGGGCTCCACGCCTTTCTTGTTCCCTGTCAAAAAATTGTCCATCACTTTGTATCCTACTTACATCAAACATGATGCGTCATCACTGATGTGGGGGCGTCAATGACAATAGTTTTTATCCACACCGGACATAAAGATGTCTCTGACGGGCCGCGAGATAAGTAGTGTCGACGGTGTTGATGTCCCCTCTGACGGGCTTCATGTATAACCAGTCAAGGTAGCTAGGTGCCTAGGTGCGAGACCCTCGGCTGGCACAGTATGGACTAGACATCTCCGACACGTCATTAGAAAAACGTGCCTAGAGCTACCAGATCAATGGCCTAGCAATCCGCTGCAATCCTGACTATCTGAATGTTCCTGCTAACCGAAAGGAACTAGACAATCCACCAAGTAAAGCAACCTGCTCTAGTACCTGCACCTATAGATATACTTACAATCCTTGGTATATTATTTGAGGAACATACGGTACATAAAAATGCCTACTGCAATATATTAAACAAAATAAAGTACAAGGTGGTATATGTTTACATGAAAAGAAAACAAAGCAACCATCTAAATCTATCAACCAGGTACTTAAAACGGCTATTGGTGCAACATGTCATCAAAAGGATATGGCTACACTACCTAGGTGTCATACCTAGTATAGATACAATAAGTAGTTCTAGCAATGCATTCAAATAGAACACTAATGCATAATAAAAATTTTAGGACATGGTCAAAGTGAACTTGCCTTGATCACAGTAGTTTGAGTTACACTCTTCACAACAACGCACGTCGCAATCCAAACAATCTAAACAACAAGCACATTACACAAATAAACAACCATCCAAACAAACAACAAAACATGTATACTATGATGCAATGAAAGCATGTGACATGATTATGTTTTGATTTATTTGACAAAGGAGAGTTTCTGTTTAATAATATTTCATATTAGTTCTCTGATCAAAAGTGTTTCAGCATGTAGTTAATGCAAAAGGATCAATCACAAGATTCCATTTGAGCTTAATTATATGACAAACCAACAAGCTCATTACATATTTAATTAGGCATGGCATGATTTCATTTTAAAACGTTTCACCCTCTGGTCCTACTGCACAGAGGACACATATTAGACATTTTACAAATAGGTTTCATGCAAATGTTACTTTTAAAACATTAGTTATCAACTAAATAGCATCGTTAACCATTATGTAATTTGATTCAATGTTAATTATCCAAATTTGAATTTAAACGTGTCAAAAGATTCTAAAATTCCTAGGAATTCCAGAAAGGTATGGTTTGTAATTTTTGGATTAACAGGTGAAACCGATATAAGAGTTTGAAGTTCAAGGGGCGAATCTGCAGTTACAATTTTAATTCGGCTCGGGAAATGATTTTATTAAACTTGGGCCATGTGGCACGTTTCTAATGCTGGTACCGGTTTGGTTTAGAGTTAAATGAGGGCCATTGGATTTAAAGAAGATCGGGTGGCTCATATCTAACCTTACCCCTTCGTTAAGTGATCTGATCATAGCCCTTGATGCAAAATGAACGGTCCAGATTGAACTTGCTCAGCTCCGGCGGCTAGGGTGTTTCCGGCGAGGCTTCCGACAGCGGTGGCGGCTCTGGAGGTGGCGGCTCAGTCGTTCCGGTGGTCCTCGGGCTTCGGGAAAAGGTGTATCAGGCGCAGATCGACTCGGTGAAACTCTTTGTTCCCACGGTTCTGCTCCTCGGAGACGGCGGATATGAGTTCTCGGTCCTCGGGAACACGGCGGCGGCGGCGGTTGCTTCGGGTCGTCGTCGATCTGTCCAAGGAAACGCTCCAGAGAGAAAACAATCGCGTCAAAATGTGCGTAAGGACAAGGGAAAGAATATGGGACACGGTGTGGCGACTCTTACCCGCGTACACGTCAGTGACGACCTTGGGAAGGTGGCGGCAAAATTGGGCATCCTGGTGGCGTAATGGAGCGACGGATGAGGGGGGAAAGACTGCGGAGGTTCTTGGATTTATATAGACGCGCTCGGAGAGGAGGTTGGCGTCGTGGGGAAGAAGATCAGTGGAGGCGTGCGCGGCATGGATTCGGTGTCCGCGCAGAAATTGCGTCGGCCGGTTGAAGACGAGGACTGCCCTGACAAGTGGGTCCTTACCTGTTAGTTACTGCTGGCTGGGCAGCAGGCGGAGGTAAGTTGGGCCGGCTCGGCCCAGGTTGACTGGGTCGGTCCGTTTAACCCCCTTTTGTTTTGTTTTTCATTCCTTATTTTCTACTCCCGCCGTTCCATATTAAGTTACTCAAATTTTCCCAAATATGAATGTACTTATACCCAAAAAGCGTCTAGATACATGTAATATTTCGTCACTTAATATGGGATGGACGGAGTATTTCTGTTTTTGTTTATAACTTTTGATTCAAAGCTGCAAATTAACTCAAATAAAATGCAGAAAAAAATTCAAATCATATTTTTCATATACTTTAAATTCTAGGATTGGAATTTCCTCCAGATAAAATATATAAAAATACTTTTGCTTATAAATGTCTTTAGGGCTTTATATAGCATACTGAAACAAAATAATTTCAAAACTAGTATTTAAATCTTGTTTTGTAAATTTAAATCAAATACCAATAATTATGTTTAGCATAGAAATTGCAATAAAACCCTTTTGTAGTCAAATCCCTATTGGGTTCCAAACAAAGAAAGAATGAGGGCAACTCAAAAGATCGGAGAAACTTTGTTACTAGGATTTGGGTTTTAGTTCCAGGTTTCAAATTGAGATTAAAATGCATAGGTGACATGATGCTCATGAATGCAATGCATGATGCAAAGTTTTGAAAATTTGGGATGCTACACAATGTCTTCGTTATTTGTCAATCTGACTAATCACTCCTTGTGGCAAACGAAAAGTGCACGTATGGAAAGTGGGCAGAGAAGATAAGACAAAGTTAACCAGCTGCAATCTACCTCCATATGAGAGCATGCTAGAGAAGTAGGTCAATCTCTTTTCAATCCTTGTGATCAAAGGCATATTATCATGAATCTTAGGTTTGGTGGTGCCCAAATAATTGATGTTGTATGGTTTCCTGTTTAGAGAAAAATATAAAGGTTGTGTGCCCAACACATTTTCTTGTCTTCATGTTTCCATTGTGGTTATAGAATTCTACATGCAAAATGTACCATAGCCAGATTTTGATATTTGAAGTTATTTCCTCTTTCTGCAAATATTTAAAGGACGTACCAACCTCCTTGTAAGATTGTTGTACATCGATCTCATAGTGTATTTCCACAAATATTTAAAGGATCTACCAACCTCCTTATCAGATTGTTGTACATCGATCTCGTAGTGTATTTACCTGACTTTGACCATTTATCTTGGTGTGTCTTTTTTCTCATTTAAAGAAACAAAACTATTTTCTTAGATCACATAAAAACTATTCCTGGTAACTCTCTTGAGCCATCATATGAAAATAGATAGCAAATAGAACAGTTTTGAGGGAGGATAAGTGGCGTCAACCCTGGTTAGTTTGGCGGCCCTCTGGGCACCAACATCAGTGCTCGGCGGTGCCTCACTTTGACGTCTCCACTGGCTAGAGAGGTTTCAGACATTTCTAAGCATTATCACAAGTCAAAATGTAGGAACACAATGCCGGAGAAGTTGACGGAGTAGGTATGTTCAACGTGGATTTCTTTTGTTTCCTAAACACCTATGAATTGTATGGTACAACGATTGGCTGGAGGAAGAAGCCGTCATCAAGTCGGAGGGAGAGGGCCAGAGGAACATTCTGCAGTCATGGGCACAAGCCATGGAGCGTTCTTGTACCTCCCAAACACGTTACGCCAACCATCTTCAGTGATTGGCTTGAGCAAACCTGAGACTCCTCCGATCTCCTCTAGCTGGTCGCATCGGTGCGCCACGGCCGATAAACACCAAGTGCATGATTTCTGCATTAGTCTACCTGCCCGTCAAAATCTCAGGCGTCTGATGTAAGTAGGAAATATAAGCTAAGGCATCATTACTCAGATTTTTGTTTGGGATACTGACCCCTCTTCTCTATTTTCTTTTCTATCTATTCAAAATTCTCTCGAACTCATCCCCTCTCCTTCATCTCCCTCACCGCCTCCTCTTTCCCCTTAAGGTCCCGTTCGCTTTGTCCTAGCCCGGCCAGGATCAACCGAGATTGTCTAGATTTTAGATCAAATTCCTGTTAATCCCTTTCGATCCCCACCAGGAAACACACACCCAAACGAGCCCCGAAAGGGTGGAGAGGGAGGGGGGTTTTATGATTTGGTGTCCATAGGGACTTACTTTGCTATGATCAGATGGTCATCTCCATTGTATCTTAACTATCGGTAACCTTTTATCTCTGATCCGGTGCGTTGGCTTGATGGGGGGTCATTGCTGCCATATGCAAGGTCGATGCTTCTCCGTTCGCCGGTGTTTTTTTAACAAACCATCCTTCCCTAACCCTTACTGGGAAGACTAGAACCTATGCTCTGATCTATTTTCATGAATAGATTACTGTCCCTCTTATTTGCCACCATGGTGGTGGAATGCCGAAGATGACTAAGAGTGCATGCCTTCCCGGCCAAATCCGCGGCCTCTTCGTGTGCCCCTCCTTCTCTGCTCATTCTCTTTCTCTCTATCCCTCTCTTTTTTACTGTTTCTACCACAATATCCATGATTGGAGACCGGAGTCGAATCAATTCTTTGTAGTAGAGGTCCATGTTTTTTTTAATTTCTTCTGGCATAAATCACCTTCCTTTGGTTATGTCGGCAATGGCTTAATACCTTCTTCTTATTAATCGGCATGAGGAAGTTCTTGGCTAGAGGGCAGATAATGAAGCGGTCAATTTGCATCTCAACCTCAATGCTCTGGTTTCCACACATGAAGACCGCCGCTCATCTCAAGGGTTCTTTCTCCTTCGACACATTGGCTCAATGGATGTTTTGGCGCCGGAGAAATCTTATTCTCCTCACTCCGGAGGCTTTTGGTACGAGGAGATGTCCTTGTGCATCACGTCAGCCTGAGTCTTCATCTCCAAAGCGGCGCGCTCAAGACAGCGGAGGCTACCGGCGGTGATGCCTCCAGGTGCAACAGCGTGCTCTAATTGTAGCGCTATGTGTGGCTCTACAAGTGCTCCCTCGCCCTGCATTTGTTGGGCAGCACATGTGGTTAGGGTGGATCAAAGAGTGGAGAGGGGAATATAATTTGGCTTTGAACTTTTGAAACATTTGCATGGTTTTGGATTCGATAATGATAAAACTATGAAAAATGTGTAAACCAACGACACTTATTATGGATCGGAGGGAGTAGTCTAATAACAAACTGAGAATGAGATAGCATCCAACCCTTTAAGAATTCGATCATCACTCGCGACAACATATAACATATAAGGTAATTAACGAAACCTTAGCGGACTAAACAACATTAGCTTGCACTGCACGATGGCGCATGCACGCGACCAATGGGGCAATAACCCAATCAAACGGACACAGCCTTACGGTGGTTGGCGTTCATGGCCGGCTCCACCACCTCGCTACGCGACAGCCTGCACGTTGACCCCATACACCCAAGCAGACCGCCGCCCTTCCTGGACTTGCCTGCCGCCGTCTTCCCCGCCGTGCCGTCCTCCGCGAAGCTGACACGCTTCGTACTCCCAGCCTTTGCGGTGCCCAACACCGGCGACCCGACCTGGCTGCTCGCCCCGGTCCCAGGGGAAGAAGAGCGCACGGCCGGGAACTGGTGCGCCCGGAGATGGCCATCAGAGAACACCATGCTAGCGGGCGACGCCGAGCTGTTGCTGATCGCGGTGCTGAACTCGAAGCTCGGGTCCGTATCCAACGTCGAGAACACGGGCAGTACTGGAATGATGGTCTTCGCCACAACCGGCGCGGTCTGCCGGCTGCGGCTGTAGCTGCTGCTCCCACGACGCCGTGAGGAGCCCAAGTTAGCCCTGCCGTCGATGACGTCCACGGGCGGCGCCACGAGGCCGGCGTCCACGGCCGTCATCAGCTCCAGGAGTGCCCGCGGACTGCTGCTCATGCTTGCCATATTGCAGAAACCAAAGGGCTTTACAATTTACCTATGTACTGGTTATTCCAAGCTAGCTAGTGTGTTCAGTGCGAAAGCTAACTCTTGGCCACGAATATATATATGAACATGGGTTGCACATGCCACATGGATACAAATATGTGTCAAGTATTAGCGGCAAGTATGGTGATAGAAACAAAGAGGGTTTGGTGTCCGGGCTTGGTGGATAGCGTATGTCAGGGTTTGGAACGAGCCGCGGCCAAGTTTGGATAGCAGTTGATCACGCAAGCGCTAACTACAAGCCTCCGCGTGATGTATATTATTACTGCTCTATGGCGCCGTCTTTTGTGATTTGTCGTCAGAGAAGTTGACCAAGCATTGGTGTGGCCGGCTTTTTGATACGGCGGACGTTCCAGACAGATTTCTACATGCCTGCTGCTCTCCATTTCCTCTGCACATACCAATGACTCAGTTTATCAAGTGTTACTCCTAACCCAAGCAAAGATTAGGGCCTTTCCAGTAATCTATGTTTCTATTTCTTAAGAAATGCCACATTGAGAAGAGGAGATGAAAGAGCATACATAACTAATGTGCACTTCGCGTGTGCCTCCCCATTCAAAAGAGGCGTTGGGAACATTGCGGGTATATTTGGTTCTTGCCCATCAATGTCCTGTCCATTTTTGCCAACCATTGAATAGCCAAAAATAATAAGCTAAGGATTTGTTGGCCCAAAAAGTTGGCAAGAATTGTGAATAAAGATGTGAGATGATTGACAAAATACCATTGGAAACAAAAAAATTGGCAATTAACGGGTCAAAATAGTATAGGCTACTAAATTTTTTGGCAAGACAAATTTGGGCAAGAACCAAACAAATCCACCTGTGAGCGCTAGGTGGTTCTCTATCCCGTACAATCTGGCTTACAATTTCTCAAACCAGAACCGGTGGAGCAATATATTGAAGGTTCGGACAACATGCAACACAAGCTTTTTAGTAAACTAGCTAAATGCTCATGTGTTGCTATCGATCAATGTACGGATTGCCCCAGTGTCAAGACTCGGCGTTGATAAGGGTCTTCATGTTGGCGACAACGTCGTCATTGCCCGTTGGAGCATCGGGTTTCCCTAATGGTCTTCCCACAATGGTGTTATGGGATTCTCATGCTTCGGGCACTAGTGAAATGCCACGAGGGAGGGTCAAACATACTTGCCCCAGCTTTCACAGTACCGCCTTGAACTTATCGATGGTTAATAAAAAAATTTTGAGAGATGATGGTTAAGAACTTAAATGTGCATATACGTTGCCTTATTAGAGAATGTCGTCGTACCCTCGACAAAATTGACACCGCAATGTTTTTTAAATTTGTCCGATCGCCTCGTGGATTGCGACATAGTCCTATGTCAGAAGAAGCATCGAGAGATTGTTTTTTATTTTGAGGGAAATAGTAGATTAATGATCTACTGCAAATATATTAATAAAAATGTAATATGTACAAGCTGATAGTGATGAATTATCAGGGCAGACTATCTAAAGCTAGCTATCCAGTTAGCAAGCTGGTTATATTTCTTTCTTCTTGTCCTATGAAAAACAAGATTAACCTCACCTTTGAAGATTTGTCTGCATCTATAAAGGGAAGGCATGATGTTGTTGAAAATACAGTCATTTCTCACCTTCCAGATACTCCAACACGCCAACGTACTGATTTCCATATGAAATGGGACCATAAGCTGCTGCTTCAAAGCTTGAATATTTTGATGGACATTCGGGTGTGCTGTAAACATAGGACAAATATATCTCCAAAACATGCCACTGAGAATGGGCATTGGAAGACAGGTGATCCCTGGACTCCCTCCGAACTAATCAAGTCTTTCCTGGTCTATCATATGTTAGTCGACACTTTCTTTCTTTAATCAATTTTAGCTGATTTCCTTTTTCTTCGCCAAATTCCAACTCTTCCTGTTTTTCGTTGCGAGGTCGATGTTGAGATCGCCACCGATGAGAAGACCGTAAGTTGGCAAAGGTCTGAGGATGGGTGAACAAGGAGAACGTCAGGGTGGCGGCAGAGATGGTGACGACCACAATGACAACAACGGTGAGGGATTAGATGATAATGAGTCAAGGATGCGGACTATGCCACGCGGAGGTAGCCAAACGAGAAAAGATACGGTGGTGACGGAGCAGTCGAGAGGGGTAAAAAATCAGGCAACTGAACAAGATGGGGCGCACCACCATCTTGCAACGAAGCTCACGACGTGCAACGACGACCTTGTCGCCACATGAAGACGTGCGTGCTCACGGCAATTAGAACATTCGGAGATAATGTCCAAGGAAGCTTGGACTGCATGCACCACCGCGATTTCTCCTTCTATTTTCTTTTTACACATCCTGAATTTACGTTAAATCCCACCAACGCTCCATATGCCGATGGGCTCGTTCAGTTGTACTACCACCTGTAGTTGTTTTCAATCTTTGGTTTGTTAACTATTGTTCCAACTTCCAACCTCTAAATTTTGGGATCTGGCAGACTGGCACATAGCTCGGTCACCAGCGTGCGTGCGTGCACGTCGTCCGCCGACTGGCCACAAAGTCAACGACGTGGCAACCACAACGAGGGACGAACTTCTTCTTACTTGTTCCATCGAATTAACGAGAGGCCATTTAGGAGACTCGGTTTATTCAGTTCTGCAAGAAAAGCTGGGATGTTCGTTTTCTGCAAGAGAAACATATCATTCACAACAGGCGACCATCCATCCCCACACAACCTTCCGCCAACCATTGGCCAATGGCGCCACCGCATAAGGTCGCCGCCATGACGGTGGGGTGGCCGGCCTCGGCATTTGTTGCCTCCGTGCTCGCCCGCCTTATCCGCAAGGGCCTCACGCTACTGGCTGAGCTCGACGAGGCTGCGGTCGGTCACCTGCGCCGCCTCGAGGGCCTCCTGGCGCCCGTCTGGCGTGTGCTCGACGCGGCAGACGCTGGGGCCATCGACTTCAGACAGCGTCCCGTTCAAGACCTGCTCGACGCCGCGTACTCCGCCGACGATGCCCTGGACGACCTCGAGTACGAGCTCCTCCAGCTTGACTTTGAAATGGCAAGAGGAGGCAAGCCCAGCGCAGATGCCGGAGCACCCACCTCGGTCGTCGGCGCTTCCAGGAAGCCACAGAGTCCTCTGAGGTTCTTACTATGCTTCAGCCCGCCCAGAACTGCAGTTGCTGGTGGTAGCAGCAGCGCCGCTACCTCTCATGGGAAAAGCTCAAAGAAGAAGAAGAGGAGCAGCGTCAATTTGGATGGATTAAGAGATGCTCTTGAGACGATGGCACAGGCTGCTTACAGGTGCACATCTATGTACGAGCACGTTGTGCCGAGGAAAAATTATGCCACCATTATTTCCGTAAATGCAAGGGGTGCAACTGCAACGTCGGAAGCCACACGTGATCTGTACGACGACGTCTTCGGTAGGGAGCCTGAGGTGGACCAGATCATGGAGAAGGTGACGTTCGGCGATGATCTGCATTATCGCCTTGGTGTCGGTGTCCTGCCTGTTGTCGGGGCAGAGGGGGTCGGCAAGACAGCGCTTGCGCAGCTCATCTTCCACCACGAGATGATAAAATCCGAGTTCCCCGTGCGTATGTGGGCGCACGTCTCGGGCAAGCTCCTGCCCGTCGAGCAGCTATTGGTTCAGATGATACATGCAGTTGAGGAAGATGGCCGTCAAATCGAAGACATTAGAGAGCTTCTGCTCGAGCAGTTGACTGGCAAGAGGTTTCTGCTTGTGCTTGATGATGTCACCGATGTCTCTGATATCCAGTGGAAGGATCTGATGGAGGTGCTGCAACCAGCGGCTAGGAGGAGCTTGATCCTAGTGACAACTCAATCTGAAAGTATGGCAAAAGCAATATGTACAATGCGCCCATTGATCATCAGCCATCTAGCATTCGATGACTACTGGAAGATGTTCAAGCATTTTGCATTCGGGGGTGCAGACGAGAGCGAAGATTGCACCCTGTTGGGGGATGAGTGGGACGACCTCGAACAGGAAGAGGATGAGCTGTCACCTATGGAGCAAATAGCGTACAAAATAGCCAAGAAAATGGGCTGCTTACCGTTACCAGCACGGGCAATTGGGAGATCACTTTACTTCCGGCAGGGCGAAGAGGACCACTGGAAAAATGTACTGGAGGACAATATGTGGGAGCAGCAAGAGATCGCCGAGATCCCACAGGCATTGTGGCTGAGCTACCAGCACCTCGATCCCCGCCTCAAGCAATGTTTTGCATACAGTGCAGTGTTTCCAGATAACTATGTCTTTAGAAAGGAAGAATTGGAGGAGATGTGGATAGCACACGGTCTGATATATTCTGATGACCCTGCAGCAAGATTGGAGGATGTCACCAGCAATTTCTTTGATGAACTTGTTGATCGATGCTTCTTTCAGCCTTTGGGATGTGACAAATATGTCATGCACAATATGATGCAGAAGCTATCACAAGCAGTCTCAGTGAGCCAATTTTACATGGTTACTGACAGCTCGGGAGAAGTGCCACATGAAGTTCGTCACCTGACAATCACGACTAACAACCTGTTGAAGCTGAAGTTGGATTTGGCATTGCAGCTCCCAACTTCCTCTGATAATCACTTCCTTCAGCAGGTTCGTACAATTCTATTCTGTGCAGATTTCAGCGATTCAGATGATTTCTTCGAAGTTTTAGCTGAAATTTTCTCGATTGCAAAGTGTGTGAGAGTTCTTGGGTTATCAAGCGGAAACATTACCTCTCTGCCTGCTGAGATTGGCTTTCTCCGGCGCCTTCGGTATCTCAATCTGTCCAGGAACAGGATCACTGACCTTCCAGAAACAGTGTGCCAGCTTTACCTACTGCAGGTCCTGAAAGTCAAGTGCAATTCTCCTTTTCTCCGTCCTCCCAGGGGCATTACAAATCTGATTCACCTGAGGCATTTGCATGCAAGTGAGTTGTTTCTTTCGGGCATACCTGACATACAGAATCTCAAAACTTTACAAGAATTGGAGGCATACCATGTCAGCGCTAGCACCAGTATCAATGCCTTACGACAAATGGTGCAACTCACAGGCGCACTTCGCGTTGCAAATCTCTGTCAGAGTGATGTTAGTGAGTTCAAGAAGGGTATCTTGAAGGGAATGAAGCACTTGAACAAATTACACCTTTCTTGGGATAGCTCTACTGGTGAAAGCAAAGAGATATCCATCGATGAAGAGGTACTAGAGTGCTTGCAGCCACATGAGAATATAAAGGTTCTGATAATTACGGGCTACGCAGGCATAAGATCTCCATCATGGATGCTGAATACCTCTTGTTCCGTCTTGTACGCAACATCTGTGTACTTATCAGATTGCACGAACTGGGAGAGCCTGCCTTCCTTACATGACATGCCTTGCCTTGAGGTCCTTGAGATCAGAAGGATGCATTCTCTTAACAAGGCAGGCATTGTTCCTCAACGATCAGATCAAGAATTGTTCCCAAAGCTCAAAAGGCTCGTCATTGAAGACGCCTTGCATTTCACTGGATGGACGACAGGCAACCTAACAAGAAACATGATATTTCCATGCCTCTACAAGCTGGAGATAAGGAATTGTCCCAACCTGACTACCTTTCCAGATATTCCCCTTTCACTTTCTATCATGATTATTGAGAATGTTGGTCTTGATATGTTGCCAATGATTCATGACAAGCAAACAACAGAAGAAGAATCGATCTCAACACCAGAAGAAGGTAGATGGACATCACGGCTCACCACACTACAAATACATCAGTGCCACAGATTGAGGTCCCTCGGATCCGGCCTTCTTCAGCAGAAGCACCTCCTGCGATCTCTGGAGGTTCTGTCAATTAAGAGCTGCAACAACATCATTTGTGATCTGTCTGATGGTTTCAAAGATCTCACTGCATTGAGAGAACTCTCGCTCTATGACTGCCCAAAGCTGCTCGTCGAGAAGTTTCATGCGTCATTGAGAACATTAGAGATCAGCGAGTGCTTCATTGCGCAGGGTGGATGGGTGGACGAGTACCCTTTCCTCTTCTCACTGTGGACACTAAAGATCAGCGGTTGCCCACATGTAAGCGTTGATCAGGGGAGCGAGATTGACCAATTGGATTGGTTGAGCTCCCTGTTCAATGTGTACAGCCTTCAACTGGAGAACACATTGTTTGTGAAACTGAGCATGTTCGGTAAGCTTCATTCGCTTGAGATAATGGAGATTGATGGAAGTCCCACATTCTTTGATGACTCATCAGAATTTGGGTGGCTGGAGAAGCTGCAGACTCTCAGCATTAGGAACTGCAATGAGTTGTGTGGGCTTCCAGATAATTTGTACACTCTGCCTGCACTAGAAGAGCTATGCGTAGAAAACTGTCCAAGTATTCAAACATTGCCAGCAAACGGCCTGCCCGCATCGCTGAAGAGAATCTCCATCTCTAAGTGCAGCCCATTGCTTACTCACCGTTGTCTTCATGCTGAACTTGATAGGCCAAGGATTGCAAATATTGGTGGTGTTTACATTGATAGGCAATATATTACTCCAGAAGAATAATGTGATGTTCTGTTTGCCCTGTTTCTACAGGGATTGTAAATCTGAAGTACTTCAATTATCTAAAAAAACGCATCCAGAATACTTTGTAACCTTTACTATTTGTTAGTCATTACTGTTGAATGAGAGTGACTAAACTGACACTGGTACCTACAATTCAATCTTCACAAAGCAATATGTAGTCTTTTTTACCAAAACAAATGCTCCGTATGAAGATTGATACTAACTCATATGGGAATATGGCAGTTGGCTTGCATTTCTACAGTGTCCTTTTTTTCAATGCATGGTCTGTTGAAGCTGAACATTTTTTTGTTTCAGGCAAATCTGTTGAAGCTACATTCCTTGAACACCAACACAACAAATCCAAAATATTTTCTGTTACCTAACTACTACCCCCGTTTCATAATTCTTGTCTCAAATTTGCCCAAAAGTGGATGTATCTATTCCTAAAAAACGTCTAGATACATGTAATAATTCGACAAAAATTTATGGAACGGAGGGAGTATTGTTTTAGCACCATAACATAAAAGAGCATATATCCAAGAAGAGCATCCATCGCTGTTTTACCTATTGAACACAGCAAATCCCTAGGAATTTTATACACAGAAATTGCAAACATCAGTATGTATTGAAGAGTTCGAAAATTGTAAGCCAGTATGGTTCTGAGTCCGTGATTCCGGATTAGGGATTGTAAGCGTGGCGCCTGGCTATTGTGGGCTAGAATTCGGGATCGAGTCTATTCTTGCACATTGTCGAAGCCATAGCTGCATCAGACTTGACGATAGGTTCAGAGTCTATTCTTGCACATTGTCTGATTGCTTTTTCTTTTCTTTTTACGTTTTGTCTTGGGCCGATTGTGAGCAGAGAACGGCTTGTTTCGGTAGGGGCTATATATAATGGGTTCTTGTGTTTGTGCACTGACGAAAAATTAGCTCACAGATTAGTAAATATGGTTTGGTTTTTGTAAGTTTAAAATTCATATAAAAGTGCCATATGTTGGAGGTGTGGTGCTCCACGAACGAGCAAAAATTTAAGTTCAAAATCAAATGCATTCGGAAGAAATTAAAAAATATATATACACATGAATTGCGTCAAACATTGAAGACCCACTATTCATGCAAATTTTGTTTTTCTTGCTGCTCCCAAACACAACTGAATTTGGACTTGAAATTTTACACATATATAAAAGAGCACTTCTTTAACATACATAACTTTTTTGAGAAATTTTTAAAAAAAATTCAATGTAGTTTTAATGGTTTGCACAGAGGTGGTTTTCACCAGATATTTTCCCTACTTACTGGACAGATAAATTATCGATCCTTGTTTCTCTATTCAGCTATACTATGTAGCTACACATTTTCAGAATGGTGCGCAACATTAATTTTAGAAATATGCAAATGCATTTCTACACCGACATCCAAGTCTAATTTTTTTAGCATCTCGTTATATCGTAGTGTGCCACTCAGTCGACTTGGAAATAATACTATCTTCATCGCCATACAAATAACAAATCCCAACAAAAGCAAGATGACACAAGATATCAAATCCAAACTTGTCTTCTCACTAAAGCACATAATAACTTCAACGTTCATAATGGAGAAACCTAGCAAGTTGTTGCACGCTAGAGGCACATCTCTGGCGTTAACCGGTAAAAGATCAGCAACGTTTTCCAGATAACCTTATACCTTTGCTGCTGTGACCAATACTGCTAAGATATGACTAGATGGTCATAATAATTGTGAGCTCACTTGGAAACCCTCTTTTGGTACTGTTCCTTGACCCACTTGATGCCGCTGCTAGTCCCAGACTTGACCTTCTGCGCTCCAACCAGCGAGGCCGCCTTCGCCTTGACGTAGGTCTCGGAGGCTGCAGCCTTCACATTGCCGGTGACAGTCTTCTTCTCGCCGTTCAGGTTTCCACCGCTGCCGCCGGTGTCTTTTTCGTCCCCGCCGGAGCCCCACTGCTCCGCCCAGGTCGGTGCATCATTCTTCTTGGAACCCATGGGGAAAGCTACAATTGGAACAAGAAGCGTGAACCTGATAGATTAGCTTTCTATCAGGACAGACAAGAATAGGATTCAGAACAGGGTCAAATGGATGAAGGAAACCAAATGGATTTTCGTGACAGCAGAACAGTATTATTGCCTGGGAGCAGACTGCAGTTACAGGAAGCCTTAAAAACTAGTCCCTAGTGCAATGGACCGCGTGGCACATCGTGGTTAGCAATCTCAGTCAATTGATATGATAAACAGAGTGCAATGGACTGAAACTACTGGCCTTGCCACAGTAAGTCGAAGTTCAAAAAAATCATCTTGGAGCAAACAAGATTCACCAATCTGACACTACCGTCGAGAACTTATTGGATCGATGAAGCAGTTCCTAATAACATCTGAAGTACTACCAGCCATGAAACGTTTAGCGGACAGTGGACTACTATTAACAGAACAAAAATTGAATAATTCAAGAAGGAGACAAACATTTGGTTATCTCCAGATTTGTGGATACCTGCTCCTTGTGGAGACGAACTGCTTCGTTGGTTGGACTTCTCCAACAGGAATAGGCCGGTATGGTGTAGAGCGGCTAGAGCCTTCCCTCCTGGAGTATTTCTCACCTTGCTACCTGGTTGGCTCCCTTTATATGTTCGTAGATTCGTAGAAGTTGCAAAAGGAGAAAGTCACCTTTGCTTCACGGGTTATACGTACAAAAGATACCTTTGCTTTAATTTCCTGCCATAAAGGAGAGAAACAATTCCTAGCTGTTCTTGGTATGAATAGAACAAATTCATTGGATCCTCTGAAATCATGAGCTGTCTGCCTGCGTTGCCAGTATTGCACCATTGTTACAGAGCCAACTGTCGCACTTTCAGCTGCTTCCCGGTGTAGTCAATGATTCCCCAAAATTGACCTTTTCCCCAACGGTAAAGCGAGCAACAGATGGAGTAAATCCCAACGCCAGCTGGCCACTTGAAGGAAAATTACTAGGCCTGGGTCGGTTTTTTGGGTCGGTATTTCGATATTTGATTCCTATGAAAATGAGAATTGTTTCTATTCCTGATGATGTTATAGCTGACAGAGCCCATCGGATTGGGGTGTCGCTCGGTGCTTTTGATTCTTTAATTGCGAGATCTGTTTCTTTACTCACGGACATCGAGTTAGATAGAGCGGTGACTATATTGAAAAAAGAACTTGGGTTTGTCCGATTGCGGGGATAACGGCCCTCACCATCTAGTTGTTCCTAAGTATCTAATATATGTTTGGTTCCCTCAAAAAAAAATCTAATATATCTTCGGACTCGGATGATGAGGCCGATGTCGAGGTGGATGATTGTGCGGATCATCCACCTCGACATGATTGTTGCTTCATGGAATGTTGTTACCGCCATCGACCAGTGGTGGAATAAGACCACGCCGCTTCCTTCGTGATTGGGCTAGAAATCTTAGTGGGGTCTACAAAAAAAGAAACAAGGTCGTCTCTTAAAAATTGCAGAGCGAGCAACTTGGAGAGATGCTAATGACTTCGTGTCTCAGCTACTGAGACGATACGAAGAGACCAAATGGGTGCAGCGGGTGAAAGTTAAAAATGTGCAAGAGGGTGGGAATAATATGAAGAATTTCTAAAAGATCGAGGGAGGGGGGGGGGTGATTGTGACCGGTTTAAACTTTATACAATCTACTAGCAAGACAATTAAAGGATATTCCTACACATGCTCCTCTTCCGCCGCTGCATCACGATTCGAGTCGAACGGTCAGGTCGGGTCCGTGCTTATTAGTATCTTTTTGCCGGTTGAAATTTGTTATGGAAGAATAACAAATCTCGATATTTGTGGAGCAGGTTTTGATTTTCTAAACCGAAATGATATCTTCCTGCGTGTCTATATAATGAGATGACCCTGTCCTCCGAACCACACACCATCAAAGCCATTGCGCATGCTCGCTCGCTGCCTTTGGTTACCCCATCCCTCGGCTGCGCGCACTACTCGTCGGGAGAACATGCCTTTGGAAGCCCCACTTTCGAGATCCTGTCCAGAAGACAGTCGATAAGATTTTTACAGAGTGTTCCTACACGACACCAATAGATGACAACGTCAACCCTCTGGTGGCCCCACACTCAGGCGAACGCTCCTACTCCGACGCAGATCGATTCACATGCTCGTGCCAACATCGCAGCGCGCCCACAATCCTACACTAGCAGCAGGCCGCTGGTTACATAGCAACACCACCAGCGCGTCCACATGTTTCAACAACAGGTGTTTTCCTGTTGCCAAGACGCAATCGCATTTGCCTAGAAGGTTGCCACGGAGCGAACTGAGCGTAGCTCAGGTGGTTGATTCCTTGTGGTGAAATCAGCCCACACAGGTTCAACTCTCCCACTTGACATGGGTGCTCGCATTTCCCAGGATTTATTTCAGGACCTAACTGGCGTTGTGCTCTCATTGAGAGTGACGTACCCGTCAACTACGAGGCGCCTATGATGATTTCGTCAATCTCAAGATGATGTACCGGACCAGTATCTCGAAGGTGCTCATAGTGATAGGGTGTGCGTGCGTGTGTTCTTAGAAGTGGATGTGTTGTGAGCGTGTGCGTTTGTACTCTGTTTCCTAACAACAAAGGTTGCCACGGATGGTGCTGTCACGGTCCCCTCTGTCAATCAATATGACACACTCAGCGACCCAGCAGTCTTAGTCCATGGAATCATGGTGTTGCAGCTGTGCTGCCTGATAAATCATGAATTCCAGATATCGTGTTGATCTTCTTGTGGCTAAGATTAAGATTTGATTGGAAGGTGTGAGTCTGTATAATACTCTTTCCGTTTCATATTTTTTATCGAAATATTACATGTATCAGATACATATTTGAATAGATATATTTATTTTTGACAAATTTGAGACAAAAATCATGAAACCGAGGAAGTACATGTGAGTTTGGTTTACTCCTGACTAATAAGCGGGTACTCTCCACTCAAGGCCAACACCTTTTCTCTCCTGTGCCTTTCAATTCTTTTTAAGAATTCACCTGCTGCACGTGAAAGCAGTCTAGTGTAACCAAAATTGTGGCTTCTGTTTCACCATTTATTTTTGTTGTGATCCAGCAACACTTATTAAAAAAAATGATAGTCGGGAGTCTGTAGAAAACCGAGGGATTACTAGCGTCCTTCCTCTTTTTAGTTGGTCGGAGAGAAACAGCCAGCCGAACGATAAATGAATGCTCCATTTGCGGCTGGAAACTGCATGTGTTCAGACTTCATTGGTTTGCTTCCTGATGGACACCGCAGTCCCGGACGGCCCTTGGAGCCATTCGCCGTTTCGCCCCATCACTTGAATGCACATTTCCACGTATCTCATCGTCTTGGCCACGTCCGGCTGCAGTCTGCAGAGTGCACACTGACCATCCAAATCACTTCATCCATGCTTTATCCTTTCACGCACCATCCATGCGCCCACTGGATCGCAATCAGCTGCCGCTGCATTTTTCAGTTAGTTACTCGGTATCTAGATTTAAGCGCCGTACGTGCCATCCATTTGGTTTTACCATTGTTCTGTAGTGACCGAATCATTAGACGTTTAGCATCACGATGTACGTAAATCTTGTTTTCACTGATGACAGACAGCGAAGGAAAAAAAAAAGAATTGATCGTAATTTGGATAAAAGCCCACGAAACAAATCAATGCAGTACAGTCAGGACGTCCGGTGATGCATCAAGAATGAAAATGACCCCGCACCGGATTTGGCAGCATCATATATGAGTGTTTCCATTTCATATATTTTTTTGAGAGATCTCCATTTCATATTTTCATTTCACTTATTTTGTGATTTTTATTTTCTATATTTCCAACAATAGAAATGATGAAACCTTGTGCTTAATTTCAAAACTGAAGGGGTTTAGCATAATCATGGTAAGAAGACAATTTCATTAAAAAGAAAGAAAAGAAAATTACGGTGAAAGATTGTACTTCCTCATTTTCATAAACGTTGACGTATTTGGTTTCATTAAGACAAAAAATAGATCAAGAATTACTCTATTAATATGTGTTTTTTAAGACATTATATCAATAGATTCGTATTGAAAAGTACCCGCGGATAATTATGGTTTTATCTCATCATATAAATTACAAATTAACCGTTATTATTGGTCAAAGTCTTATCTTAATGAAAAAACAAATACACCAGCCTTCGAAAAAAGGAGCGAGTATTTCGCTTCAGGTCATTCACTAATATTCGCCTTCTGTTTTAGCAATTTCATCACGAGATTAGCTTTGGTGCACCCCTTTGTAAACGTATTACAAACCTTAAAGAAAAAAACAACTATATTAGTACAAAAGGGCAAAACCATACTCAATTATCTTCGTCGGAGATCTGGAATCTAGGCACCTTCTTCTGTACCTATGTTTGTTTTAAATACTAAGGCAAAGATTTAATAAGTTAAGTGTATAATTTGTAATATAGATATGTATCTTTGAGTAAATCAACATTCTGTTGTATCCTCTCTTGCCGTGGATGTGGATGATTTATCCACCGCTAGACCGCCACCTGCCGTTGTTCTCCGAGTCCAAGACGGAGGGACTGTTGGTCACAGTGACACTTTGGTAGTCTGTTGGTCTCTACGGCTTCGCTTATTCGGCCGTGGCGATGTCTGTTTGTCACATGAATCAAAGTTACCTCTCTGTCGACGCATGTGTGCACGACTGTTTTGAAAGTGCTGACATGGTTTTCATGTAGTTGTTGCAAGGTTGTGTGGGAGTGATATGATAACGATGACACTGCAAGCAATCTGGATGAAAGTTCTTATTTGGACATGTTTGTTACCGGGTTTTCTGCTCACTGCCAGCATTTCTGTTTAATTAATAGACTGAGGTAACCTGTCTTTCGGTAAAGAAAATCTGCAAATCTGTTGTAAGGGGCCGGGTCTATTGAAGCAAAGCTCATCGTCAAATGGAAAACAACTTGATATATATCCATTTCTTACACAAAAATTTCAGCCTATATTAAAGATCATCTTATAGCGAAGGTGCGATGTTGGGCTCGAAAAAGTAGTAGGTCCCAACAGCTTTCATTCTTGTCATGAATTTAAAGAGGTCCCCTCAGAGAGATAATTGGTGTTGGGCAGCTTTACCCATTTGGATCGATCGGTTTTGCCTTTATTTCAGTCGGCCGGTAGCTTGTAGCCCATGGCACAGAGAAGGTTATTTGATAGATGCACCGTTGCGTTGCGCCAAATACCTTGCACCGTTCCGTCTTAATTCAGAAGACAACGACACTACAACATCTACGTTAGTCTGCGTATATTAGAAATTCACAGGTGCTAGTAACGTGCTATACTTTCTTATGTTTACCTGAAAAGATAATTTCCTGGAAAAGGAATACAGAAAATGATCGATTCTGCTGCAGATGAGTCCTGAAACAGTGACCACTGAACTTGGTCCCAGTACACAGTTTCGAGTACAAGACAAGAAGATGAAGTTAGCTAGTGACGCTGGGATGCAAACACTCCTCGTGCTACGCTACATCACCCTCCAAATCCAACGACTCCACTTGCTGTGTCCTGTCCTGCACCGCAACCTGGTGAAATCAGCAAGCTAAGCCGTCGATATAAAGCAAAGCACCGTATCAGTTAGCGCACCAAAACCTTTAGCTTCAACCTCACTTCACCGAGGCACTGCGGTCTCACCAACAGAGCTAGCCAAGGGAGGAATTGAGAAAGCGAGCTGAAGGAGGTAGGCCATGGCGGCGGCGGCGGCGGCGGCAACGCACGAACCGGAGCAGCAGCAGCATGGGCATCGCAACGGCACGGCCACGACGCCGGCGTCGACCATCGCGAGCAACAGGTGGGGGCCCTACTCCGGCGCGGGCGACTTCGCGAGCAACATGGCCGTCATCCTGGCCGCGCTGCTCGCCGCGCTGGCGCTCGCCCTGGCGCTTCACGCCGCCGCGAGGTACCTGCTCCGCCGCTGCCGCCCCCGCCCTGTAGAGGACCCGGAGAAGCAGAGTCCTCCCGCGGCCGCCGAGGCCCCGGCGCCCCTCGTGTACTCGGCGGCGGGGACCAAGCTGGTGGGCGCCGCGGCGGCGGAGTGCGCGATATGCCTGGGAGAGTTCGTGGACGGGGACGCCGTGCGCGTCATGCCGGCGTGCGGGCACGGGTTCCACGCGCGCTGCATCGAGCGCTGGCTCGCTGGCGGCCGGCGCTCGTCCTGCCCGACGTGCCGCGCGCCGGCGGCTTCGACGCTGCTGCAGCCGCGAGGCGCCGACGCCGGGGAGACCGTGCCGTCTTGATGATGGCAAAGTTATGTGCAGATCGTTGTCTTGGCAATAGTCCTGTTCTTCTGTGTTCTTCTCTTTCTACTCTCAGTTCTTTCTTCTTCCTGCTTTATAACTAATGTGTAAATATTTATCGACTTTGGATCTGAATATTCAGCTGGGTGGACGGTTTCATGTCTGATGTTCTTGCTGACAATGTTTGATGAACTGAAATTATTCGGAGGTACGTGGTTCGATGATTCTGTGTTATCAGATTCTTTTTGTAGCAAGTCCTTCCGAAAGAAAGAAAAAATTGTAGCAAGTAGCACTTACTTTTTGGATCCGGCTATATCACCGGATTTAGTAGACAGATCAGATCCATTGGATAAGTATTTGCACTCATTTCACTTTTCTTTTTTCATCGTTTGTTTGCTTCAAATCTTAAAACACAAACATATCAAATTCAATAAAATCGTAATCTTTTTCAACTATTGGAGGAGGATCGGCTGCCCTTCGTGGCGGGACGCTTTCGTGTCCGATAATTGCCACTCTTTGTGGCTCCCATGAGAACTTATTTATTTTTTTTGAAAAAAGGGTTTTCCCCAGCTTCCTTAACAAAGCCATATATAGGGTTACGGTGTTCAGCACTTAGAAGCTGTTTTTTTTCTGTACTTGCAGTCTTAGTTTTTTTTAAGGTGTTAAGTCAATAGTCATGTATATTTAAAAATGCACGTTTGGGTCCAAAAACTATGTTTATTGGTACATCACATGTCACGAGTTTGTGTGGGCGTGTCTGACCTGTTGACGCCGCGTTTTGACCCATCTCGCGTCGACTTGGGCCCACATGATGGCAAACCAGATGAAACCTAATCTTGTCTCTCTTCTTTCCATTTCTTGGTCCCCACCGAGGCGGCGCACGACGCGGGTGACTCTGCGGAGATTGTTGGACAGCGAACGCCTGCTACCCACTACTGGATGAGGGGTTGCTCATGGCGTCGCCGCCAATGTCAGCTTCCTTACCATCATCATTGTCGAGGTCTCGCCGCCGTTCAAGGGTGAGAAGGGAGAGGAGAGCAAAGGAGGAGGTGCAGACAAAGAGAGTGAGCAGGAGGGGGAGAAGGTTTAAAAAAACATAGCACGTGCATTTTCAAAAATATAGGACTAACTTGACACCTTTAAAAAAATGAGGACCGCATGTGCATTCTACTCTTTCTATTTACTTAGGTGTAAGATCCAAACTCTAGTAATATTGTCATAATAATTGACAGAATTTAAATTACAAGTGGTTGTTGTTCATGAATTGAATTTCTCTCTATGAGATTTTCAAACATGTATCCATGTTGATATGTTTGACAAAAATAATTACTCGTTACGTACCTTGTTTTCTACGATGGTCCTTTCTTATTACTCATAAATATTATGCCTAAGTCATGACAACTAAATGACACGACACAAACTAAAACAACAAATGACAAAAACGGAAGACAAGACATGACTCAGGCACGATGCAAGACACGGTAAATATTCTAAGAGTTATTCCTGCAAATTGTTACAAATGAACAAATGATTTCTAAGATATATTCCCTACTAAAATTGCATACATATATGTATTCACCAAAAATTATAAAAGACTACAAAATAAAGTGCAGGTCATGTTTAGAATCTTATTTTCTTTCATACGACATGCAAAATCTTCTGTTTCGCATGAAGTTAATTCTCAGAAGATGTGCTTGGTGCTGAGACACTTTCGGTCTTTGTATCTTGACAAAACAAGGAACGAGAAGCATCTTCTCGACAAGGGTAAGCGGACCACAGCTCCTGTTTCTCGATCTGTATTTTGCCTCAAAGTCCTTTGATTTTGAAGATCACGACTTCACAACATTACAATCGAGATGTCTATATTATGTTCATATTATTATCGAGAGGCTCAATAAAATAAAAACTAGGCCCGCCGGGGGAATGACCTTCCCCAGGATATATGTTGAAGAAGAAGACCTTCTCACACAAGTCTAGAAAATCCCCAAAACTCATGCCCCACAAATACACAGCGGCACCGCGGCGTCACATGTGCCCCACCCATACACAGCGGCATCACGTGAGATCAAGATGGGCTTAGACCTGTGCTTTGGTATGGGACGAGGGGATTTTTTTACCCTCCAGCCTAAAATTCGCTCCTGGGGGGAGTCGAACCCAGAACCAAAGGGGTGCTACTAGAACCCCTGGCCATTACGCCAGAAGCCCGTCGCACTAAAAGAAAATTTCAATTCAAATTCCTAAACCATTTCAATTTCTACGTCCACTATATCATGTTAATTTACACTCAACCTTTCCTTCTCGACTAAAGAGACGGGCACGGCAGCTATCATGATCTAGTAAGTGCACATTTTTGGCTAGACGGGGCATTCCTGTTACTGCAGGCTGTTCTAGTCTGGTACTCATGTAGACTCTCAGAGTCTACACAAAATTGCTGCAGGGTGGTTTAAGGTCAGCTGACTTAGATAAACATATACTCCATACAGTATCATTAACCCAGCATTTTCCAGTTAAATCAGGAACAGCTACACATACTGGGGAAGGAGTTCGACCACTAAAACATAACAGAAGTAACTACGATTACTGAAACATGGTACCAGAAAGTCTGAGACCATAAATACTTTCGATAAATCTGCCAAAGCCACTAAAGCATATCCTGCAACCAAAATGGCGAAAGAAACCTAACAACATGTCCACAAACCATCAGCGCCGATAAAGAATTTCGATAAATCTGGCAGCCAAGGGCGTCCGAATCCATCATCAGAATCAGGATTAAGATTCCGTCAGGCAGCTAAGGACCGTTCATCATGAGAACTATCATCGCGGCTCGTGACCCATGAACTCAGTCCTTTTGAGTAATGATATTCAGTTGGGTTGTAGACGGACACTAACGTTGGGTGGTGAAATGGTCCAGAAGAGCCATCGTTGGCCCAGCCAAGCCGCAGCCAGACTCTAGGCAGAAGCATGGGGTATTGGACATGCCTTCTCATGTTCTTCTTTATGGTAGTAGATGACCTTCACGGCGCATCCATACTTAGCATTGGAGCGAGGAACCGTGGCTGACTGAACGACATGTTCCATCCCAAAGCGGCGTTCTAAGGAAGTTTTGATACAGCATGAGGGGCACTTCTTGTCCAGTTGCTTGCCACGGAAAGAGCATATGAAATGCCCCACAGAGCCCTGTAAAGTAGATAGAACTAATAAAAATAGAGAAATGCTACACAGCAAGAGGATAGTTAGTACTAAACACTATGTCCAATGATAGATTCATCAAGGCTTTTCTTGTATCTTGACTTTCGTCAGAAATGAGATAAAAGCTTGAGTTGAAAGACAAGTCGATATGTACATACACATAGTGCACTTACCTGAAATATTGGATGTTCGAGGGGATTAAAGCAGATGGAGCAATCAAGGGTCTCCATCCCCATGGTGACATTAAGCCTCTTGGTGCTGTGCTCTTCTTCTTGCTGAGATTCAACTCTTCTCTTGCTGGAGTAACTACTATCCATCACCAACAAACCTCAAAAGGTACCAGTACTAAAAACGCAACCGAGATCCGAATCTATTTATCAATCAACACAACCTCAATGCCCAAATCTCCTGTTCCACAAGATATACTGATAAAAGTCATAGAACTGAAAGTTACACTGGCATGTTAGGCATGACTTAGAAAGGCATTTTGGGTAAAATTAGCAACGGAAATTCAACAATATACAAGCGCAAACATTTACAGACACACCAATTAACCGAGAGGTTTATTACTGTGGTTTCACATCTTTCAGTTTTCTAGTTCTGAACTTCTGGCAATAAAATAATGTTTGAGCTGTCTAGAGAAGGATGAGTACTTGATGAGCGTGGAAGGCGCCACTTCAATGGCTGGAGCGTGATCCGGTCTCTAACCTTCATCAGCAGCCGGCGCACGTTCGCGCCCTACGGGGAGGAGGGGATTGAGTTCGACCTCCCTACGGCCAGCGGCGGCAAGATCATCGGGTTTCATGGCCGCTCTGGTGGGCTCATCGACGCTATCAACACTTATGTCAAGACTTGCTGACTGTTAACATCTTCTGACATGGAAGGTTTGGGAGTCAGGATGTTATATGCAGCTAGTTGCTGCTTCTGAATGAACTATGTTATGTATTAATGCGTTTGTTTTGCTGGGATGCTTGGAACCTGGTGGTGGTTTTCTGGCATGGATATAAGGATATTGTAGTGAGCACATGTGGACTCTGTTTTGCTAATGTTAAAACTTCCAGTTCCCGAACGAACAAAGGCACTAATAGACTTGAAGATAAGAGACATATGTTAAGCATCCTTTGCTGCCGGAGCAGGTGTGAATTTGCTTTTCATCCTGTCAGGATGCATGGCAACACCAAAACACGACCGATAATAGAGAGATGTTATAACCTCTTGAAGACAGAGCGAGACATCAGTCAAAGAAGAACACGTTGACCATGCACATGGACCCAGCAGATATATATCACCAAAGCAATCAGCTATGGACCATGTGCAGAACCGGCCACGATATGGTGGCAAAATTATATGTTCATTTTTGTAAACCGACTTAATTATATTTTGTAATAATTCAAGTATTTCAAAAATATATGTTAATTTCTTTTCTTTTCAAAAGAACTGGTTCCTGTACAATTGCAACTTTAGCTATTACGTTTTTACTTTATGTACTATTCCCTCATTTTCAGATTACGAAGCATATCTAACAAATTGCAATTACCAAGAAGTACCTAGTTGAGTGATATGCCAAGTATCTAATATATACTAAAAGCAATACAAGGGGTATTGAGGAAAGTCTCCACGTGGATTCACATCACACCCAATTATTCTAGCCGTTGAATTTGAAATCTAACAATCAAGATTTAATGAGTGAGATATATTTGATCTGGTAGCAATAAGACATCAAAGTGGATTAATGCCCACGGAGACCCAATATGTTATTATGATTAATGGTAATTAAGTCAATATGTGTTTTTATTGGGCCAAACATAACATGCTCTCTTAGGCAGCAACTACAGTAGCCATCATGAATCGCCGTCCCTCTAGGTGCTCTGCTGAGAACATTGCAAATTGATTAGCCACAAATTCAAGCTGCAAATTGATTTGAGGAAGTACTACTGTCTTACCGTCTGTGCCATCTTTTGAAGTTGTCCGAGCAATGAAAGCAGAGTATGGAAGTGCTCGGACATACTGCTGTATTGGATTGTGTAGTATGTCCTGCACCAGCTTCTGTACCTATTTTTGATCTTCTCGTTCTGAAATATATCAAGCAGATGCCTCCAGTACTCCGTTATTCTCCTACAAATATTTGTATATGCGTCTGAACAGGAAAGTATTCGGAGCACCTTGACAACATCATACTGATTGTAATATCTTGTGTATGACTCTGCATCCTAGATGCTCCAAGTCTGCATTATTTGACAGTTACAATTGGACAAAATTTACAACCGTAGTTCCAGGACAGGTAAGAGAGAAAACAACTAGAGGTATTTATGGGTAGCATCCCATCTACAGTTGAACACTGCAAAATGAGCACAGGGATGAGAACAGAAAGGACATATGGTATCAAAGGACTTGTGCAACATAAATGTGGTTAAGTCACCAGTGTTATATGACTATTCCCTTGTTAATACAACATCCAACTTTCTAGTTTGTACTGCTGGCATGTTTATCATTTTATCAAGCAATGAAGGTACGTTGTGGAGTTCAAAATGAATCGTAAGTATTTGTCAATAGTGGGCTGGAGATGTAGACTGAATCACAAGGTAATGTAGCACAAACTTACACCAGCAAATAGTTACAGGATCCTAGGAAGAGACCCACAGATATCGATGCCAAACATCTGAACTCCTCTTGCCCCACGATCTATTCTTGAAGAGGTTACTCCAAGTTTGTTGACCACACATTCTGGACAGAACCAAAGTACCTGGGGTAGGAATGCTTTGTTGAGATCTTGAATGTTATGCCCATGGCTGCCATTGCAGCATACCAAGGTCCCATCCATTCCACATATTTGGCAATCTTCACTGTTGCCGTCCTGCGAAGCATTTGGTAAATCAGTTTCTGGCTTTGATACATTTGGAGCAGTTTCTGAGCTCTGTAAACCTTCAACCTTATTTAACACAGAAGCCTTTCAGGCTCTAGTTGGGACTGCTCTTGACCCAGCCTCAGATAAAATTCTAGAGTCTGTATCATATTCTATGTCCTCATTGTAGCCTTCCCAAGCCTCCAGTTCAGCTTTGAGTTCTTCTGATTCAGCGGCATGACCACAAAGTATTTGGAGGAGCCTAAGCTTAATTGTATGGCTAGGAAGGTTCTACGAAAACTCTTGGCCCCTAGACTCTTCATGCAACCCATTATATAGAGGTACTCCAGTAAGAAAGTTGGCCAAGTCAATGCATCTAGCAATGCCCAATCTAGCACACCCCCCAAATCACTTCTTCAGTGTGACAGCATATGCAGCGGTGGTCAGCATTTTTTTGATTTGCTTGTTTCTGAAGATAATGCAGGGAGAAGGGTGATCCTAATTAACTATGTTGTGCAACTGAACAAGTGCAACACCATTTTACCTTTCTGAAGAGGGTCTCTAATTAACCATGTTACATCGATACTGGTAATTCATTAATGAAGCAAGATTTTCCATGCCATTACATTGTTTTTCTTAAGAAAAATAGTAGCAAACTGAGGTAAATGCATTGTGAATATATATACCTAAGTGGCTCAGGTTCATCCGCCCCGTTGTCAGCATTGCTATATGTAATTAACCAGGAGGGCAAACAAGATAAAAAAAATTCAGGCTCATGCATGAATTCAACAGTTTCCAGAAGCAAGTATTTGTAACAAAGTGTTACTCAAGTAACCGTCACACAGTTTATATAATTTTCCATACAACTACCAAATATAAGACACTAAACACAAGTGAAAACAAGCAATTCCCTGAATGATGCTCTCTAAGCATTAACTAAGGATCGTGATAACTATTAGTTTGTGTGATGCTAGGCATTCTTGTAATAGTGTGCTACTCCCTCCCATGCATGCTAGTGTTTGAGTACCTGAAACCCAAATAAATCCAACAAGAAAACAAGTGTGAGTAAACTACTCAGCCAAGTACCTTATGGAGGTGAAATGATAACAAATAATGAACTAATAGCAAAACTGAATTAAAACCGAAATCTGCTATGTGTTGTGCCGTCTGAATTTTATGGTTTCCAGAATAGACACATCCCCGGATTAGACACTTCCAGTGTCCATCCCTCACCGGACTAGACATATTTGACAAAGGTTCAGTTTGCCTCCAGCGTAACATACGGTACTCTCTAAATTAAACCTATGCTAGTACAAGCTGCAATATCCTAGCCCATGCTCTGTTAGACTAATCACAAAGATCACAGCAATAATATTTAAATTGTCTCTTATCTGTCACTACCAGAAAGTTGCAATCTCCTGAACAAGTCGACCAACCAATTAGAGTTAGAAAATAACATAGCTGTCTACTTCCGGAGTCCTAGTAATCGAAGCAGCGAACCAAACATAGCTGTCTACTTCCCGAGTCCTAGCACACGCATCATTTTTTTTTTTTGAGGACACCTCAAAGGGGCAGGGAGCTCCTGCATTGCATTACAGAAGAAATAGAGTCGCCCGGTTAATTAGGAAAAACCGGGCGAAAACCCGAGCACACGCATCATCAAATTCTACAAAGAACGATCTAGTAATTAGCTCAGATCTAACCTACTGGACACGGCTGTTGCATCCAATCCAATTGGAACAGCTAGCAGATCGCTGCCTAACCCAACTCAAAAATAAATGAGCCTGAACCCAACACAAGTTATAGGTGCAGGCATCGAATACAAACCTGACCGCAATGAACAGCCTTTGTTCTCAACGAAGCTACGGATAGCACTCTCTAGATCGCTGGTTCTGTCAGCTACCTGTTTCCTCTCCTCTGATGAATCCTGAATCCGCACCCTGCACAAAGAAATTCCATATCCGTGAAGATCGAAATCCAAAACTCAGTAATTATAATCGACTTGAACTCAATTCGCCCACCTCTTGAGCCAACCACCAAGTGCTCTCCCTCCCCTTCCGCACGCTTGCCTGACGCTCCCACGGCGTCCGCCGCCAAATCAGGCGCCCGGTGACAACCCAGGAAACCAACCCGAAACGGCCCAGTATGCGCACTGTTATCCAAAAAAGCAACGCTGCCCCCACCGCCACATACCAAAACACTGCCATCGAACGATCGGAGATCATAAAATCTGCGTCCGGTCTCTTCTGCTCTTCTCCCAAATCGCACGACCATGTTTATGTTGCCGCACGGGAATTCTTGAGGCTGCGCCCGCCAACCATCTTTTATCCCGGCATGCCTCGCGGAACCAGTGGAGCGGTTGTTTGAGGTCTACCGTGCCATTAGCAGATCTGAGCTCAAGCATATTCTGGTCCCCCTCGAGCTCGGGCAGGAGTACGAGTTCAGGAGGGATCTCAAGGTCCGGGCTTTCAAGACATACCACGTCATACCGAGCCAGGTGAGCTCAGTTTTTGGGTTATAAGCATGCAATGTTTTGATGGAACGATCGAGGAAATCATCTCATGTATTCTATGCAGGGTTATGTGATATACACGATGAATCAGAAGCTGAAGCAGGAGTTCATTGGCCTCCCTGGGACTGAGATCAAGCGGCTCAAGTTATCAGGCGTGGAGGTCTGTGCGTCTTGGTGATCGTGGAGTTCGAATTAAAGCACAATCTAGTAGCATGTTGATTTGGCATGGGCTTAATTATATGCCCCCTGATCATTCACCAATTTGTAATTTGCAGATCACAAATACAGTGTCCACCCCTGAGATTGCTTTCACTGGTGATACAACATCAGAATTTCATTCTTGATCCGAATAATTCAGATGTGTTGGAGCAAAAATTCTTGTTGTGGAGGTAATTTGTTATCACTTGTTACTTTGCAGCTATTTTCTTAGTTTGCACTGTAGCATGCGACCAATTATTACAGCATTAACAGCAAGTAGAAACTGTACTTAGGGCATGTACAACCGTTTAGACAATTGTTGTCTGCAAACACATGCCATGTCACAGTAAAACAAACAACTTGTACTGTCGTACAATGGTCTATCTTTTAGTTTTTCTGTAAATTTGATGAATGTATCCATAAATCATGCGGATCAAGCATGAATTTGATTTTTATATTACATTTTGTGCTTGTTTAACAGAAAGCCTATAACATACACATCACAATATTCCCAAGTGCCAATTAAAGTAATTACCCTAAATGTTTTATATGCCCTTCGAAACATGTAAGATTTCCACTGCTAAATGTTTTATTTTCTGTACTTGTTCTCCTTTATGATTTTTACAGTGAAATGTGCACTATGAATTTCAGAGTACTTTTCTAGATAACTCCATTTCAGTTGAGCATGCAAGAGAATATGGGCACACACACTTATTTGAGGTATTTTATTTACCAATTATTTGAGATATTTCAAACTTGTTTATTGAAATTCGCAAATGTCGAATACTTTGTTGGCAACACAGGTGGCAAGCCAGTCTGAGAAGCTTGGAAATAAAGCTATTGTACTCATGCATTTTTCTCCTCGTTATACTTCAGAGGTGGGCTGATATTCTAACCATTGTTTCGGTTCCATCTGTTTAAATGCTATGGTCAGCTTCATTTCTTTATTATTTCCATTTTGACTACTTCTATTTGCCTATTATATCATAATTTCATTCATATTTAACATACTTTGTTTCTAGCGAAACATCTCTTGGTGTGGTGGTGGAGTTGTTGGTGTACGACTCCACTTAACAAGGTTCAGATCCTGGTGCATACAATTATGTTGCAGGGTTTTTCTTACGGTTTTCCCATGGAAGAAAAGATACTTTGTTTCCACACGGCTATCCATGTTTTTGTTCTAATCAGTGCCACCTACAAGTTTTTGTTCTAACCAGTGGGACGAGGGCAGATATGGGCCTAGAGCCACTAGGGCCATGGCTGTAGGCGTGGCCCAAATCTCCCAAGTACCCCCATTGAAATTTTGACCCACAACGAAATGGCCCTAGTGGCCTAGATAGATATTTCAGTTCTCCCAGCCCACGAGCCCAGGAAACATGTACCCGCACTCCTGCAGCCACCTGCGCCTCCATCGAGTCCCCGTCGCCTTTCGTCGTCTCGGCCTCTCTTCCTGATCTGTAGTTCTCGCGAAGAATAACCTAGTTGTGCCTGATGGGCTGCCAGCGGCCAAATCGACTAGGGGCACAGTTGAATCATCGGTGGAGATGCAAATTGACCGGCAGCCGTATTAATCGGTTGGCGCGGGCAGGCCACACAAGGCAAAATCAAGTAGGAAAGGTGAGAAGGAGGCGATGCGGCGCCGGCAGCCGCTCCATCGTGGCATCGTCGCTGTGTAGCCCGGGCATGCGCGCCAGCCACCGGGATAGCGGCCAACTGCCACAGGTACATGAAGCAGACAAGCACAGATACATGAGGTTGTTTAACATTTCTAATACACTGCCACACAGCACTATGGATTCATCATTTCATACTCGACTGGTCGTGGGTACAAAAGCATAAAAGAATAGAGGAATTGCATGAGGTACATATCACTTTTCTGTTGATCCAATGTATGTAGTACATGTAGATACAGAGATTTGTGAAACTAACCATCCACACTTGTTCTGTTACCATGTGCTACAATTATGTTCGAAGTGCAGAGGCCCTGAAGAGCAATTAGCAGCAATGATGATTATATTGTAGTAGCATGTTTTAGCCTAATTTTCTAGACTTCGACATTTAAGAGGAGCAATGAAATATCTACTAAATTATGCATTTATCCTTCGCTTTCATTAATTATCGCTATGTGAGCCAGGTTTAAGTTCTTTTCACGCTTAACAGTGGCACTCGGAGTTGAAATTTACCAGCTCCGGCACTAAGTGGGACCAACATGAACGTCCCTTTTCCACATGAAAATTAGTACCTATGTTGATGAAATATATGGTAATTGGAAATTGGCATATTTATTTTGCCCTTCTATGAGGACTTTGGGAGAACAAAATCTCATGCGGACTGATTTTTCTGTAGGAAATTGATGCAGCAATAAACACATTGTCACCGGCGCTCCGAAGCAGAGTTTATGCGTTGAAGGAAGGTTTCTAGAGAAAAATGAACTGGAAAAATAAAGAATGTAATACTTTGGATCAGATGAGCAAGGAAAATTTCCAAATTGGATTGCATAGGTGTTTTCACTACACTACCCAATGCAACGCTCTGATGATCAGACAATTTGTGAGGAATCTTTTGTTTTAATTAGTCAATGCTTCCTTTACCCACATGATATTGGAATGATGGAATAGTGAAATGTGAAACAACCCATATTGTTGCAACACTTCAATTTTTTTTTCAGAATCTCTCCTCTTATTTTTTGGATTTAGAGGAGTGGGCTGGGTGAGTTTTTCAGCGCCGGCGCCCTCATTTGACGTTTGGGGGGTTGGCTGGAGATGTTCTAACTAGTCATGTCAAGACACTGTGAATGCCCATGCCTGCTTCTATCTTAGTTGTGCTGTCACACTCGAGTTCCCATCTAATTCGGCATGACTAACACTCTTACAAAGCTCCACAACTACACGTGGTGAGATATCCAATTCACACGTAGTCGTCCTAAGTTCTTTGTTACAAAGGTTCTTTTTTGACAGTTCTATGTTAAGTTTAGTTAAGTTTTCAAGCTTTATATAAAGTATGTGTCCAGAACAACTCAATCTCAGGCATGAACAAGTAAACGTTAAGAAAGTTCTGCAGGTCCATACTATTCTGAGGTTTATATTCAAGTCGAGTGCCGTTGTTTACTTGCCCTTTTTTCTTTTGTTTAGGTCTGCTCTGCAGGAAGCTAGAAGAACTCTTCTCTGTTCTCACATGAAACTTTGAAATTTTTGCAGCATGTCATTTTCAGCCTAGTTATGGCTCTGTGTCAGCCCTTGGTTTCCTTTTTCTTTTTTTAGGGTTTCTTTTTTTGAAAAAGGGAAGACCTCGACCTCTTTCTTTTTCTGTCTTAGCTACTAAGTTTTTTTTTTTTTGTAAACTCTTAGCTAGAACTTGAACTCACGTCTCATGTAACTAGAGCTTGATGGAGTACACACAGTATAAGATGCCAAGTTTTGTTTTTTCTGCTCTGCTTCAAAATAAAAATAAAATGCCAAGTTTTGACGGAACAATGTTTGGGGCATTGACATATCTTCCATCTCGGCTCATTGCATAAACGATCGCTTAACCAAAGCCACACGCCTAAAACGATATTAAGTTGGGCATTTGGAATTGTATACAATCAATCAAAACTACACATATTTTCTAGTCTAACAGACTCTGAGTCTGAGGCAGTGCTGGTTTAATTTTCAATCCAGCAATATGTGCAGTGCAGATATAAGGACCCGTGCACGTACAGGCCACGAGTACTCCGCGGCGGCATAGACCAACTCCGGTTATCCAATCCCTACAAGGCCAAAGATACAGTTAGTATGTTGAACCTGACAACATACTGAAAAAGATTGATACTAGTACCCCCAATATTTAATGGGCCAGATGACAAAGAGGAAACGAGGGGTAAACAAGTGGGAGCACGATTCAAACGATGGAGCGCCACATGGACTAACGCTGAAGTCGGAAAATACACAGCGTTGGCGACTTTCAAGTCGCAATTAAAGAGTCGTGGAGTAAGTCAAGATTGACGATCGACGTGTGACTAGTAAACCGTTGCAGCAAGCAAGTAACCAGAAGCAGCCAGCGAGAAAAAAAAAGTTTGATTTTGGGTGCCTTTCGACATCGAATTACTCAATAAAAAAAGAGAGATACGTCTGAACTTTCCTGGCTGCTGGCTGATGCTGAAATGTTTGAGAAAAGAGAAGTCAGTGAACACAGAAGCTCTTGGTTGCCCGCTTTGCTTATAAAAGGCAGTATAAGCAGCTCAAGGCGGCATGAGCTTTGCAGGGACGTAAGCCACCCACACACAAGGCTGCTTATAAATGGCAGACTAAGGTGGCGTGAGCGTTTATATTTAGGTTGTAAAAGCTACAACGCTAGCTGAAGAGAGCAAGAAGTAAATTCAGCACACGGCTGCAGAGAGAGATGGCGCTGGCTAGCGCAAGAAGTAGCCTGGAGATCGTGCCCTACAGCGGCGATCTTGAGGAGCCGCCGGTGGACGTCAAGCGGCAGGACTCTCTCTTCCGTGACGCCACCAGACCTGCCCACGCCGGCCACCATGGACAGGTATCCATATCTCTACCTTCTCCTCTTGCCTCTTGCATACATTCTACATATTCAAGGCCTCTTAATCCTGCTCAATGTTTCCAAGATCATTTCTGAAACAACACTGTATATATCTTTTCTTAAAAAAAAGGCACCATATATTTGCTACCGCTTCAGTGGCCGAGATCAACGTGTCATACTGGATCTTTGTCGTCCGCGGCTTCCACCTCCCGCAGTTCATGAATTTGGTTATATTCTTACACATTCCAAGTGAATTTGGTCATATTCTTACACATCCGCACACTCAAATTTTTTTGCCGGGTCCGCATCGCCGTTTCTGGTGTTCCAAGTTCCGAGTCGGCACTTTTGGACCATAGCGCGGTGCTCTAATTAAACCCACGTACGGCCCGATCGATGGAGATGCCTGGATCGAGCTGTGGGTTGGAGAAGCAAGGAGCGTGGCTTAGCTGTGTGTGGACTACTGTGGAGTCGTACGTAGACTAAGCCGTGTGTGGCCGAGCAACAACGGTACTACACGAACAAGCAAGTCGCACGTTCCGATTTCCGTACGTGTTCGACGTTGACGAGCATTTGCTGCTACTTGCCGTACGTTGCTCGCCACGACTCGGGCAACCCGGACAAGTTGTTCTTCTTCCTTACTCCGTAGTACTACTACGCACACAAGTTTCTAGACAGGATTAATTATAGTAAACTGATCGACTTGTAAAAACGATCGTACGTAGGCAGAATTTGAAACGGAATGCACTGTGGCTAAGTCTTTTTGTGTACATACGTACATACATACTACAGGATAGCTGGTTGAGGACGCTGCGGCTGGGGTTCCAGTGCGTGGGGATCCTGTACGCCGACCTGGGCACGTCTCCGCTCTACGTCTACTCCAACACCTTCAAGTACGGCATCCGCCACGAGGACGACGTCCTGGGCGTCCTCTCCCTCATCATCTACAGCTTCCTGCTCTTCGCCATGGTCAAGATCGTCTTCATCGCCCTGCACGCCAACGACGACGGCGACGGTGCCTACATCCATCGATCCTTCAAATTTGAACTAAAACCACGACGAGAATTATGGGACGGAGGGAGTACGTAGTTGATATACTTCTGATGTTGAAAATTAATGTCTCAGGTGGAACGTTCGCTCTGTACTCGTTGATCTCGCGCTATGCCAAGGTGGCCCTGATACCGAATCAGCAGGCGGAGGATGAGCTTGTGTCAAGGTACAACAACTATGGGAAGCCGTCGGCGACGCTGAGGAGAGCGCAATGGATGAAGAACCTGCTGGAGGCGAGCAAACCAGCAAAGCTTTTGCTCTTCTTCCTCACCATCTTTGCCACGGCGCTCGCCATCAGCGACTGCATGCTAACCCCTCCCATCTCCGGTACTACTGATCTTCTATATAATATACCTGATCATATACGGAGTATAGTTTTTACGCAATGCATGTTGCTTACGAACTAACAGTCAAACTTAAGTTGTTTTGGCCGGCTCGATGATCTTAATTGTTTTTCCTGCTTGTTAAATCTTTTCAGTGCTTTCGGCGGTGAACGGCCTGAGGCTGAGAGCACCTCATCTCACAACAGGTACAAAACAAAATCACTGTGCTCCCGGGACCAGCATATAACAGTACTAATAAAGTTGTTGAGATCTTAGTCCACTTATGTAGTCAATCAAACCTGGGAAGTCATTAGGGAAATGTGTCAGCAGTGAGAGAAGTAACATGGCCACCGGCAATATACTAATTAATAAACGATGTGCATGCACATGTCTAAAATGCTACTGTGTATTAGCCTTCTCTGTTTTTCATAATTATATATACATGTCACCTATCACAGAGATCGCGTTTAACTTGTGGAAAATTTAAAATTATGACAGTTAAGTCTAAACTACTTAGCTGCAAATGTTGACTATCTCAATTAATTGCCATAAACTTCTCTTTGAAGTTTCTATTATGAGCTCTAGTCTGAGATACGGATATGGGGACCAGCCTATTGTTGACCCTGAGTAAGCTATACTAAAAATAACAGTCAAAGTCTGAAGAAATCAGGGAAAGATCGAAATGAGTTTGACCAAGTTTAAAGTACATTTATGAATTATTTTTTAAAATTTCTCAGAATCGATAATTCAGTATGCAGTAAATTATCTGAAACGATTTGGTTACTTGTGAACAGACCAAATAGTATGGATCACAGTGGCAATTCTGGTTGCGTTCTTCGCGGTGCAGCACCTCGGGACCGACAAGATTGGGTACACATTCGCTCCGGTTGTTGTCGTGTGGCTCCTCCTCATCAGCGGCATTGGGATCTATAACCTGATCAAGTACGATATCGGCACCCTTAGAGCATTCAACCCGAAGTACATCATCGATTATTTCCGAAGGAACAAGAAAAAAGGATGGGTCTCACTTGGTGAAATTCTTCTTTGCTTTACAGGTACACCACCAAATCAGCATTTCTTGATGATAGTATATGTGATACTGCATTCACAGTATTTCCATTATTAAAGTTCTTATGATACCCATGGCTATGAAAAAACTATTCCTTGTGTAATAATTTGCACATACAAGAAGAAGACATTAAACAAACTATGTATAGTTGTAGACAGCATTTGCTGAACTGGAAAGTGTTGTTCTGTTTTTTGCAGGCACAGAAGCCCTCTATGCAGATTTAGGATACTTCAGCATAAAGTCAATTCAGGTAAAGCATGAAGATCAGTTATAATATTAAAAACATTATATTTTCCCCTGTATTCTACTTTATCATTTTAATTACTTATATACTATTTCTAAGATACTCCAAAACAACATGAAAAAACTACAAGTTACATAGTTTAGTATATTCTAGAAATACCTTAATATCTGTACATATAGTGTATAATATTTTAAAAACTGTGCATAGTACCTAGCTACAAAAATAGTATATAAATATTACTGCAAACTATATGCTCTATGATATAACACCATGCAAGATATATACTACGTACTCCCAATTATGCTAAGAGGCCTCTTATGATAAATACATACTTACCTAAATTTTATGAACCTTGACTGCCTCATTTCTGATGTCCTTCTCTTGAGTGTTGAGTCTTGACTTGGTATGAAGGAGAAGAAAGAAGATAGATCTGTATTCGACTATGACTTGGTATACCATATAAAGTCTTGTGTACATCTTGATCTTATAACTATCAACGTATCAATACGAGTTGAGTTTGTGAAGCCAGCACATGCTGATGTGTCCTTCTCTTGAAGGAGGAGTTGAATAACTTCTATTTCATGTTTCAGCTGAGCTTTAGCTTTGGCTTGCTCCCATCGGTGTTGCTCACTTATATTGGGCAAGCAGCTTACCTGAGGAAACACATGGATATGCAATACATACCCAACGCTTTCTTCAATTCCATTCCAAGTATGTAATTAATCCAGGAAATATCTCAGTAATTTATATTATAAGTTAATTATTCATCAAGATTCAAGACTAAGATGGTGGCCCTCTCGACCCTCCTCTGTATTTTCAGGCCCTTTGTTCTGGCCAACGTTCGTCCTTGGGCTTACTACTTCAGTCATCGGAAGCCAAGCCATGGTGTCGTGCGCCTTTGCAACCATGTCACATCTACAGACACTAAGCTGTTTCCCAAGGGTGAAGATACTGCACACATCAAGGCGTTATTCAGGCCAACTGTACATCCCCGAAGTCAACTTCTTCCTTTGCCTAGCTTCTTGTATCGTGACCATAAGCTTCAGGACAACTGGTTTCATCGCCAAAGCACATGGTAAAAAATGAATCCAAAGTCCAAACACATGGAACCCCCAGTTTTTCTTACATGTTTTCTATGTTCTTGATCTCTCTGCATATATTATCACCAATTAAGGAGATACACACTATATTGTCCCTAGCTAAACGACATGTACTTTTGTGCAGAAATATGTGTGGCCCTTGTGATGGTGATCACAACACTCCTGATGACAATTGTAATGCTGCTAGTATGGAAGGTAAACATATGGTGGATCGTGGTCTTCTTCGCCGTATTCTTCTCCACGGAGAGCATCTACCTGTCGGCGGTGCTCTACCAGTTCACCAAGGGGCCCTACTTCCCCTTGGCCATGTCTGCCGTTCTCATGGTGATCATGATCGTGTGGCACTACGTGCACGTGAAGAGGTACAAGTACGAGCTCCAGCACACGGTGTCGCCCAGCGAGGTGAAGCAGCTCCTGGAGCGGCACGACCTCAAGAAGGTCCCGGGGCTGGGCCTCTTCTACACGGAGCTGGTGCAAGGCATCCCGCCCATATTCCCTCACCTCATCGACAAGATCCCCACCGTGCACTCCGTCATCGTCTTCATATCCGTGAAGCACCTGCCGGTGCCCCACGTCGATGTCTCGGAGAGGTTCCTCTTCCGGCAGGTGGAGCCCAAGGAGAGCATGGTGTTCCGGTGTGTGGCTCGTTACGGGTACCGGGACACCCTCGAGATGGCCAACGAGTTTGTTGCCACGCTTGTCGAGTACCTCCAATACTATGTCCGGGACCTCAGCCTCTACTGCACAGCCGAGCCACTCAAGACGAGCTACCCTAGCATTCGGATGGACAGCTTCCGTTGGGAGAAAAAGCCATCAGGGCATGGCCATGGCATTCATGCGGAGGAGATGCTTACACCGATCCAATCCTTTTCTGAGCTCACAATGCATCAAGTTGGTATGAGTAGCCGACTGGCACAATTCCAGGTGATAAATTTACATCAGTTGCAAATCATTATGCTGCAATATATATGTTGCTAGATTCTAATATACGTGTCTCTGTTTTCACATAATTAAACTAGACGGCCAAGATGAATCTAGAGGAGATGTTGAAGATTGAGGAGGATCAAAAGGTGATCCAAAGGGAGGTGGATAATGGTGTGGTTTACATACTCGGGGAAACTGAAGTGGTTGCCAAGCCTCATTCCAACCTCCTTAAGAAGATTGCTGTAAACTACATCTTCAACTTCCTGAGGAAAAACTCGAGGAAAGGAGAGAAGATGTTGTCCATCCCACGTGGGCAACTGCTCAAAGTTGGCATCACATATGAGATCTAAATTCATTCAGAAACAGGATTGTCAGATTGATTATGTGCACAAAGTTGTAGAACTCTGTAACATGCATGCCAAGTATTGCGAAGAGACTCTGCCTCTGTTGGTTGGTGCCTTGGTGGGATTGCTGATGGGCCTGCGGGCATGCCTACATATCAATATGTGGGTAGATATAGATCGTCCTCTAGCTAGAAATTAGGGTCTAGCGGATGCCACCGTGATATACATATGATATGTTGTATCTTGTATGCAAATATACTCCTTCAGTCGTGCTCTGGTACACTCTTTCAATAAGTTTTAAAAGGGTATTCCAGTCCATCAGTGGTAATCTACATTAAAAGATTTTTTTTTCCTAAAAGAGTGAGCGTCCCAGCATCTGCACGACCGATTTACACAGCCATAGATCAGAATGGTCCAATGCTAAATAAAGGAATATTCCATCGAGATGGTAGGATATCCTCTTTTAAAAGTACCTTAGTCCCATCTACTATAGTTTGAAGTAGTCCTAGGGGGGCGGCATATGCAGGACCAATGTGTTGTTGGATTGAAGCGGATATTTCTCTTTCTCCCTCTTTTCTATTGAATCGGTCATAACCACTACCTACATGGCTACATGCCACAAAATAGTACACCACAAGTACGAGCTAATGAATAAGCCCGTGATTCCGCCCTTTCTCGTGTAAAAGCGACCATCATTCGAACACGCTGCGTTTTACTGGGAAGGATCGAACCATGGGAATGAATGAACAGGGCTATCAATTTCTTTGGCCGGATCTTCCAATCTTTTTAGAAAAACCAGTTCACTGTGCGCTCCAAACACAATATCTTGAGTACCTATGATGGTGACTACATCTGCTGGCATGTGATGTAATCGAGTTGTGAATGAGCAAAGCCAGGTGCTCAAAAAAGAGTACCCGCCGGAGTGTTTAAATTCATAATAAAACAATTTGAAATATTAAAGTAAATGGTATATATTTTACCCTGAAACGGCTATCTTTGTATCTTTTTTTAAAAAAATTAATCATATTTATGAGATAATAAAATATGTCAGAAGTTGTACCAAAAATATGTTACTTTAGCTTTATTCATGTCAGCGGCATATTTTTATGCGGGTCTTAGCAGAAAAGGATTGAGTTATTTCGATAAATATATTAAACCAACCCCAATACTTTTACCAATCAACATCGGGAAAGGCATAGAACATTTTTAACCATCGGTCATTCCTAGTAGAAATTATGTGTAGGAGGACGAAGACAGACGTGTGGCCATGCTCCAAGTCTCATCCCGCCCACCTCCTACATGGATCATCCTAGGCTTCGGATTAGCATTTCCAAAAGGCCCATGCAAGGCCCACAATTAATTATCTTTCTCTTTTCTTTTCTTCCTCTCTTGTAAGTCCTTTCATATCTTTGACCATGACTAGGAGGCTTGAACCCTTTGACTTCTTTTGACTGGTCCCTTGTAGGCCTGAGCGTGTATGTAGGCACGTTGATCAGAATTTAATTTAGTTCACTTGGTTGTTGCCACATAAAATTTAAGAGATGCCTTGGGGTCAAATACAGATAAATATCTATGGCTTCTGTCTCATTTTTGGGTCTTTATGATTCCTTGAATTGTCCTGGTTCCGAAGCTTTCACAATCTTGTTAGAATTTCTCAGGGATTCTTGGAGCTCAGCCTGGTATTTCTGTTTTTTTTTAACATTCGGAGATTTCATTTGATTTTTTTTTTGGAATTTCTCAATGGCACTTGCAGATGTCAGTTGCTACTTACCTGGAGCATTATGACCCACAACCTTGTCTACTCCTCGATTTTGCTCTGCTTCTTTAATGTTTCCTTTATTGGAAGACTCCTCAAGCTCATTGTGGCCACGAAAAGTCAATCCGTACTTACCTCGTTAACACTTAGCAAAATCAATTGAGGCATTTAGTCGAGAACAAGAAGCATTCTTGGCAGCATTACTTTGGTTATTCAAAGCAACATAAATGTGTTGGTCTTGTCTCAATAAAGCATCACAATCTATTTTTTCTTGGTTGTCGACACTATCAGCATCTTGCACCGTCTTACCGAGAATTAGCAAAACCAGTTCTCCCCTTCTCCTTGCCCCCGGGCCGCTCGCTAGGGAGACGGTAACCCTAGCGCTGCCAGCAACGATCCTCCCCTCCCCTCCCTGGCCTCCTTCCCTTACTGCCGTTGCAGGATGCCTGCGGGCGAAGCCCCCAGGGCTGGATGGCGGCGGCGAGGCTTCTCCTTACAAGCGGCTCGGAAGGCGAGGGTGGGAGCTCTGCCTCCATCGACGGTTGTGGGTGGCTCTTCTGCTGGGTGCTGGTTGAGGCCGGGGCGGCTTGCCTTGTGTCATGGCGGTGCAATGTGGTGGTTGGCTACCTTGGTCGGAGAGGAGGATGGTTTGAACACTACATCACTTGAAGAAACCAAATTGCTCCTCTTTAGGCAATTAGATAGATTGCGGTTTCTACCACATTCTCTGATTCTGTATTGTTTTTGTCACCTCAGGCTTTAGCTCAAGTATCAACATCTCTGTCCTTGACTTGCAAACAAGGTTCAGATCTTCTTAATATTTGCATCTTTCTAGATAACCAATTCATATAAGAACCAGTTTTTTTTGTTTAAATTTGTTTAATATGGATAACCATTAATTAGCGCATCTAAAAATAAATAATAATAAACCACTTATTTAGAAAGAAATAAGATTCGAAAGAAATGTTTTATATTAATTACAAATAAGCAATCTCAGTTTTCTTGTTGCGCTATTGCTTATTAGGTTGAGTTGTACTTTCTCTGATCATAAATTCTTGACTGAAATTTGTCCAAATATGGATGTATCTATTTTTAAAAAGCGTATAGATACATGTAATATTTCGACTACAATTTAGGATAGGAGGGAGTAACTTATTAGCATCAGATACCAGAATGTCGTGATAACTCCTGAATGAGGTATGGTATTTTGAAAAAGGAAATCGAGAGAATTCATCTCTACAATTCGCATGCATGGTACTCTCTTTGACTTTTATTTTTTGCATTGCCTATGTGCTGGAGGTGGAAAATAATCAATCATGTAAGTAGTATAGCTGTATATACCCAATAAACATGCATATCTTCAGCTGAATTCTTTTCGCCCATGGGAAAAAAACCTGGTTGGCGCAAGACCTTGGTACTTTTCTCCTCGAAACCAAAATAACCCATGAGAAAAATACGAACATCATGTGTGTCGAAGGAGTTCTATGGACGAAAAGAAAGCAAAGCAGAATAGCCTAGATAAGTTTTAGTTAAAACAAGAAACATGCGCACGGGAATCAAAACATAATTTCAGAAAATATCTCCTAAAACCACCTACATAACCACAAACCAATCATAATCCCACGAACCACTTGGCCGCATCAAAAGCTAACATAATCTTTGATTCAACTCCTCAAATTAGGAAATTAGATACGTACCTCATCTGTTCAACCCGGGTTAGGTCAACAGAGGATGGGTGTGTGACAGGAGCACGCCAGCATCATAGAGGACGAGTCTTCAAGGCGAGCAGCCGCAGCAAATTTTGGGGATGAAAACCGATGGTTGTGCTGCGAAAATAAAAGGGAAGGAAAAAACGGGATGGGCTGGAGCAGTTATCGGGAAGCAGTGACCCCCTAGGTAACGCCGGTGTTGCGCCAGGGCCTGCTAGTCGCACGTACTGGAGAGATCGTGGGAGGATCGAGAATTCGAGATCATCGATCAGATCTCACGCCTGACCGATCGACTGTCTCCGCGTGGGCTGCCTCACCAATGGGCCGTTCGGCACGGAAGCTGGTTTTGGGTGGGTTATTTGATAGCCATCTAAAATATTTGGGTTGTCCATCTATAAATGGGCTCTATAAATTTTTTTTGTAAACGAAAATTTTCCCTCACAAAAAAAAAGGCAAACCAAATTTGATCTTGTGTCATGTGCACCATGCTGGACCAACGTGGGCCTGTCCATGTCGCTTCTTCCTTTGTTCGACATATCATCAATCCCCACTTCTATAAACTCTTCAAAATGGATGACAAATGCCTTCTTTGCCCTATCTCCATAGTCCAACGCGGCCGATAGTCGTATCCCTATAGAAAAAAACACGATAAAAATTTACATTGTAATTAATTCCCCATCCATACGAACAAACAAATTATAATGCTACAAATTCGGTGAATGATCAGAGCGGTAAGTCGTTCATATCACTTGCGTCTAAATATTGATTATGGGCTTATTTTTTTTAATTCTTGGTCATTTCTAGATATTTGCTGGACCGGTTCTACAACCTAGGTAGCACCAGGCCCAGCTCCACCCCTGTGCACCGCATGTTGCTGCGCAAACATGTTAGAAGAAATTTATAAACAAATCTTCGAATTAGCTGGGAAAAGATGTAAAAGTGTTCTTATTTGGCCTTTTGAAACAATAAAATCTAAGAAGTATGTAAAAAAATGATGTATAAAAAAGAGAGAAACTTTTTCCATAAAAAACATGATTGACTTAATGAGGTGACATTGTTTTAACTGATAGAATAATGTAAAATGTAAATGAAACATGCACGGCTTCAAAAAAATATATACATGCATGACTTGATGAGGTGGCATGCATGATTTGTATGTGGTGGGTCTCATCAGGTGGCAAGCTTGTATGTTGATAGAAATCATATAGTAGTGATCTCGTATTTAGATATAGATTTGCTATATCTAAGTTGCATAATTTTTAGTTAGAAATAAGTTGATTTCTAGCCGTTGGATATTATTTGTGCTTTAAGATTCGAAACACGTGATGAAAAAGAGTATAGATACTAATCCAACAATTCGGATTCGTCAATTTAGATTTCATCTACTTAAAAATCAAGCAACTTAGATATAGCCACCCTCTAGAAAGTTAGCCTACCTAAGCGGATGTTAAAGGGGTGCACAGGGATGGTTTTTCACAAGCTCCGCCTCTGTTAACCTTGGTGCCTCGCCCCTCACACACTACGTCACGCATGAGATTCAAAGGCACTGTAGGGAACTCCCTTACATTTTTCGTTAAAAAAAATATTAGTATAAGAACAAATTTCACAAAACCAGACATTTTGGGGCAGTCTTCTCACACAGTCATCACTTTTGCTAATTTGCCCGGAAAATCACACATTTTCAGTCACATTAATCAAATCGAGGAAGTACGGTGTACTAGTATTCCATGGAATTCCCTAAGATAGAGGACAAGCGGGGTATTCGTTCGCTCGTGAGTGTCACCACGTCACTCGACGGGACTTAATTTGGTGCACACATTTTACCATTTTGCCGTTAATAGTAGGTTTAGCCGGCATTATACTAAGAGTAAATTTCATGCCTGCGTGTGAGAAGACTGTCCCAACATACATGACGTGGTGACACTCACGAGCGAAAGAATACCCCACTTGTCCTCTATCTTAGGAAATTTCACGGAATACTAGTACACCGTGCGACCTCGATTCGATTAATCTGTTTCCTCCAAACTTGGGAATTCTTGGTCCTCCTTGGGTTGCACAAGCACGACCTCGATTAACCTCCCTCCCACAAACGCCACTCATCTTGACGCCGCCGCGATTTTTGGAGGATAAGGCATAATTGGTGTGCACTGTGCAGCCGCGCAGCCCATGTGGGCACTGTAATGTATGCATATCCATTTCTAATCCCAGCATTGAACTAGCTAGACCATGTTCCAGCTATAGGTTAACATTCCTTTCAAATTGATCGAGCCAAAGTCGACACCGCAGAAAGGCCAATGTCAACGTTCAATCAGGCCGCTGGTGCTGCGGAGGACATGCATGCCTCGGTCACTGCCACCACCATGCATACACATACACCCAAATCATTCACGATGCACATGGGATGCGTTTCCGTCGTTGCCTTGTGTTACAACCCAAAGCGGGTCTGTGCACACGGTGTTTGAAATAACTTGCGTACGTCGGTCGGTGCCGTCTCGCGCGTATATATGTTGCTTGTATTGACTTTATTCATTTGTGGCCGCGCGTCAATATGCGTGTATGTTCCGTTAGTTTAGGGAGGCGATTATATATGTGCGTAGTCGTACTGAGCTGGCTGGAAGAAGTTAGCACATGGCTGACAGCCCTCATTCCTGAATGCACACGACAACCTAGTATACGTAACTGCAATCAATACACGTATTCAATTCAGTATAGGGTACGCACCTCTATAAATACTGGTAACCGCAAAGGACTTCTCCATCCATCCATCTTGCTCTCACTTACCACGCCTGGTATATACAGCCACCACACATCATCAAGCTACGTACTCAAAGTACGTACCTTTGATTGCAATTGAGTTGAGATCGATGACGAGAGATAGGTCTTCTGTAGTCACAATGCTGCTAGTTCCTCTGGGCATCATGCTGGCCCTCTCGTGCTCAGCATTCGCTCAGCTGGAGACTGGGTTTTACAGCGCGACATGCCCCAAAGTGGAGGAGATCGTCCGCGAGGAGACGGTGAAGATCATCTCCGCCGCGCCCAGCCTCGCCGGCCCGCTCCTCAGGCTTCACTTCCACGACTGCTTCGTCAGGGTAAGCCGTACACGTAACCCGATCGATTGCAAAGTTGCAATGAATTGATCCCATTGATCAACGCTTGCATTGCAACATTTTTTGCAGGGCTGTGACGCCTCCGTCCTCCTGGACTCAACGCCGGGGCACCTGGCAGAGCGGGACGCGAAGCCCAACAAGAGCCTGCGAGGCTTCGGCTCCGTGGAGCGCGTCAAGGCCAAGCTGGAGGCCGCGTGCCCCGGCGTCGTCTCGTGCGCCGACGTCCTGGCGCTCATGGCCCGCGAGGCCGTCGTGCTGGCAAAGGGGCCCACCTGGACGGTCCCGCTGGGGAGGAGAGACGGCGTGGCGTCCAGCGCCGCGGAGGCAAGCAAAGAGCTGCCCCCGTCCTTCGGCGACGTCCCACTCCTCGCCAAGATCTTCGCCTCCAAGGGGCTCGGCGTCAAGGACCTCGCCGTGCTCTCCGGCGCGCACACGCTCGGCACGGCGCACTGCCCGTCCTACGCCGACCGGCTCTACGGCCGCGTCGTCGACGCGTCGCTGGACAGCGAGTACGCCGAGAAGCTCAAGTCCAGGTGCAAGAGCGTCAACGACACGGCCACGCTGTCGGAGATGGATCCCGGCAGCTACAAGACCTTCGACACGAGCTATTACCGCCACGTCGCCAAGCGGAGGGGCCTCTTCCGGTCCGACGCCGCGCTCCTCGACGACGACACGACAAAGGGTTACGTCCAGCGCGTCGCTGCCGCCGGCAACTTTGATGGCACGTTCTTTAGGGATTTCGGCGAGTCCATGGTCAAGATGGGGAACGTCGGGGTGCTCACCGGGGTTCAGGGAGAGATCAGGAGAAAGTGTTACGTTATCAACAAGACGCACTAGCTAAGCAATACCGTGGAGAAGATAGGTGCATCAACGCTTGCGTTTCTTCCTGTTTATCTGTATGCCTGCCTCGTCCGGTACATTACTAGCTAGAATTCCGTGTTTGTTTAGAACGGAAGTAATTAAGTCCGCAATGTGATTATTATTTGTAACTAGCATGGTGTGGGAAACATCTTTAAGATTTTGATTCACAGATATATGTGTGTCGATGTATTATTTTAAAAGTACTAAATTAATGATAGATGTGTGTCACACGTATGTGTCATTAGACCAGTGTAAAAAAAAAATTGGGCCACACGAAATCATGAGGATGATTGGTTGTTAGAAACACAGAACAAATAAACCTCATTACAAATATACACTCAAATAAAGTTCGGAGATTGGTCGCTATGAAGGAAGATCAGCTTAAAAAATGTACATCTAGAAAAGTAAAATGAACTAATCAGATTAAGTATGAAATATATCATGTTTTGGATTCACACAACTTTTTTTATGTGGTTTTAGAGGTTGGTCAAAGAATGTTTGCATCAAACTAATTGATTGTTTGTGGTCATGCGAGATGATGGTTCCTACGTAAGACCCAAAAAAATGTTTGCAAGGTGATTTGCTCGATCACTTGTTTGTCTTGATAGATCATGTGTAGCTAGTAAGTACTCCCATCCGATACATTTTGGATCGGAAGGAGTACTATATGTACAAATTTAATGAATAAGAAAATAATAAATCAAATACACCCCTGATGCACTGATTTGTGGGACGCCGGAGACTGCCGGAGAACTTGCATGCAAAGATTGCACGCTGTTAATTCATTGTTTGAGTTTGTTGTTATTCAATCTGGTGTTGTCAAGAATATGAATATATATATATATATATATATAAACTATTCTGCACCCTGGTCAGTCTTACGAGCCGGACTCCACCCGATCGAACCCGTCCCGTTGTAATTCACCTGAACCACGACGTAACTCTTGTTTTTTTTACAACGACGGTTTTCCCCTGACTGAGCCCACCTTTCCCTCGAAAAAAAAGCCCAAAATCGTGCCTGTGGTTCGGTTGGAATCGGGGTGGCGTTCCGGCAGCGACTGGCGAGCGGCTGCAGCTGGAATTGCGGCGAGCCTAGGCGGCGGCCGCGGTTGGGGAACGCGGCTGAGAGGGGCGGCGCGCGAGAGCAGACGCTCGCCGCCGCCGCCGCCGCCGCTTGGGGAAGACGCAGTCGGCGGCGGCTACCACCACCCCAAGGTCCACCGCTGACGGAAACCAGCGTCCTATCGACGATGTCTTCCCAGAACTGCAGCGACGACATGGAGCTTAGAAGAGCTAGATTAGGGAGGGGTTGTCATGGCTAGCTGCGGCTCTTGTTGGAGGTACCGTTCTCTTCCCCTTTGTGCTCTAAATCACCTCATCTTCCTCTTCTCCACTCCGTCTTCTTGCTCTGTGTTTCTGTAAATTTTCTTCTCAACTCCTTCTTGCTGCCGACGCCTAGGGTTTCTCGCGCCGTCGCTGCTTGCTGCTACAGCTGCCGGCGCCGCTGGTTGCTGCTAGGTGCCGCTGCCGGCTGCCGCCGTACTCTAATCTTGCCTCCCGTCGCAGCCACCAGAACCTGTGTGTCCTCGTTGCTCGTCCACCAAGGAGGGGAAAAAGGAGATGGCAGGGAGATAGCCAGCACCCCTGTTGCAGGTTTGCTCTGTCCGCACAAGCAGGAGCCTGGGAAGAGGGATAGAAAGACAGAATTAAAGAACAGGATTTTGGAAACCCAGGTTCACCATGCTCATCTCATCTCTAAATGAAGTTTCTCACAGCAAAGTAGTCCTTAATTAGTCCCTAGATTGGTGTTCGTCCCTTGTTGTCTGGTGTTTACATATTGAAAACTGATTTGAGAAACTAATTCGAAAGCTGCTGTTAATTGGTTAGTCATATGAGGGTGGTCACAAAAGGAGAATTGAGCTACTCATAACCATCTTTCTAGCGGATCTGACATTGCATAATTATTTCCGTATTCCTTGAAGAAAATCAAGTTAAATGGAAGTGCTTCCCCGTAGGAAACAGCCAAGTTGGAATATATGTTAAATAATTAGCTTATTCTTGGCTAATGACAGTATGCAGTGCTCTACCAGCTTAGCCTAGATTTTTTTTTTCTTGTAGGCTTGTAGCTCTAGATTAGAATAATGTCAGTTAGGCACCTTTACAGGAGGGTTCATCTCATATATACATATTGTTGGTGTAAAGAATTATAGTTGTAAAGAAATTTTCCAAACCAGCAGGTCACCGCCTTGCTGTGCCGTTTGTTTTATCTTACCGGCATTCACATTGCTGATTAAAGAAATCCTTATGCTATACTATTCCTCACGATTCCTTAACTCTTCTCAGGCAGAATCACCTTCACCTTCTCGGCTTAGTCAACCAATTGCAGGTAAACAACATTTTTGGTGCTTTCTGTTTATTCCAGTATGAACTGCTGCCTATCTCATTTTTTCTTTCTATCGCTGTTGAAGGGAATAATAGTCAGGGAATTTGCCTAACCGTACGGCTTTTCCTACATTCCAGTGGTGTGCTATCCTCTATATTTTTGGAGTCTTTTTTAACCTAGAGAAAATCCTACTTGGTTCAAAACTGAGTTTCAGATTGCACACTACTTGGTTCTTTTGTCTGACAAATAGTTCAGCAGAAGAACTATCTAAAACACCATACTGAGCTTGCAAGCAAAATAAAGAAGTCTAGGTGTGTTTATCCTTAATTTCCTTAATACTTATAGTTTCACTCTGATGGCTTTAAATTCTCCTTATTCAAGTAATTCTCGGTGTATATCAAAGCATAATCAGGTGAGGTGTGTGCAAGGAGAAAAAGAAAAATCAGAATTGACTTCTGTGCTGAAAGAGTATATATGTATGGTTGCATGCTTTAATTGGAATAGAGAGATGTTGATTCTAGCTAATGCTTGCTTCATTTGTTATGTACCAGGCATATGACTTGATTCGTATTATAATATATAGTCAGACTTCATGTAAATTGTCAACTGATCTAAAATAGAAGTGCGAAATCTACAATTTTGAAAGATAATATATGCACTTCTTTTCTCTTCAGGATTCGGTTTCAGCGGGAGCAGGGCGCACTGGAGTTTCTTTTGATGTCGTTATGAAATCAGGAGGCTGGGGTGATATTACCAAGGTGGAAATGGATCCATTGTTGTTGCCGCTGCTACTGGAAAAAAAGATCTTGCTGTTGATGCCTTGCAGACTGAAGCTATCGCAGCTGAACTTGTTATCTATTTGGCAAATGATCTTGCTGTCTCTCAAAAAAAGTTGGCAAATGAGCTTGGTTTTTACACGCCTATGAGATTTTCTCTTGCTTTAGCTTGTCGGCAACCCATTCATCCATCAGAAGTTCCTTGTGCTCTGCTGTGACTTGAGGTATCGTCTTCCTTCCCTGGTGATACTCTCTTCTCGATCCCCTTGTGCCTAATTGCTCAGATGGAAATGCTCCAGGTTGTGATTCAATCAATGAAGAAAGAAAATGTATGCCATGAAAAGATAAAGGCTTGTTATATGGCTTACTTCCTATATTTGTTGATCTGATAATTGCCCAAGAGGATCTAGATTATATCTTGCTGTATCCAGATGAAGTGTTGGATTACTATACAATTTCAAATACCATGTCATAAAAATAAGTGAACTGACAATAGTGCATTTGGAGTAAAATTCACTAATAACCATCTAAAGAAGGCTCCACTGCACCAATTCAATTGAACTAGAGTAAGAAGCATAATTTTTAAGTACGTTCAGGACTATACATCCTCTGGAAGAGAAAGTAAACAGGGAGAGAAAACAGTGCACATCCTCTTTTCTTATTTGTATTCGTCCTACTTTTCTTTAGCCGAGGCTGAAAGTAAGCATCTTGTGGTCATGTATTAATGTTCTAATTCTCCCACTTTCCTCTCAGCTTTTTCCTTCAATCTTATGATAGCTTTTCACCTAAAAGTCACAGTATTCCTCTATTATTTACACACAAACCAGTTAATCAAAAGCTGAAATGATGTGAGTTAATTAGGTAAATAGCTGAACTGATGTGAGTTCGTTAGGTTTTCCTGTTACTTGGCTTGCCCAATGGATATTAGTTGGCTTGCTCAACAGAAACAGAATTGTGATAATTTGGGATTGGGGAAGGGGGACATATTTTAAGATTATAATATTTGTCTCAGCACAAATATAAGCAACAAGCTCTTATCTCTTCCACTATTTCATTCCTATAGAATGTTTGTTTTCATAAACTTTTATAACTTACAAGTAGTGTTTAGCTGGCACAATATAAAAATGTTAATAGTACATACACAAGATTGCTTCTCTCTTGCAATGTAGCCCTTCATATTATGACTCTGCATTCCAGGAAGTCTATGTGCTCAAAGAATAACCCTCCGTCATATTAGAACCCATGTTTAAATGGTCAATTCTTGTTCCAAACAAATTATGGATCTATCCAAACTAATTATGGATCTAGATGAGGAGAGATTGCAAAACCAGACATATTGTTTTATGATTCATGGTTCTCACAATTTTGTTTCCGGTTTTCTTCAAAGTAATATTTTGCAGGTTGTTGCCTCTTGAAATGAGCAAATTGACCTGGGCACTTCTCATGACTCAGCTTTCAGGCAAATCATTTTCTATGACTGCCAGTGTAGGTCGGTTAGCTTTTTAACGCCTCTGTACCATGTTTTATTCTGAAAATGTTGTTTGCATCTGAGGAAAATATGTTCATCTGTTTATCTGTCTCTCATGCTTGCACAAAAACTATGTTATAAGTTTGGTATAAATTAGATCACCAATGATATCATCACCGTGCCATTTTGCTGTTCAGGGTAACATATTAGCAGGCAGTAGCTAGCAACCTTACACTCCTTTTTTGGTTAAGATATACTCCTTTTTTTTGCATGCTAAGCAAAAGGTATATAAATGTTTTGTCCGGAAATTAATATAAGCTTTCTATGGTCATCTGCAGATCATGCCATGATTAACGTGGCTTTTTCTTGAGAATATTACCACTCCTTCACTTAGGCATCAGCAGAGAATGTTGAAAATGGAGTATAAACACTGCAATCTCATCAAAAAAGACCTCTCGGAAGATCATTTGCCGAACAAATTGTTCTATATGCAAAGAAATTTCAACATCTATATGAAGTTCAGGAGACGGATCCTAGATAACTCTTGCAATTTGTCACGGCTCTCTTTTTTTTGAGGGAAAATTTGTCACGGCTCTTTTTTTTTGGGAAAATTTGTCACGGCTCTCTCAGTGTAGTTAGCATTGGAAAGTGAAGTGATCACATTACCTGTTCCTGAAATTAGTTAACTGTGCTGAGTTACTTCTCAGCTCTCGCCCAAAGGAAAAAGTATACTTTGTGTCCATTTACTTTCACTTAAGTAGAACTTAGGCATCACATACAGAAGCAAGAGCAACACAAGAAATATACTCCATACAAAATCCCAATATACAGAATCTCAACATAAGAAGGTGCATGTAACATAAACTTACGCAGCATGCAAACGTAAGTTCACAAGCTCCCAGCAAGTCGATCGTCGTATGCAGCTGCATGCAACGTAAACTTACGTCCCATGCAAACGTAAAAGAAGAAATCCCAACATCTTTCAGTTTTGTGCGCGTGTATGAAACTGCATGTAACGTAAGTTTACGACTCATGCAAACTACTACTACTGGTAGTTAGCGCCTGAGTCTAACGCGGCTGGGTCAGGCGGGGATGCGGCACGGCTGGGTCTGGCGATATATATATGACTCGGTTTCTTTTTTGGACCCAACGTCGTGTGTTTTCTTTACCAAAAGCTAACAGCTAACATGTTTGTTTGGACTGGGATTATGTTCCCTTTTAGCAGCCACAACGTCACCTCTTTTTATTTGCCAATGTACCACGTAACATGTTTGGAATGTACTAAGATGGCCTAACATAAGTAACGTTCTTTAGGACTCTTAGATCTCAGATCCAACGGCTGGAATAATTTGGATGATGTGGATCGACATGGAGCCTCCCATCAGAACCCCTTATATATATTGCTTTAGTATATATAGGCTTTATGTTTCCACATGCAAATAAGTTTTGCTCTGAATCTCATATTCAAGAATCATTGCAATTAGAGCATAGAAATATAAACATCCGTTACAAACGTGGGAATACGATGCAATATTATAGCCTCTAGGGTATATTCCGTTCAAGGCGTTATCGAGGTACTTCCTCACCACCCTCGCTCTAGGTTCCCTGAAAACCCAAAGTCCTCGGACTGGCGACGACGGCGCCTATTGCGTCGCTCTCTCCCTTGGGGGCGCCGTTCGGGGATCGCTAGAGCAAGTGTGGGGGCCTTGGTCAGTTGTCAGCCTCTGGGTGCGCTGGTCGTTGTCTTTGACTTGCTTCGTCGATCCCAAGGCTGGCATGTTTGATGCTTCGATCTTTGTCCTGAAGATGTGTTGGTGAAAGACGGTGGCTGCTTATTCTGGAGCGTGCGCATACGGCACATGCTAAGAATTTGTTGACCGGTTGTGTTATCGGTGGCCTCCGGGTTTGGATGTTGGGCGATGGTGTGTGGTCAGTGCATTCGGTCCCGATATTGGTCAACCCCTTCATCATCGTAGGTTTTGTAGGCTTAGTTTGATGTTTTTAATTTTGATCGATGTATTAATCATCTTGTCAGTCTTACTAAATAATCAATAAAATGTGGTTGTGTGCATCATTTTGATGCAGAGGCCAGGGACTACGACTCCTTTTTCGAAAAAAAACATTTTGTGCTTTTATTATATATATACTACCTCCATCTGGGTTTATAAGGCATGTGCGTGTTCCTAGGTGACCAATTTGGAGTAACAAAATACAAGTTATATGACAAAAGGAAATCATAAATTAAATTTATTTTGATTAATGTATAATATTTGTGTAATTTAATACATATTTAGTTACTTAGAGTTATAGCCACGTACGTCAAATTTTTTTAACGTAACATGTACCGTGACGTGCCAATCAACGTGTCTGATGATCCTCTTTAAAAAACGTGTCTCATAATAGAACGTTAAACGCTTTCTACACCTTTCTACGACTCTTAGATCTTAGATCCAACGGTCATAATAATTGGGATGATGTGGATCAAAGTGGAGCCTCCCCTCGGTACCCCTCATATTGCTTTTAGTACACGCGTTCCTTGTATGCTCAGTATGCGTAGAACGTAAAGATTCAGAGTAAATTTCATATTTTACCCCACATGTAAAAAATTTATGACACCTTTTGCAACCACTTGAGCAAAAATTCCCATATAGGATCTCTTTTACCGTATTTGAGGATTTGCCCATGAGGTGGGGGTCCCACTTGTCAGGTTGACGTGGCCCGTAACTCCATTGCCAGGTCAGGCCGCATTTAGCACGACTCCAATGCAGCAACCCATTTCGTCCGGACGCGTTCGTTTGTGTCCGCGCGCACAAAACGCACACCCCTAACGCGGCGACCCGTTTTGGCAGTTGTCCACTTTTCTGTCCGGCTCGTCCCATTCCTGACCCAAATTTGGACATGTTTGCGCCTAGGCGGACATCGGCGTTTGTCCTTTCTTGGCCCGCCTGCATGTGACCAAAACTAAATAATAAAAAAGACTAAATGGGTGACCGCATTGAGGACACCAGCAACGAACACAGGCCAGACAAAACCCTCTGGGGTGTCCGGGTTGCCACCATCCGATTTGGTTGGCAGCGTTGAGTCGCCCTTAGGCACTCTCTGCTCTCATCACGCTGGAAGATTGTTTTTTCTAGGATGCAAACGGTCGATCCCCGTGATTCGATTAGAAGAAAGAATTGGCCCCATTTATGAGGAAAACCGGGCCAGAAAACTGATACAATGCCCGGCTTATATTGGGAAAGCCGTGCGAAAAACCCTAACAAGGAGCAAACGCAGAACGAAACCGAAAAAACAAGCTGCTACAACGAAGACAAGCCCCTTCCACTCCAACGACGCCGAACAGGAAGCCGCTCCTTGTGCCAGAGACGGTAGGCAGAACTGGGCTTCTTCGACGACCGCAGCCAGAAGAGGTTGCGCCGATAGTAACAGTTTGCGCATCGGCAAGCCTACGTCGCACGAAGCCGCCCTCCCTAGCCAGGCCCCCCGCCGCCAAACGAGGGCTCCAGAGGCAACGGCTCCAAGGAGGGCACCACAACCGTTGTTTTACACCGTCACTAGGAAGCTCAACATGGAGGAGTTCTTCCAAGAGTGCCAAGCAACCCCGACAATGATGCCGGTGCGTCATGCATGAAGAAACCATGGTTCGGAAAGTTCTAGTTTTTGAGGTGGGTGAACCTCGGTCCCAACTGAAGGTTTCCAAAGATGTTTGCCCACGAAGAAGTGAAAATACTAGATTTAATGTAGGACTCGCATATAGCGCAACGCCGCGCCATAGCTCCACGGCGCGACATTCTGATGCGGATGCTGCATGCGAGGAAGCGGCGGGAGCTTGCATGTGCATCCGAGATGGCTATGCGAGCAGTAAGGCAGCAGCAGGTCCGATGGACTCCGTGAGCATTAACCTGTGTCACATTTAATTTCTCCATGTGAGTCCAAAGATTTTTGTATGAATTCCAAAGAAAACAGCAGAATGTTTGAACACAGATCACAAGACTTCAAGGGTTCAAAAAAATTATCTTAAAGTTTCGAATAGTTTCTCACCCCTAATTCGGCTGGACTAGAGCAGTCGCGTGCTTGAGAGCGGGCACGGTGGCCCGTGCGGGGTGCGGTGGAGGCTACGGCGCGACGGCGGTAGGCAACGATAAAAGAAAATAGGAAAACTCTAAAAAAAAATTTAGAGTTTTTCTCTGCTAGTTGATCTCAAACAAACTCATACTTATTACATGTAAAACTATAAATTTTGGCCAAAAACTATCTCCACGAATTGCAACCCGCTATTGAATTCAAACGTCGCTTTTAATAAACACAAAATAACCGTGTTAATCCATTTTGAGTCAAAACCTACCACCTACTGAGCTACCATCTCAATTTAGAATGACCCCACCCCGCCCCCTACACACACCTTATCTCTTTGTCGCCTCTGATATACATAGTTGCCACCCTTAACTGGCACAAATTGCCACCCTTCCACGTAATACAAATTGACATCATTAATTAACACAAACTGCCATCTCTGCTTAATACAAATTATCACACTTAATGAACAAAGTTGACATCCTTCCGCTAAATACAAATTGCCATCCTTACTTAACACAAATTTCCACCCCTGTTTAATACAAATTGTCACACTTAATGAACAAAAATTTCCACCCTCGATAAAAAAATAAATAGAAATACAAATCAGACCTTGTAATAAACACAAATTGCCATCTCCCAGTGAACACAAATTACCATCCGTAATGAACACAATTAACCACCCCACTCCCATAGTAAATACAAATTTCGTATTTGTATTGCCACCCGGAATGAACAAAAATAACCATGTTCATCCATTTCTATAAAAAAAAATCTATCTCTCACCACCGCATCCCACATCTCGTCCACTCCGAATTGAAATGTCACCTCCATTCAAAACGACCGCACACACAGCCTAAGGAACACAAAATTGCCATCCCCTAAGTTCACAAATTGTCATCCCCAGTGAACACAAATTGCCATGTCTATCCAATTCAGTCAAAATTTCCCACACATCACCGCATCCCGCATTTTCTCCACTCCAATCTAGCTACCACCTCTCCACCTACATTCAAAACGACCAACACCAATCTTATTTTCATGCCACACCTACAAGACACAAATTGCCAACCTTACTGAACACAAATAGCCACTCATAACAAACAAAAATAACTATATTCATCCATTTCTATCAAATTGCCACTTGTAATGAACCGAATTTGCCACCCCTGAGGCACATGAGTTGGCAGTATCTTGTTGCAGTCCGGACGCAACACCCACAGGCAGGCTGCCACCCCCGCGAACGCGAACCCATGGCCATCTCGGCCACGTTCTCCGCCGACATCACCACCAAGCTGCCCCCGCGAGGCATACACAACAGAATGCGGCGGGCATGCTTCAAGCAAACCCACTAGTCCTCCGCTGCCCTGATCATGTCGACGCAGCGTCCTCCTCCTCGAGCTCGACAAGACAACCTACAGGGATGAGTGGCGGCGGCGGCGCAGGGATCACATCTGGGAGCGCATCCACTGTGGCCCGCTCCAGCTCAGTAAAGGAGTTGATTGCGACGAGGACCGCGGGGGGCTGCACGCGGCGCTCGGTGGCGAGGGGGGGGGGGCAGCCCTCGGTGTGGTGCGCACAGCGGGGGCTGGCCCGGCGGGCGGCGGCAGCGGTGGGTTCCAGCGCACAACAGCGGCTGGGACAGCACGGGGTGTGCGGCGGCGGCATCGCCCGAGGGTAGGTGCGGGGGCAGCGCTCGGCGCGCGCGGCGGCTGCTGGGCCGGGGCAACGCGAGGCGGCCATGAGGGCAGCCGACAGCACGCCAGGAGAACAGCTTCGTGGAGGAGAAGAATGGCGTCGCGTGAGGAGACCGTGGAACGAACGTTCGTTTGTTATTATTTCCATTTAATGTATACAAACGAAACAGTGGGGTGGGTTAATGGGGCCAGTCCAGGAGGCTATGGGCGTCGAGTGGCCCCACTAAATGTGATTATTATTTGTAACTACACGACACGACGCATGCACGCGTTTCTTGTATGCTCAGTATGTGTAGAATGTATAGATTCAGAGTAAATTTCATATTTTACCCCACATGTAAAAACTTTATGACACCTTTTGTACCCACTTTAGCAAAAAATCCCCATGTAGGTATCTCTTTTACCGTATTTGAGGATTTGCCCATGGGGTGAGGGTCCCGCTTGTCAGGTCGACATGGCCCATGACTCCATTGCGCATTCTGACATGGGCCGCATTGAGCATTCTGTCCTTTCAGCGCGCTGGATGATTGTGCTACACCGTCAGTCCGTCACCAGAAAGCTCAACATGAACATGGAGTTCTTCCAAGAGTACCAAGCAACCCCGATGATGATGCCAGTGTGTTAGGCAAGAGGAAAACGTGGTCGGAGAAATTCTGGTTCTTGAGGTGGGTCGATCTCAGTCCCCACGGCAAAGACAATTTGTGCCACGAAGAAGTAAAAATATTACTCACTCTATCCCGAAATAAGTGACTTGAATTTGTATAGACGGAGGGAGTAGATTTTACATGTGAACTTATGCCACTACTTTAATATTTTTAGGATTTTCTATCAAAGATATGCATTTTTATAATTTTGAAATAATTTTAGGTCCTATTAGTTCAGATCTATGGGTCTCTGACACAAGTACCCATTGTTAGTGTGAAATAAATCTCTATTTCTGCTTGCTTATAAAGGCACGAACTTTATCTTTTCTAAAACTACCCAGAAAACGTACACAACTCATTCGCACCTCACCACGGGCCCACTAAACAACATCTAACAACTAATAACAACCTACTAATTTTTTTTCAATTGTGTGTGTTTAGCAATTAATTACTTCCTCCGTTTCATAATTCTTGTATCAAATTTGTCCAAATATGAATATATCTATTTTTTAAAAACGTTTAGATACATGTAATATTTCGACGAGAATTATGGACGAGGGATAGAACTGAAGAATTTCCTGCCTCCGCTCTGCCTCACGCGTGGACGGACTTCCGATTTTTTTACTGCCCGTGCTCGATCAATCTCTACTACGGACTAATTTAAGTCCTTAACCCTAGCCCTCCCGGCGCCACCCTCCATGGCCACCGCCTCCCCGTATTACAAGCGCCGTTGCGGGAAAGCCGCCAAGATGGGATTCGCCTACGCCACTGTCGTTGGGAAGAAATTGACCGAGGGAGAATGAGGTGTCCGTGGGACAAAAGCAAGACGCGAAGACAAAGCTGCTTCATCATCACGATCATGTACGTCGCTGCAATTCTCCAAATCAGTGTTTACAATATTGATCTTCCGGTAGTTCTCTGCATGCTACAAAATTCAAGCATTGTGGATCTATGGCAGATGGTTTCAGAAATATATTCCACCGCAGTTATTTGCAGGTACACTAGCGGAAGCTCTCTCAACATGCGTACTATGATATTCCAGGCAATGCTCAAAATAAAAAAAATTAACGGTAAATCTTCTTCACGGACGTCAGATTTTCTTGACCTCTGGTTCCCTCAAAATGCGTACTATGATATTCCAGGCAATGGTCATTTTTTATGCGCAAGTTATTTGGTGTTGTAACCGAACGTTTTGGTTAGTCTGGTACTTGCAAATATATGTGTTTTTGCATGACAGCTTAATCATTCCATTGTAATTTCATAGACATGAATTCATCATGGGAAAATAATGATCAATGGTTACAAATGATTAGGTTTTCTCTCTCTTATACCGTAAAGATTGTAAGCTTATTTACCTTCAGGTATAAATTGTAAAATGAAATGGTTTAATTGTTTGATTTTTATTTGTGCAAATTCCATTTGTCGTGTCCGAAATTAAGGGCACCGTACAGAGCTGACAAAAAACCAAAGTCATGCTTGGTTGGGACAAAAGGGTTTCGATGTATTAAGATAATATAATTTATTTGTTTGGACAATAGTGACATTTATCTGTTGCAGTGTGCCCAGATCGCATGTTATACGTGCACGTTTGCATCGCTAGACCATGATACCTATAGAAATGGCTCAACATGAAAGCGAAAACGATAATAAAAATCAATTTACTAAAAGAAAAATGAGATTATATTGAGGATGTGCAGTCACGTGCCCACTTACTAGTGCATTCAAACGGTAACAGTGGGGTGGCTTAATGGGCCCGTCCAGGAGGTTATGGGCCTCGAGTGGCGCATGGCTTGTTGGCCTTTCCTTATTTTTTTTTCCTTAGTAGCCTAGATGTGATTTTGGGGCCAGGTGCTTGGGCCAGGCCGCGAGGATATTTCGGCCAACTGAAATGAATCTGGATCAGAGACGCGGGGAAAAGCAGCACTCACCACAGGTCTTCCAATCTGGGAGGCATTGGTCGGGGAGGACGCGTGAGGCCGCGCGGCCGGAGTTACACGATGCAAGCATGTACTCCGTCCGTTTCTAAATATTTGTCGCTGTTTTAGTGCAAACTTGAACTAAAAGAACGACAAATATTTATGAACGGAGCACGGAGTAACAATCATCATCCATGTCGTTCTTGCTCTGATGTCGCCCGTACGTCGCTATATATCGGCGGCCCAATCTCCATGCAGCCTCCCGCACTGCCGGCTCGGCGTCCTCTCCCTCCTTCCTACAGCAGTGGGCAAGGCTGCCGGCCGCTACACGCGAATCCCCCCGCTCGTCGGTGTGTCACCTTCCTGCCTTCCATCAATTGCTCAGAGGAGGCGAGGCGTGCGGTTGGTCGTCACGGACAAGGGGTGGCCGGCCGGCCGGAGCTCTGGGCGAGCGTGCTTGTAGCAGAGGCCTTGGTCGTACAAGTCACGTACGTGGCTAAAATCCCTGATGCGATGGTCGACACTGCACCGTGCCATGATCCGCGCCTCAGCAACCAGTCCGTTTGGACGCAGAGGCATGGATGGGCAGGCGGCAATTGGTGGAAAATCAGGAAGATAAAGTGACACCACGTAAAATACGTCGCCAGCGCCAAAATTAGGACATCATTAGGATGTTGCGATCTTTAGAAGAGTACAGTATTATTGATTGACTGTTCGCCAAAGAAAAACAAGCTAAGCAGAGAGAAAAACATTTACTTCACATTGCTTGATAGTAGCAACCAGTACTAGCGATGATGAGCATTTCCAGGAATGGTGGGGGGAGAGCCCTCTCAATCTCCCTCTCCTTCCAATCTCTCTTCCTCATCAACCCTCTTCACTGCCTTGTCATCTTTAAAGGTTATTTCAGGGACAGAAAATTAATACTCCCTCCTTTCAACAAAAGATGTCTCAACTTTGACTAAATTTGAATTCATCTATACACTAAGTCATGTCTAGATACATTCAAATTTTGACAAATTTAAAACATCCTTTGTTGGACAGAGGTAGTACTACTATTGCTAACCCAACGCACCAAAGAAAAACAAACAAAAAGGCTCCTCCTGTCGGTCATCCTTGTACACTTGAGTGTACAATCATCTCATGATCTTGATATGCCCTCTGAATCGGCCACCAACGAATTGTTTTCTCTCCACTATATCTTGAGATATTCCAATGCTTGGAATGGATGCCCACCCTCTGTTAAAGCATGTGTTGTATATGGACCTTGTGTGCCTTCCTTCTATCAGGATCAGGATTGCAAAAGGTATGGAGATTGGTCAGTTTAGAAGGTTGCATTCCAGATAGCGTTCGCACTCTCCCCGCAGCGCTGATGGACCTCCTTGATCCGATCCGCCGATTTGCAGATCCCACTGCAGCTCCAGTCGAACGAGGCAGCGCACACATTGCCCGCCTGCGTCTTCCATTCACAATCTGCACGATTGTGTCAGCCAAAATTAGCTCAAATGTATCCAAATCTTGACTGAAATGGTTTTAACTCCACGACCGATACTTGTACAGGGAAGGGAGTTAATGATGTCAAGCCAAAACGGTTGTAGTTAATGATGTCAGTTGGCAGTTTGTTTGCAAAGAAGAAGGAAAGATCAGATGTCTAATACGGAGTATATATCTCAGACAACGTTGACAGCCACATGCTTCTGACAGCTGATACCTCACCTACTTACTGAAGTTGACGGACAACCGCTCGAAACTAGGCATTAAGAAAACAACTGCATTCCGAAATAATTGCATACAGGTCAAGTATGCTGTATTGAAAACTACCAACTAGTCGTACGAAAGATGATGCAAATATTTTCAACGGAGACTAGTTGTTCAACGGAGGAGAGTGATCCAAGTGTACCTGGCGGTGTGCCGCAGCACAGCCGACGTTCATCGATGTGCTCGGCATCTACTCCAATGAACCAGGCTCCCAATGATACATCCTCGTTAGCGTATTTGTGAAGAACATGCCTGAAATGTCGCCATCCAATGGATCATGGTCAACGATTGGGTAGCTTGAAAAGGGAACCAATGAATTTACAAATAGCTTACTTGTTGATTGAGATGTAAGAGGCAAGATCCTTGGAGATGGCATACAGTTGACCGGTCGCATGGCGGAAGTACTTGTTTCCCCATTCGCCGAATTTCCAGTACTCAGGCTCATGGTATCTTACACCCCTGCAGCAAATACTTTGGCGTTTCAGCAGCTGTTCCAACTTCAAGAAAGAGCTCTCAAGAAGAGCGTGATGGCACCAAGCAAACTTACTTCTGAGCAAGGACCGGACCGGATTTCATGCACCCGATGTAAACTCGAGGCTTCGAACGATGCCGAGCCAATATGCCTCCAAGAGTTGCTGCAATATTCATGAATCTCTGTATTTCATTACAAGTGAGATTAAAAATTGTATGATGAAGTTGTCGGCAATTGTTAAACGCACCTATATTGACGTGTACGTCGTCATCCACCTTAACGTAGTAGTCTGCATCCCACGTTGACACTGCTGTGGAGAAGTATGATTTGGTCTTTGCGGCAAGTTCAAGGTACCCTTCTACATGGTCCTGCATGAGTGACCCCAAAATATTTCAGTTCTAATCATACAGATAAACATATTATCAAAACTGTACTGTGCTTACAAAGGAAATTACCAGCCTCAAGAAGTCACCATGTTTTCTATCCTCTGCGTCAATTGCTCTATCAAGTATGCCACCAGATGTTGCACTGTGGAATATGCCAAATTACAAGTTTTAGATTTCAGCAATCTGAAGTTATAGAAGTATTGATGGCTAAACCACAAAATGGTAAATTGGCAACTCTAATATTATATTGTCCTTAAATTATATTACAAGGTAATTAATAATACACATGTTTGATGAAGTAACCTATGCCCGATGATGAAACGAATGATAATGCCCTTCTCTTCCTCCATCTTCCTTCTTTTCTCGCCTATAGAAAACAACATAAAAAAGGTCAGAGAACAAAGTTTATTCTGAGGCCTTCGTAAAAATTATATATATATATAAAATGTCGGACTGAAATCATGCCGTTTTGATAGTTTAATTTTTTTTTTTAAGTTTATACCGAGGCCGGGAAGCACTGGAATTTTTGTCGCGAAACAAAGGAAATAATAATTGGAATCTGAAGGAACAAGAAATTGCAAAACCTTGAGGCATCCATGTCGCACGAACTGAGTCTCGTCGTTTCCGACTGCTGAATGCAGTGTTGATGCCAATGACCATAAAATACTTCCTTTTCCCTGTTGATTCCGACAGTGGTGCGCCGTTGAGCATGGAATCCTGTGTCGCCTTCGCCGAGGCTAACTCCATTTCTAAGTTTGATATTGTTTTATCCAATGTCCTGATAACAAACAGTGTATTGTAAGGCTATGCACAGTGTGAAGTAAATCCCCAACAACACTTGTTTGGTTGCTACTGATGGAACACTTTGTCTACTTACTGTATAGCATCCTGAGTTTTTGGGACCTCTCCCACAACATTTATTCGCTCGACAATCTGTAGTATATTCAGAAATATTTGAGGAATTTATTGTCAGAACAAGAAAACGAAAATCGGTAATCTGAGACGAGCAGAGGGCTTCTTACACTTTTTTGAGCACAATCACCAGAGACGAGATTCATTTTGTCCACTTGTAGCGCTGACCTCCTAATGATTTCCTTGGGTTCTGGCAAGGTCCACATCCTGCATCAATGGGAAAGCTTTTTCGTTACGCATTTGGGTACTCAAGGGCTCAAGTCGGCAATGCAAAACTACAGCACGGGTTTACAAGTGTCATAGGAGCTATTTTCAACTCGCTCTCACGGCTTCAGCTGGAAATCCGGGATTTTGGAGCCATTAACCAGGCCCTCGTCTCTCTCCTCCCCAGGAAGGCTGATGCAATTGATGTGCCTGATATAAGGCTCATTAGCCTAATTCACAGCGTGCCGAAACTCATGGCAATTGCACGATGCTCAAACATTACGATGACATTTGACACGGTGGATTCAGCTTTCCTATCTGGGTCTGAAATCCTATAACTCATTTTAGATTTCAAAAAACAACAACATTTTTGGTTGCCACGGGAGTGGACGGAGGAATTCCATCGAATGGTTACCATGCCAAAATCCAATCCTGCTACTCAGCCATATGGCAGCCAAACATGGCTTTTGAATTTGGATTTCAAATTCAACCAATTGAAATCATGTCAAAAGTTTGATTTCATATTATTTCTACCAAATGAATGAGGTGTGACAAATGAGCTCATAGAGTTCCTCTGTGGACTTGGCTTTTCGTGAGCATTGGAGGGCGTGGATTCATAGCCTAGTACAGAACGTGATCTACAACAGAAGGGGTTGCGACCCCTCTCGCTGATTCTTTTGTCCTTGCAATGGACAACCTCAACTTTATTCCGGATCGGGCAATCAACGTACCCACCTAGCTCGTTTTGTCCTTACGATGAACTCATCTATGATGTCGCTAAGACTTTGTGGTGTGGCTAGGGAAAGCAATGAGGAAAGACATGGCTTGTGGCCGACTGGCGTGGGATGGGGCTTTGATCGTCGAAAAGCCTCAGAGGGTAGAGGGTTGAACTACAGTGTCTTATTGGTTTCGGATTGACACCAACGACTTCGGTTCAAACTCTGGATTGGCACCAACGACTTCGGTTCAAACTCTTGTACGTACATCCCAAATTTGAAATCGACATCATCCAAACCAGCTACAAAGTAAGGCGACTAAGTTATTCCAATGATTATTTATCCCAGGGGCGAACTGGGGGTGGGGTGCTCGTTCTAAAACCTGCAGTGGCTGAACTGTTTAAACTATATCCATCGCAGATGCAGATGTCAGGATAACCTTTCATATTTAAAAAAAAAACTATAATCAAAACTGTCAAGTGCATAAACTTCAGTGTGCTTGCCTCTGGTAACGAGACTCCTCCCGTTGCCCGGGGTTCCTGTTTTTTTTTTATACGGTCAAACTACCGAAAAAAAATCATTTTTACATTTATGAATCGAGGCTCGTGGTGTGGGGCCGGGAAAACTGAAGCGCGAGTTTAAAGAAACAGGGTCACACTCTGTTGTCGGCGACGGGTGGGACGTTCTTCTATCAGATGGCTGGACGGGTAGTTCACGTTTAATGGCCCTCTGTTACCTGCCTGCGATGCAAGATCATCCGAGCATCCACATCCACATCCACCAGTAAAGTACACCCACGGTACAGGCGCCCAGAATTCCACAATCAGCACACGAGCAAACCTCGGGACTTCAATTCACGAGACTTCCATTTCCCCTCTCTATCTATCTACCTCTCGAGTAGTACGCTACAGCAACAGTCATGGCGCACAGAGAGAAGTACGCCAGCTATGGGAGGCTGGTACTCCATTGACTAAAAAGGAGTGTGAGCAGAAGAATGCAAGAAGCCTACAGGATTCAGAGGTTTGGCTAGAATGGGAAGGAGAAGAAGCTCTGAATCGTGTTAGATCAGAGAAAGGGAGATTGGTCGTCGGCAGTTTCCAAGGTCCAAGAGACAGTCTGAATAGGCCGGAGCTGCGTAGTACCAGAGGCAAATCGTATACATGAACAACTGGAGCTTAAGAACTTAACAAGGCAACTAGACAAAACAAAGAATATGCATGTCCAACAAGAAAGAATTGAACGACCGACGCAGAAAAGTCAGACGATCAAGCTGAACGAACCATCGAAATGAATAAACAACAAACTAGGATTGCCTCAAGGGAAAAAAAAACAGTAGAAGCAACGACAGCACGAAGAAGAAGAAGAAGTAGCAGCAGGACGACGTGCACCTGTTGGTGAAGATGAGGCCTATGCAGAAGCTGCCGATGCAGAGGATGAAGGTCCATTTCCTGGAGATGGTGCCCCTGAACAGCAGCTCATCCCCTCCGACGCCCAGCCCCGCTGCTCCCCTGCTCTTGTTAAAGCTCATCTTCTCTCCCTCTCCCTCTCCTCCTCCGGGACACAATTAGCCAGGCTCAGCTTACCCGAGGCTCAGGGGCCCTATGGCTTTGCTCCCGGAAACCTCATGATCAACTCCAAACCCGGCATCAAGAAATTAATGGTCCCTGCCTCCTCCTGCTCTCACTTTTGTGAAGCGTAAGTCTCTAGTACCTTGCTTCTCGCTCTAGATTCCTCGGTTCCTTGATTCCCCTCCCCACTCTGGTTGGTTGGTGCCTTTGAAGTGACGGGGAAGAACCGATCGAAGGAGGAGGAGAAAAGACGCACCAACTGCGCGCGTGCTGTAGCTTGTGATGCGTGTGGGTGAGCCAGAGAGCAGCAGAGCAGAGCAGAGTGGAGTCCGGAGGAGGGAAAGGGATCTCGGTTCTGGGTGGTGGTGCCTCCCGTCGAAACTTATATTTCGCTGCAGTGTTTGCTTTGGGGCACTTGTGCTGGTTTCGGCCTAATTTGGTGCTTCTGTTGGTTTAAACTGTGTTCCTGTAGGGAGTTTATTGTACTACTACTGTCACTGGCATGACATCACTAATGGGGTGCAGTTGTGGTAAAGGGATTTGAACTGGTGGGCAGGAATGGCGAGTTTGCCCCTCTTTGGTCAAGTCAACGCCCGATCTTGATGTTAATTTCGCCTGCATTTTATACGTCTGGGTGCTATCTTCAAGGAGAACTCTCTAATTAGGACGTGTAGACCTGTGATCAGTTGTTAGAATTGTAATTAGGATTTGTGGACCTGGAGTAGATTTTTTACTTCATGTGAGACATTATCTGTAACCCGGTTATCATATTGGGACGCATCGTGCCATATACTTATGTTAGCAAGCACAGTATTATTGCTAGTGCGGGTACAGCCAGTCACTATGAACAGCTATGTTTTTCACGTGGAATGTTGGGTAGTTCCAAAAGTAGCGATACCGTTGTCTATCCCCTGACTTTTCTTTCCATCGGAGCAAGGGATCTGGAGTACCTTCTTCACCACCCCTCAAAAAATTATAATTCTTTTTTGGCGGATAAAAAAAATTCGCCACAAAGCAAAAAAAGAAAAAACAGTTAGCTAGAGCTAATGTTGAATCCCAACGTTCAGTTTTTTTATTCCCTCGGTACTACTAGTTTATTTCCCCTGTTCTTCAGCAATTTATCAGGAATAATATACTGCTGCAACAAATAATAGACTAGATTTCTGTAAATAATTATGGATGATCAAATGCGAGAAATAAATAAAACCCCAAATTTTACAAGACAGCGGGGTGGAACATGGAACATTGGAATTAATGTATTGGGCAATAAGTTGCTTGCGCATGGTCATGTGGGCAAAAGAGCGAATCCAGGTTGGGCTGAGCCCAAAGTCCTCGGCACACCTCATGCCAGTCATGTGCGCTAGGGGCCAATCATTTGGTGGATCATTGTCTAGCCATTCTTGGTTTCTAGATCCAATGTCTACATTTTATTCTTCAACTTGCGCTTCTAAACATGTATTCTAGTATTAACTTTGACAAAAATAGCCGTGCATATCCGCATAAAATGCTCTATGGACAAGAAGAATAAGAAGAGCTAGACGTAGGACTGAGAGATAGGAGGAGGGGAGAGGGGCCAGCCGGTGGCGGGGGCACAAAATGTTTGGTACTTGGACAGATCACTGAAGAAGAAGAAATATTATGTCAAAAAATCCTTCAATGTTTGGAGCCCGGCCGATTGATTCTAACTATAGGGCTCATCTGTGTATCTGTCAGGCAGATATATTGTTGTTATCACAGGTTGCATCTTCCATGTCGGTCGATTAAAATAGGGATTCGACAGGCTTAAAGTTAACTTTTGTGAGGAAGATCCACTATAAAGAGTATACATAGGCGCATAGTCAGTCGGTCAATTTTACTGAGCACAGGACTTGTTTAAATTTTGTGGAACCCAGACTAAAAAGAATGCTTAGAGAGAAATAAAGAAAACGTTCCCATGTCGCAACCACGTGCATGAAACACAACTCAGTCACATGTAGCGAGGCGATCGCTAGTGCTCTGGCCCCGAAGTGTGCGCTTAATCGCAAGATACAAAACAGTTGGTGTCGTTTCTGTACCATGCCGACATGAGCTACCTACTGGGCTCAAGGATACGTCATTGGATCTCGTACTTTTCCCTTGGGAAACTGGAGAACGGATAACAATAGTTATAGTGGTGCATCTGCCATATGCTGTATAGGACATGCTGACATGCATACAGAGATTAAATCACATCCTTTTTATTTGTCCCCCCCTCAGTTATCCTCTTTTTCCTCAGTTAGCTCTTGGCAATTAGTAGTAATGACGAGCTAAGATTTATTTTGTTCGAAAAAAGGATGTTCTCCTCTCCGGTCTCGCACACAGCCAAATGACGAGTTAAGATACGAGAGAATTCTGCGGTTGTCCAGACCGTGGTGGACTGTGAACAACGGATTGGCTAAGGACGCGACTCGGTGTTATGGATGTGGTGCGACGTTTTGATCGGCCGGAATTCCCCAGTGGCTGGAGAAGCAGGCGGCGGCTGCGCGTGCAAGACAACCAGAGTTACAGCAACGAAGCAGGGAGGGGATCGAGATAGCAAAGAAGGGAAGTGGGCTAGGGAGGGGATGGGCCAGACATGCTAGGGTGAGTTGGGCTTCGGAAGTGGTGAGAAGATAGGACCACAGGAGGAGATGGGCCAAAGCAGGATATCAGCCCAAATCTGTTAAGGAGAAACAAAAGATAAGGGCCACTTACATAGGCATGAGGTACAAGAAGAAGAAGAGAGGTGCGAATGAAGATGGGCCGGTGGGATTTGGCCCAAGCAGCTCAGAAGACCATATCTGTAGTTGGTAATCTTGTCCATCAGGAGCATAGGATTTATGCAACAGTTAGTGTATTACCAGACCAGTTGTTAGTTTTGTTAAGTTAGTTTCTCAAAATTGTTAGGACTAATTAACCTTGCTCTTTGACCCATGAATTGGCTCGACCAAGCAACTTGCAAGGTCGTGACTAATTAACCTTGCTCTATGACCCATGAATTTTTGAATCATTTATCTCACTTCCTGCAACGAGCAGGGACTTTGCCTCCTCGACCATGCTAGAGTACCTCGTGATATCTCCACGAGTAGCTGAAATCATTCTCACCCCCATGGTTGGAGTAGTTTACAAGATCACTAGCATCACAGCCCACTAAAGACCGAGGCGATGCCCTCCATGCAGGTTGATAACTTTGCCTCTGGAGTTAGTTCTACTTTTACAGGATCCATTATCATATTCATACATCTGTATAAACAAATACGCAGGCATGCGGTTTTCCATGATTTAATTTCGCCAATGTTTTCTTTAGGGAAAGCCATCATGGCGAGTAAACTTAGACTGGGGTGGTCTAATTTTCGCCAATGGTTAGTCTAACCACTAAAACTATATGATCTTTTTCAAGGCCCGTTTGATTCTGAGGGATCGAGGGCAAAGTTCATACTATCTCCAAAGAAGGTCGAAGTATTTTACTCGCATGATCAATAAAAGGGTGACTAGCATCACTTCGCAAGGTCATGGTTATTGAATTGATACACGGTCTTAGGCTGTAGATATTGGATGATCAAGCCTGCAACCATTTTAATTAATAGTACCTTGGTCGAGTGTCAAACTTGGCACCTCCTGGTTCCATACCATATTACATTGATGCACCAAACCAATCCACTCAATACTAAAATGTTACGGAGTGATGCTCCGAATTTAATATAGACCGTTTATTTCTCTTAATCCAATGGTCAGTATAATATGGTACTCCAATGTTAATCTGACGGAGTACTAAGTCAAGAAGCAACGGAGTACCTTGAATCGCAGGGTAAAATCGTAATAATCGAGGATAGTTTGGTGCTTAGTGCTCATAAACAAAACCGGATCTTAGTTTGCAATTAAAAAAGAAGACAAATTAAAAGATTCGTGCTCGTTTCTTTGATCCACCACAACCGGCGCTGGACGAAGCTGCCGGCGTGCCACGCCGGCGGAGCTGACTATCCCGGTAGCGCCACGTAATCAGTCTTCCATCGCCGTCTCAATGCCTGTCCGCCGCCTCCGCGACACCGGTGACACACAGTTCAGGATCATTCCCACGCGGACGGCGGACCGCCACCATTGGAGCACCCTCCTGCGCCGCGGCCACCAACTGCAGGCTACCTTTGCTGATGCCTGATGCCCAACCAGCACAGCCACAACGAAACAGAAGAAAGAGACGAAGAGAGAAGAAGACTGCCAGATGCCTCGCCAATTCTCCATGATCATCACTACGTGCGTGCGTGTATCACTGCTGGTCTGCTGCAGTGGTCCGGTACTCCGGTCAGAGCCCGGCTGATCCAAACTCGCTTTGGAAGGTGCGATCGTGCGTGATTGGACCCCCGCGCCGTCCGCCGCCGGAGCAGACGAAGAGACGGAGGAGCGACCGGAGCGGCACCTCCGGAAGAGAAATGGTCGCCGCCGCTGCTCGACGCGTCCGCGCCGGCCGTGCGGACGAAGATGAAGAGGCAGCCGGCTTTCGAGCAGCAGCAGCAGCACCAGCAAGTGCTCGAGGCGGTTGACGAGAAGATAAAGGGAGGGGCGCCGGAGCAGCTACAGAGACCCGGCCAGAAGCAGACAGATAGAGATCAAGCGGAGGAGAAATCGATCGGAATTTTTTCCCTAGCTTCTTTTACGGCAGTAACCAATGAATCCGGGCATACTTCCTTTCTGGGATAACAGTACCTTTAATAAATGTCTAATTCAGATTTGTTTGGTACTCCATTCTTTGATTTTGGAGTACTAGGTTACAGTAAAAATATATATTCAACAATGGTAGCGTCATCGATTTGAATGTGGCCCAATAATGTAATAATGATGTTATTTTACTTCTGAATTCTATTGGAGCACCTCCTGGATAATCTGAATCGATTTGTGCATGCATTCACATGGAATACACCTTCACTTAGTACTCCGAAGGTTACCTTCAGTCGTAGACTGTTGGATCCAACCAACTCTCTTCCCCCCGCTCCCCCCGGGCGGTAGGGCCACCTTTAACCTCCACTCTGCTAAAAATGGAAAGAGAGAATGCAACATAACTTTAGAAAACATAATTGATTTGTTTATTTCAAATAACATGTGACAATTTAATCAAAATAAAGATAGGACATACTTGTGATGTAACCGTCCAATATGTGGAAGAACTTAATTAGTTAGTATTTTTTTAATGGTCTATGTGCAGTGTGTCTTGATTGGCAATGGGCTCGTCATGAGACTTTATGGTCACTGACAGGTGGGGCCGGGTCCACATGTCAATGACTGTAAAGTCACCGACTTTAAGTCAGGGGATCTCTCTCCTGTCATCCGCACCTGCTAACCATCTCGCTCTCCTCCGAAAACTCTATTTTACCGGGCCCGGATCTACCGGAGTCAAATCGCCCGTTGGTTTGCTCGTCCGAGATTCGTGCATCTGTTTTCAGGTTCCGTGGATTTTGTTGTGCATATCCAGAAGTGGGTCCGGCGGCAGCGTGCGGCAGGCAGGCAGGCAGGGTCACAGGGAGCACGCACGTTGGGGAAGGCAATGATACACTAACACATTTTAAATTTTGTACAAATTTTTTGAGGCTCCAAACGAACTCAAAATTTGGTTAAATTTTGAGAATTTGTCTAAGATGGTGTTTTCCACCTACAAAAAAAAATTCAAAAAGTTTTGAGAAAGTTCAAAATCTCGTCCGATCTCCACCGATACTAGTACTGCGCTGACATGTTTTGATAGTTGTACAAATTTTTTGGTTGTCCAAATGGACTCAGAATTTGATGAAAATTTGATGGTTGGTTTAAGATGGTGTTTCCGACCTACAGAAAAAGTTTCAAAAAATTTGGAGCAAATTCAAAATGAAAATTTCGTTGAAACAGTAGTGTTGCAAGGATTGCCGATAGAAACATTGGTGTCTCAACGAAACTTACCAATACAATTTCAATCAGATAAGAATGCCGATAGAAATGGGGTATCAATGAAACTTTCTTATAAATTCCAATCACATAAGAATGTCGTTTGGAACATTAGTGTTTCGAGGAAAGCTTTAGAAAATTAGAGCTAGTTCGAAATGAAACTTTCATTGAAACATTAGTGTCGCAAGGATTGCCGATTGAAACCTCGGTGTCTCAATGAAATTTTCTTACACAATTTCAATCACATAAGAATAATTGAAACATTAGTGTTTTAATGGAAGTTTAAAAAACTTGGAGCAAGTTCGCAATGAAACTTTCATTAAAACATTAGTGTCGCAAGGATTGCGGATTGAAACATTGGTATACTAACTACGTTCCTAGATGTACTTGTTGTTGCTCATCGTTTGAGTTTTGTCATGGCGGCGGCAGCCTGGAGACGGACAACTGGCTCCACGTGTGTATCACCAAAGCCGACCATCGGCGATGGGAGGTCCCCAGGGATATCATCCCGCGTCCGTCGCCCAAGGAAGTGTTGCTCGACTCGCCGGGCAACAAGGCCGCCTTGCCGAGCAAGAGCAGCCTGGTCCTCTCCAAAGCGTCGTCGGATCTCATCTTCACCGTTCATCCTAGCCCGTTCTGCTTCACCGTCTCCCGCCGCTCCACGGGCGACGTCGTCCTCGTCTTCAAGGACCGGTATGCAGCACATAGATCGAGTGTTTGCAATGTCCAGCCGATCCAGCCAAGTGATGATGGGCATATGCAATATGACCGATGCAGGTACTTGGAGGTGACGTCGGCGCTGCCAGGGAGCCGGGCATCCCTGTACTATACGGGCTGGGCGAGCAGACGAAGCAGACGTTTCGGCTCAGGCACAACGACACGTTCACGCTCTGGAACGAGGACTTGGGGAGGTCGGACCAACTGGACCTCAACCTCTAAGGCTCGCACCCGTTCTGCATGGGCGTGCGCTCTGCGTCCCCCCATGGCCATGACGGAGCCGGCGCCGCGCACGGCGTGCTCCTCCTGAACAGCAACTGGATGGACATACTGTACGGCGGCTCCCAGATCACTTACAAGGTGGCGTCCTCGACTTCTACTTCTTCGCCGGCCCCTCAACACTCAGCAGTCGTTGACCGGTATAAAGTTAGTCATCGCTACTATTTCGTGTAATCGCGTGTGTCGGTTAGACCATCTGCTTTACCGTTTTCGGAACCCCAACTTATCGTCTCGTTGAGACATTGGTTTGATACAGTATACTCGTAATTTCAGATTGCATCTGCTATTTATCTTATTCTTGCATGTTTTTCAATTGCTCACAGGAACAGAGACCTTTGTGGTCAGGTCGATCGTACCCCCGCGTGATCAATAACCCTTTGGAGTTGGTGTATCGATTGCTAAGGCGCAGACTTCTAGGCCGTAGTCGGATCATCAACGTCACCTCCTATCCAAACCGAAGAGTTATCAATGTAATCGAAAGATCGGACCACCCGACCCACGTCAGGATTGGTCTAAACGTTTGGTTTTTGGCACAGGAGTTCAGTCCTCGGTTAATATGCCCACCCGGAGGCCGGAGTGCTCAAGTAGCTAGAGGGCATGCGGAAGGTTTATGATGGTATATACAAATAGTATACTTTTCAAGACGAGGTGCGCTGCCATTTTTCAGATGTAGGATAACAAGCCACGAGATGGGCCGTGCTTTTCTTTCTCGACTAAGATGGCCGCGGTCACCGGTTTTCCTGTTGCCACCCAAGAAAAGTAGCCTACAAAAAAAAGTAGAGCAATTGGAAGGCCCAACAAAGAAAAGCAAGCCCATGTGTCATTGACCTGTTTGGGCCGGAAACACATAGGGATACAGAAGACATCTCCCTCCCACGAGGCCACGGCCTCTCGCGGTCTCACTCCATGAGAACGAAAAGGCTACTGGTAGTAACGTTCTGGTTCGCTCAAAAAAAAAGTAGTAACGTTCTGAAAAAAGAAGCAGCTACGAGTAGTAACATTCCCTAAAAGCAAAGAAGCTAGTACGGTAACACATTACAGTCTTAACGCAAAACGGAAAGGTTTGCAAGGTGACCACCCTCTAAGATATTTCGGACAACTGAGATCGAGCAAAACTAACTTTATTTATTTCTAAGTGCTAATTTTGAATGGTGGCACTAGTACCATGCAGTAGCTCGTGAGGAATTGCATTACGTGCCGTGCTGGCGTCCCAAAAGTTCCATTTTCCTCTTTTTCTCTCGGAGCTCATAAAACCGTGTAGCACTGCATTACTTCATGAGTTATGGTCTTATGCGGCGGTGTCTGTCCCCACAATTTCCACTCCAGTTTTCTCTTACAGCACATAGGATGCATCGAAGCGGCCAAATGACACGCGGGTTGTTCTCCACTTGGTGGGGTCCGAAAAGCTCAGATGATTTCCGCACGTTTTCGATCGGTTACAAGGATTGCAGAGCGCATGAAAATTTATTTCTTACCCGAGATTGTTTCCCCCAATCACTGACCACGCCCTTTCTTTCTGCCATCCCTGCTCGTGCGGCACATCATGTAAACTATTCTCTCCCGATCATTCCCCCGAAGCTCTCTAGCTAGCGCCCCACGCAGTAGCTAGCTAGTACTACACTATACATCCCTCTCGTTGGCTCTTGTCTATCATCTCCCAGTTCCTCCCACATACACCAAACGCGAGCATATATAGCACCAAAACTTCAAGCATCAGATGCTTCAGTCTGTCTAGTCCATAAATAGCCCTTTTAGAGAAGAGAACCAAACAAAAAGGGAGCACCAACCCAAACGGAAAAGAGACAGCCAAATACCCCCTGTCCTCGATCCTCACTCACTCACCTGCAAAAACCACTTCCAGGCCACAGGAACCAGAAAACCCCCGTTTCCCCCCTCCAGTTTTAGCAACCTTGGGTTCTCTTATATCTCCCCTAGCTTGCACCGTTTCCTTCACCTCCAGTCCCTGCCACCTCCCCCAAACTAGCCTACTCTCCATCCTTCTCTGCCGCCGCCCATGCCTATGGATCAAGGTAAGTCGTCCGACATGGTCGCGGCGCCGGCATCGCCGGAGGAGGAGAACGCGGCGGCAACTGGGGACAGCAGCGATGAAGAGGCGCCGCAGAATCAGATGGACAACGAGCAGGCCCCGGCGGCAGCGCTGAAGAAAGGGCCGTGGACGGCGGCGGAGGACACCATGCTGATGAACCACGTGCTGCAGCACGGCGAGGGCAACTGGAACGCCGTGCAGCGCATGAGCGGGCTGCTGCGCTGCGGCAAGAGCTGCCGCCTGCGCTGGACGAACCACCTCCGCCCCAACCTCAAGAAGGGCTCCTTCTCTCCCCAGGAGGAGCTCCTCATCGCCCAGCTCCACGCCCAGCTCGGCAACAAGTGGGCGCGCATGGCCTCCCATGTAAGTAACTTCATCGAAATTCTCCTCCTATTTCCCCTATTACATCCAAGCTGTTCTTTTAAATCTCGATTTATGTATGGCAATTTGGTGGTTCTTGATGTCGACGTTCCTTGTTAATTAATTTTATCTGCATAGCTGCCGGGAAGGACCGACAACGAGATCAAGAACTACTGGAACACCAGGTGCAAGCGGAGGCAGCGTGCCGGGCTGCCGGTGTACCCTCCGGAGGTGCAGCTCCAGCTTGCCACCGCCGCCAAGCGCTGCCGCTACGACGACTTCTCCGGCCCGCTGTCGTCGTCGTCCCCACAGGAATCGGGCAGCAGCGGCAATGTCCTGTCCCTGGGTCTGGGCGCCCCCGATGCAGCAGCAGGGTCGTACACCAGCGCTCGCCCGGCGGCGCTCGACCTGGCCATGGGGACCAGGCCCGTGCAGTTCCTTAATGCCCCGACGATGCCGTTCTCGGCGCCGTCCACCCCATGGTCTACAACGCCGCCGTTCCAGCGGAACGCACGCTACCTCAAGCTGTCGTCGGCGCCCGTCTCGCCGACCGGGGCGCCGCCGGTGCACCCGGTCACCCCGGAGCTGTCGTTGGGCGGCTTGCCCGGCACCGCTCGATTCCCTCCTCTCTCGCCGGTCCCGGGCGCGGCGAGAGTGGAGCTCCCTTCAAGCCAATTGCGCCCAGCGATGCAGCAGCCGACCCCTGCCCCAGGCGGCCAACAAGCTGCCAGTGCCACCGCTGGGGTTCCGCAGTATCAGCAGAACGGGACGAGCTACGAGGAGATACTGCAGGGGCTGAATGACGCCATCAAGCCGCCGGAGAATGGAAGCTCCGTCGACGCCAACGGCCAGCAGCAGGAGGAGGCCGACGGTGTCAGTGGTGAGTAGTGCATGCCGTGCGTGAAGCATTTTCCTCACATTTTCTTTTTCAATTAATTCCGTGGATGCATCCCAACTTTAAAGTTGTTTCTTTGTTGTAGAAGAGAACAAAATGGCCACCAGCAACTCATGATTATGATGTGAACCGATAGATTAGTACATGAACCTTTTTGCTCGTGCTTCCAAAATCTCCAATTGTTTTTATCTGGCTAGCTAAATTTCTGCCTTCTTCTTGAAAAGCAAAACAAGATTAGCTAGTTTCGTACACGAGAGTTTATTCTATAGCTTTTGTCAACTTGCTGTGTACAGTACGTCCTAATTAATTAGTGTGTGTGTGGGGTGTGTGGGGGGGGGGGGGGGGGTGTTCCAGTAAAAAAAGAAAAAATGAATTTCTACTGTATATATGTATGAGCAGCAGTGAGGCAAAATCTGAAGGATTGTCAGTAGTGTTTGGAATCTTCTATCGTTCTCCTTTTCATAGTTTTAAGGTTGGTACGCTCGTACTGCAGTCTGTCAGGTACGTACAAGCTACAGAGGCAGGATCTCTGATGTCCTTGCAAGACAGTGACTGCTTTCGATCTTGCTCCATGATTACTTTTCCTTATCTTGCCAAGTACTTTAAAATGCCTTTGTTTCCCTTTCCTCTTTTTCTCTCCCCCTCACTCCCTCCCTATGCACCGCTTTCCTATACACATACCTAATCTATTCTGCTGCCAATTCATGTTTCCGTTTTGCTCTTTCATGATTGCTCGTTACCTCCCGTAGCAACACGTCATGTTCCTTTCATTGCAATTCCGAAATTAAACATAGCCAATACATGTAAACGTGATCATATCTAGCACTACTTTTAGGAGATTTACTAGCCACGCTCATGATCTTGCTAGCCTGCTAGTGTGGAACCGAATCAAATGGGAAATAATTTTAAATACCCCCCATCTTCCAATTCCAACAAGAACGGAATAATTTATGAAAGTCCATGGAAACATCAACACAAATGTTTGTTTACAGAATTTTATTTGAACATTTTTTCTTCCGAATTGATGGCATTATGTTAGCTAGAAATGTTGGATCATGACTTGCTGTTCTAATCTTCAATTGCAGGCGGCAACAATGGATCGGTGGACGCGCTGAAACATGACTTGGACACACTGTTCGGCTTCGCCGTGATGACACCGGCGACGCCGTTCCCCACGGCGGAGCCAGACGCGCTGGACGTCGTTGCAGCTAACAACTCCGGCTGGATCTCGCAGCACAGCAGTGACGAGCAGGACAACTCCATCATCGACCAGGACTGGGGCCTCGACGGCACTTTCCAGTGGAACAGCATGTCCCGCATCTGCTGATTAGAGCCGTGCGAGGATCGAATCGATGCAGCAGCAGCTAGCCACCTCTGTCAGATCAGAATCAGGACTCAAGGCGTTTTTCCATGATTCTGAAAAAGCAGCAGTTAAGAGTTAAGACCAGTGTTTTGTCCACCTTTCGTAATGTCTTTGAAAGTACTTACCTTCTGTTCAGGCACATCGATCAAATTTCGATGTTCCTTCCCCCTGGCTTCCGTCTGGTGATGATGACTCTATCTGAGCCGTACAGTCGAATTGAAATTTGCAAACCATCTAGTACCTTTGCCTGTCTTGTTGATCAATTTCCTGGCCGTGATCGTTGACTGCGGTCTTCTTTCAAGTTTCGCAGTGACCTGTTCAGAAATAGGAACTGGATATATGTGTCCCGAAATAGGACTACGGTCCTCTTTCAACTTTGCTAGCTCGAGCTCCGTACAATGTCATACCACCGTACCAAAAAAACACATATGCGTGCGGATCTCAGAACATTTCCTATCCAGTATAAAAGTTTGAAGGCTGCACGTCCCAGTTAATACGGCCGAAATCAGTGTTCTAATTATTATGCAATAGATATGTGGAGTCGGAAAAATATGTCCCCAGTTGCTGGTAGAAGAGATAGAATCGGGCAACTGGTAATATCTAATAGGCCAGTATGCCCTCAGCAACCGCTAACCCTCAAACTCTTCTATAAATAGCAACACGATACATAATTATCATCGCGTCCGTATTAGTGCAGTTTATGTGTAATTGTGCATGCCAACGATGATTTCACGGTGCACAATATATGTTTAGTGGAAACATAGTACTCCCTCCGATTCAAAAAAAATGTGTCTTAGTTTTGAAATAAGCCCAGTTCAAAATCGCGACACTTATTTTGGATCGGAGGTAGTACTATTTTTTGCGAGTAAATATCACATGACTACTAGCTAGTTTTAGGCATTTGTTATCAGAAAACCACGACTTCTGAAATGTTATCATCTAATCACAACTATTCTCGTAATTTGTTTCAAGAAACCATACATAATATGGCAATCAAACATGATAACCGTTGTTCTAATAGGTGAGACCCACACGTCAGCCTTTACAGCTATAGAGGCTGATGTGTGGGCTCCATCAGTCAGAACGGCGCTTAGCATGCTTGATTCATTAATTGTGGGTTTCTCAAAACAGATTATCAGAATAGTTGTGTCAAGTGATAAAAAAATCTAAAAGTTGTGGTTTTCTGATACCAAATATCCAAAAGTAAGAGTTCTGTGATATTTACCAGAAAAAATTAAAAACTCGCTTGAATTTCGTTTTGAGTAAATATCTAGATTTTGATGATGCTAGTCCTTATTCTCCTTTTTTTTAGGTGTGGCTCTTATTTCTACGTGCGCGAGATTCAAGCAGGGGTTTGGTACTCACAACTCTGTCGTGCAATCAGCACATACCATGCGTGGTGGCTTGCTGCCTCCGGTCTCCCATGATGCAGCGTTGATCGAAGAACAAGGAGCAGTTGGATTGCATGAGCGAGTACCTCTCCATGCTAAATACGTGTTGTCCATTCTTTGCTGCTTGCTTCCTGCCATAAGTTCCTCCCATTCGGAGGTTCCTCTTGTTGTGACTCCTTACTCCTCTCTTCCGGACAGATTTTTTTTGTTTCCTTTTCAAATGCTATTTGTAATAGAAGCTTCTAATGGCTATCCGAGGCTTGTAGCCTGCCAGACAAAAAACCAGGATACTCAACTGGGATCTTGGAATGAATAGGTAGGTGATGCATCAAGTATGGAGGTCGCAAATGATTTAGCAAATGCAATTAAAACATAAGTACTCATCCATGTTCGATTCAGAATAGAAATGTCAAACTATCGACAAATAAATCTGAATAATATGTATAGCACATGGCAATGGCTGAAAATGCATTGATGGATTCTGCCGATGTGCATCCAGTAACCTTAACAAACAACTCTTAACACAATTGATGTCTTTTAGCGTCTAACTGAATAAAATTTGTGCCAATCCAGGAAGTTTGCCTAATTTAGACGATTCTCAGTTCCCTAGTGTAGCCCTGCCAAAGGAAAAATTGCCGTCGATTCTAACAACGGAAGAGGTCTTTTTTGCATCCTACTCAATCTCTAAACTTTTGCTTTTATTAAATTTTAGTTTCCAACTTTTCATTTTACCAACTTTTGTCGACCTTCAATTATTTTTTCCTTTTAAACTTTGCTATAATATATCAACCGTTTATTTCATTAGCCTTTAAATTTTGTTTTAAAGAATATATATATAAAAAACAACAGAGAGGAGAATCACCTCTCGGCCCGGTGACAAGCAAAGGCAGCCTCCCGACGGCACATCGGCCCACAGCGCCCTCTTGGGCGCCGGTGAAGAAGCATGGTTGGTGGGGGATCGGAGGGGCCGCTGTGGTCTGGAACCGTCGGATCTTGCGGCGATTGGCTTGGATCCACCCGATCTCGTGGCGATTGGCTTGGATCCACCGGATCTCGTGGAACGGGCTGGGATCCGCCGGTTCTCGTGGCACTGGCTTCGATCTGTCGGATCTGTGGGCACCAGGCTTGGATCCGCCGGATCTCATGGGCCCGATCTCATGGCGGGAGGCTTGGATCCGCCGGATCTCATGGCGCCAGGCTTGGATCCGCCGGTTCTCGTGGCACGGGCTTCGATCCGTCGGATCTGTGGGCACCAGGCTTGGATACGCCAGATCTCATGGGGGTGAGGTTTGGATCCGCCGGATCTCATGGGCGCGAGGCTTGGATCCGCCGGATCTCATGGGCCCGAGGCTTGGATCCGCCGGATCTCATGGGGCCATGCTTGGATCAGCCGGATCTCATGGCGCGAGGCTTGGATCCGCCGGATCCCATGGCGCCACGCTTGGATCATCCAGATCTCTGGGCACCGGACGTGGACCCGTTGGAGCTCCGGTTGCTTGGCATGGATATGCCGGATCTTGGCGTGGTGAGCTTGGATGCTCATGTTTTTGTTGGCAGCGGCGGATCACAGTGGCAAAGCGCAAGGAGAGGGGGCCGCGGCGACGCGAGGGGAGGCATGCGCAAGGCGGCGCAAGGAGAGGGGGCCGCAGGCTGTGCGAGGGGAGGCGGGCGCAAGACGGCATGAGGAGAAGGGGCCATAGGTGACGGGAGGGGAGGCGGGGGCGCAAGGCCTAGAGGGAGGGGGGGGAGTGTGTGTGTGTGAGAGAGAGAGAGAGGGGGTGTGAAGTGAGAGATAATGGAGGGGGTGGGAGTAGGTTGCGTGTGGGTTAGTCCACATAAAAGAGGCCGGGAAGTCTAGAACTAGAATGTAATTTTATTAATTTTTTAATCTCTACAAATCATGGTTCCTATCACCCACTAAAATATGTTTAGGCATCTATAGATCAACCCGTTATTTGGTGGGCAACCTATCATGTGAAAAACCCCAGCTCACATTGCAAACTGCGCAAACTTCATCAAAAAAGTTCAAACAGTTCTAAAAAAATACATATGTTAGAGAAGTGATGTTTTACATATGTGTGAAATTTCAGATCCAAACTCAATTTCGTTTAGATAGCAGCTAATTTTTTTAAACATGAATAGTGGTCTGATTTTCATCTTGATTTTGCACACATGCATGTAGAGCATCACACCTTAAACATATGATACTTTTGTAGGAGTATTTTGAAACTTTATACATTGTTTTTATAGAGTTTGTACAGTTTGCAATTGCACCGAAGAGGAACTTTCACGGATGCGCTGCCTATTCGGTGTTACAAATGCATAACATGTTGCCTTTGCGATGGCAGACGGCTAACCGTAAGTGAACCTTTCAAGGGTAGTATGGCTGCACGCAGCACACACTCCACTACCAGCCATACTCGTAGCTGCATGGTCTGGCTATGCAATCAACTTAAAACTAACGAGAGACCAAAAGGTAAAAAGACCCCAGCATTTTTTCCTCGAATGAAAAATGAAGAATAGAACATGATAGTCTACAGATGGAAAGCTTACACTGCATGCATCATGTCCAATTGTTGAAGGTTGGTAGGAAAGCCTCTCTAAACATGGGACGGAGAGAGTATTCACCAATGTTTCTTCGTTCACACACTCCAACAAACAAGATCTTCCAAAAAAAAAGATAAATACGAGTATGAACATAATTTTAATTGGCTCAACTAATCATAAGAAAATTATAATACACAATACTGAATACTCAGTTTTCGAAAATACTAGACGTACGATCGACACTTCAAGTTACGATTCCTGTGGGATGCTAATCCTGTGGACTGCAACGAGATAGATACAACGAAAGGGTGACGTGTACATAAAGCTTACAAGGGACTGCACTGAGACTGAGGACGTGTTAGAGCGACGATGCACCAGCTCCCGTCCGATCCGTTTAGGAAGGAGATACACGCGCGCCTAACGGAAAGGCACCATATATAAATGCAAATGCTTTACGTCAAGTTCCAACGATTTTCACCTAGACGGACCCCGCTAGCTGCCACCTTCGCTCGTGCGTAGCGTGCATACGTAATCGATTACCGATAAGCTTTGTGGCGCTGCTGCTGTGCTCATGGATCGGTTCAGATGTGCGGGCTGCCGACACGGTGACATTAGATGCATGGCTTTCCGCGTTGCAGCGCTGAGGATATACCGCAGGCCGGCGGCACGGGCCTTTCCGCGTTCCGACTTCCGACCCGGCCGGCCATTGTGTTTCGTCCAATGGCTACGAGCTCGATCGTCGCGGCAATTATCATAGGCAGCAGCTATTGCAGCGAAAGTTAGTGCTGGAATTAAATGGCCTGAGGAGGAGGCCAAATTGGATTCACCCGAATGGGCAGATTCTTTGAAGAGAAATGCACTTTTTTCGTCTCTCAACTCGTCGGAAAATTCAGTTTTCGTCTCTCAAAAAAAATTCGTATTTTTTTCGTCCCTCAATTTTCAAAACCGGACACTTTTGGTCCATCGTTCCATCCATAGTGGTTTTCCTAACCACGTGTCTGGTTTTCACAGTCTTTTCACTTCTTTTTTTCCAATCAAGATATAAATGATGCAGATGGAGGAGAAGTATAATCAGTGCCTGGACGAGATCCAGAGCACGACGACGGCCAATTTCAACAGCCTCGGCGGTCACAAGATTAAGTGCAAACCGGACACGTGGCTAGACAAACCGTTTCGGATAGCCTTAAGGACTAAAAGTGTCCGGTTTTGAAAGTTGAGAGATGAAAAAATACGAATTGTTTTTGAAGAACGAGAAATGAAATTTCCGACAAGTTGAGGGACAAAAAAGTACTTTTCTCGATTCTTGAAACTTCTTTGTTGCCATCGAGGGGCCGTACTTAACTGAAGACTAATATTTCGTTAGTCACATTAGTGATTTAGGAATATGCATGCCGGTTAGGGTGTGCATTTGGTTATACGGTTTCAATTAATACGATTTGTATACTCTGGTTTATACAGTTTCATATAAATCGGTTATAACTGATCAATTTTGATTCGGTTTCAGTAATAACCAAATTAATCGATCTTGACACGATTTTTTGATCATATACTTCAATTTTCAATGTATAATGTGAAACATCAATTAGCCCAGGCCTTGGCTGTGCACTTGCCAAATGGTAGTATGAGATGTTCACTTGCAAATGGAAATGGCAGCCTACTTGCATATTTTTATTTAGGAATAGACTACTTACAAATTGCGTGCATGTTCTCTGGAGGATCAATCAAATACTCCATGCTCCGTAATAACCAAGCGTTTAATTCCTCGCACCAAAAAATACCAAGCGTTTGATTCCTTGCCTGCTATAAGAGCCGAGCTGGGCCATTCAGCCAAGGTATGGCCCATTGGGCCTCAAAGAGTTTTGGGCAGGTTTACATCGCTGCTTCGGCCGTCAGTTCGGCACAGTCGAGGTAACTCTTTCTGTCTCATATTTAGCCATTTGAAGTGAATTACGATAATTTCCAACCGACTTATGGGTATTATTCCGTTTGGCTAATCAATTTTTTTCTTTTGTGTACGTATTTTTTCATAACAAATTATAAAATAAGTTCAGCACAAGACAAACTAAGCCTAAGTGTCACAACTTTATGTAGATACGCATGACCTACACCATAAATGTGTTTAGATAAATCTTATTTCGAAAGGGAAGGAGTAGTATTTAGATGGACATTACACTACACTTACCAAATCAAACGTTCAACGTGTAGAGAACCGAGCTTGGCTCAGGTGGCTTGCTCGCTCTGCCGTCGTGCAGGCAGCCCGTCTAGGATCGATCCCTGGTTGGGCGATTCCTGCACGTCTCACCGGGAATTTATTCCCTTGTGTTCCTGGTGTCTCTCTCGCGCTTACTGGTTTAATGGGGTAGAGAAAAAACTTAAAACTCATATGCGGATGGGAATTTCGGCTTTCTGTTGGGTTATCTGGAATTGCAGAAATGATGTGGTTTTTAATCGATCTAAAGTTTACAACTTTTTGCAGGTTATCTTCAAAGCTACGCACTGGATCCGTCTTTGAGGTTTCCTGCTTCCTGTGCATCTGCGGTACCAGCTGTAAACAGTATCTCGGGATATCTTTAACCGGGTTGGCTAGCGGTGTACTAGACGCTTTCAATTATAGATTCGTCATGATGAATGTTTTTAGCTTGCTTATTTTTGTATCACGATCGTTTGTCGGTGACTTGTAACACCTACTCTCTATAACTTTGCAATAAAAATGATCGTGTGCATCAATTGATGCAGTGGCCGAGTTTCCACCCCTTTTAGAAAAAAAAGTAGGTAGTAAATCTGTATTGCGCACTAGGAATAGAGTGTGTGAGCGTGAATGAGTTCAGATACTACGTGTACAAGAGAGACCTTAAAAAAGAACCGTTCAACGTGTAAAAGAGACTACTTCCATTTATAGATAGGTCCTACTCCAACATCTCTGTCATGGACAGGACCTGCCGAATGGAGAAAAGAGAGTTACTGTATGTTTCAGACCAAAGGATAAAATCATTGACGTAACCAAAACGGTGACATCAAATCGAGCACGTAGACATGCGTCTTGTACTCCAGGAAAATGCAATTTGCTCGACAGAAATAATGCTCCTTTTAGTCCGTATTAACCTAGAATATATCTTATCAAGTTTCTTTTTGTTTCATTTTCTGTGCCCTTCACTGAAAAGTGTTCGTCTTTCAGACTTTGAATCCTGGTAGCCGGGCACCAGGGAATAGGGCATCTCCGAGGACGGCCTCTATTTTCTCGCTATTTGTCCATTTAAGTGGGACATGGACAAATAATGGAACAGAGTGCTCAAGGTAGTGATACAAAATTAAACCGGTTTATTCTCAAACTCCAGTGCTTATTTCTATACTAGAGGTGACTAATTAAATACCTGTCCTATAGAACACAAAAGCCAGTTTATTTTGTGCAAGCACCTTCCTAAAAACACCTTGCATTGAAGATGCTCTTAGGACCTCCAAAAATCTATTCGTTCAAAACTGTCAACCGTCCCGTTCATTTCCTAGATATGATGGTGAAATAAGGGCGTGCGCTGCCCGTCTCCTTGGAAAAAATAAAAAGGGTACAGATGCCTTACAATACTAAAATGACATATGGAATATGTATAATAGGACTAGAAAGTCATTTCACTCATGAGAGAGTCAACTTCAGATGCGTTTCTCATTCTCTCTTGATAGAAAGCATTCCACAGTACCTCCTTGTACTCTCATTACAAATTTCTCTAGCCATTGTTAGAAAAACGCTATGTTGTCTTCTACACACACACACCGGCCCAATACCGTTGCCACGAACTAAAAAGTGATCGCAGATCAGTAATTCATACCAGCTTATGCTATCAAGGGAATGGTTTGAAGCTATTCTATATGGAGTGCATAACCAAACTTCAATATAATAACCAAGTGCATAAAATTTGAACCATATGATGTCTTATGTATATATTATTTCCAACAGAAATGGTGTATAGCCAAACTGAAATTCTAGTAACAAGGCCTGTAGGCTTAAATGTCGGTAGAACCGTTCAGGACCATCATCACTATAAGGTACTGTCAATATATCTACAGTGTTCGCATAAGAACTTTAATCTGATCTGTGTACCAACAGAATAACTTCCCCTTTTGCCAAAAAAAAAACACAGTCAAGTGTAACTTCGTAAGCTTACCTTGATATACAACAACAATACAAGGACCTATGAATCAGTATAACAAGCTAAGATTGCAAGAGCGAACCCATCAAAGGGCAGAAGGAATCAGAACTACAAACCTTTCCAAGAAATCCAATGCATGGTGCTGGCCATTTCACTATATCCGTGATCTAGTTTACACCTTAAGAATCACAAATTCTCCTTGATGAAGTCGAGATTGAGTGTATCGCGAACAATAAGGAAAATGCCAACCATGAGTACCAACAATATCCCCGATGACATGATTCTCTGCTCAATTTCACGGGGTATCTTCTGCCCACCACGGGCCGCCTCCAGAAGGATCAACGCCAATGTCCCGCCATCTAAAGCTGGCAACGGCAACAAGTTTATTGCTGCAAGGTTGAGGTTAATTACCGCCGCGAACTGAAACAAGCCGTCCGCACTTGATCTGGCCACCTCCGCCCCGACAGCGATTATGGCAACAGGACCTGAGACCTTCTCCGCCGTCTGCGAGAAGTTGAGAAACGTCTGCTTGAGCCCTTCGAGGACCGTCCCGCCCAACGCCGTGTACTCGCGCACGGCGAGGACAGTGGCCTCGGACAGGTTCCTCGGGTGGACGCGCGTGACCCGGAAGTTTGGGGAGAGCTGCACGCCAATGCGTCCAGTCCCATCGGCGCTCGTGTCCGGCACGATGGTGAGGTCAAGCGACTGCCTGTCTGATGCCCCAGGCCCGGTTCTTGAGACGGTAACGAGGACCTTCTTATTTGGACTGGCTTTGATGAGGTCGACGAGGGCGGGCACGGACGGGTCTGGCGCGGCGCCGGGGACCGCGAGGATGACATCCCCGGGGAGCAGGCCTGCGCGGGCGGCCGCGGAGCCGGAAATTACATCGGGGACGAGGACGCCGGTGAGCAGCGCCTGGACAGGGACGCCGACGGTGAGAGCCTGGGTGTAGACGATGAGGAAGGCGAAGATGAGGTTGGCGATGACGCCGGCGGAGACGACGAGGAGGCGGTCGGGGACGGGGCGGTTCCGGAGGAGGTCGGGGTCGTCGGGCGCGAAGCCGGAGTCCGGGTCGTCGTCGGGGAAGCCGACGTAGCCCCCGAGCGGGATGGCCCGGAGCGCGTACTCGACGGGGCCAAGGCGGAAGCGGGCGAGGGCCGGGCCGAAGCCGACGGAGAACTGCGAGACGTGGATCCCGCGGGAGGTGGCGGCGACGAAGTGGCCGGATTCGTGGACCAGCACGATGGAAGCAAGGACGGAGGCAGCGGACGCGACGGACTCTACGCTCGCGAGGAGGTCCGACGGGGAAGCGGCGGCGGTGGAGAAGGGCTTGGAGTGGCGGTGGCGGCGGATGAGTGGGAGTGGTGCGGCGGATGAGGGGGAGTGGGAGTGGAAGGGGCGGCACGGGGACGGGGGATTGGAGATGTGGGCGGTGGTAATCATGGTGGGAGGGGAGGAAGGGGGAGGAGGAGGAGTGGATAATCTGGCATTCTCGGGAGTTTGAGTTGAGCGGTGTTGGCCGGTTTGTTGGGCCTCTGGCCTCTGCTGCCAGCGACGCGGGTGTACATGTGGTGTGGATGATAAGCGGGTGACGGACCACGGAGACGGACGCACCAAAACACGGTGGTGCTCTCTTTACCGTCAGGACTCGGGAGCGTTCATGCTTTTGCCGGTTCCAGAGCGAGGATTTCCACTTTCACAGAGTCTATTCAACAACCGAAAAAAGAGATAATTGCACAGAACATTCAATTACCTTTTCTGGATGTACACATTATACCCAACTTGCAAGTACCGCGGTTCCAAAACTTGTTAAACACGCAGCAAAATGCTGTGGAGGCGAGATGTGCCTTCATTATCCAAGCCATTACGAGACAAAGACGACGTCCACAGACATGTTGCAACTGACCTTCCTCAAGCAAGATATCTATTACTGTATTGAATTTCTTCCACACATATATACGTCGTGAGAACACACTGCATCTGTTTACACGCAGAATCAGTATCTCTGCCTAGCCTATATCTCGCTGAGCTGTTTTATGTTGATAGGGAAGATGAATGGAGCGGATCCGTCGAACGCCGTGCTGGTGAGCTTCTGCGCGGTGGCCTCCGTCGGGTGGTAGAAGTCCCAGAAGACGTGGTCTGACCGGTTGGCACAGTAGTTGCTGAGCGGGGTGCAGGCGATCTTTGCGTTCATGTCTCCCAAACCACAGCACGCCGCTTTCGCCTCAGCAAAACCTGGATCATCACGAGCTAGCTAGAGTCAAGAAGGCTGTCCGATGGAGTATACATCCCCTTATATATTACCGGTAGGTTCCTATGTGTATTTTACCGTATGCGGCAGGTTGGTTGATGTATCGGAGCAGCGCGGCGGTGGAGTCGAAGAGCGCGTAATGCAGGTCCGGGTGCCGCGTGCTCATGCCACTCAGCACGGCCTCAGCCCCCTTGTTGTACTGCACCGACATGGTGTTCGCCAGGGCGCTGCAGTCCTTGCTGGAGCTCAGTTCCCGCAGAGACGGGCAGCACCCCACCGGCCCAGTCCCAAGAAACAGAACCTTGCGAGCCCCAAGATTGTACAGACTCTGCATATTCATCCATCCAAAGATTTGTCAGGACTCACTGACTCAGTGCCACAATATATCTCGGACTCCAACAGATGGAGCCCAACAAGTCTTTGGAGGGAACATATATATGTTACCTGCAGTTGGCCCGTGAGGGACCGGATGAGCGTGTCCACGAACTGCTGAGAGGGGTTCTGGGCCCTGGCGGTAGCGGTGTTGGCCTTGGCGTAGTGGATGATGTCGTTGCTGCCGATGGTGATGGCGAAGATGGACTTAGCCAGGTGGCTCATGGCCTGGTCCTGGCCCAGGCTCCGTGCTAGCGACGCGTACACGCCGGAGTAGTACTCGATCTGCTTGTCGAACGTGATGCACTGATCCTGTACGTGCAAGATTCCATTCATTTCACACGTCAGTTCCTGAGATCTGCTAACTGGAATATGACCATTCGCACGGCATCAGATAAACTAGCTAGCTATACCTTGTTTGTGGAGTTGGAGACTCCCGACCCACCGGAAGCGAAGTTGACGCCGTTCGCGTAGTTGGCGTTGCTGCTTGAGGATATGGCGAGGTACGGTGGGGACGTCGCCAGTCCGAGGTTCTCGGCTGCATGCATACATATCAAGATGTAATCAAGATTTTGGACTGTTGACTCATGTAGAAATTTAACGGACCCCAGGTTCAATTACATGCATGTTAGTTCTGGAAGTCTTTGATTGTGTGCAAAGCAACTTCCGAGTTCAATTAATAAATTTTGCAGATTTTTCGTATGTGGTACTCCAGCCTAGCGATACCTAAAGTTACAGAAACTCTATCTGAAAGAGGAAATTTTGGCAGTCGACATAAAACTTGGAGAAGACCTGTACGCGTCGTCCCTATTATAGCCCTCTACTTTTTTTTTGCGAAATATATTATAACCCTCTATTATAATTGCAAGAACGTACACCATACGTGCCAATCTGATCCCTCCGAAGGAAAAATGTAGGATGGATCCAAATTTGTGTTCACTGGCCCGAAATTACCAATTGGGAGTACTGGAAAGCTATGTTTCTGTTTCTTTGGACGAAAGACATTACCAGACGAAAACAATGATATAGAAGAATCTTTCCTTATGGCTGTCAAATCTGTACGTATGCAGTGAATTTGCCTATCAATCTACGTTGTCTCCAGCTAGCAAAAGCTAGTAGCTCCAAACTGGCAACGTGATATTGTTTTTCTCAAAATTAAATGGTATGTAAACATTCCACGACATAATGAGCAGGACAAATTGGATGATGCTTTATCCATGACAAATTAAGCGTGTGCTCACTTACTAAGATCTGTTTAACAGACGTAGCTTATGCTGTTCCCACGGTGCCATGCATACAAACAAGGAAGTTCTCTCTCCATTCGTGAATTGGCAATGCCTTATGCATTGGCATGGTCTTTATGATACACATGGCATGGTCTTTATGATAGACATCTGATTGAGTCTTGTATTAGAGTATGTTCAAAATGGCCGCGCGCGCGATAGTACTAACAGAAGGTTAATTAATTAAGTATGCACCGAGGCAGAATGATTGACGAAAATACGCACCGAGGAAGTCTGCGGAGTTCTTGCCATTGCTGAAGCGGCCGGTGGCCTTGCCCCCTGGGTAGTCCATGCCGTTGTGGGAGAAGTCCGCCTTGAGCAGCGTCAGCAGGTGGTTGTTGTTCCCGACGTCGGCGAGCGAGTCACCGAACACGTACAACGCCGGCACGGACGCCGAGGCCGCCGCCGTTGCCAAGAGGAACAAAGCAGCCATGAAGGCCACCATAGGCACGGAGCGACAAGGTACTACACCATTGCCACCCATTGCTCAAATTATCAAGTGTTATATGGACTGATCGTGCTGATCTTCTTACTCCAATCTGTAAGGCGGTACACAATGAATTCAACCGGTTTGTTGGGCGGCGATTTATAGGCCGTGCCTGCGGGGTGAAGCGTGCTACTGCTGCTGTGTGATACAAAATATTAAGCTAGGTGTGTACCGAGAAGAGCGCCGGAGAGAGGAGCTAGTGGCGTACGTTGTTGTGTATGGCAGCTTGCGTGGGTTGTGCGGTGTGGAGAATACGGCATGTCAATGGCATAGCGACCGAGTCGACCATCGAGCGTATAGCATGGGACGAGTCTCCCTGCGGTCCTCTTCGATGATTTGGCGTACGCGCGCCTCTCTCTTGATCTCGATCGGGTAAGTGTTCATATGTATGATGTAGGCCTGGCGCGACGGCGGCCAAATGCGTTCTGGCTCGCCATTTTTTGTCTATTTTATATTTTGACTTACACTTTAACTTAATATTTTTAAATCCATCTATTTCGATTATTAATTTATTTGGCAACTGGTTTAATGGGTTAGATAAAAAAAATAAGGCTCATATTCGAATGGGAGTTTCGGCCTTCTGTTGGGCTATCTGTAACTGCAGAAATGATATTGTTTTTAATAGAACCAGAGTTCCACATTTTTGGCAGGTCGTTTTCAGGGCTACCATTGGATCCGACTTTGGGCTTTCCTGATTCCTACGGATCTGCGGGAGCCTTTGGTTACTCAATGCAACCGACTAGAGATGATCGCTCTGGATATCTTCAACCAGGCTGGCTGGTGGTGTACTAGACGCCTATATGCATAATTTCGTCTTGTTTGAGCTATTTTGTTGACTTGACTTTGACTTTGTATCGACTATCGTCTATCACTGATCAGTGAATTGTATGACTTTTGATCACTTTGCAATAAAAATGGCCGTGTGCATCAATTGATGCGGAGGCCGGGGATCGTTTCCCTATTCGAAAAAAAATATTAGATTAAATCTTAATAATTTAATATTAAATTGAGTTGTTACAAGAGTTTGTGTTTTGAAAGTTATTTTCAAAACAATTGTGAATAGTTTCAAATTTTAAAAATTTAGAAAACTAAAAGTTCAGGAAAATTGCGAAAACTACAAGTTAAGAGAAGTCTTGAAAAGTAACCAAAAGTCAGAAAAACTGAGAGTAGCAAAAATAAGGTGCATGTAGGGAGCTTAGCTTGCGGTGCTTCGTCAACTAGTTAACCCCTAATTTACATCAGAAGTCATACTTATTATTTTAGAGCTAAATACTAATATTATAAGATGCATATTTGTGTCTAAAATAAACTTCTGGTTTTCACAATAAGTCCCTGGAGGCCCAAAGGCCCCATACTGCACCATGCCATCTCTGACATGCACACATGGTAGGTTGATCATTGCCACATAGGCAATATTTTACGAAACATTACCTAAAAGCCCCTTCGCTAATTCGTACGGGGCGTGGCGGCTAGTATTATTCCTCACGGATCGCCCCTCCCGAAGCACAGCATGGCACTATTTGGTGCTCGAAGGATATTGTCTCAATAAATTACGATATCGCAACGCTATATATTTTTATAATTGAATAGTCCAATAACTAATTCAATGTATTGTATTTTTGTGCCTGCGAAAACTACACCCTGCATGCGTCCGGTTATATAAAAGTTTGTCTAAATTACCCAAGATGTGGTAAAGAAAGGTCTAGCAGATGCTGGCACATGCACATTTGATTGCCGTCCTACTAGTTTACAAATGACTGTCCAATCAATAGTTATTCCCCCGAAACAAAAAAATAATAATAACAATCAATAGAAATCCTATTGATAAGAGTACAAATCATTTTCCATGGATTCATGAATATCGGCAATGCACTCCTAAGTGGCACTTATCAGCTGCCGAACATTCATCGGCGTAGCCAATGGTGCTGGCCCGTCGAAGGCAAGTGCCATCAGCTTCTGCGCAGTAATCTCCGTGGGATGTACGAAGTCCCAGAATATGTGGTTGGTGCGGTTCTCGCACAGGCTGCTTACGGGAGTGCAGCTAAACATGGCGTTCTTCTTTCCTAGCCCGCAGCACGCCCTATCGACCACAGCATAACCTATCACGGAAAGAGACAAGCCCAGATTCAATTCGTTAGATGTCTATATGATTAGCAGTGCTGTATAAAATTACAAGGAAGTAAATCTTGCCAAGAAAAAGAGGAGAATTAATATTGATGGCTCCAGTATGTTGATATGTACCGTTTGCTTTTGGTTCCTTGATGTAGTCGAGCAAGGCAGTGGATCCGTCGAAAAAGGAGTAGCGCATGTCCGGGTGCCGCGCCCTCATATCACGGAGGCGGGCGGCCACCTCGACGTTGTACTGAGCTGACAATTCGTTTGCTTCGGCGTGGCATTCCTTCCTGGGGGTCCCCTTCCGCAGCACCGGACAGCACCCAAGCGGCGCCGCTCCAACAACGAACAGCTTGCGCATCCCAAGGGCGTACATCCTCTGAGAAACTCAACACGAATTCGTGTCGTGTTAATCCCAGCACAGGCAAAAATATGTTGAAAAATGCAACACTGAACCAAGAAGTTTCCATACCTCCAGTTGGCCTTCCAGGGACTGAGCCAACGAGGCGATGAACTGCTCAGGAGACGGACGATACCTGAAAAACCTTAGGAAACGCACCAGGCGGCTTGCTCCACGGACGTAGTTAAGTATGTCGTTGCCACCGATGGCAACGGTGAAAATCGATTTGGCCAAACGGGCCAAAGTCATATTTTGACCGAGCTGATTGACCAATGCTTTATACACCCCAGAGTAGTGTTGATCAATTTGCTGATCGAAGCTAATGCACTGGCCCTGTAGATGGATGCAAATAACATTTATGGAAGAAGTTAGTCGACCTGAATGGGTCATTGAGTAGTTTGGCGCCTCCGAATCCCCGTTTTACCTTGTTCGTTTCACTTGATACCCCTGCACCTCCTGAAGCAAAGTTGACACCGCTCGGATATATGAACCTGTTGCTTGGGTTGTTGCGGATGGACATATACGGAGGGGGAGTGCTGGCCAGGTTGAGATGTTCGGCTGCAATTTTGAACGAGCCATAATTATGTTGTTTTTTAGAAAACAAAAATCGTGCATACTGCCTATTACTGCAAACAATCGGCCGACTAATTTTTTTTGGAAAAATAGGGGGTAGCAATAGAATAATCATGTACTGCAAAGAATCGATCCACCCATTCAAATGTGAACTTAAATTTCGTGTAAGATAGAGACCATCGGCTAGGAAATGATCTGAAATTTAATTCCTGATACAAGCTAAGCTAATATAACCTACACTTGACCGACATGTCCGATGTAAACGTTGATTAACCACCCGACTCACAACATAAACTTGATTTGAATGGTTCTCTCACGCTCAAAACATGACTTGACTCTGTATACTTATGTACTTCTAGATGCAGTAAGACTGGTTCAAAAAATTCTACTGCATGATTATTGGGTAGATTAATCATGTCTTTCTACCAATGATGCTCATGGTCCAAACTTTATCATTTGAGTGTATAATTTTTATCATGTATAAACATAACATGTCAACCCTTACAATGCAATTTTTTTACGGAACCTCGTCAAGAGGGCAGGGTGCTCTTGCATTTCATTAAGAAAAATATAATGGTTCCATTTATAAGAGAAACCGAGCCGAAAACCGAATAATGCACAGCTTATTCAAATAAAAGCCGCCAAACAAGTGACAACTGTAAAAGCGAACTGCCGCGCATTCCAACGACATTGGACAGGGAACGACTACTTACGCCAGAAGATGGTAGGCAGAGCCGGGTTTCTCCGACGACCGGAGCGAAGAAGAGGTCACCCCGACAAGCAGCGGCGGAGCCAGGAACTAACTTAGACCAGGGCTATCATAGTGCATGTGGTTAAGCAATAGTAATTAAGGAGGACAAGCCCCATGCCAAACATCAATTATCACAATTTTCCAAAGGAAAAAAACCCAAGCCCCAGGCCTTGGCCCACCTTGCCTGGGGCTTGTCTCCGCCTATGCCGACAAGTACACTCGCGTATCCACGAGCCGGCGCTAATCGAAGCTGCACTCTCTGGCCAAGCCCCATCCAGAGTCACCGCATCACATCCACCCCCGTCACACGAGAGATCCAAAGTTCAAAAAACCGGATCTGAGCTTTCGCCTGAAGACACCTCAAATGCCAAGGATACAGTAGGTTGGAATAGAGATGCACCGCGACGACTTCAACAAGGAATAACGACGTTCGGAAATGTCGTCGTCCCCGTAGGCCTAACCAGAACCCCCTCCACCACCGCTGCATGGCGCCGCCGACGCCTCAGAGCCCGACGCCCCCCGGCTGGAACGCCCCAAAAGTAGCAACGAACCTGATGCCCGCATGACGCGCCTAGCAAATTCGTCGCCCCATCCACCTCGCCGGCCCACTCTCGCTACGTGATCCCGCACCCCACCTGCCCTCGCCATGGCTGTCCGCGCTTGCCGGACGCGCGACACCAGCAGGCCCCAGCCCGCCCCAGCAGATCGGGATACAGACCCAGATCCGCGCGCGCGGAGCAAGCGCCGCCCCAAAGAAGGGGCCACCGGAAGGGGATCCTGCCGCTCCGCCACCTTGCTGGCCTCGCGAGCCACGCCTCCAACCACCACCATCACGCAACGCTCCGTCCACCTTGCCAACTCCCTCCGGCCAACTCCAGGTCGTGCCGCCGGCCGCGCGCCTCCATGGATCTGAGCGCGCCCGTGCCCTCCAAGGCGCATGGGAGGGGAATGCCCCGCCGCCGCCGTCGTTGCAGGCTCCACCTCGTTGTTCCACACACCCAAAGAAGTAATTCGACAACGCTCTAAGAATAAAACAGTACGTTGTTGATTATGGTGAATACGTGACTCAAGCCAACTTCGTGGTTGTTACTTTCTTATTTTGAGAAGGATTATAGGTTCATTATACTCCCTCCAGCTCACCTTATGTGACTCAAATTTATCTAAATATGGGTGTATTTATATACTAAAATACGTTTAGATACATGTAATATTTCGACACTTGGTATGGGACGGAGGGGGCATAAGATGCAACGAGATGTCATTCATGTGCAACACGATATGTACAATATTTTGACACTGTTGTACGTATACAAGGGTGTACAAAGCCTTTTTCCTTTGGAAAATCCCAAGTCAGGTATCACAAAAATATATATTGAAGAATATATTGTCCACTCAATTACCTAAGTCAAGGTAACACCATAATTCATATTGAAGAATTTAATTGTGCACTTAATTATGGAAAATGAGACGACAACTAGATACAAAAGCCACTAAGCCTCCACCACTCGCAATAGCGACTGAAACCACCGATAATCCCACTATCGAACATCTTGCTCCAAATCTGGCACACTGTAACACTCCAGATCAAATTTTTGCTCAATGCCAACGCAGCAGCAGGGCAGACTCACATGTCATAGCACCTCTCTTCCACTTCCATCCTCGTTTCGTGTGGAAGGGTCTGTAATTTAGCAATGTGAGACTAATCCTAATAGAAACTACACATCTTTTTTTTTTTGGCCGAAACTGAAATGGATAGAGTATTACACACATGCCGTAGCATGTCAAAGGCCAACGAACCAGTCATGCAAATCTGACGAGGTTACGGAGAAGTAGATGGTGGCGATCTATGGGATGATCAGGTTGATGGGATTAGAAAAAATTGGAGTAAAGTTTGCTGAAAGATTTGTGCGTACGAGGTGAGGTGAGGTGGAAAAATCATAGGAGTCTCAGGTGGCCAAGGATGTGCACAGCACGACTTTGTTGTGCAGGAAGTTTCTTCATAACTACTTGGTCAACGCTACTTCATTGATCAAAATAATTCAAGCTATAATTAGATTTAGTCAGAGATGGCACGCATGTTACAAAATGAGCAGCACATGCCGTCATGGACGCTCAGACATCCTCGCTAATATTTCTGCACTCTGACTGCGCGCGATAAATCTAAATACCTAAACATTGCATAATGCAGAAATGTAAATTCCCCTTCAAATAATGCCGAGATATATGCAGAACTAGATTCAAATATAAAGCGTCTCCCTTATTAAGAACGGGTTTGCTATTAAAAAAGAGCAAGATTATTCAAATGTACTACGCGCACTCAAGTTAAAACTGAACGAATGAGGCAACGCATAACCCATGAGCATATATATATAACGCACCGAGGAAGTCGACGAAGTTCTTGCCGTTGCTGAACCTGCCGGTGGCCTTGTTCCCACGGCCGTAATCGACGCCGTTGTGCGGGAAGTCTGCCCTGAGCAGCGTCACCAGGTGGTTGTTGTTCCCGTTGTCCGCCTGGGAATCGCCGAGCACGTACAGCGCCGGAACCAAGCCCTCGGCCGCCGCCTCGTGCACGCACAGCCAACAACAAGCCAGGAAGAGAATGCAGCTAGACAGGGCACGGCAGATGGCCATCCCATTGGAAGAAACCATCTTGCCGTGCGTCAAGAGACAGTACGCAGCTCTCGACAATGCCTCTGTTCTCGTTTATATAGAGAGATTGTGAGAACACACTCGCGTCCTCGTTGGCAGTTAACGTAAGCTAGCCACGTACGTACATGTGCCTAAACCATGGCATTCATTCATGGCCTCCAACTATGGATTAGATTCTTTACGCGAGTAGCATTTTCAATTGGCGCGCAACTCTGTACCTCGGAAGTTCTCTCCAGCGTGTTCACGTTGCGGCATCTGCATGTCAACGCTCGAAACGTATTTCTCGCAGAAAAGAAGGAAGTTGCACATCATGAGGTCGTTGATGGAGGTTAAAGAAAGTTTATGTTTGAGTATACTAATGCTGCGTTAATGCACTGCATATGGTAAATTAGAAAAAGAATAAACTACATTCGAGGTGCTAATTCGTTTTTAAATGTGCCAAGTTAGTTACTGATCCAAAATTCTTGAATCAAATTTGTCAAAATATGATGTATCTATTCTTAAAAAACGTCTAGATACATGTAATATTTTGACAAAAATTTAGGATCGGAGGGAGTACTAAATTTTGAAAATGCATTTGTGGGTCCTGATTATTTTTAAGTTGTTAACCACAGGTCCTAAGTGTACTTCTCCTCGTCTGACCATGTACAAGGCAGCACAAGAAGAGAAGGTTGTCAATGGTTGCGCATACGACAGGAGAACATCACAGAAGAAAGTTCACAAGATCTAAAAAGTGAGTACACACATCGCAGTCACCGAAATCGCTAGGCAAATTTTTTTTCGCAATGTAGCACCAAACAAGGGGCCATGCCATCACTAGCACTGAGCCCTCGAGTACTCAACATCAGAAGCACGATAGAATTCTACAGGAATTGGGGAGAGTACACAAGGACAAGATAAGACTTCAGCTCCTCGATCACACACAGAAAGATTACACACATTGTGCCGCTGATGAACTTATCTCCACCCAAAGGGTGGTTATGTGCCTTGAGGGGAGTGTAAAAGAAGGGCGCGCACTAAACAACAAGATGATAATAGAGGCAACCGAGTAGCGGTAAGGTAGAAACTTTGGAGGAGCTAACTAGGAGTGAAGAAGAGAGTTGGAATGCAACCTCGACTACAAATCACGAACAATTAAAGAAGCACCTTCAAGTAGGTAATAGCACAGGAGCACCACTGCCGTCAATCTGGCAAGCTAGATAAAGGGTTTCCCTTGAACTCATTGATGCGTGCGAGCAATAATCCAAAGGCAATGCTCCCTGAGGAGGTGGGCGGCGCCCTCAAACAGTCAGACATCGTCACATTATTGGCACATAGACCTTACATTTCTCCGGGAATTTTGAAAGACGAGGACCTACTCTAGCATATCGGAAGCGAGAAGATAGCCGAACCATATCAGGATGTTCGTGAATCGTGCGACACACATCATGCAATAGAAGAGGACACAACTCCGTAGCAGTGCAGAACGAACGGATCCGGGTACCCTAGCAGGGAAAGGAGCTCCATGGACTCCTGCACCCTCACACCGATGGAGATAGGTGACGGGGGTAGAGGGGAGGTTGGTGGAGCCCCGACTAACAACGGAGGTCACCACACGAAGAGGGACACGTGAGTGGCATGAGAGTCGGGTGCTAAAGGACCGCGTCGAGAGAGGTTGTCAGAGGTGAACTCTGGATCTGAGGAAGGGCTCAAAATGGTTGGTATCATATATACAATCTATCCCCACTAAGTACTTTCCCGGCCCATGCACCTTGTTTGATCTGTGGACGAGCTCTCTACCGCCCCTCTCATCGGCAGCCTCTCGTGACTTAGCCTGGTGGTGATCTAGGGCACCAGTATGGTATCTCCCCCAAGCCTCCCGGAGGGGACGATGTGAGGGCCATTCCTCTACAATGTTGCACGTGAATCAGAAGGCGTGCTTCTCGGAAAAAAAAAGAATCGGAAGGCGTGTAATAAGTCAGCGGGGAGGCAATATTTTAGACTACTTTCTCTCCCTATATTTTTCATATTTGAATACAGTCTTGTTTAGCATTTTAAACGGCTACAAAAACCATCACAATTCCAGCTCTGCACTAGCTTGTAAGAGAGAGCACGGCAGGCAGCATGTACTGTTGTCTTCTTTCTAGAGGCACCATTACTCCGATTATTATCTGATTTTGGAACCCAGGCCTATGGAACATTTCCCAGTTCGTTATGAACATTTTCGTCTGTGACCGTACACGACTATACTGTCATGAGATTCAGCGACGACGACTGCACCTTATGGCAGAGCAAGCTCTGTTCTTCAATCTGCACCACAATTTGTTATAAACAAATTCAAGAAGTTATTGATTAAGAAGCAGTGCATACGTACAATTCCACGTAAATGATAAATCAAACCTACCTGAAGTGCAGAGACCCGGCCGAGCAGCTCAAGGCACTCCTGTAACAGAGCTCGCTCTTCACTCGCCACACGCACCAGCTGCGACATTAGCACTGCTGTATCTTGAGCCTGAAGTATAATGTATCATGGAGAGATTTCCGTGAAGGGATTAGTTCAGTAAAAATACAGAGATGATACTCCTTTGATTCCTTTGGAAAACAATAATTCTTTCTCTAGTTTTATTTACCACGGGGTTAAATGAGCGAACTGATATCCTTGCCGTCATTGCGAGCTCGAACATTTGCTCGAGTATGGATGCCATTGCCGGCAGGGATACCTGTACATGGATTCAGTTAGCTGATGTTACATGTATGCGGCAAGTAGATGCGCGCCATATGTACCTTAATTTGGTGCCCATCTGAACGTAACAGTACTGGCTAAATAGTTATCTGACAGAAACCAGAAACTTTCAGCCCAAGTCCAAACATGCATACCTTTGCACCATTGGTAAGAGGAAGCCTGCAAACGGCTGCCTTAGCGGAATCCACCGTGGAGTCCAAAGCAAAGGCATGCTTCTTCTCAAGCTGCCCCCAGCTCTCCAAATCCCTCACCTGTAGGATTGTCCATTAATTCAATGATTGGTGCACCATGTAACAAAACTTTGAACATTTCGACAGCAAATTTATTAGATCGAGAACAGACGGACATCGAATCAGGGGAAATTAGAGTATACAATACCTGAGAAGAAAGTATGGCGTTCAGCTTAATCTTTAGCTTCTCCTTCTCGATCTGCACTCGCTTCCTTGCAACCTTTCCTCTTAGCTCTGACACGCTGGCCCATGTACCCATCAACTGAACCTACGATAAAGTAAAAAACAAATACGTGTTTAGGGGATTATCATTTGCATTTCACGATCAAATCGACGTATATATACCTCGGCGTTGGCCAGCTTGTTCTTGCACGCGGTGTCTGCCTTGGCATTCACCAAGCGCCAGCGCAAAACCTGACAATGCATCATCCTCATCTGATGTCCTGCCTCGCCTACTCCGCCGCTCCGTGGCACCGGCGAGGACGACGACACGGTGGCCGCAGTCGTGGGAACGTAAGCGTCGGAGTCCGTGCCCGTCTTCCTCCGGTTGAAGAGATGGCCCCAACCCATGCTTAGCAAGCTCTTCTTGCTCTTGGGCTCCGGCACCGTGGCCAGCGTCTTCAAGGGCGAGCTGCTCCGCCGGCCCGGCGAGAGCGCCCACTGCGTGTTGCTGGACCCGAGCAGACGGACCGAGCTCGTGCGCCCGATCATCGGCGAGCTCGGTTTGGGGATCGCCGACCTCGTGGTCGTGGTGATCGATCCCCTGGAGGCCTCGCTGCACTCGGACCCGGAGCTGGCGGCGTCGGCGCGGGCGTCCAGCGCGGCCCCGTTGAGCCTGCGGAGGTCGGACGGCGCGACGCGGCCTGGCGTGAGCGTGACCCCGGCCGGTTTCGTGGACGGGAGGAAGCGCATGGAGCGCCCGAACGCGTGGGACTTGCCGGACGACCTGCCGATCTTCCTTTCGTCGGCGTCGGCATCCGCGGCATCGGCGTCGGCGAAGCGCCGGAGCTCGGTGCAGCTGCGCTGGCGGGAGAGCGACTGGAGCGACTCGTCCATGGTCGCGTCGTTGGTGAGGTGGTCGGCAAGTGTGGCTACGGCTGCCGCGGGCGAGGGCGACGGAGCAGGAGAAGCAGCCTTCTTCTTGGAATTGCTGGAGGAGGAAGGCCATAGGGAGCGGCCGACGCCGGTGCCTGTGGCCTGTTCTTCGAGTTCGGAGCGGGAAGAAACGGATCGTCGGGAGCTGTGGCGCGCGGGCGAGAGCGCCGCGGTGGGGAGTAGTGCCGACGACCGGGATGGCAGCAGGTCCGTGCTGCCGGGGGAGGAGGCCCACCGTCTCGACGACGACATGGCCGCGCGCGCCGGCCTCAGTGTGCCAAGATAATGACGTTCGCCACGTACGTGCTGGCCGGTGCCGGTGAAGTGGTAGCCCCCGGTAAGTGATGGATACATGGGTTATGTACGCATGGATGCGCACAAGATTAGAGTAGCGACGGCCGGCCGGCAGGCACGTAGCGATCTGAACAGAGCGATGCCGGCCGCCCGACGCTGCGCGCGACCCGTGCGAACGAGTCCGCGAGCTAGGTTTGCCGCCGTGCAGGACAGAGTCGGATGCGTGAGAGACAAATGGAAAAGTCTGCACAAAATTAATCTATGCTTACTACTCATCCTGGATAATATTGTGGTTTTAACAACGGGTCGGCAATTTTAATGTAGAAAATTCGGTTTCTACTCTCGACAGACCGATAAGACCGATGAATGAGTAGGTTGTTTTGGAAGGGCTAGTGATCGGGCAATCGATCCGGCCCTAGCCTCCTATCGGACTCCTCCATTACTGTTGGATCAGTTTGTTCAAATTTTGATGAATTATATTAGTAGAAACTTTCGAGACTAAAATCTAACTGATCTTTACTGACGTCTGTTTCCATTAAACTGCCGGATTTACTGCATGCACGGATTACTCTCCTGGTTTGTTCATCCTCGACGCAAGGGCTGATTTTGGTTTCCAAATTAAAGAAAACTTGTTTCCAATCCTGATGATTTTTTGCTTCCTGTACTGTTAAACATTGTGGTTCGGCCGGCTAGAGAAATTGTTTCCACGTCAATACGAGGTTGTTTTGCGAAATCCCTCTCTAGCGCCCGTCGGCGCTTTTTCTTTTTTTCTTTTCTTTCCGTGCCGTTTCTTTTTCTCCCGTTTCCGATAGCCAAAATATCTCCCCCAATTATGTTATCTCCAACAAAGGGCACTAAGTAGGAACTTATATTCTCTTTCCTACATTTTGGGGTCAGGTGGAACCAAAAGTTAAAAAGATGGTTTTTTCTGCGAGATTAGAAAAGATGATGACAGTAGGCCTGCTCGGAAAGAAAAAACGAGAGATGAGATTAGGATGGAGAGAAAAGTGATGACATGAACATATGTATCCATGCCCTATTGAAGATGCCCTTAGGTGAGTCCCATTGCGGTCTCTTCCCTTTCCCCTTCCTTTCAAGTTTTTTGTATCGTCCTTGTGCTTTTTCGTCCCCTCGCCTCCTCGACTCCACTGCTCTCTTCCATCTGCGTTTCTCTCCGGTGCTGGTCCAAATCCTCGGAGTTGTGGATGGAAGCTGCCTTCCTCCATTCCACGAGAGTTCTCGGCGGCACGGGTGGGGATGTGGTTGGGGATTTTTTTCAGCTCATGGTGCTCACCCCATCCAGTCGACTCGGCATCGTTGGGTGGTGGTCGCCCCATTTAGGCGATTCCCTAGCGCGGGTGGCTGTTGACTATGTGTGATTCCAAGAGCGCCGCAAATCCTAGTCGTCGCCGTGTTGGGGCTTCTAGGCTGTTGAATTCGCAGAGCTTCTCCTCGCCGGATTTTCTCAGGCACGGCCATGCCACAGTACGGGGTAACACACTGGGAACCCTCCCTTTTCATACAGTTGCTGCGTTGTTGGTGTTTTACACGACGACGTTGTTTCTATACGCGTAGGACGCGAGATTGAGCGGAGATTGAGTTGGCTGCGTGGAGGGAGACCCAGGTGTCTCAGGCGACCACACGGGGGGCGTGGAGAGAATATCCAGTGCTCCCAGGCCATACGGTGCTACCGGGGTGCACCCGATTAGTTTATCAATGGATACATGGTATATGAATGATCTTTTTCATTTGGTATATAGTATACGAGTGGTACATGTCATTTACATATGGTATATGAATGTTACATGTCATTTGCTATATGATATATGTCATTGGTATATCGATAAAATTATTAAGTCATATTTTGGGCTGTGCGTGGATTTGAAAAGAAGCCGAGTGTTTTTATGAAAAATTCCTATAGAGGAGTGGAGTGCGCGTTGATTCGTAACAAACTTAATGGTCTAAATGGAAAACGATGAATGGTTATCTTTGATCTAATCTTATCCCTTGGTTGTCCATCCAACGGGCCACAAGCATCAGGACTGCACTTTTTGGGAGCACCGTATGGGTCGGGAGCACTAGATATTCTCTCGGGGAACATGCAATTACAATTATTTTGCGGTTGAAGCATTAGCAGATGACCACTCCTTTTCCATCCCTGTGTTTACTTGTGATATGATTAACCTCTGATAAATCCGGCTATGTATTTTCACTACTGTTGCAAATTCTTTTGGTGGTTAGTGTACAGAGATGGTTCCCCATGTTTTTCTTCCCATTATGCTGCATTTTTTCATTGTTATTGAAATAATTATGATACTGAAATTTTAGCGAGATGTTAACTATATGGAAATGAAATGATGTTGTGTTACGTAAAAATCTAATTAATAATGCCAATGAAGTTGCATTGGCGTTGGAATTTGGGGGCCAAAATCCACTTCGAAGTATTTTTATTGGCTCTAGTAGCTATAGAGCCGATCCACCCTACATGTAGTGCAATTTTCTTTCAAGGGTCTGATGTAGCCATTGTTATTAAGCTCCTTAAAAAAATTAGGACATTAGGCAATGTTCAATCCTTCCCAATGCTCATTTCATGGTTTGCAGCAACCACCACCTGAATAACCGATAGATAGGTTCTTTGGTGCTTCGGTTAAAATGTTAAATTACTTGGACAAAAGAGAAAGAGAATGGTGACATGATTTTGGGTGATGATTGTTGTATATTTTTTACAATAGGATGTACCACTGCTTTCTTTGTTAACAATAGCTACAAGGACAAGATGAAACAAATTTACATGTATAAAATAAACATCCAAAGATACTTGCATATTTGTTTCTATTTGGCAGCTCGCTCGCCATCCACAACCATGACAAGACGGGCGGCACCTCGCTCGTGCGCAACAACTTTGACATGGAGGACGTATGCTAGCACGCTGAGAACATGAATGGGATGGTCCATGAGCTGAGGAAACTCGAGAGGGTCCAGTGAGAGTGTCAGGAAGTGCTAAAAGAACAAGATTGATGAGATGCAACATGAGCGGTTCAGTAAGGATTATGAGCATTGGCAGACAAAATATGAATTCCACTGGACCGAATCGTACCATATGCAGCGCATATGTTTTTGTGGTTAATCAGCATTTTCATTGTTTATTAGGTGAGCAAATTTGATTTACTTATAAGGAGTATTAGAGTACTCCAGATGATCGATGCTCGTTATACTTTCATGGTTTAAAAATAAATAAATTCTCAACCAATTTTGTACCGTGTCAGTGCATCTTGATGTCCACAGCCACGTTCTCAATAGATGTTGATGCTTACATTACAAAATGAAAATTTCCTACCAGAATGTGTATCGTCGATTATTTCGTCAAATAACCGAGTGGTACACCTTTGACCGTCGGTGTTCTAGTCAAATAACCGAGTGGTGCACCTTCAACCGTCGGTTTTCTAGTCAAATAACCGAGTGGTGCACTTTCAACCATCGGTTACCTAGTTAAATAACCGAGTAGTGCGCCTTCACTGTCAACTACTCCATATGTGACTAATGTGATCAAAATCATAACCATAAGAAAATATCGTTGAATACGAATATAATGGATATCAACTTATGTCCTATAGCTATATATTATTAGAGTAATCTGTGGTCAAATCATAGGTCAAAGGAAAACTAATACGCCCCCTATTGTTGGACGGAGGTAGTATGAGGTCAAATAACCTAGTGGTTCATGAACCCGTCGGTTATCTAGTCAAATAACCGAGTGTTGCACCTTCCCTGTCACTTATGAGTTCAAATAACCTAGTGGTTGGGAAACCCGTCGGTTAACTAGGTAAATAACCGAGTGTTGTACCGTCGGTTATCTAGTAGAATAACTGAGTGTTTCACCTTCAACCGTCGGTTATCTAGCCAAATAACCGAGGGTTGCTCTTTCACTGTCAGTTAATAGTCACAACAGTCGGGTGATACATCTTATAAATGTGTGTACTTTGTTTCCCGTCAGAAATTACAGAAAACCGTCTGTTATATGGGAAAAGCCTGACGGTTGACTAAGACATGTCGGCTATTTAGTTTCAATGTCGATAAAGATTAGATTTCTAGTAGTGTCTTTGCAAATATTTCTTGCTTAGCAACTCCTACAAGGTGCCTTGAGAGTTTTCTAGCTTCCATAGCCACTTACACAACAAGCTTTGGTTCATAGCTGTCAAATCCAAAATGCCAAGCCCTACACAATCTTTGGGCATACAAATACTAGGACAATTTACTAAATGGTATTTTCTTCTACATATATGTTCTTGCCACAACAATCTTGCTCTAAATTAGTCCAATTTTTTGAGCACGCCTTTTGGTGCATCCAGGAAAGACATCATGTACATGGGAACACTGTTGAGGCAAGTGTTAGTCAACACTGCCCTCCCTCCTATGGGCAATAAGTTACCTTTCCAACCAGCCAGCTTCTTTTCCACCTTCTCTTCAGTGGGCAACCACTTGGAATTTCTTAGTCTTTTGACATCCACAGGGATAACCAGATATGAGATGGGGAATTGCCACACTCCACATGTAGATTTCACTGTATTTATCTTGTCTGTCACAAGCTTATCCAAGACAAAAAAAATCACTCTTATGAAAGTTGATCTTCAAACCAGATTTGCTCAAAATGCAGAGGATGAATTTGAGATTTATAGCATTTTGCAAATTATCTTGTAGGAGGAAGATGGTGTCATCAACATATTACAAAATAGTAACCACCTTCTACCAAATTAGGAACTAAACCAGCAACAAGACCTTGTCTCTGAGCTTTTTTCGTGAGCATGGCTAGCCCATCAGCAATGATATCAAACAGAAGAGGGGACAGTGGATCCCCCTGCCTGACAACCTTAAAGGTAGTGAAGTAGGGTCCAACAGTATCATTTATCTCCAAAGCATTGATCCAGTCACACCATTTATCTCCAAAGCATTGATCCAGTCACACCATTTATCTCCAAAGCCCTTGGCATGCATCATTTGATATAGAAAAGGCCACTTAACCTTATCATATGCTTTCTCAAAATCGACTTTGAGTAGCAGGCCAGATTGCTTAGAGTGGTGTATCTCATGCACTGTCTTATGCAACAGGACAATACCCTCCATGATATACGTGTCCTTTATGAAGGCAGTTTGAGTTCGAGAGGACCACCGAAATAGATTTCTAATGGCCACAACACATGATGTGGATGTTGATGTAGAAAATTTGCATGCTCATGATATGCATGACGTGGATGATGATGCAGATATCTTGCATATCATGTTTTTAATGAAGATAGTGCGTATCAACTTTATAGATATTATAGATACGAACAAATATTCGATTCTAGCGTTTTACAACAATTACGAGTGTCGAACCAACAAAGAAGAAGAAGAAATGGCACGTGGCAATTTTGTTGGAACTTGCCATGATTGTTGTTGTAGAACAAGATTTTTATCTGTAACGAGAGAAGAGAAAGACGCAGCCTTATCCGCTCTGTCCAATGTGCTGGAGATTCGTATACACGTGGAGGTTACGTCATAGGCGCCTAGCCCACTGGAGATTATCGGGCCGACGGCAACTCCCGCAACCGTACGGCCCCTGGTTCGCCGTACGCGCGGCAGGCCCGCAGGCGTGCGGTCTCGCATTGAGACAGCCCAGAAGAAAAGCCCCTTGCGGTTGCGGGGAGTTCCGAGCGTTTCCGTGGTTCGTGCTCTTGGGCCGAATGGTAAGGGCATGAGCCCAGCAGGTACACCGCCCCCTTCTTTCTCCGCCTGCGCTTTCCAGAGGCGGCGGTCCGGAGACTGCTCCTTCTCCTTCTCCTTCTTCCGGTCTTCCCCTTTCCCTGCACCTCACGAACCACGACAGCTGAAGCATCTAATCATGGATACAGTTGGTAGCGCGACGCCCTTCTCCCGCACCACCAACACGACCTCTTCTTCTACAACCTCGGTACGTTTCCTCTTTATATTCTCTCGTCCCAGCTCCTTGCCCACGGTTGGCTGCGTTTTTTAATTGGCTTCTTGGGGTGATAGATCCCCAGAGGAAAAGGTTAAGCTGCTGAGTGCAACTTGAATTTCCGTATCTTTGTTTCCGAGTATCGAGATGCATAATATAGTGCATCTAATTTCAGTTTTTCTGACTCTGGTCTGGCGAAATGATCAGAAGCTCTTCTCTTGTTCCTAGTAAGCAGGGTGGGTCGGGACAAGGGGATAGAGAAGTTGCTATTGATGCCGAGATGGCCAGGGTTAACAAGCTGCCCGCCAATAGTTCCTACGCTATACACCGCATGAAGGTGCTGAACAAACTTCGCCATCTGATATCTATCAAGGTGAGGTTTACACGATTCTGCTCTTTAGTGTTGTTTAGTGTTGGAAATTCAGAGTCCTTGTGACCAATCAAGCCTTGTTTGGTAGCGGTGTATTTTTAGCCCCGAGTGGATTGGGTATTTCAGGGGATGGAATGTTCACCAATACTCTCAAATCCCTTTCCACCCCAAAATTGGAACAAAACTGATGTGTTTTGTGGGCATATTTTGGAATTGTCCTTGTAATCCAAGCCTACCAAACAGCTCATTCGGGGTTTTAGTGTTTCTGGATTTGGAGGGGACAATAATCTACAAACCCTATGAATACTCTTCTACCAAGCAAGGCCTTATGGGGATCTTCCTCCTGTTCATGAACTACGGGTAGTATTATAGCCTTTGTCCTGTTGCATATTGCAGTATGTGTATTTGGTTCTGTTTCTGGTAATCCATGGTAGCATCAGGCTCGGTCCTGAGATTTTAGAGGTCTGGTGCGAAACTAAGACCCGGGGCCCTTAATATAAATATGATGACATTAAATAATATATGTATGTATACAAAATTTCACCAAGAAACACTAAAAATGCATCAGAATTTACATTAACTTAAAAATTCTAACATTTCATGATGTGAAGTCGTTGGTGATGCTATGAGTATCACTCTCATCTAACAATTTCTTCTCAATGCATAAAGTTGTCATTAACCTCTCTTGAGACATTGTAGACCTTAAATATTTGTAGATGATGGATTCACAGTTCTAAAATTTAATAAAACTAGATAAACTTACAAATCAAAAACTTGCATAAAGAAAAAAAAACAGAGATGGATCACCTTCTCCTCCAGTTGTCCAGCGACGCAGGGGCAGGGCGACCAAGCAATTCAGGCGTTGAACCAATGCGTGTGAGTTGGCGAACGCAAACCGGAGAAATTGTGCCTGCGCTTGGGCACACTGCAAAGCCTCAGCGCAGCCACGCAGGGCGATCCATTTTATTTTTAGATGATTAGCCAAGATATCAGGAGGGCAGAAGGTGATCAGGCATGCGTAACTGGGGCAAGTCATTAGTCAGTTGGCGACACACGCAAGTTACGGAAGGAAACGAGGAAACTGATTGATGGATTCACTGGAAAGTATTACTACTGGACAAGGCCCAAGTGTACATACATGTACCTAGGGGGCCCATTAACTTCTGGGGCCCGGTGCGGCTGCACCGCCTGCACCCCCCCAGGGCCCAGCCTGGGTAGCATAAACACCTTGTTGGAGCTATTGCTTCAGAACAAGTGGTATGGAGTCCATACGTTAATGTCCAGCGTACCATCAAGTGAGGTTGCAATGAAATATTAACCAATTATTAATGAATTGAGCACTGATTTAATATCAAAAGTCTTCTGTTGAGGCACCTACTGTTGCCGATGCCATGAGCGAGGAGATGGTGGATAGCCTAGAGCTAGAGGGAAGAGCGGAAATAGTTCTGGTACGTCCACCTAGACAACCTGTACCTGTAACTTAAGTACACAGAGGAAGGAAAGGATGGCATTGTGCACCAAGTATTTGAGCGTGGCTTCATTAATATATAGAAATCGACGCATGTTCATGTGGTGCCGGAAAGGACTGCTAGACTTTCTGAACAAAGAGCATGCGATGTGTGTAAGAGAAATATGACACCGTCTATTGAGTTGCACCAGAAAAGATCAATGGACAAGGAGTGCAAGACTGAGACAGTCATGTTGCATTAGCCAGGATGAACTAAAGACAGCTGAGGTGAAGACAATGTTCTGCACAAATCCTGGTTGGCTACGGATTGGGTCGGTGGATCTTAGGCTGAGTTTGGTATTGAGGTGGATTATGATAACCCAGCTTGTTCAACCAGCTTTAGCCTATATTTCCATTTGGCTAACCAACTATCCAGCTTTCATGCCTATTTTTCCACAGTAAATTACTCCCTCCGTTCCTAGTTGTTTCCTTTGACTGACCCTTTGACCAAGAATTACTCTATTAGTGTATACATTTTGTGAAATAAAATTGATATCATTGCATTCGTATTCAAAAATACTTGTTTATGGTTATGATTTGTATCACATAAGTCACACGTCGGTGTAATCCTTGGTCAAAGGAAACAAAATACGCCTTATTTGTAGGAATGAATGGAGTATAAAATAAGTTCAGCACAACATAGCACAGTTAAGGAACCGCAAACTGAGCATTAGTTTGGATGGCATGCATGAGAATTGATTAGCTATCTTGGAGTCCACGTCCAAATCAGCCAAGAGATATATCTGCTTTTGAGTTATGTGTCTACTAGTACTGGCTGATCACGTAGATTCTGTTCTGTTAAGATTCAGTCTTTAGGATACTAGGTCTCGGTCCTTTGTTTCTTAATAGAGTCCAGGTAAGTCATAATAGTTTGGATCTAATCCATGGAAAGGTGTATACAAGCCATACAAAATTCCATTGCTTTGGTCATTGTAAACAGATTAGTTTTGCGTGAGTTATGCAAGAAAAAATAAATCAGAACACACTCAAGTCTCGGGCAACCATATCATGTGTATTTCTGTGGTTTTCCATCAAGAAGCTTCTAGCGTTTCAGGGTTAATCTTTGCATCAATACCTACGTGCTTATCCGAGGGGATCATCTCTCGGTTCTTGCTCAGTTCGTCGAGACTGCAAGGAGAAGGAAAAGCTGTTGATCAGGTGTCGCCGTGAAAGATCGGGCCACTGGTTACATCAGCGTCCCAGGACCAAATACAGACCATACATTGTTACTCATAGATATATGCAAGTCTCTCATACCCAATAATGATAGGTCAAGACAGTACACACCTAGGCAAGTCTCTCATCACCATTAATGGTTCAGAACATAGTGTTATTACTATTTATGTTCGCCAAGGTATCAAAGTAACATATTGGTCACAGATACTTGAGCCAAAGTTAAGAATCCCTTTGGGTGTAACAGAGGAAATGACCAAAATATTAATTAGATTACTAGTAAGTTGGATGAAACTATGATATCATTGTGTAAGTGTGGAATTCAGTCTATTTTGGTTGTAGAGGCTGGCCAATTTGTATGACTATAACCTGGTTAGTCCATTTTTTGGTAGGGAGGATGGTACCAAAATATCACAATATGTTGAGCGCCAGGGTGTTAAAGGATTAAACGCATAAGCTAAACCATTTGGGGTCGGATACATGTAGAAACTTCATATGATGTATGTAGCTGCTCCTTGTTTCAGACTCCCATGTTATAGGCCAAAAATTGAAATATATTAAATAGATAAACTGCAATAGTTTGAGCATTTTTTTCACTCGATCATTATGTGCTTATATGACCTCTGTCCATGTTAGAGCTTTTACAGCTAGGCTTTATTCGGATTTACGGAAGTCAAACTAATTTGTTGAGGTACTCTGGCAACATGATCAACTTAGCGTGAGGAGATAAATATCTCCTGGTGCCAGTAAACTGTTAGTGCTAATTCATCAGATTCTGGTAGTTTCGACCATGAACAATGTTAACCAGTTTAATTACTAGTGAGGTTTTGCTTATCCTAACTGGTTGCCCATTTCCCACTGGCTTCGAAAAGATGAAGATTTATCTTGAGCATTAACACATTAACTAAGGGAGTCTCTGAATCCTGAGTTTTGACAATAAAGACAGTTTTTGTCTAATTTTCTTTGTTTAGTTTAGGATAAAACTAGTATAATAAGTTTGCCTAAAAGAAAGAATTGTTGAATTTTGTGAAAGAAAACACTCCCACATGTTCTCTCAGTAAACCCTCACAAAAGAAACTCTTACCTTTCATGGACTTGTTTTGGGGAATGGCGTATAAGCGGCAGAACCGGAAAAGCAGCCTAGGTGCACACGGCTGCTAACATGTGATGCAAGGAGCCTAGACGATGTGCCACACAAGGAGTGCAGGTGTCGGGTAGCATTGTCAACAAACAATTTTTCACTATATATTGCCCTAACCAAGTAACCTGTTACAATCTATTTTTACTAGAATTTTATATGCACAAAAAACATTATGTGCGTAGCATCTTGGAAAATATAGCATTTAAATTTATCTGGAACCAAATAAACTTATTGGTAATAGTATAGTTTTATGCCTGCCTTTCATTGTGCTCAGTTTCTGATGCTTTACATTCCTGTTACAGAGGACCACATCCCAAGATGAGGAGCTTGAACTCCTTTTTGCCAGCCTTTCAATTTAAAGTCTACCTTTGACATCTTACATGTACTAGGTAAGCTGCAATATGATAATACAATGCAAAAAACAATCGTGCAGTAGTTCTATCATCATATTCATGTTTTCATTTGATTTAAATTGTGAATAGTTGAATAATACCTTTTTCACCTGCAGATGGCGTCACTGTTTTGACATGTGTACTCCGTATTGATCAGTTGTGCCTGCTTGTCCAGTATAACAATAGTTTTCGAGCACTTTCCTTTACCTGTTTGCAAAGTTGTTCGGGAACTTGATGAGCTGCAGAAGAATCCTTTATTCTCGACCTCCATGCATTGTAATCATGTAAAATCTTTACATTATATCATCTTTTGTGCAAAAATTGGCCACTACTGCATCTCTATATTGAAGGCCCACAGCCAGAGTCTGAACCAATAATTCTGATATTATGCATCACAGCGGCTGGAGGACAACCCTCCCGCCATCCTGTTTTTGCAAGAATGGGTTTTAACGCAATTAGTGCCGCTAATTGCTTCTACAACGCTTAAGAAAACAGTGTTATTTAGCGCCCTAAGCCACCTGGCGAAAATTTCAAGGTCTTTTTGAAATGGCGATCCAAATTTGGGTCGTCATATCAATTACACGCAACCTTAAGTAATGATCCACATACTATTAGAGCACTTAGGAAGCGTATTTGGATGCATCCAATTTTATACTTACCGTGTTGCTTTTTCCATCAATTATTCATAAAATGCTTTAGCGATGCTATAGCTTTTGTAGCGGCTAGAAAAAGATGCCGCTAAATGGCTTAGCATGCTATTTAAAATTTGGGACTGGCTGCAGCTCAGTCAACTGAGAAATGACCGGCCAGCCCAATCGCTGATCGGTGGCTAGGTTGGCTTTTCTCTATGTGTGCGTTTCTTTGTTGTGGTTTTGGCTTGTGGATTTTGATATCACAATAAAAAAGATTGAATTGCAACTTTCATACCCAAATGCTGAAAACTCTGAAACAATTGCGCCTGTACTACAAAAATCAAGCTAATTATTAAACTAAGTTGCAGTTGAAAAAAGTCAGCACACAAATTTCGCTTGTAATTTATGAAAAAACACTAAGTTGTAGCTGCAAAAAAATAAACACAAAAATCACACTTGTTATTATTAAACTATTGCAGCTGCAAAATGTCGGCATACAAATTTCACTTGTAATTTATGAAAAGACACTAACGTTGCAACTGCAAAAAAGAAACTCGAAGTGTGCAGTTCTAAAAAAAATACATCAATTACTTGCCACTAACATAGATAAACTAAATCAATGGAACATAAAAGAAAACACATATTGTGTGCACTTACCCTATCTACATACTCACTCTTAACAATGCATATAAAATAACAAAATATATGGGATGATGAAAACAAAGAAAAGTGAAGAGAGAAAAAAAAAGGAAGCAAACTATAAATAAGAAACCAAAAATAGAAAGAATAAAGGAAAAAAAATGAACCCCACAAAACTCAAACCTACGACCTCCGCCTAACGCAGGCCATTCTAGCCACTAGGCCTACATCAGCTTATTGGACATGTTCAGTTGACTGTTCTATGTTTCTTCTCACAACTTCCACACGGATCTTGGCACAAGATCGACGGTCCACACCGTTGCCTCAGAAATTGCATTTCTCAGTCAACTGAGAATTAGCAAATCCGTTAAAATTTTGATAGTTATATAGTCCTTGCAAAACAAGATGGGAGAGTGCTACTCTTTTGGTGAATTAACAAAGATAAAAAAAACAAAAGAGACGAGACACAAGAACTCCAAACTCAACGGAGTAGGGTGTGATGCGTACACCAAAACGAGAACGGGCCAAACCTCCAGGTGAACCTCACGGCATTTGCACCCACCTTATTCACACACAGCCGTCCATCCATTTTAGTACCTTTTCTCTAATCACCGTAATTAGTGAAATGGATATGGTCATCTCTCTCACAGCCCATCTCCCCATTCTCTCTCTCTCTCTGCCCTTCTCCTTCCCTGCCTTGCCCAGCTCGTAAAGCTTCTCTGCCTTGACCAAGTTGCCCTCTCGGCCTCCTCCGCCGTTGGCCGTGGGCTCAGCCATGGCTGCCCTCATGGCATGGGAGAGACATGGGGTGCAGCGGCAGGTGAGTGGGGGGCGCCCCCATAGGGGAAGAGGAAGGGAGGGGCTAGGGACGGCACGCACTGCTGCTTGGCGGCTTCTCATGCTCTCCTCGTCCTGCTGCTCACCGGCGCCGGGGGTGACATGACATGAGGAAGAAGATGCTATCTCCATTGGTTAGGTAGCAGGGGTGATTTTTTCTCCTCGTTTAGGATTGATGAGGTGCTAAAGTACTTAGGTACTTGTGGCTTTGTTGAATTTAAATTTGAATCCCAGTTCTCCTCTCCGATTCCTTCTTTCTATCTCTTTGATTCATCGATTGCTAGGTGCTTACATATTTGTGATGTACCTTAATGTACTTGTCATATATCTTGATGTATCTGTGATGTACTCGTCATGTATCTGTCATGTACTATGATTTTTTCTAGATAAATGTGATATACCATACGATGCAACCGTCTTATAAGTCCATGCACACAAGATACTTAAAAACTGATAAGGTACATGTGATGTACTCATCTCATATGTTCATGTACATGAGGTACTTCGAAATTTGACAAGGTACAACTCGTTTACCATAATGTCCTAGATATGTACTTAAAAACATGACATGTACCATAATGTACTTAAAATTGGAAGAGTGATAGAAAGAGAGAAAAGAGCAAAAGTTATCAGGTGGTTAGAATGTTAATCCATCCTCTAATTTAAAGTATAATAAATTAACTAAGGGAGAGATAGGACGGGAGAGCAAACATGTGGCTAAGATGGTGGGTGCACAGCCTTGCCTTTAACGAGAACGGAGCCATGACAACATCTCCACCACCAAGACGCCACCGCCAAAAACACAAAAGGTAACAAGAGAAGTCGAAAAAACAGATAGCATATGTTGATGTGGGTCATCCTGCCTCTCAATGCCAGGTGGATTGTCAGAGACGTGTGAACCGTCAGAAATCAAAAATTCATCCAAAGACGACCCGGCAAGGGATTTTTCGTGCTTGGTTCTTTCGTCACTCAGACCCGTATCAGGGCATCTTCAATAGTTTGTATGTTACCTTGTTGGTTAAAATGTTCATGTCCTTAACCAATAATGCATCATACAAGTAATTTAAGAGATTTTATCTTAGTTGTCCACCTGTCTACTATTTGAGGGATTTTGTCTACTAGGAGGTTGAGAGAAATAGGTGTTTGGTTTCTCATCGCACTTTGAAACTCGTGTGTGCACTGTATGTGAATGTAGATACAACTTTGATCTCTCTGCATTTCATATTTACTAATACATCATAAAAAGCTCTTAGAAAAATTTCGAATTGTATCTTCATTTAAAGCCTAGCTTTTTTTTAGAGGAGCATTCACGTTGTTGTTTCACGTTGTCAAGACAAATTTGCGATTTTTTTAGAGCAGACCCAATGAGTTTTATGTTTCTATACGGGCCGATTGTTGCTTTTATGGATACGGTCCGAATCCATAGAGCTCTCTACAGAAGTGGACAAATGAACCCCTGGCCCAGCCCAGGCTAGCCCACATAAACATCGGGACCCCTAGAAGTTAGAACAGCCCCTCTCCACCCTTCTCGTAGAGGAAGTAGGTTGAATCGAACAAAGGAGAACCCCAAACGAATCGAAGCGATGGCATCTCGTCTGCTTGCGGCGGCGGCGTCCTCCTCCTCCTCGTCCGCCTCCCCCCTCGCCCGCCTCATTGCCAGGCGCCGTCTCGCCGCAGGTATGTTGCGATACATATGCGGGCCTTCTCCCTTCCCAGATCCGATAATCGTAGACGCTGACTGTTTGCATCGGCTGGTTCGTTGGTGGATCCGCCATGGCAGGTTCTTGGCCACGATTTGGTTATGTAATTGGTTTTCCATGAGTGGGATATAGGTAGCCTAGGATCGATGTATTATCGCTACTTAGGATATTCAAGAGAAGCCTTCTGCCAGAAAGAAATCTAATCCCCCTCTTTAGTTTTGGTGCGAAATGTAGTTTTGCTTTCTGCCTTACCTTTTTGATCGATTCTTCTTGCGTGCTTGACAGATCACCATGGATCTACAAAGGTGAACATGTGGCAAGAGCCTTTGAACCCTGGTAATTGGAAGGAGGAGCACGTAAGTCCCACCCACCCACGATATGGAGTTCCATAATTTCATTTTAGTAGGGCTTTGTGCTTCATTCCCCCTTGGCACAGAACAAGTGAAGGGAGAGTATTTTTGTTGTGTATGTTATTTTCTTTAAATATATTACTTTGACTATAGGGTTGCTGGTATGCTTCAGTTCAAGCTCTTTTGTACAATAACTTTGTGCTTAGTTTCTGTATGTGTTTCTCTTCAACATTTATCCGAGTAGATTTAGAGGAATGTATCACTGTTCTGAGGAGTCAATAGAGCCAAAGTAATCAAGAATTTTTTTTTGGTTGCCAAGGGAAAACAATGGTCAATATAAATTGCCGTAGTTGGTTGATTGCTTTAAGAAGTTTTAGGTTAGATAGGAAGATATACAGCTTAACTAAAATAGATCCTCTTTTCTGTGGCCAATGAAAATTAGATTCTTCTTACAACTCCTACGCATATTCACTGAGAGCAAAACTTAGATGTTGCATGAATTCTCTACAGTAAAACATCATGTGACTGATGTGAGTGCTATTTTAAAAGAAACTGATGGCTTATTCATATGAACTATCTAACCACGTTCTGGAAATTTACGTGCCCATGTGGTGTATTTTTTTAACAATGCTGGCATCATATCATTTGTAATTGAGAGTTAACTTGCTGCTTCCCTTAAGCTTGCGGCTCATATTCATCTTAAAGTCCATTCCAAAATATCTCGATATTAGAAAAATCATTCTTAGAGTATGGTAGGTCAAAATATGATTACTACATGTGATACCTTCCAGTTATCCATTAAAAAAGACTAGCCAAAATCTTGTTATCATTCATAGGTGTTGAAAAGATCAGATATATAATTTGATTTGTTTTGTGTACTTTTAGAGTCTGCTTATTTTTCACTATTTGTTTCCACCTATGTATTTTTGGAGGAATTGTATTTTCTCCAGTGACTGTCATGTAGTACCGTGCAGTCAAACTTGTCTTCTTATTATACATTGTGTTTTTACTTTATTTGCATTTGACTGTTGAATTATTGACTTGCTCAGTTTGGGTTGTTGTTCATGGCTTATTTTCATGGATAGTTCATGGAAAAATTCTTATTTACTGTGTCATGCCTTGTGCAGTTTGTGCTATCCAGCTTAGCTATGTGGGGTGGTATTTTTTATGGTGTAGCAAAGCTTTTTGGTGGGAAGAAGGAAGACAAAACTGAGGTATTTATTATTTCTATACTGAACCTTGAACTTGAACTATGCTTATATTCAGAGTTATTCCAATGCAAGATATCTTTGTGATAATTAGGGTAGTTAGTAATACATGGCACAAATAAAGGACAACTTGGCGATTTACATATGCATTATAATGCATTAGCATAGTGGTAAGATGTTGAACAGTTGAACCCGCCTGCCATAATGTCATCAGCTGATCTTTTTCTTGTAATAATTGGTTCTAATTCCAGCTTCATTGAAGGCATCGTTTGCAAGAGTCTCATTAATTAAATAAGTAACAATCCTTTCGTACAAGCGCAATAATGTACCTGCTTCAAGATGTAGGAAACATTCCATTTTTCATATGACGACCCAGTGATACTTCTCTGACAGATGTCCCAGATGTGTACTGAATTTTCAAATAGAGATGTACAAGTTCTAACTTTCTAGTGCATATTTGATAGGTTGTTTGATACACTTTTAGATACAATTGCACTATATCTGCTCTTATTAAGCAAAATTTTATATCTTTTGTTTCCAATTAATCAACTTTACACTCATTAGGTATTGTTCAGCTGGAAAACATGAAAAGTTGTCTTCTTAAGATGCTATGGTTCAAGTGATAGTTTTGGGTACTTTACTAGCACTTAATTTTATGTACTGCACCTGAAAAAACGAGTATTCTACCACTAGCAAACATTTCTCAGCCGAAACACATACTTTCTTTTCTTTAAAATGGATCAACTAATGTCGGTATGATAGTGGAACAAAGTCTCTTTGTGTGTGTATTTTGTTAGAGGCAGGATCTGAAGATAGATCATAGGACACTTGTCCTCGTCTAGTCGCTGCTGTTGTAATTCCTGTTGTAGTAGCTACTCTCCTAACTTAGAATAACTTAATTTTTCTAATGTGAACCGACTTCATCCATTAGCTTTGTCATGTGGTAATGTGGAGATTAGAGATTTCCTGCCTGCTCAACTTTATTGCTTGTCCCAATCTCCTTCTTGGACTGTTCCTTTTTCCTGGGACAATCTGAGCAGCCAAGGGCATGCAAAACACTCCAGTTGATTTGCTGTTGAATACATTTGCTCTACAGCCAGCCATGCGAGTGGAATCTTCTGCTGCATGTGGTTGCGCTGCTGCCATCCCGATGGTATTGCCACTACTGGTTGCACAACCATCGCTGCCATCTGAGAACGACCCTCTCTGCCTGATCCATTGGGGCTGATCGCTATTTCTTATAGTCTTCTCCAACTGCGCTACCACTGCTGGAATTGCCTCTGCCGCCTCCGCCACGTGTAAAGCTGTGTTTGCTGGTTGCAATTTTGTAGACCATCATGTTGTCTGCCTTTCTCTTGCTCCAAGATCATTCTCTGGGTTTTCACCAATTCATTCATGCTAGCTGCAAGACTAGCGATCTCTTCTACTTCCTCCGTCCGGAAATAAGGTACTTGGATTTGTCTAAATTCGTATGTATCTAGACCCGTCTTGGTGTATAAATACATACGAATCTAGACAAATCCAAGTCACTGATTTCCGGACTGAGGAAGTATAATGATGTGTTTGGTTCAGGGGTCGGGGTCACCCCGTGCGAACCCAACTGGCTCAAAGCCTTTTTTGCAGTTGTTTGGTTGTTGGGCCAGGCTACCCACAACCCAAAAAAGGCCCGAAACGATGGTCCGCGTGAGCCGGTGGAATTGGCCGGCTCACGCTGGGTCGTTTGTCTCTCTCTTCGGAGCCGCCGCCAAATCTCGTTGCCCTCGCCGGAGTTCGCCCCCAATCGCCGGATTTCGTCCCCAATTGTCGAACCGCTGCCGTAGCTCGATCCCCTCGTCTCCCTCGCCGTTGATGCATGTTCCTGGCCCTCGCCTCCCTCGCTCCAGCCCGTGGAACTGGACCGCGCTGCCGGCTAGGTCCATGGTGCCTCGAACGGCGGCGGCCTCGGCCGTCTTGAGAGGCTAGAGCGGTGGTGGCCTCGAGCGCGGCGGCCTCGAGAGGCTAGAGCGGCTGCGGCCTCAAGCTTTCGCGGCGGATTCGGTCCGGCAAGTTCTGCTCCTATCTCCTGCGTCGCCTCGAGCTTTTTTACTGAAGATGTGCAGCCGGAGGTGGTCTTCACGATGGAGAGATGGGCGGCCATGGGAGGCGTCGCGAGGAAGACGACCATTTTTTTACTGAACCACCCCCCTGACCAAACATGAAAATTGGTTGGCCCCAAAAATCCGGTTGGGGCCAACCCACCCTTCTTCACTCACCAACCAAACACACCCTAAATCATCCATTGTGTTGGGGCTGATAGAGTTGTTATTGGAAGGTGGTCTTTGTTGCTAGTGATGCCAAATGTTACGGATTTTTGCGGGGCAAGGGACCGAAGAACAAGGATAGGGCATCTGCCCTCATCTAACGACTTCAGGGCCTATTCCTTGTCATGGAACAAGGCTTTGTGGCTTAGCTGAAGTATTGATTCCGAACTTGCGAAATTTTAACAACAAAAAAACATCTTTCCTGTTTGGACTAAGCTCTTCCAAACTTAAACGAATTCTTGGCATATAACACAATTTCCTAATGATCATGTCTCTACCCAATGCCTGCCTTGACGTGAACACCTTTGTTGTTGCTTGCTGGCCAAGAGCCCTGATCCACGTTCACAACGTTCCACATAACATTCACCTTGATGGTTGTTTTTTTACTATAGTTGCTGATTCTATTCACATGTAAAAATCAAGAAATAGTTAAGACTTTACTGAGGCCCTGGTACTATCTTTATCTAAAACTAGATAAGTGGGGAACACAGGTTTTCGGAAATATCCAGGTGAGATCAATGGATTACCTTGCAGCCACCTATGACTTAAAAAAATGATGCTTATTCATTTTGTATAACATCTGCAATTCTGCATTCGCTGCCAAGCAATTGAAGACATTTTATTAGCTTGCGTGCACTCTTCTTTGAAAAGGTTTATGCCCTCATGCTACAGTCCATGAGATTTTTTATTATCAAATGCACGGTCATGTGTAACAACCAGATTGCTTCTTTGCTTGCTATATTTGCGTGCGTGTCACCTGAAAATTTCACCTTACTCAATCTAATATGCTACTACAGGTGGCGCCAGCGCAGGCACATTAGGCCGCACCGGAACTTCATTTCATATACTGTGGGCGATGCTACTGTATGGAACAAAAAGTGCTTCAAGTTTGTTGTTGACGATAAATTGTGGCAACTGAGATGTGAGTTTCTGAGGAGCTGCGCTACTCAGCCACCATGAATAATCTTACCGCAGTGGAACCTAAGCTGCAAATCTTATACTTTGCCTCGCTTTATGAATTGGTCTGTTGCCAATTTTGTTTTGTCATCTACTCTTTTTGAATCTGCACGATCTTGTGGTCTGAGGTTGTGCAACTTCCAAATGGCTTTCTGGACGGCTTTTCAACCGTCTAAAGTTGTTTACATTGTCTAACGCGACGCAAGGAGCACAGCTATTTTGATCTAATTTTGAAATATGTCAATCGTACAGTAGTTCTAATCAAGTTCGATGAATTTCTGTGAGCTGAAATAAGATGTGCCCTATGAAATAGACGGAACAAACGAGGAAAGGAATAAACTAAAGTTAGAAAAGCAACCAGATTGTTTTTAGAAAACATTTCTTAACTTTTTAGTGGTAACAATAAAGAAATTGAAATGCTATATAAATATTATTAGCTATTTCTCAGTCGATTGATTTAAAAAAAATGCCTTAAATCTCGGTCGAAGTACTAGAATTGTTAATCCATTAAGATTTGTACATCATTTCCATTTTCTCATCTCTCACGCATTGCGGTTCGATTAAGATCTAGTTGTCAACACATCGACTTTTTTTTAACTAAAAATTAGTCGACTTCTCTGTAGCATAATTGAATATTGATTTGTTATAAACTCACCGTTGAATATCTCTTTCTGTTCCTTAGCATGTTAATTTGAGTTTGAAATTTAAATGACCATTTTGAAGTCAATACAAACAGACATAAGACCACTATTGGACAAGCACACATCGGTTAAGATAGAATTATTGAAAATCGATTGAAAATAATAACCTTTTCTATTGGTTTGATCTCCTTTCATTTACTGTCAACTAAAAGAAATTTAGCTTAGCATTGAGCCTTTTTGATGCCATGCATTAGTGCTAAGAAATTTCTTTCGCATTTACTGTGTGCTTAGAACTTAGAGATCCCAAACCATCCATCATCCATCTATAGTCCTGGGTGGATCTATAGGGTCAATGCATCTGTCGGCCCTGAAAATATCAGGGTATCCCGAGACCAAGGAGTGCGGGCCCGGGTGCCAACCCGTGGGCCCATCTTGAAACCTAGGGATTAGCTTTACCACTATTGGAGGTGTTGATTGGCTTGTGGGTTACAAGACTAGTTCATGTTGTCGTGATTTCGAGAGACGGGGGCATGCCGTGTTGGCGAGGAGTGCTCTTGTTCTCTTGGTGTCTGAGAGACACATATCTGCTTGCCGGTGGGTTTTTTTTTGCTAGTGCAGGGTCTATCCGGCAATGCTTTGGTCATATTATCTGACTTTTCATAATTAAGCCATCCTTTATATTTGTTTTCCATGCCGATTGTATTTTTTATGTGCCCGTTGACAGTGTACGTGCAAGTATCGAGCTGGTACTCCTGATAACAAAATTCAACATCCACCGCTACCAGTGAACGGGGTTCTTAGTTTTTCGGACAAAGACCACTCCCTTGAAAAACCACACAGAACACCACCGTGCAGCTCGATACTTCCCGATACAATCAGCTTAAGTCAGCATCAACATGCCCAGGTATCAAGGGAAACCGCGTTGAAGTCTTAATAATCTTGAATAAAACACAAGGAAGAGGCATCAACTTGCCTAGGTATCAAGGGAAACAGCGCTGAAGTCGTAATAATCTTGTATAAACACAAGGAAAAAAGCATCAATCAGACTGTCAAGGGCAAAAGGGAGTTAAACTTTTGTTTTTCGAACCGGAGTCCGAAGGACTCGATCAATTCATTAGGAACAAATAGAATTGCCTAGTTAATTAACGGAAAACCGGACAAAAACCGTAACAACATCCACAATGCCGTCATGGAACATGACCGCACTATGGACCACACTGACCGACCTGGCCACCCACACTCACTCAACGCACGCTACCGAAGGAAGATTGCCGTCGAGGTTGCACGCAGAAGTCATCGTCATCACACAAAACACTTCTCTTGAGCTGGCGACTCTGACTTCCCCCACCAGCTTCCAAGAAAGGGGACACCGCCTCCAAAGGCACGCAAGCTCGTATCGGCCCATGCCAAACAATCGGCCATCCTCGCAAGCGAACAAAAGACGCCGATTCTGATGGCGAGCTTCAGAGGGGCAATATGCAACGCCTGCGCCGAAGAACTCCAGAAATCGGACAAGCTCCCACCAAGTCATCGTCATCACGCATCACTCCCTGAGCTGGCGACTCCGACTCCCCAACAACGAAGCAACCAATTCTGGAAAGCCAACGGACACGTCGGAAAGACCGACTAACAGAACCAACGCCGCAGCCCAACCTTTGCCCCGCACCATCGTTGCTGCCACTGAAGTTGCCAACGGACATCCGGGCAGCCACCACCTCGACACCAAGCCACAGGTCCCTCCAGCCGGTTCCCGCTCCAAAAGCGGTGCCCCCAAGAGGGAAACGATGCCAGGCATCAACATCGCCCGATCCGAGAGGACCCGGATCTACGGTTTCCCCGAAGCATGGGGTCTGGTCGAGGGGAGTAGAGCAGCACCAAAACGACGCCTTCAAGAAGGTAACGGCGCCCATCCCATGGGCGTCGCTGGCTCCGGCGACATCGGAGCCATGGCTTTCGCCCAGCACAGCTCGAGCTCACCCCCGGCCAGATCCAACCGGTCCACCGCACCTCCACTCATCGCAGGCCATGTGTGCTGTCCACCCCGAACAGGGAGCCCCACCTAGACGACAACCGTAGCCTAGAAGCTGCGCCACCACGACACCACACAAAGAGGCCGCAGCATCGCCGGGGGGTCCTGCCTCGCCGTCAGGGAGCAACACCCGGCCACCGACGCCGTGTCGAGCCACCAGCAGCGGCCGCCCCACCTGGGCCCGGTGCCCGCACCGCCGCGAGCCGCCGGAACCACCTCGCCATCGCCGGATCTGCAGCGCAGCGGGGATGGGGACCTCCCCCACGAACCCGCGAGCCACCACGCCACCAGCTGCAGGCACCTCGCCGTCCTCACCACCGAAGCCGCACCTCGCCGCAGAAGCCGCACCTCGCCGACGCTGCAAGCGCCGCCAAGTGAAGTGACTTTTCTTTTTAGAAGTGAAGTGCCTGATCTTTCTGATTTTTCTTTTTCTTTGGCCACACCAATCTCACTGAGTAAGTGAACCTACGTCATGTCAGTTCACACGTTTCAAGCTACATTCGTCCAATCGGCCATGCCCAATTCACCAAAACAAAAGTGAACAGGCTCTGGCACCTACTGCTACAGTTCACAGTGGTGCATGGTACCATCTCAACGTGGAAAACGACCGCTCATTTCCAGATCACAATGCTTTCCTAGCACCCACGTGATCGGCACGTACACCAGCACAGCCACTAGCTGAGAAAAATGTTAGTCCTATCCATAGGGCACCGAACGGATGATACAGTAGCCTGTGCAGCGCGACAATCGATACAGGTCAGAATTTTGTCCCGTTCTCCATCACACGTTTTGCTTTCTTTATCCACAGGATCAATCTCGGTTTGTCCTCTCATGAGTCATGAGACGCGCTCAGCCTCCCAGACGAAGGCCCCTTTGGCAAAGCCCGTTTCTCTCTCGCTGCCGTCAGAAACAACATTTGGCAAGCTTTTGCTTAAAGCAACTTAGAAAGTCAGGTCTTTGGAACAATTTGTGGCATTTGTAAGGGAGAAACGGAAGCAAAAGCTATGCCAATTTGGTATGCAGCCTGCAAGAGAAAAGGAATTCGAGTATCAGTGAAGCTATTCATCAATTATAGAGGGCCTGATCTCTAATCTTAGCATAATGCAGGCACACTCAGATCCGAGTAGTCTCGGTTACACGTCTCCAGGGAATTAATTAGCTGATGCATAAAATCAGCAAAAATCGACATAAACGTCACAAGCTGATCCTTACAGGACATTTCATTTTGGCAATTCTGAGATGGACAGAGAGCAATCATCGCGTCCCTTCTAGAAATGGTTTTTGACGAAACCGTGTGCTTCAAGGTGGACAATGATATTGTACTGGCCACGAGAGGAGGGGTAACAGACAAGATTTCGTTATCCCAAAGTAATGAAATAAGGATTAGGCTAGAGTAAGAGACCACACTTAGAAATAATGAACTAAGCGATTCAATCGGTGATGCAGCTTAAGAGGCAATAACATATTACCGTGTGCTTCAGAATAATGTTTCCAGTGGGCGGTGGCATGCTGCTGTGGAACCAACGATAACTATGTAGGGGACTGCTGAGTCATAAAGCTGAAAGAGCACAGGCTGTACCCTTCCATTGTGGGCTTACTCGGAAACGAACAAGAAGGGAACAAAAGGGTTTCTTGCAAGCAACTTCGGTGAGCCATAAGAAGGCATTGCTCTAGCACTGCACATTATAGAGGAGCGAGAGGGCCAAAGTGAGAGAGATAGAGAGAGAGGGGGGGAGGGAGAGGGAGAGGGAGCTGAAGAAATCATGGAGAACAAGCACACCGATCAGGTATGTTCTCATACCCAGCAGTCGCCCCCAGTACCTGACGATTTCAACAAAGATTTAGATGATTGAGGGTTAGAACAGAGAGATTTCAGTCATGACTTTCTAATTTCTGTGCGTCACACTCACACCAAAAGAAAATCTGCAGACAATCTCATGGAGATTTGTTCTTCTTCATGTCTTCTAAGGAACCACCAGTTGTGGCACTTTAAATACCTTTGTTAATCTACGGTTCTCCAAGTCTGCAATTAAGGAGTATAAATTCTATCAGATATACTGGACGAACTTCACTCTGTAAATACAGTATTTGTTTCTTAACAAAAATGTGAAAGCTTAGATGATTTCTGCTGTCTCTGGATCAATTATGCATTCAGTTACCTTTACCTGTCACTTGGAATTAAACGGTACAGTACCATTTAGAAGGGAAAAACCCTTGCAAATTACAATCTGTCCTCACCTGAATTGCTATTTTGTTCATCTGCTCCAAAGGCAAAGGTAAAGGCAAAGCTCAGCATGATGCACTCAAAGGTTATCTGCTGCAAGCTCTACATTTCTGAAAGCCAAAATGCGATGGTTGTTGATGCAATCAGTCGCATAGGCCAAAAAGACCCTGAGGTAGTTTTGCTCAGCAAGTTCGAGGATGAGTACTACAACCGCGTCCGCTACACACTTGTCTCCTATATTATCAGCAATAGCTCAACTGGTGAAGTTATATTTAGCCCAATCAGGAAGGTATTGTTGGCAATGATTGAGGCTGCATTTTCAAACATAAACCTTGAAGTGCACTGCGGAACTCATCCTAGGATCGGCGTCGTTGATGACATGTCGTTCCACCCCTTGAGTCAAGCAGCCACAATGGAGGATGCTGCTCAGCTGGCTAAGCTGTTGGCGTCTGACATTGGCAATGGCTTACAAGGTGTGTTAAATTTGACAAGCTTTTCCATAAATAACAGATGAGATGCTATGCTGTACAGATAATTTGATCGTCTCCCCTCCCCCTTTTGAATGCAGTCCCGGTGTTTCTGTATGCGGCAGCACACCCCACCGGCAAGAGTGTTAGTGCCATACGACGTGAGCTCGGTTACTACCGACCAAATCACAAGGGCATCAAGTGGGCAGGTCAGGTGCTCCCTGATACTCTGCCAATGAAGCCAGATGAGGGCCCAACTCAAGTTCCTCGTGAAAGAGGTGCCACAATGGTCGGAGCAAAACCTTTTGTTGAGAGCTATAATGTACCAATCCTTTGTAAGGATGTCCCAACAGTGAGGAGGATCACTCGAAGGGTGACCGGGCGGAGTGGAGGGTTCCCGACAGTGCAAGCACTCGCCCTATTCCATGGCGACAATTGCACGGAGATTGCATGCTTGTTGGATCCAGATCATGTCGGTGCTGAGCAGGTTCAGTGGCTGGTGGAGCAGATTGCAGCAGAGCAAGGACTTGAGGTTGACAAGGGTTACTTCACCGACTTATCCAAGGATATGATGCTAGAAAGGTACTTCAAGATGGTCTCTGCTGCTGATTGACATGTACATAATTTTGTTGGCAGATTGCAAGCATGGAATTGCATTCTGTAGTGCTGATTGACATTCTTGCAATCATGTGTGTCTTGCACTTGAGTGTATGCTGCAACTAAATTTGTGACACCAACTTGCATGCCAGACAAATAACTAATCCTAACACTTTGTACATAGAAGTTCTATCTCTCTTGAAGATGGTCTTTGGAAACTCCACCTTGGTAATCGCAAGATAATTTGTCTGATCATTGTACGAGAAGTTTCTCTTCTGTGATTAGAACATGGCAAGGTGACATTCTTTAATGTCAAACGATAAATAATATTGAGTTCTAGTGGTGAGACACATGAGAATAACTACACCTAAAGGTTAGAGGATAAAGGGACTACAGAGAGACATTATGACGAACAAATGCAGTCCCAAACAATCTAAAGCATGGCTAAACCTTGGGTACTGAGTACAAGTAGTACAACTTCCTATCCTTCGGAAATAACTTTTCAGGACTAAACTACCCAAATAGTAAAAGACTATTTTGATTAATTGCTTGATTAGAACAGAGCACATGTCCTCTCTTATATAGGTCAATGGATAACTTGGCTCCTAAAAAAAATCTTATCTTGCCTAACTGCCTGGATCTAATCCCTTATTTAGAGATCTTATCCCCTAATTGGATAACTATGGCACACGAAACAAGCTCTTACGAAATTTATAAACTACTACTTATTCCTTTTCCCTAGATATTTGAACCTATATGTCGAGAAAAAAAGAGAGAGCAGCAGAACATACTTGTGGTGTAAGGAGTATCGTATGAGCATCATTTACAGCTTGTCAACTCGATAATGTTTACTTGTCGATCAAGGATAATACAATCTGAGTGCATGTTCCATTTGCTATACACAGAATATGGAAACACGGCAAGGAAGATTTTTTAATGACCGGTAATAATAGAATCACCAGACTTGTGCTTAATTTTAAATATTGACAGCCTTGAACACCTTGGCATCGTTTTATTCTCCTGCAAATAGCAGAACTGTAAAGCAAAGAAAATAAATAGAAGTGTTTAATCTGCTTGGATATTTTTCACTGTCCACACTATAAAATGTGGACAATCCCATCTTATGCTTGTTTGACAACCAATTTTTTACTAACTATGTTATTTGATGAAATCCAGGTAATATCTGTTCACTTACATAGATTCAATAGTGCATCCTCAATTGCTGCAAATGCCAGTAAAATTCCCTTTACAAATTACAAGGTATATCAAGATTAACACATTGGAAGAACTTCTATAGGGTGGAAACCGAAAGGTCATTCTTGATGAGTGATGCACAACAATTTCTTGAGCATGAACTGGTTGAAGCATTTAAAAAAAACGATCGCAATTTTTGTACAAAAAAGAGCTAATATAAACAAAAAAAAATCCAAAAGAGTAAAAGTAGTCCAGACTCGAATTTACATTGTCAGGAACCGTATATTTTTCTCTTCGTGAAGATGAAGGGAACCCATGGTGTTGAGTTCATCACTGTTTCAAAAATGCAGCATGCAAGATAGAAGACCTATTGCCTCAGTTCATGTGGTTTGCAGGATCATAAAACTGAGTTCCTGATACATAAATTCTATAATTTAGTTTGAAACTGCCTTAAAAATCAAGAGCCCATCTGCGAAACAAGATGAGGTCCCAATATATACTATTAAAGTCTGAGTAGGTTATCAACCTTTCATCAAAATCTTGAACTTTTAAGTGAATTCATTAGTAAATGGATCTCGGCATTGTATCTGAACCTAAGGGTCAGAGTTAAAGACCTTGCAGGCACAATTTCAGGAAACATTGTTTTAATGATTGCGGTTGGCTCAGGCGAGAAATGAGGTGTGAAACTCGAGTTATTGAGGGAATTTTGAGAACTCCTTTTTGTTCACTCTAGCTTTTGAGTAATTTAGTTGTGGAATGGAAGCTCAACACATATTAAACCAGTTGTATAGATTATTAGTCCCCAAAGATGGATGTATCTATACCTAAAAAGAGTCTAAATACATGTAATATTTCGTCACTTAATACGGGACGGAGGGAGTACATGTTACGATGCATGGCCGGAGAACAAAAGAAGATTTTTTTTATCCATCACCAATAATCACCACATGAACAAGCCCCCTTGTTGAAATGATGAAACCTGTGATTATCTCTCAGTATTATTTCTCTTCCTGTGATAAGGGAGAAGTATTTGTATGCACAATGGCAATCACCGCAAACACGAAGGTTCTTCATGATGCGGAGAGTGTCTCCTGAAGGAGTGGCCAAATCCCCAAAAGCAAAGGCCAGTTTTTCACAGTGGTAATGTAGTGATTCTTCTCTTCTGTCTTTTTTTATGTTGTGTGCAGCAAAACTGATATCAGGGACATAACCTGCAACCTTGATACTACCTATTAACCTATCCAAATTCCTGTATATCTCTCTGGAGATGGGGTGTGAACGGTCATCAACACCAAATCTATGTGTCCTCTGGCTGATCTCAATCCAACTAAATGCATCATCCCTATCTATACCTCTCTTTTCCATCATATTTCTAACCTTTTCTGCTTCTGTCCACCTCCCTAACCTCGTGTAGATATTACCAAGTAGTATATAATTTGTGGCTTCATAAGGTTCCATCTCAAACAGCATTTCTGCAATCTTTGTACCAGTTCTAATGTCACGGTGTTTGCTACAAGCACCCAGAATAATCCTCCATAATGGTGCTTCAGCTTCAAAGGGCATTTCATAAATTGTTTTCATGGCTTCCCCGATTTGTCCTGATCGAGCCAACATGTCAGCAACACAGGCATAATGTTGATATGTTGGTTTTATACCCTCCATATCCAACATGGAGTTGAAGATATGCAAGCCTTCATGAACAAGACCAGCATGATTGAAAGCAGAAAGAAGATTCAATAATGTGACATCATCCGGCATCAGACCAGCACAGTTCATCTGCCTGTAAAGCTCAGTTGCTTCTTTCGGGTGTCCATGCTGCCCAAGAGCCAAAATTATAGAATTGTAGGATACTACATCCACAATATCGTTTGAATTGAAGACTCTCAGTGCATCTCTAATGCATCCACAATCCGAGTACATGGTCAAAAGTGCATTCGTCATTGCAGCATCCTTGTCAGTATTGCTCTTCAGGCTGTGGGCATGAACTTGCCTGCCCATCTCCAGCATTGACATGCTCCCACAGACAGCAAACATGCTCGAGTACACGAACTGCCTCGGTTTAATATCTCGACACAACATCCTGTAGAAAGTTAGGAGAGCACCCTCTTCCTCCTTGCAGTTCACATAGGCAGAGATCAAAGAAGACCAGACAACTGGGTCCAAAGTATCTACATCATCAAAGACAACCTTCACTTCGTCCAGTGCCCCTCTAGCTGCGTACATAGAAACGAGCGAAGCTCCCACAAATGGATCTCTGTTCAGCCCAGATTTGATTGCTTGCCCGTGCACGGCTCCCCCGAGTTCTTGCATGCAGCCGCCCCCTTGCTCCCTGCCAATGCCCGACAGCAACGCTGGGAACGTATACCTGTCGGGAGCGACATGGCTCTGTCTCCTCATGGCTAGGAAGAGCTCCAGCGCCTCCTCCCTGCGACCCGCCTGCGCGTATCCCTTGATGAGCGCGTTCCAGGTGACGGCATTCGTGCACGCCATTGCGTCGAACACCCGCCGCGCGAGGTCGGGCTCCCGACATGACGCGTAGAAGTTGAGAATAGCGGTGGGGAGGATGATGCTACCCGCATCGTCCAAGAAGCCGCGGACGACGGCCTGCGCGTGGAGCTGCGCGCCCATGGAGGGGGAAGCGGACGAGGCGGCCTTGAATAGAGCGGAGAATAAGCGGGGCGTGGGGTCGTCGGCGATTCGGTCTCGGGCGGCGGACAAGGTGGGTGACGAGGACGAGATGGTGGTGCGGCCGCCGTGGCGGCGGGTCCGACGCCGACATGGCACCGGCTTCGCATTCCGGTGAGGAATAGCGTCGAACAGGTCGCGGGCGGGGCTGGAGGTCGAGTTGAGCGCACATGGGGTTGGAGGAGGAAATACCGGCATTGGTGGAAGATGGATGCTGGACTGGAGAGTGTTACTAGTTTAGCCGATGCAATTCAATAAGTGAACAAAAACATTTCCGGGCAGGGGAAAATATCTGCGTATGAGGCACGAGTTCACGTTGGGACGTTGGGACGTTGGGTGTTGCTTACCACACACCAGGCATTCTTCTCAGGCGGCGGTGGAACAGGATATCTGCTGAGGATGATCCGAGGTAAATGAATGAAAATGTTGTTCACCCGTGCTGTAGCATGCGTTGTGGTTATCGGTTTAGTCTTTCGGAGGTCATCATTAGGATAGGATGTGCATGTGTGTTTTCATAGGGAAAAGTGTATGAGTGTGTATGCTAGTCTGTTTTTATATTTTTGTTTCTTAAAGGAAAAATGAGATGACATTATTTGGTCAGCGCCAGCCGCAAGATGACAGAGAACATTGCGAAAGAGCAAGTCAACTCTCATTGCACAAGATCAAGCCGAATTATCTTATCGATAACCCTGGTTCCGGTAGGGCTTGTACCCACCTCTAAAGATCCAAACCGTAGATACAATCTAATCTAACATTTCGTACGACATAACTTTGTAACTTATTCTTGAGATGGTTAAAAACAAGCTGGACGTAGCCATGTAGAGCTTGTACCAGCTCTAAGGACCCAAACTTGGTATAATAAGGGGACATCTCCAATAGTACTCCGTTTATTCTAGAATGTAGGACGGATAACTTTTATTGAAAGTCAAACGTTTTTAAATTTGATCAATTTTTTTTCAAGAAATATAACATATATAGTGTCAAAAAAGATATTGTAAAAATGTATTTCACAGATGATCTTTATTTGACATCATCGATGATGATACTTTAATCTGTTCATCATACATACTCCGAGGAAGTGTCCAATGCGTTGAGTAAGTTATAAATAAGACATAAGACAAATTATACATTTTAGGGTAGAAGAAGATTCGTGGTTCCCAATGTGAAACCAACCAATGGTCAAAGAAAGCAGGGGTGGATGACCTTACGTGGCAAGCTATGGTATTAGTCATCCCTTAATTAAGTCACTAATACCCTTTATCCTCCAAAAGCGATGTGAATACTTTTTCTGACGTAGCATAAAGCCTTATCTGTTGTCTGGACTAGGCTTTCGGCCCTTTTTGCCATGTTTTAAACTGCGAAGAGACTATTGGTGCGAGTGAGCCATGGTTAAGCAACGAGTTAATTGCAGCACTGGCCTAACAACTTGAGAGGTAAAAGCATTCTAGTTCAACTTCTTGTAAAATGGAAAAAACTGGTTTTAAAAGTTGAGATGTGGATTGTTTAGAGGTCCAAACCAACCGTAGTTGATGGAGCTTCCCGCGGTTGCTGCCGTAGAGCGCGAGGTCGTGGCCGTCGTAGTTCATGGCGCCGTCGAGCAGGAACGAGGACTAGACGACGGCCGGGACTATCCCGACACCCTGACGAGGACTAGACGACGGCCGGGACTATCCCGACACCCTGCCCGTCACAGTCGACGGAAACCGAGCAGCCGACCAGACTTTCGCTGTGTACCGGAGACCTGTGTACAAACTGTTCCAGTCCAGGTAGCCTTTTTGTGAAATTTCTACGGGCCCAACGGGACTCCATGTTGCTCTCACGTGTCCAATTTAGACTAATTGGACTAAAATGCTCTCGCATTTGGACTAAAATCATCCCACATCTCAAATTATTGGGTTGGTGGTGCAATTACCTCCTAAGCAATTGATCATGGAAGACCAAAAAAAGGCAGCAACACCATTGAGGAGAGCAACGATGGATCGGCTTTTCATAGTGTGTTGATTGCTCTAAAAAAATCTTGAACTGATTCCTCTTTCTTTTTTACTTTCTTGCTTTGAATTTTGCCACACCAATAATTTTGTTCGTCCTCTGCCATACGGAGAAAACATGTATGCATAAATGTTTTACTCCTTCCGTCCGAAATTACTTGTCGAAATATTACATGTATCTAGACGCTTTTTAAACATAGATATATCCATATTTGGTCAAATTTGAGACAAGTAATATAAGACGGAGGGAGTATCGATGATTAGTCTAGCACCTAAGAGCAGGTACAATAGGGTGATGTAGGCAGGCTTTAAGGCTTTAAATACTATATTTTTGCTGAGTTGGAATGAAGAGAGAAGGAGAAAAGAGAGAAGCGGGTTGAGCTAACAGCCGACTGCAACACGTGCCCCTAGACTCCCTGTGAGAGTGAGATGTGGGCCATGTATTAATAATGTAGTACATCCTTATAGATAACTTATTATACATGTTGGCTGGTGTATTGACTATACATGACATGTCATGGACTAATAGCCTGCAGCCGGCTCTATTATTAATCTTGCTCTAAGCATGCATTCATCGGTTAATGTGAATTAGGAGATGTGTCTTACTTCCTCCGTCCCATAATATAACGCGCCTACGCATTTTGAGGTCTAACTTTGACCATCAATTACACCAACAAAATGTAAATTATATGTTATAAAAATTATACTACTGGATTCATATATGAAAGAAAGGCCCAATCGCATAACTTTTATAATACGTAATTCAAATTTTGTTAGTCTAATTGATGGTCAAAACAATCTCAAATATGTGCGCACGTTATATTATGGAACAGAGGGAGTACAATTTAAAAAGGAGGGAATACCAACCTAATGGGAAGAGTTATCCTCTCCTTTATAAGTCGATATTTTCCTCCTCGCACAATTGATGTGAAACTAAACCTAATAAATCTCCCTCTCAAGAATTGGTCACCATATGCCCGCAAACACTGGCGTTCTAGCCTACCAACCATGACCCGGTCATAATGAGTCCATCGAGTATTCGGGTATCTGGGCTTCGACGCCACTTGTTAGAATTTTTTTTGAAGTTGAAAGACAGTAGGCAAAAACCTACTGTCATATATTAATGAAAAGTATATGTACAAAAAGATGAAAAAGAAAGGCTAGTCATCTAAAGGCTAAGATCCAGGCCTCAAAACCAGAACATGTCTTTCTTCTGGATCCGTGGAAGACAAGATTGAGATCTTTCTTGAAGAAAATCCGAGGCAGTTTGATCTACCAAGCAACCACGACAATCCAACAGACATGGAGTTCTGATCCCGCCAACATCTCTAGGAGCTATTGCTCATGCAATTCAACCCGTTGTATTAAATCAACATCAATAGAACTAGATACAAAACCAGTTGAGGCTTCGACCACCCGTTACCATGGGCGGAGCCACCGCCCGGTGGTCCCACGTGGCGGGCTAGTCTTCTTAATTGAACTCATATATAGAATAAAAATAAACATGATGATTAAATTAGTAAATTAAATTTTATGCGGAAACTTTATTTTAATATGAAGAGCATACACTTTGCCCAGGCTCCACTAATGCTCCCCGGCTGCATCCAATAATCTGGTATCTGGTCCTACTAATGTCGTCTAGTGTTTTTCTTTTATTTCATGGGTTATACATATGTTCGACCGAGACACCTAACTGAGTGGCTTTTGTAATCCGCGGTTCAAAAATGAGCGTTTTTCGTATAACTTTGAAATTACTCTTGAGCAGTCTCGTAGTAAAAATGAGTAGTTTTCACCAATATGTTCCGGTCTTGCATGGAGTTGAGCTGTGTATGGTACGGTACACGAACGACGACCGCATTTGATCAATATATTTATATACCTATCTAAAACATACGGACCTTCAATTCACCACGCAGTTTGGTCGTCAGTCAAACTTTCTTATGCCAACGCCTCAGAACGAAAAAAGAAAAACCCCTCCTGACAAAGCTCGCTGGGCCCGCCGGTCCCCACCCCTCCCGTCGTCGCGGCCCAGGTCTAGCAGCCGCTCGACCTCTGCCCAGCCGCCGCTCCTGTGCGCTGCCGCCTATGCCGCACCGCCTCTGCCGCCGTCGCCCCGCTTCTGCCGCTGCCGCATGCCTGCGCCGCGCGGTTTCGGGCACCGCCGCTCCTCCTGGTCGCCATATCGAGGAGGTCGGGCCACCACATGGGGAGGCGTCGGCACACTGGGAAGATGAGGTTGTGGCGCCGTCAATGGGAGATTTGGACGAGGGAAGGGCTGCTGCTGCTTGTGCTGAGAAACAAGGGGATGGCGCAGAGCTGCTGATGCACGTGCAGTTGTGCTAAGGAACGAGGGGATCGGGCGCTGCTTCTGCTCGTGCCGAGAGACAGAGGATGGACACTGCTGCTGCTCATGCTGAGGAAACAGGGAATGGGCGCTGCTGCTTGTGTGTGTGCGCGCTTCTAGGGCAAGAATTACGTTGTTCGTTACTGGATGTTAAGATTGGAGATAATCTAGAGGTCATTAGGGCAATGTTAAACATGTGCTGTGTTTTATTGATGTAGTAATGCATGGGCGAAAAACTATCTGTTCAAACATGTGAAAAATTGCTGAAAATATGAGTGGAACGGCGGAACAGGACCTCAGTTTAGGATTTCACGATTTTGTTTCTAGATGATTTATGGAGAATTTTGTACTCCCTTCCTAACAATGGGCGTATCTATATACTAAAATACGTCTAGACAAATGTAATATTTCGGCACTTAATATGAAACGGAGGGAGTACATAATTTTCAAAATGAAAGTTATTGTTGTCTTCTAAGAGATCAGATAAAATTTTCGAAAAGCCTATTTAAAAGGGATGTTTGGTGGTCATCAAAAAAGCAAGGAATTTTTTTAATTCATGTCTTTTAGTGTCTAATTTTATTTTGTTGTTCCGTTGCAACGAACAGACATTTCAGCTAGTAACATGAACACGTGACATGAATACGTGATGACCCTTGTATTGTTGGCTCGGAGCCTCCCAACAAGATGACCAGGAAGTTAGGTCTTTTCCTTTAGAAGGCAGGAGTACGAATTTCGAATTTTCAAGCCACTGTCAATGCCACCCCGAATTTTCGCCCGCCCACAAAATGCAATACTGGTAGGCAACAGCGACCATCGTGATCCACGCCCACGTTAATTCGACTTTGATTGTTTTCTGTGAGCGAAACTACAGGAAGGAAACCCAAGATAACCGCAGCACTAGCCTCCGCATGACTGCCGTCCGATGGATCAGATCAGCAGTAGTACATATAATCATTTCCCTCCGTTTGCTCTCCGCCCACCCGGGCCCCGGCCGCCGCCTCCGCGTCCCCGCCAAGCACATGCGGGAACGCCCCGGCGCCTTCCGCGCCTGGCTCATGTCCCCGGCGCTCGACGGCCTGCAGGAGCTCGAGCTCTACCAGCGATTTGATGACTACAAGATGTCGTCCCCCCCACCGCCGCTGCCGGGCTCCGCCTTCCGCTTCTCGTCCACTCTTCGCGTCGCCACCTTCGGCCAATGCCACATCTCCGACGGCCCAGCGGGCAAGTCGTCGTCGTCGCGATTTCACTTCCCGGGCCTCAAGATGCTCGCTCTCGAAGACTCCACCATCTCGGAGCCTTCCCTGCAGGGCCTGCTCGCTGGCTGCCCTGTACTGGAGAACCTGCTGCTTAAAGGCATGTCGGCTTCCGCTGTGTCCGGATCACTGCGCGCAGCATCACTGCCATCGGCGTCCATGTTTGTTCTTGCCGATCAGGGCAAGAATTAAAGGAAGTCATTGTGGAGGACGCGCCTTGTCTGGAGAGGCTGCTCCGGTTTGTACCGGACAGGGAAGTGCACGTTTCGGTGATCTCGGCGCCCAAGCTCCACACCTTGGGCTGCCTTACCAATATGTTCGGCGTCACCAACCTCAAGCTTGATACCGCAGCTATTTCGGTACATTCATTCTCACTTTGATTCTTCAACCTCTAGCTATAGTACTCTGCTTGTTGTATGAGATCTTAATGTTATTTTTCTTCTATACTGATCGAATGTAGGGACTAAATCGTGTTAACTTCACAACGGCGGTACGCTCAGTCAAGGATTTAGCTCTCTCTGCTTTTAGTCTTTGCCTCGACGAGGTTATCAACTTCATGGGATGCTTTCCATGCTTGGAGAGGTTATACATCAAGGTGAAATTTCTTCCTTTCTACTCCCTCCATCCCATATTAAGTGACGAAATATTACATGTATCTAGACGCTTTTTGAATATAGATACATTCATATATTTGGACAAATTTGAGTCACTTATTATGGGACGGAGCGAGTAGTTAACTTCAATCTGTTAGCTGAGGCTCTGAATCTAGAACTAATCTTTCTCTCTGGCATTCCAGTCCGGCATATCAGGAGGGGCAAATTTGTGGCGCCGTAAGCATAAAAATCTAACAAAATGGCTCGACATCCGCCTGAGGTATATAGTGTTGGCAAACTATCGAGGAACCAGGTCACAAGTTAGCTTCGCGACGTTCTTTATATTGAATGCGAGAATGCTCGAGTCTATGAGGTTTGCGGTCAAAGACGGAATCGACATCGATGGTGGATGGATTGAAGATCAGCATAGGCGGCTCATGGTGGAGAAGAAAGCCTCCCGAGGTGCTAAATTTGATTTCTGCGAGAACAAATGCCGGAGCAATTCTACACATGTCGAGAACGTCCGTGATTTGTCGATTACTGATCCCTTTGAATGTACATGCTGAAGCAATCTGGTACTATTGGCTATCTCACTGTATGATCAGCTGACTCTGAACCTGATTGGTTCATTTGCTTTTCATTGTTTGTTCTTGCTTACCTCGGAACTTCGTGATTCCTGAGATGCTCAGATATCGCAACTAAGTAAACAAAATTTATGGCTTTTTAGCTTCAGTTCAACCTTATTTCTTTGCTACGTTATGGGATACTAGCTAGTTGCATGTGGATTGCTATGGAATTATTACTATTGTTTTGAATAATGTTGTTGATTTCCAATTTTCATAAGCCCTGATGACCTATGTCGCACCACGCCACCGGCCCGTGTTGTGTTGCGCCTCAATGCACCATGTCATGATACCGAAGGTTTTCAAAGTAGCCAAACTTGACCGCGGGTTGGAAGCTGGAGCAAATCTCGTGCTGTGAGCTTCCCTCCCTTTGCCTGTTCTCAAAAGGAGACGCCAAGACCATGCAGAGACGGCGTCTGAGACGACATGGAGAACATAAGTTTACGATTTGGGCTTAATCCACGACACATAAGTCGCTTAAATGCGCAATTTTGTGCCGAATAACAAGTATCCCAAAATAAACATCAATCTAGTAAATTGCAGTCAAAAGAACATGGTACGTATATCTAGCTATCATATATATTGAATGGACTTCCACGAACTCGGATCTTTATAAATTCCTCTAACAGTCGGTTTGGGTGACTCAACTGACTAGAATAATTCATAATGGTGTGTCAGCCAAACCAAATGGAGTGATAGAGTATCTCGGTCGATTTCTGGCCAAGAACCGGCTAGGATAAATTTTTGGACAATCTGTTTCCGCCTACACCATATCCCAGATTCATATAACCTCTAAACATAACATATATTTTTTTCTAGATTTCTCAGAACAATATCTCCCAACATCTCAGATTTCAATATACTCCAAATCATTCACATACATCGATCACATCACGTTGCAATTTGTATTACATTCGATAATGAATTGAAAAGTTCAACGAGTATATCATATTTTGAAAGGAATGAAATAAAAATTGATCATTTGTCGTTTTATGTGTTGTGGAACTCACCATCAGGTTTGATGACATCCGCCACCTACCACGGCTATATCTAGAGGTGTTCAAAAACGGTTTCCATCAAACCGAGGAAACCTAATATGTATTTTCAATACCTTGAAACAGCATTGGGCAGTTTGATAAGAGTTATTGCAGGAATTTGTACTCAGACTAGCTAGCTAGGTTTAGGCACGGTTCAACTCGACCAGGATTGTAAGAAATACTCTCTCCTTTTCACAAAGATTGGCATATTTTGTTTCGTTAAGACAAGCCTTTGACTAAGAATTACTCTATTAATATGTAAGTTATAAGATACGAAACCATGATCATTAGCAAGAACTTTTAAAGATGAATCCATTGATATAAGTTTCATGTATGAAAAAACACATATCAATAGAGTTTTTATCGGTCAAAGTCTTGTCTTAATGAAACAAAATACGTCAACCTTTGTGAAATGGAGGGAGTATATATCAAGATTTGGATGACAAATTTAAAGGTGACTACAATGGTTTCGGTTGTAACTTACATTTTATCCAGAGTCTTTATTGCCGGTTCAGTTTTTTAAATCAGTTGTATTGTCATCATATAAGTGAAGATGTAGTGTTCTTCTAGAAAAAAGCATTTCGTGCAAATACGTGCAACAAGATACTAAGTGCATTTCGTGCAAATATGTGCAACATGATACATACTAGAATACTAGAAGTCCACAAAAATCATGAACTTATTCAGTCCGCCAACTCTGCCTTTTTCCCTTGACACATGAGAAAGAGAAAATAATAATAATTAAACGACCCATGCACCAGTGACCAAGTTATTGAACAAAGCTCCTCAACGTTGGATCACCCGATCATATTGGGTCCGAATTCCAACTGCTGCTGCGAGCTCCACCAGTCCACATCGTATGGTCGTTGGATGGGTCTACCCTTGGGTCTCCCGAAGGGGGTTGTACAGTATAAGATTTGTTTCGGGTGAGAAAGAGTTCTTACTTTGTGAGAAAAAAAACCCTGTCATACAAGTACAATCCTCAAAGATGAAATATTACTAGAGAAGACATAACAACACGTACCTGAACCAGGGCGAAGACATAGAAAATGATTTTGGATCTGGCATGCGAAAGACACATGCACCATAATTTTGGTTCAGATTGGTTGGCTTTCCCGCGCACGCATTCTCGTTTTAGGGCCTTCGTTCTCTAGATTTTGGAAAGAACAGAGAAAAATAGAAAAATCTACATCTATACCTATCTAAAAAATACGGACCGTTTCTTTCACCGTCGTCTGTCAAACTTTCCAAAAAAATTGTGGGCCCCCAAAATTGCATGTATATTAGGCCTACTAAGCCGGCTGGCCCGCTACCTGCACCGAATTGGACTAGAACTCCGCGAGGGAATCCATCGCCAGCGTGATCGTTACGAGAGTCGGGCAACAACCCCCAATCTGACGAGAAAAAGATCGCTCCACCGAAACACTACGGGAGTCGGAAGTTGAGACCCGATCGGGCACCCATCGGGCACCCATCGGGCAAGGAATCGAAGCCAGGCCGTCCCCTCTGTCTCCCAGGCACGGCCAGGTCCCCTCTTCCGTTTCCTAGCTACGACCATATCCTCCTAGGGCTAAATTACACGAGGAAATGGCAAATTGTTAGAAGAAGCTGATGAGACAGACTGCGAGAAAGAATGGTGGCGGCTCCTAAGGCTTAGTAGAGAGAACGAGAGATGATGGCCGAATGTAGAATTGGAGATGGGAGAAGGCGCATCGATACCTTTCTTTTGTGAGCCTGACGGAGCGAGAGAGATGGCCAAACAGGCCAAGTTGATGGGTCATCGAGTCAGGACTACTGGGCCAATTTTGCACTTGGTCTTTATTTATATTTTACAACAGGGTTCATCCGTTAATCCTTATTGCATCAAAGCGTTCACATTTCACTAAAAAAAATCAAAGAGTCCACATATTATATAATAAAATAATATTTATTTAATTAAAATATTAACTGGGCGACCCATCGGGTATCCATGGGTATAAACCTATACCCATACCGTATCCATGACTAATAGGGCGATCCATCAGGTATACCCATGGGCGTAAACGTCGACCCATATCCTACTCATTTGGGTCAGATATCCGCGGGCGAGTTGCCACATTTAATACTTGCCGGTCATATAAGACGGACTCCATCCGCCACGCAGAGACAGGACTACGAGCGGACAGATAGCCGAGAAGCCAACGACGTCAAGTCGTCTGAAATGCCCACAAGTCAGATTTGCCGAACAACTCGAGCAAATAATTGGAAAAAAAAATACACGTGCACTGCCAGTTTATTAATTAAGCTTCATTTAATCTAATATTGATAAGCTCCTTCAGAAAATCAGTATAGTCATACTCAACAAAATAATCAAAAGTCCATACTCATAAACGAACATCCAGCTGCCAAAACATAAATTTGCTGCCCATTCTAACGCTTTGTTTTAACGGCTGAAGTGAGATAGTGGAGAGAACTAAAAAAATTAAGTGATTCCGTCTCAAAACTTCTTTGACCGGGTGATGTTATATAATTTTCAAAAGGAAGTGTATTGTTCTATTTTGAGAGACTAAAGTATAGATACACAATCTTCGGAAGAAACCTTTTTTAAAGGGATATTTGGTGATCGTTAAAGAAGAGCAAAGAAAGGTTTTGATGCATGTTTTTGAATGTACCATTTTATTTTGTTGTTCCATTGCAACGCACGGGCATTTCAGCTAGTTATCTAAAAAAATTGGGATTGAGAAGGGAATGGGAACCTATTGGAGAGTTGCTTTGGACGTTTTTACACGACAGTTCTTAAAAATTAATACTCCCTCCGACCCATATTATTTGTTTCAAATTTGTTCAAATATGGATGTATATATGTTTAAAAAGGGTCTAGATACATGTAATTTTGATAAATAAAAAAATCTACCAGAGATGTTCCTGGAAAATTAACATGCCCCATCTAATGTTGGTTGCTACAAGAGCCACGATTTTGTTTTCTTTTAAAAGCAGATACTTCTACGTAAACTTCGAAACGGAGCCGTCTAATCTATCACGTGCCCAGTCCGACCGTCCAAACCCTTCCTCGCCATCCTCCGAAGTCCCACTGCCCGCTCGCCGCCGCCGGCACAAGCGCGAAGACTTCACCGCCTCTTCCATTGCCCTTGCCACGCTCCGGCCACCGGCCTCCTGTCCTGTTCCCAATGGGTCGCCTCCGGCGTGAGGCTTCTCCTTGAGCATGCCTCTCACATCATCCCGGCCCCCGGCTACTCGCCCCGGCTTCCTGGCAGAAACCTAGGTATTCGCCCCTAACCAATTACTCTTATTTCCCTTCAAATTAGTAAGAGCTATTTATGCTTAGGCGTCAATTAAATAAACTGGAACAAGATCGTGTAACATTAGACAGACTTGATGTATGGACTGATTGCATATTAACCGATCCATCAAAGTCCTGTTATACGATGGCAGTTGCCTTATCTCTTAAAAGCACGAATATTATGTTTAGGCAAACACATTAACCATGGAAATAAGCGTTCAATCTTTGTAGTCTCATCCATGATGCTTCATGGAACAGTGTTGCCTGTTTTTTTTAAGGTAAACAGCGTTTACTAAATTGACTGATTGAGGCCTTTGGACTCTGGTTAAAGAAACCATAGGGTCATTCCTTGCAACTGGTTATACTTAGATGTTGGTTTTCTATCTGGAATGAAATCATGTCCACGTTGGAGGCCCCGGGGCAAGGGGAAAATGTGGAGCCCTTTTTCACACACATACGTAAAATTGTTAGATCTCTACACTTTAATTATAGTACACATCGAAACTAGGAGAAACCCGCCCGGTATCGTTTGAAAGAATAAGACCTTCTCACACAGGCCTAGAAAATCCCCGAACCTCTTGCCCCACCCATACACAGCGGCACCGCAGCCCACGTGAGATCAAAGCCGGCCTTTAGACCTGTGCTTTCGCATGGGACAGACGAGGGTAATTTTTTAACCCTCCGGCCTGAAATTCGCTTCCAGAGGGAGTGGAACCCAGGACCAAAGTGGTGCTACTAGAGCCTCTAGCCACTACGCTATAACATTCCGTGGTTCTTCTCATGAGCTAAGTAGAAGGCTAATTACGCTTTCAAACACCTTAACTCCCTTACACCTAGTTTTCGCAAGACATTTGCAATATGTTAGCACTGTAAAGTACTTCATTCGTCTTGAAATGTATGTTGTCCTGCATTTAACCTTCTAAAACATTTGTTATCTAGTACCAGTGAAAGTATATGGGTGTACCACATGAAATTAATTAAAACAAATTACAGTTTACTTTTCAAAGCATGTGTTTGTTATTTCATAGTTTTTAAAGATTGAATTAGAGATCGACTACCAAAAACAAGAATAATAGCATGAGTAATAGTCTTCATAAGAGTAATTTTTGTGTAAAATTTTACAAGAGAGTGCCAAAAGAGAGAGATGTGTTCTCTCCTTGCTTTCATTCGTTAAAACTAAGAGCAGAACTCTCTCCCTATTTCGTTTTTCCTAAATAGCAGAACAACAACCATAAATGATAGACATAGCCTAAAATCATTTTTTAGCAATTATCTGAAAATAAAGAAGAAATTTTTAATAGGACAACTGCAATCCTACATGTCTCTCAATTTACAAGCCTTGTTTTTAGAACCTCAATTTAATAGTCCTCTGTAGATTAAACTGTGAATTGGTATACAATATGAACAATATATACAGGCACGACACATTTTTACAGTATCAAAATGCTGCCCTTGCCGCACTGCGTGCTGCCTCACGCTTCATCTGTGCTTCTTTCCCGCTTCCTCGGAAGTAGTGATACACACGCTGCATTGGGAGCAGAAAAGTTACATGATTACTTACAGGTTCCCTAACAAACTATTTGAATCCACATAATCCAAGCAAGACAAGTGGAGACAAAGAATCACCTGAATGACCCACATGCTTAGCAATGACTCGAGGCAGAACATTATGAAGCCAAGAAAGTAGAACACCTGCAAGTCAGATGGTTAAAAATGCTGTTTATTTTAATTTTATTTTTTGCTAATTCTTTGGAAAAATGAATTTTACTGTGGATCCCAGAAGTTAGAAGATTGGACTCACCCCGACTATAGCGCTCTTGCCTATTAAGCTGATCGCAGGAAAAATCCCTCTGTAAAGAATAAATATGATGGAAGGAAGTTAGATCACAATTCTTATATAGCTCCTTCAGAAATAAAATAAGAAATATTTTACTACCTTGACATTGCAAAATGTATTGTATAAAAAACATAAGTCCTTTTTTATTCAAGAGAAAGGGTTGTCAGCAAAAGGGAGCTCAGTTGCACAATATCATCAGTAGCATGTAAAGCATGATGAAACGTGTCACGACAAAGTAAAGGATTTGTCGAGAACTCACGTCAACGATTTCCCGACGAATAGAATTGATGGAGAAACAGCTGCGTACACGCAGAAAGCGATATGTACCTGTTTGGAGTCAACAAGAACAAACGAGCTACTTACCCCCCAACAAGACAAACAACTATATGGCGACATAGGGCATATAAACACTATGTTTTGCAGCACTTGACAAAGTACTCACCAAATAGAACAGGAAGAACCATCCAAACTTCAGAGCACTATCATTCCTGTAGTATGAGTGAGTTATGGAATGATGATATAATAATTTGATCCAAATCCTCGTATTTTAGTCAAATCTTAAAGGGCACATGTACAACACCAAATGATGTACCTCATGGCACGGTAAAGTGGTCGGTACCACAGGTAGTAGGCACCTGGGCAACCAAGAATAAAGTAGATGACCGCAAGGAACCAGATCTTGGGACCTGCAGCCAGGAAGAAAGTAGTAGAATCAAATTAAGGGCAGTACTAATGATAATCACTGCATATAGAACCAATATTTTATCTAAAGAGAAGGTACCATCCCCTTTAATCCAAGCAGCAGTAACACAGACGATGTTCCAAAACAGGCACAGGATCAACCCTACCAAACAGACAACACATTAGTGGTATATGATGGGGCCATGTGGGTAACATAAATTGTAGTTATTATATGTATTTAATAGCCTTTGTCTATCACAATCCATAAACATGCCTCATTAGTGGTACACTGGTACATCAGTATGTGATAAGGGTAACATAAATTGTAGTTATTAAATATATTTAATAGCTTTATCAAATTGAAGGGGAATGCCATTTGGAGCAGATGTGATGGAAAACATACCTAAAAGCGACGCGAAGGCGACATACTGTGTTCTCTGAAGGTGCACAGGTATCTCATTGTTGATATCATGATGAATGATGGGGAAAAACGGAGGCCAGTTTTTCTCTTCTATGACGATGCCAGCTGCCAAAGAAAGAAGAGCATTATCCCTAAATAACAGGAAGGCAGGGAGAAGAACAACAAAGAGGGAAAATAAATGACCATAGTGGAATGAAAACGGAAACTCCACCTCGTGCTGCAGCCTCTTCCCTCCTTTTGATTTCCTGCTTGGTACAGGTCAAGATTTAACACATTACAGAACAATCAATATCAAGATTTAACACAACACAGTATTACACAGTTATCAGGTTTCTTCTGTTTGCCCATAAAAATGGGGTGCTTGTAATTATTTGTTTCTTCTTAATGAATAGGCAGAGCTCCTGCTGGTTTCTCGAAAATGATAATAGTGCAATGTTGTCTATGAAAAAAATTCCAAGTAAATGCAGCTTCTCTATTAGATTCAGTTACCTTCTCTCGCCTGCTTAACTCAGCCTCCTTGGCAAGAAGCTCCTTCTCCCTTGTCTTCATGTCCTTCATATGTTTAGCAAGCAATTAGTAATGAGTTTATTCGATTGATTTTATAAGTGACATACATCGAATTATTTAAACTCAATGAGGTAGTGGGACTACCTTGTTTGTGTCAATTGGAATGTCCACAGGGGTAGCGAAATCATTGTAAAAGTCGGCTGGCTCTGGAGGAAGAGGCGAAAGACGGGTGCTGGGAGGAGTAGGACGTGATTGCTGCATCAAAAAGATGAAATTTCATGTCATATGATCAGAAATTTCATTTTGACTTTATGTACTGCAGACTCACTGTTGTGTAGAATGAACCTCCGGAATAATTGGATTGAACAGCTGGTGCTCCTCTAGTAGCTTTGTCCTGGTACAGTTACATACATAACTGCAATTAGCCATTCTTGTATGAAGAGTTCTTTTGTGTCGCTCTACTTACCGAATTCACTTTCTAAGACTACCAACTCTTGCAACAGTACAAGTTTCTTATCTTCAGTGCAGACTGCAGAGTAACTCATCAGTAATAAGAAAGAAGTAACTGATGAGTTGAACACAAACTATTTTGTTTCTGTTCTGAACTCTTGTTTCCTCCAAGCCAGTTATCATGCAGCTTGTCCGACCTTTTTATTTTATTTTTAATTGAATTTTTATTGGAAGTTGCACTAGTATTTGAATACTGCTGGACATCCTAACGGCAAAAGTTGTAGGAAGTATATGGGATGGGACTAGGAAGCTTATCGGATGGAAAGAAACAATAGCATCTTCAAGACGAGAATGCGCTGGAATTGAATCATCAACGAGGACCATATTTGCAATGCAGGAATGTCACGTGTGCTTTGCTGTGGCGATAATCCATGTGTAAGCCATTTCGGACGATTGCTTTGTTATTATCTGCAACTCTTCTTCAGTTCTTCTTAATACATTGAAAGCAGCACTGCTGCGTTTCGTCAGAAAATAATAATAATAATAATCAGATTTTCATGTAATTTCTTAAGAACCCTAATTAAGCTTCAAATTGACAGCTCAACTACATCCATGCTATAAATGATTGCATATGGTGAAAATATGATCGTTAACATCATTCTAGATTTCTAATAGCCTTTTCTACAGAAAGATAAACTAATGCCATTTTTAGTTTAGTTGATGGCTTGGTCGGTTGGATGTCTTGGTGAACATCCATACCACCTTTTGACGGTAGCAAATAGCGACAAAATTCTTGCTAATAACGCGAGGAAACATGCAACTGGACATCGAGATAAGCATGGTAAGTTGCTGTCACTCTGTCAGTATTGAGCGAAAAGAAAAGAAACTAAGAGCAAACAGCAAACAGGAGGATGTATAGATTTTTGATGGTGTGAAACAGGAGGGGCGAGGTAGCTGAAGCTCGCCGGCGGCCTTACCGCGAAAGGATTGACCTCCTCGGCGCCGCCCTCCTCGAAAGGGTTGTCGTTGTACCTCGACCTCCCCGCCATGGATCACCCTTCCCTTTTTTTTTTCTCTTCTTGGTTTTCCCGTTGCCCGTAGCAGGGTCAGCAAAGAGGGGCAGGTGCAAAGAGAAACGAACAAAGCAGCAGCCCCAATTAAACAGTTGGTCGTTGCGAGAAGTTGCATCATCTAGAACGGGGAGCAGTATAGAATGAGTATAAACCCTGGAAAATTTTAGCGGACTCCGCGTGGATTTTGTCCGGCCGCCGTGTTTACTTTTTATCGCCGTCAAACACGCATCAGCCTTCGAAAGAACGGGCTTCTTTACTTTCTTTGCCGCCTCATCCACGCCAACTTGATAGCGACGGCCTATTTTATTTTCCCTTTTATACAAGAACAAAAATCTTTCTCTCCTTTTCTCAAAACCGGCTGCAAAGTTCATCCCAGTTCCCAACCAATTCATGTATATGCATCTCAACAAATAGAAGTCCAAAGACTGGCGCAGATGAATTTAATCGATGCCGCAGATTGGACATTTTTTTCTCTTTAAGAATTTCTCTCTTTTTCAAATAAAAAACCAATATGATAAGAAAACTAATTGCCATTCTCCAGTTCTAATCTGGAATTTTGGATGTACATGAATTCTTGCACTACATGAATCCTGATACTACGATATAGTATGACTTATATAGTTCATCCAGACGGTCACACTCCAAGCGAACATGCTTGAGATTATCTTCTTCCCGCTCGGAAACACGAGGAACTCAAAACTGTGGACGGCGCGATGCAGCATCAGGCCTCATCTCCGCCTCCTTTCCACTTCCTCGAAAATACCTGTATACTTTCTGCAGGTAGCAGCAAAAGGTTTTCCAGATATTAGATCACTTTTGGTCATGCGCAATACAGTAGGAAATCCATAAGAGCTGTGTGTTCCATATTATTACCTGCATGACCCATACGCTCAGCAAAGATTCCAGGACGAACAAGGTGAAACCCAGGAAGTAGAATACCTGAAAAAACAAAATAACCGTGTGTCCAATCATGTTAGGCGTTGAAAGGGATCAGTGTTTCAACAGACTGGTGGAACTAGCGCCACTAAAATTTTCATTCTTAGTAATCCCTGTAACTATCCCTTTGTCTGAAGAATATGGAGATATAACGGCGCCTAAGGTTCAATGAAACTGGCATGAAGCGATTTTCAAATTAGGAACTGGAACATTTTCCAGATTTATGTTTTGTTTCTTAATAAGTGCACGAACTGGCCGGTTTTAATTTGGCTGCCACAATGGTAGAAATACATTGATGTACTCACCCCAACCGTAGCACTGTACCCTATTACGCTGAGTGCTTGAAAAATTCCTCTGCAAATGACACGAGAAGACAAATGGAAGTGAATTACAGTTCTAAAAAGAAGAATGACAACGTATCACATAACATGGAAAATATAAGGCTTTATACCAGATACTTACAAAATATAGAAAAGCAAAGTAAGATTTATTAAGCAACAAAATTCCCAATATAAAATATCTATGTTTTGAAGGGAAAACAGAACAGTATTCACAAAAGATTTTTTTTTTCTTCCAAAAAGGAGGTTGGAACCCCTGGCCTCTACAACAGAAATTATATACGCTGGAAAAATAACTTACGCCAATGACCGTCCCAAAAACAGAATGGATGGTGCAACAGCTGCGAATATGCAGAAACAAATGTGAAACTGCAAATTCAACAAAAACATCAGATATTCCACTGAAACAAGTATGCAATATGAGTCTTACAAGCATTCATAATTATCAATCTTCTAATGAAAACTTACAAAATAGAACATGAAGAACCATCCATATCTGAAAGCACTCTCTTTCCTAGTGAAATCGTCGTCATATGAAATGGTGAGCAGGAGATTCTAACCACGCAGTAGAATTATTTGAAGGCGTTATTGTAGAGAATCAGAAAGAGAGATAGAGTACCTCATGGCACGATAAAGAGGTCGGTACCATAAAAAGTAGGCACCAGGGACTCCAGTAATGAAATATATGATGGCCAGAAACCAGATCTTAGGGCCTGCATCTGCATGTATGAAACAAACAAGATTTAACTCTACACAAATCGACCAATTAGATCATACTTGTGCAGAAGATAGTTATAGACAAATTAAGTTACTCTGAACGTACCATCCCCTGAAATCCAAACAGCAGTAACACATATGAAGTTCCAGAAGAGGCATATGATCAAACCTGCATGAAAAAGGTAAATCAAGTATTAGCCAGAATTGCTATTTTGGATGTTATAGCCCTTTAGAATATACAAATTGTAACTAATGGGTGTATTTGCTGTTTCTATACCTAGGAGCGATGCAAATGCAACATACTGTAGTCGCTGCAAGTGCACTGGTATATCGTTGGAAATGTCCACATGTATGACAGGGAAGAAGGGAGGCCAATTTTTAGGCTCTATCAGAACTCCGGCTGTGTATTCAAGAAGGGAAACGATAATTATGACGAGTTTCATACGAATAGATCGTACATTTAGGTGCTGCTAATGTTTACCTCTTGCAAGAGCATCTTCCCTTCTTTTTATTTCCTAGGGATATTCAAAAGAAGAACTCATACAACTTATTCAACAAATATAAAAAATATACATAGATATAGCAAATAATGGCAAGTAATACACTTGATTTAGCACATACATACCTGTTCTCTCTTGTTCAGCTCAGCTTCTTTAGCCAAAAGTTCTTTCTCCTTTTTCTTCAGGTCCTGGGATTTTAAGACGACATCATGAAAAGGATATATATATGTGGGTGATGTAGAAAACCACAAAAAGGAAGTGGCACTGCAGAGTGCCCCACTAGTTGGGCTTAACTGAGAAACCAGTTTGCATATCCAAACTGACCGCATTGTGCGCAAAATTCCCAAAATAAAAGATAAAACCCATCATCATGCTCAGTCATTGTAGAAAATACTAGTCATTTATCAACTCAAGAAGTCCAAATACCTTTTTTGTATCAAGAGGCATATTTGCAGGTGCACCAATGTCATTGTAGAAGTTAACAGCTGGTTCAGGAGGGAGTGGAGTTGGACGTGGGTGCTACACAAATACAAAATATATGACAAGGCCCTGATACAATTATGAAGAGCGTGCGCTAGAGCAAAGAGATGGTAGAAATAAGAACGACATTAAACTAGTTACTTCATACTAGTACGAACATGGATAATATAGTTCACGGGTGTGAATGAGTAATATCGAGCAAGTTGAATATGGATGTATCAGTAATGAATATTTAGCAAGATATTACATGAAGATGAGAACTAAATGTATGATACAAAATATACAAATTAGCTCTATAGCCAGACTCAACCCAACGTGCAGTCATTCGAAAACATACTAAGCTAATCTTGAAAATAACCTTTTCAACAAATATATGTAGAAGTACAATATGAGCTAAGAAATAAATGCTTGAGTAAGTCCGGTGGTCTTTGAAAAGGCGGGATGAGTTGTGAATTGAGATATAGAGGTTGAGCAAGTTATTCTTCCGATCCATAAAATTTGTACAAATTTTATACTAAGTGGGCGACACTTTATCAATTGGAGGTAGTAAATGGACGACACTTTTTATGAATCGGAAGGAGTAGCTTTTTTTTTGACACATGGTTGAGCAAGTTAGCTTGTCTCGATACGTCTGGATTGCTCCTCAGTATCCTATCTCCTATCCTATATATCGGGATCGAACCAGATAATTAGGAGTATCTATTTCTCGAAGTCATATCTATTCGAGAAGCTTTCGGTCGGATGGACGATCAGGAAATATCCATCGCTTTTCATATCTAGATGCGGCCTCTATTTTTTCTAGAAGAGACCAAAGCTGGAGTATCATCCATTCATTTTATTTTTTTTGAAAAGGATCATCCATTCAGAGCAGAAAAGCTGTGAAGCAGCAAACTTTAGTTACAAAGCGGGCACTTAGCCAGTTAGCCGGTATCTCTCGACCCAACAAGATCTAGTGTCGATGTTCCAAGACATTCAATCTTGTAGTGGCCACTTGGATTGGAATGAATGTTTACGCTGTATTGCTGCCAACACAATTGAAGCAAAAAAAAAATGTTTTGTTGCGGAAAATGGTTGCAGGAAAGAAAATTGAACAAGGAACATGATGTTCCAAGAAGTGGAAGCCTGCGGCCCCCCCAAAGATACACGCATAGTTGTTTCACCTGTAAAATTGCAGGACATGCACGATCGAGCACGAGATGTTACAACGATATGCAGCTAGAGCAGGCTGAGTACTACTACATACCGAGAAAGGGTTGACCTCGATCTCGACCTCCTCGAACGGGTTGTCCTGCCCCCACTTCCCCGCCATATCGATCAATTGATCACCTTTGATCTCCAATTTCTTGTGATCTTGGCTTATATTGATAGCCGGCCGGCCGGCCGGCTTCTTGTGCTCTCCTGAGTCCTGATCACGTACAGTTAAAAGAGCAGTCTGCTAGTGCTAGCTAGCTCAGCGACACCACAAAGGTCATGTATATATGGGCGTTCGCATGCTGCAGGTTCCCCTTAGTATGACAACCGAGCTCACAGATAGCAATACGAAACAAGGCAGATAAAATAATGAATCTGCAAGTAGATTGAACTCTCAGCTCTCCGACTTATACGGTACACAGGACGGCCTTATATCTTAACTTTCTTTGCTTGTCCATACGCGGTACGCCGGGTCGCGATCGGTAGCGGCGGAACTTCGTAGGCATACGATCGATATATGCACTGGCCGGCCGGCCCTGCTGTGCACTACCTGGGGTTGGCGCACAAGTGGCAGCTGCTGCATAGGCTCAAAGGGAAGCAGCCACGAACCCACAACTTGGGCGCTTGAGAGTTGAGACGTTGCCCCACCTTTGACCAAATTCTTTGACGACAACATGGTTGACACGGTGGGCTTTCGTTGGGCCATGCGGTGGATGGCGCTTGGCCCGGCTCATTAAGGACAGGAGTACTCCGTACGTGAGTCCAGTAGAGCCTAGTTCTGTCCGCTCAAAAAAAAAAAGAAGTAGAGCCAAGTTCTAAACGAGCCGACTTTTAATTTCGGAAAGTGTTGATTTCGGCAATGCATTCGCCCGTTCTGAAGGACACGGAGGCTCGGTTGTAACGAATCACGCCACGACTTACAGCTCCTCCGTGGCTGTGTTGCCGTGTTGGGCTGTTCGTCAATTCATACATTTACAACGACGACTAATCTGGCAAACACTTAATTTGAACCCAAAATAATTCCAAACAAGGACAACAAAACTCCAAGGAAACCTTGGACATATGCAACACATGGCACTTGTGCAAGACAAAGGTAGTCCCTCCGTTCCATAAAGATTGACACGGACTAATTCAAATTCGTGCCAATTTTTATGGAATAGATGGAGTACTAAATTTGACCGTGAAAGAACCGCAAATAAAAAGCATCGATCGATCTCACAAGTATACCAAATAAGACGAACAGATTAGACGAGAGCTTCTCAAGAACAATGATATCCTGCATAGTACATATAACACTCATTCCAGGGAACTTTTACATATAACTTGCATGCATCGTGCTAAACCTTTTCCCCCTAACTTCATGATCAAATTGATGCTAAACCTTCATCACATTCTGGCATACTCTTACATATATTTCATAGCAAATTTATTCTAGCAACCATAATAATCGAGACAGCGCAGTCTCCTAATCTGCTTACATGGGTGGGAAATTACCAGTACCCGGATCAGCCCACTGCTGGAACCCTGCATCGAAACCGGGGAACTGCTGCGGCATCATCACCTCACCGCCGGCGCCGGCACCGACAGTACTACCATAGCTCCCGCCAGATCCGCTGGCGCTGCCAGTACTGTAAGCCGGGGGCGCGTCGAGGTCCCACCCGGCCTTGACCACCTCCATGACCCATCCCTGCTGCTGCTGCTGCTGCTGGAGCGGCGCCTGATCCAAGTCTGCCGCGCCTGCGTAAGGCAGCTGCTGGAAGCTGCCGCGCTGCTCGTACTGGCAGGCCAGACGGTCCCTGATCTTGTTGATGAGGTTCTCCGACATCCAGCCCACGCTGACGAGCTGCTCGATGGTGAGGCCCGCCAGGCCTCCGGGCCCGGGCCGGCGGCCCGCGATGACCTCGTGGAGGAGCAGCTTGGTCTCGCGCTCGCGGTTGTCCCGCTCGGCCTTACGCAGCTGGTCCTGGAGCTTGCCGATGAGCTCCCGGACGAAGCCCTCGGCGTCCATCATCTTGCGGAACTGGTCCAGCTCCGGCATCGCCCTCAGCCGCTCGATCACGCTCCTCGCCGCATCCTCCGACGGCCACGCCTGCGGCGGGGACTTGTCGCCCTCCGGGAAAACGATCAGGCAACCCTCCACGCCGCACAGCGTCAGGAGCTCGCTCAGCTTCTTCGTCAGCCCGTTGCCGCGCTTCTTCTGCGTCGAACGCCGGGTCGACGCATTGCTGATCAGCTCGATCTTCGTCTTCTTGCGAGTCATATCCCTCTCGAAATGTGTGTGCAATGCCGGTGTTTGCGAGATGGGAAGGAAGGGGGTGATGGAGACGGTGGTTTTATACTCTGGAGTCATCGAATCAACAGATTGCAGCCATGGTGAGACCTGATTGGGAAAGGTATTATTGTCCAAGATACGATACGAGGATCGCATGTATTACTGCTGGTTATTGCCCAGCTGTCCCTCTGGCTATTAGCATATCTTTTTTAGCCTGTCAATTCTTAATCGTGTTCATTAGCTAGCTAGCGAATGTCGATCTGAAATACGTACACGCATGCATGCATGGTTCACGGTTTACATCCACAGGATCAACGCGCGATCTGAATTACAAATCAAATAAAAATGCAATCACTCTTCGCTAGCTGTGTGTACAAATCCCACAGTATCAGGCTAAAATTGGATCAATTAATTAAGTTCTTCCTTTTTTTTCACTTTTTTCAAGGATCCTCGGGCCTCACGTTGACGATGATAATCACAGACATAATACAAAACGAAAAACTATGAGTTGACACGTATGACTGTATGAGAGTGTGTCTCTCTTGCTTTTTTTATTGATCCTATTCTCATGAAGATTGATCGAATGTGTACATCATTCATTTTATTTTTATTTTGCGAGGAAGTGTACATCATTCATGACCCTATACCCTTCTTTCTGTATTAGGCCAGCAAGATGTTAGATTAATAACGAGAAAATATATTTTTCGTCCCTCAATTGACACGAAAGAATGGAACTGGCCCCGAGTTTTTTTTGGACGTTTAGTCTCAATTGACAAAACAGAGAATTTCGGTCTTTCGTCCTGCTCGAAGCGGTATTACTGCCAACTTAATGCGGTTTTGCCCCTGACTTTGTCAGGTAGATTGCCAGTACCAAAGCTTGTTGGATACTTATGGTTAATGTTGATTGTGGCAAAGTGTCAGTTTGGCGGCCATGCAGGGGAGCCGCACCCTCCCAGGTGGGCCATGTCGGTGCCAAAAAGATAACTTACTCGTACACTTATTTGCGACATGTTCAAGTTTGAACTAAAACTTTCTAAAGCACTACTGCCAAGGAAAAGGAGAAAAAAAACCCAAAGGCTAGGAAGTGCGGCTGCACTTTTTCGTTGAAGCGAGCACACGCTCCTGCGAACCGAGCGATCAGGCCGAAGCCATCGAACCGCCCGACGCAGCCCCGACCAGGTTCCCTTCCCTCCCCCCGTAGGTGTGGGCCCCACCCCCCGAGACACAAGTTTGAATCTCGGGGGACGAGCCGTTTCTCTCCTCCCATTCTTCTCTGCCTCGCCCTCTACCCCAACCCCCACGGAAATCTCGCTCTTCTCTCCTCCCATTTCTTCGCGATTTCGCGTCCAGCAACCGCCGCGCGACCGGGGCGGAAGCGAGGGAGAGGGAGAGGGTTCCGCAGCGGGCACTCCTCCTGTCCGTCGCCGGGGGCCTGCGAGTTCGTGGGGAGGCGGCGGCGGACTAAACCTAGCCGGTGATGAGCGCCACACGGGGGCGGCGGCGTCGCTTCAACAGCGATCCCAGCGAGTGAGGTGTGACCCCCTCCTTCCCCTTCCGTCTACCGATACGGCATTCTCACGGGCGTTGTCTGACCCCCCAAAATGGCGACGGGTTTGAAGATAGGCGCCGGATGTTTTGTGTGTGTTAGGCCGGCGTAGTGCCCGTGTAGTTCTCCCCCCATAGTTGTCCCCGTTCATCGCCTCCCCCGCGCCATCCCGTTGTTATCCGCTAGCCCCAGGAGGAGCTGAGCTGTTGCGGGGGTTTGGGGGCGCTTGCATGCAACGGGATTTGTGGATTTTGTCCGGTTTTTTGAGATGAGATGGGTTGGTTTTGCATGAAGCGGCTTAGAATTGAGTTGGGGTGATTAGGTTGATGATTTTGCAGGGGAGATCATTAGGGCTTCGAATTGATTTTGGGTTGATTTTAGGTTGATTAGGTTGATTTTTGCAGGTTTTCGAATCGATTAGGTTGTCAAAAGGGCTTCGAAATTGATTAGGTTGACTTGGCGGCTTTGAATATGGTTGCTCAGATGGATCATGGGGTTGCCTAGTTTTGTGGGCTAGTTGCAAAGTTTTATATGGGTTGCAAAATACCCAATCTTAAGATGCTATATATGGATGCTCAGATGGAACATAAAGTTGCCTAATTCTGTGGGTTAGTTGCAAACAGTTCTGTATGGGCTGCAAAAATACCCAGCCCTAAGATGATATACATAGTTGCTGAGATGGAACATAGAGTTGCCTAGTCCTGTGGGTTAGTTGCAAACAGTTCTGTATGGGTTACAAGAATACCCAGTCCTAAGATGATATACATAGTTGCTGAGATGGATCATAGGGGGGGTTGCCTAGTTTTGTGGGTTAGTTGCAAATTTGTTCTGTATGGGTTGCAAGAATAAACCAGCCCTAAGATGATATACATAGTTGCTCAAATGGATCATGGGGGGTTGCCTAGTTTTGTGGGGTAGTTGCAAACAATTCTACATGGGTTGCAAGAACACCCAGTCCTAAGATGATATACATAGTTGCTTAGATGGATCATGGGGGGTTGCCTAGTTTTGTGGGCTAGTTGCAAAACAGTTCTATATGTGTTGCAAAAATAGTAGAGTTTGCTATATGGTTGCTCAAATGGACCAAAAAGTTACCTAGTAGTTGTGGGGGTAGTTGCAAAAATAGTTCTGCATGGGTTGCAAAATAGTGCTAAGATGCTATATATGGTTGCTCAGATTGAACATAGAGTTGCAAAATAGCTCTGTATGGGTTGCCTAGTTTTGTGGGTTAGTTGCAAAATACCAGAGTTGCTATATGGTTTTCTTTTTTTTCATTTGACATGTGAATCACACATTCATTCTTCTTATTTTTTCTCAACGACAAGGACCTGTTCTGCACTGGGTCCGGGGGGGGGGGGGGGTCATAGTTTATGTTCTAACATGTTATTGTATTTTTCCTACAGCCAATGGTTTCCGGTGATGACAACACGGGTACCGTTGGCGAAGATGATGGCGGAGGCAGCCGCACTCAACCAGCTGTTGAGACTGCACAGGTACAGCCTACACAACTTCACTTCTATACTAGTAGCATCATGTCATTTTTTTCTTGATCTAGCAACTTTTTTTTTTGTGTTTTTTGAGCCAGCAACTTTAATAGGTAGATTGTTTTCATTTTCAGAACTGCAAGCACTAAACCAGCATTTTTGTCATTGTGCCATTTCCTTTTTTTTCAATCTTTTTCTAAGCCCTTTTTATAAACCCTTTTACTAAAGCAAAACAGGTAGTTTTCCCTTGATGATCATTTTTTTTTTCCGGCAATCCTATCTGCAAATGCTAATTCTCTCATTTTTTTTTGTCTTTTTTACAGCCCACGACTCCCGGGGACGATAATATGGACACCGACGGTGAAGGTGATGCCGGAGGCAGCAGAAGCAAACTGCTTGTTGAGACAGCACGTGCTCATGCTCGAAATCCGATAAGCGCGGGTAGCAATTTCCACAAGTGTATACGCAAAACATTTCTTTTGCTGCAAACCCAGCAACCGACCTTTTTTTTACTAGAGTCCTAAATTACCTAAATTAATGTCATCTTTTTCAGGCAAAAGGACGCAGATTTTATAAATGGGCTGCAAAGCGCACGAAGCCACCCGGTGGACCAGAGGAAGGTCAAGAACAAGATCTGCAAGTTGAAGAACAAGTCCCGCAAGTTGAAGAAGGAGCCGCGCAACAGATTGCAAGAAAAGGGAAGGGACCCCAGAGCTAGAGCCCCTGATCCTAAGAATGTAAGAACTGAAAAACAACCTAAGACCGCTATTTTTTCTCTATTTTTTTTCCATTTTTTATGCTTCCACTGAGTTTTTCTTTTGCAACTACAGATATGCAATGTTCAATAGTAAATAGAGCCAATGATTTCTTATGCAAACCACAAGTCTACCCCCCTAGCAACTAATCAATCTAGATATAGCAACTTTTTTCTTAGCACTAGCTTTTTTTTCTTTTTTAGTTGGGGGAACATGCATGAGCTAGCAACTAATATACCAAAGATAGCAAACCAATCAAACAAGAGATAGCAACATTTGATAGTAGGACTGGCAACTTTTATTTTACTTAATTTTTCATAGCAGGAACACGCAACTAATATTAGTTGCCTAGCAACTAGCCAACTAGCCCTAGCTACTACTGCATTAGATTTAGCAACCTTTTTCGTTAGCACTAGCAACCTTTCATTTTTTACTGGGGAACATGCATATCATTTTTTGTAAGAGCTAGCAACTAATATATGAGAGATAACAACTAATCAAACAAGAGCTAGCAACATTTTGATAGTAGGACTGGCAACTTTAGGTTACTTAGAACTAGCCAACTGATACACTAGTTCTAGCAACTACTGCACTACAACCGGCAACTAATAAACCATACCTTGCAACCAACTCAATAGAGCCTTTTTCTTCCAACACAAAATGCACTTTTATCTGTTGTTTATTAGAATGTTCTAACAACACCCATTTTTTTCTTTACGTCTCCACAACGTGGTAGGAATCGAGCCTCGCCCTTTAGGCTTTTCAAGCTAAATGAGTTTCTCAACGATAATCAAATCAAAGTCATTGAGGATTATGGTTTTCGGGGGCTAACATATGTCCCAGCAACCATGTCTGATAAAATGACCAAGTATCTCATGTCGTGCTACCACGCCGACTCCTGCGAGATGGTATTCCCAGAGAAGGGCAAGATCGCCGTGGATGCAAACAATGTGAAGAGGATCTGGGATCTTCCAAAGAGGGGGCGGCCGGTGCCATACGTGGTAGATTATGACGCCAACCACACCATCATTGAAATGTATAGCCTGGAGAATGCCAAATCAGCACAGCAATCCACCTGGGTCGATATGATAAAGGACATGAACGGGACAGCAGATGACAAATTTTATAGAGCATGGCTCATCGCGGCGATCAGCGAGTTCCTCCGCCCCAGCACCAGCACAAAAGTGAGCCCAAAAAGCTTTCCGGCAGTGCTCGACCTAACAAAGTTGTCAGATTTGGATTTCTATCAATTTGTGGCAGATTCTATCCAGCACGCATTCCTTGATCTTGGTGACAAGAAAAATTCGGTGTCGTGCTGTGTATTTCATCTTCTGGTATGTTTCTTCAGTCCACATTTTTTTCTTGTCACTTTGCGGCATCTTTTCTTTTATGAGGCCCAACACAACAACACCTTCCTTTTTGTCTTTTTATGTGTTTTTTCGGTAGATGTTATACCTGGACTCCCTTGCCCACAGCGAGCGCATCAGCGGCTGCGGGATGAGGGTTCAAGCATGGACCCCAGCTCTTATTAAGAAAGTCATTAAGAAGGACACAAAGGAGGATGGGCAGTTCGGCAAGTTGCCGGTGAGTGTGTCAGTTTTTCCTCAGCAGTTGCTAATAGTTGCTAAAGACAAGCCATTTTTTGCTTTTTTCGCTAACAAAGTTGCTGGAGAATTGCTCATTTGGCAGTAGAATTCTAATTACTTCATCTTCTTTTTTCTGGCAGCTAAAGGACGTCTATGCGGGAGCAACTCAGGTCGAAGAAACAAATGTTTTGTATGGGGGACCAGCTGCTGCGGGAAAGTTTGTCGCATCTAAACTACCGATGAACACAAGTGCAAATGTAAGTACACTTTTTTCCTTTCTCCAAAAAAAGCAACTCCTTGTGCTTGTGTCAGCAACTCCTTGTTGATGTGTAGCATCTTTTTGCACTTATATGCCTGCAGCTTTTTTATATCAGCACCAACATTGCATCTTCTGTCTTTTGGCATAGCAGCAAAACATAATACAGGTTTTTTTGTGTTTTTTGTGTTATGAATATACAGAAGAAGAGGAAAATTGCTGTCTTGTCAACAGCTTTTGCACTGATATCTCAAAGCACATATCAATGAAGATGAGTGCGTTCGTGCAAGGCATAGCAAAGATATATGAGGAATCTAATGGAGCAAGCAGCAGTAACCCTACAAGGAAGAGGCCTCGCACGGAGGATGACGAAAGCGAGTTTGAAGACAGCGAAGACAGTGTAGAAGAAGATGAAGAGGGGGCAACGGGTGACGATGACGATCACACCGGAGATGCCAGCAGTGAGCACACCAGCTCCGATGAGTCCGGCAGCGACGGCGCCGGCGCCGGCAAAGGTACAGAAGAGGCGGCGCCAAGGAATGACGAGGGCAACAACAATGGTGAAGATGACGACGTCGAAGAAGATGAAGAAGAAGACGACAAAGAAGATGAAGATGGGACAGGCGAAGAAAGCAACAACAGCGGCAAAGATGATGACGATGACCAAAGCGGATCCGGAGGTGCCGCTGGGGGCGAGGCAGCACCCAAGGAAACTTCTAGGGATGAAAGCCCAGATGGCGACACCACACTAGGGGGCTGGATTGAAAATTCAAGGAGGAGATTCCAATACTATCAAAGGAAAAGGGGCAATTCTTCAGGATCAGCAGCCGACAATATCATGGACAGCAACACCGAGATAAATCTCATCGATTTAGTAAACCTCGAACCGGAGAACCACCAAGTGCCTACATTTGAGGTAACGACCTATCACTTCCCGTCCCTTTTTTTTCAGCAGCAATATGTGTAGTATCTGTAGGCACACAAACAAGTGGTACCAGTGGCAACTTTTATTCAGGGATTCCAAAATCTTTTTTTTGCAACTTTTTTTGAACCCACAGCTGCTAGACATTTTTAGCTTTGAAGAGAATGTACGGAAGAAGGCTTTCGATGAGGTTACAGCAAGTGAACTGAAGAGGAGTGATGAAAATAAGTCAGAGGGCAAGGATTTGTTCCCTGAACTTTGCCCACAAAGTATGATAGATTATTGGATGAATCAAGAAGCGGGTTTCGATGAAGCGGTTACAGATGCACCACAAGGAGCAGCAGCACTAGCACCAGCAGTATTAGCAACACTAGGAGGCGGGGCACCAGATCCAGCTTTGGCAAAAAGAAGAAGAGCAGCAGCCCCAGCGGACGCAGTTTTGAACAAAGGGAAAGAAGCAGCAGATCCTCTACATAAAAAAGAGAAAAAGAAGAAGGTTCTAGCTCCTAGGAAGATAATAGGAAAGAAGCAGCAACCCCCTGCAAGACCTGCCATGGAGGCCAGACGTGCAGAAGAAGAATTGACAGTTCCAGCAGGAGAGTTGTAGGGTGCTGTTGGGAAGGTGCTTCATACAGAGTCAAAGTTGTCAGATACAGCTCCAGAGTTACAAGGCACAACCAAGGAGGCTTCAGCACAACAGGAGGGTTTGCCAGCCACAGCCACAGAGTTGCAGGGAATAATGGAGAGGTTGCAAGCCCCAGCTAGAGATTTGCAGGGAACCAGGGAAGAGTTGCCAGCACAAGTCACCGAGTTGCAGGGAACCATGCAAGAGTTGCCAGACCAAGTCACAAAGTTATAGGGAAACAGGGAGGAGTTGCCAGCCCAAGTCATAGCGTTGCAGGGAACTAGGGAAGAGTTGCCACCCCCAGCCACATAATTGGCACCCTCAGTCACAGAGTTGTAGGGAACCAAGGGGGAGTTGCCACCCTCAGCCACAGAGTTGCAGGAAACCAGGAGGGGGTTGCCAACTACAAGCATAGAGTTGCAGGGAACCGGGGGGGAGTTGCCACCCCCAGCCACAGAGTTGCAAGGAACCAGGAGGGAGTTGCCACCTACAGGCATAGTGTTGCAGGGGACTAGGAGGGAGTTGCCAGGCCCAGTTATAGAGCTGCAGGGAACCAAGGGCAAATTCCCAGGCCATATATCGCAGATCCAGTTGCACCCGGAGAGTCGCAACGCACACGCGTGGAACTGCCGGCCCAACGTGCGGAGGCTGCGGCAATAGCTGCAGTGGACCAAGGATGAATGTTTTTTTGGCAGGCAAGGGTGCAGAATTACTAGGCTCATCAGCAAAGTTGCCTGAAACAGTTGCTCATGCGCAAAGCAAGACTTCTGTGTTGCCAGTTCACAAAGTCAAGTTGCCAGAATCAACTAGGCTCCCAAAAGTATAAGAAGAAAAGTTGCTACAAGAGGTTCAAAAGTTGCTAGCAGGTGGTGGGCACTTGCACACCCAGGAGGCATGTTCACAACAGCCGGTCAAGACGGGGGATCCAACGCCACATGCTGATTCTAGCAGCGTAAATTGCCCACCAGCAGGGCAAAGAAAGGGAAACGAGAAGCTTTTCAAAGATGTGATCGCAATGGCGAAGAGCAATGTTGCGACCATTCCAACTCTAGCTCGTAACAAGTCAACGGCAGCTCAACCTGAAAATTCAGCTAACCCAACGGTTCGACACAGGAACTCAGGGACCAACGTGAGACCGGGCATGTTTGACCCGCCCTCTTGCGACCTCGGTCTTGATTGGGACATGCCTCCTTTTTGCTCACAGCTACCTGGCATAGTGCACACATCAGCGACATACCAGGGAGACGGCGGGCTCGAAGAGCGGGATGAAGTCTTCACCAACCAAGCTTTGGCAAGCCTAGAGAGTGCTGAGAGAGAAGCGGCAGCAAGGAAAGCTCAAGCGGGCAGCAGCTGTATCTCTCCCATCAACCTTGCCACACCCCCTGCGCCAAAACCTGTGAACAAACAGACCATTGACCTTTGCACCCCACCAGCAGCGCGGCCTATGAAGATTGCTGACGATACCGGCAGTGGAAGCAGTTCTGCAACACCAATGCAAGCAGGGCTAGACAAGAGGGTATGCAAACCAGCAGCCTGCAAACGATCTCCTTTCATCGATTGGTGCGTGAAGAAGTTTGAACCGTCTTAAGAGGCGAAGGATGTATACACAGGGTTCATTGTCTATGCCAGGATGCCGAGGAAGATCAATCCATCGCAAGACAGAAGGTATCAACATCCCCACCATTTTTCGGTTTTTTATGCAAGAGTGTGTCGCTTTTTTGCTAGGTCTAGTGTCAAATTTGCAACCATTAGTATACAGAGTTGCTGCTCTGTTCTCAGAACCATGATAGGTAGCTATTAGTCATTGTTTTTTGCTAAACATTTTTTTGATTTTGCGCAGCCCAACAACCATCAACTACGAGAACTTCTACATCACTTGCCAGGACCTTGCAAATGCAATGAAGCCAAGAGGGGCTCAGCAACACTGTCATGGAGATCGGCATAGAGTACTTGAAGCAACAAATGGGCACTAAATCAAAGAAGGTTATAATGCCATTACGGATTTCGGTAAGCGACGCTACATGGGGTTGCTCAGATGTACCATAGAGTTGCCTAGTTTTGTGGGTCAGTTGCAAATAGTTCTACATGGGTTGCAAAATAATAGCCTAGATGCTATATATGGTTGCTCAGACGGTAAACAAAGTTGCATAGTTTGAGGGGGGGGGGGGGAGATGCAAATAGTCCTATATGGTTTGCAAAATAATAGCATATATGCTATACATGGTTGCTCGGATGGTAAACAGAGTTGCCTAGTTGTGTGGGTTAGTTGCAAATAGTTCTATATGGGTTCAAAATACTAGAGTTACTACATATAGTTGCTCAGATGGATCATAGAGATTGCCTAGTTTTGTGGGTTAGTTGCAATTAGTTCTATATGTTTTTATGTTTTCTGGGTTCATAATTGAATTAGGTTTTCTTCTCTGTGGTTTTTTTTGTTAAGCCTAATTTTTTTTATCTTGGTCGCAATGTAGACATGGCTTCTTGCAATGGACTTGAGGGTACCCAAGCTTGTCGCGAAATTCAAAAAGGCCAGCGCCCATTTGGACCGCAAGGATCTTGTAAGAAATACAACCACCCCACTCCTTCTCCCATTTGGACATTTAATAATTCAAATTAGCAGCAACACAAAAGCATGTTTACTAAATTATACAGCAGCATCAGCATCAGGATGTTTTTTTTGGGTTCTTGGTTCATGCAAGTTATACTGTACAGACAAGCAACTTATACTCTATAGACAAGCAACTTTTCATGTCAATCTTACAACTTTTACCTGTTCTTTTTCCAAATGTCTTACACAGGTTTGCTTTCCCATCTTTGAGAACCTTGAGCGTACCAAACCCCCCGCAGAAGCAGTAATGCACTACTGGCTGTTTGTGACTCTGCTAGGAAATTGGAGAAGGGCGGTCCTTTGGAAAATGCTGCAAAAAAAATCAGAGCATCACTTTGGTTATTGTGGGAAGATCACTATGAAGAGTCAAACATCAAAATCGAGAAATTCAGCATAGGTGACATTGAGCCACCAAAACAGAACAATAAGTAAGCAACTTTGTGTCTTTTTACTCTTGTGTCTTTTTTTTTGATGTTTTTTTTCTGCAACAGTGGCCTCCCTTCTCATTACAGGATGTTTCTCACCGTCTCTTTTTATTCTCTTTTTTTGTCTGTTTGCGCCATGTTTTTTTGGAACATGAAGTCACGACTGCGGCGTCTACACACTCATGAACGCCGAACTTTGGTGGGGCACGATGCTACAAATGTACGGGTCCGATGACATACCGAACATCCGGAAGATTATGAGCTACAGCTGGATTAAATCGAGCAAGAACGAAGAAGAGTGGAGAGATATATTGCAAATTGGAAAGCGCGGGTCTTTTATATGATACTCCCCCTTTTCATATTCGCCACATAATCGTTTTTTTTTCTACGCTCCTTTTGAACATGTTCCTTGCATAATAGCACCAAGAGTTGCCTATTTTATATCATGAGAGCTCAGTATACTACATAGGAATACTCAGTTGAGATACAAGCACAGCAGTAGCTCATATCTGTCTTTATAGTTGCACATATCTGTCACATAGTTGCACCTATCTGTCACATAGTTGCACATATCTATCAAATAGTTGCTCAGATCTTTTATGCATGTAGTTGCTCATCCTAGTTAATCAGAAACCGACAGATATTTAGTACACATGGAAATAAAACAGAACAAGTACTCCTGTCGACAAACAAAACACCCACTTCTTCCACTGTAGTTGTTTGGAAATAGATAAACGTTGCAGCAAACAACATAAAAGTTTGGAAAAAAAAACGCTAAAGGAATTCTGTTCTGCCCCAGCATACTTAGGCCAAGCCCTAGCGCCTAGGCCAGCTTCCGAGGGCACCTGGCAGAGTTGTGCTCATCAGAGCTACAAAGAGCACATTTGTTCTTCTTCTTTGGGTGTAGTTCAAGTGCATTCTCGTAACGCTTCGCCCGGGGCCGCCCTTTTGTCAGGCACCTGTCTTGGTTCCTCACACGATTAGGGTCGACTGAAGCCGATGCCGTCGCTGCACCACTTGCCGTTGAGGCTGCTGCTGTTGCGGGGCCTGCGGTTGTAGTTGCGGGGCAGCATGACGCAGTTGCTGGAGCACAACCAGAAGTTGCAGTTGCGGGGGCAGGCACCGTCGCTGCACCACTCACCGTTGAGGCTGCTATTGTTGCGGGTGTTGGGGTTGTAGTTGCTGGAGCACCACCCGAAGTTGCTGCAGGGCGCGGTGCAGTTGTGGGGGCAGGTGCTGTAGTTGCCTGGGTAGTCGCCGGGGAAGATGATGCGCTTGCTGTGCTTGCTTTACGTGCTGCTGTCTCCCTCCTCCTCTTTGCATCTTTCCTCCTCGTCAAGTTCAGATGAGTTATCTCAGCCTTTGTCACGCGGATGTATTTCTCCGCTGTGGCGTTCGCTGCATCCAAACAACAACCGATCCTAGCAAGTTCACCATATTTGACAGACAAATTTGCCATTCTTATTTGCTTCAATGATTCCGGCGGGAGGGCGTCTGGTTGCGTCTCATCTGGACGAGCAACTTTCCGCGGGACAGCATTCTGCGTCCATCTCCTCATGATATACCGCTCGGGTATCTCATCAATCCCAAGGTGAGTAAACACTTTCAAGATGTGGCAGCACAGCAACCCATCCCGCTTCACCTTACCACACTCACAACTGTACTCCTCGTCGCCTACTTGAGCAAGAACCAAGTAACTTCTACTGCCATAGAATTGACAGCACGTCATGTTGGGCTCGAGCCGGTAGAGGTCGTTCTGCTGGAGGCGAACGTTGTACCTCCCTGTCAACTTGAACTCATCCCTGAATTTCACATAGATGTCACGGGTGTAAGTTGCGAAAGCCTGCTTCTCAATGGGGTAGGATGACCAAGTAGCTTGCGTTAGATGATCTGTCCTGTAGTCGTTGCCCCCTTCCTTCACGAGGATCTTAACCTGGATCTTCTCATATTGCTTCACAAAGTTGAGGATCGAGTTGCGAGAATTCACATAGCGCTTGAGAACAGCATTGAACCCCTCGCTTCGCTGTGTGGACTGGAGGAAGGGGAAGAAGCAGTCCCGAAAGTAACACGGCACCCATGTCCTCCTTATGTTGTAGAGGTGCGCAAAGTCAGCATGCTCCTCTAGCTGGTGCTTCGCAAGAAAAGTTGCCCATTTCTGCTCAAACTCATCTGGAGTCATACTCATATCAACACACTCATTGTAGTCTTGCGACACAGCAGGCCTCCTACCCAAAAAAGAACCGAGCTTCTCTTGTGCCTTCTTCATGATATGCCATCGACAATTGCGATGGACGGTGTTTGGGAACACGTTTGCAATCGAGGCCCTCATAGCATAGTCCTGATCAGTTATTATATTCAGGGGAGCTTGCCCACCCATTGCATCCAGATATTGCTGCCCAACATGAAGGATTGCCCGTGCCGGTTGATGCCAATGAAGGGGGCAAAAGGCATGTTGTATTGGTTCGTGAGGTAGGTGGTGTCAAACGATATGCAATCGTGGTAAGACTCTTTATATGCTTTCCTCGCTACGCCATCAACCCAGAACAGCAACTCCACCCTCTCGTCCTCATCCAGCTTCACATTGAAGTAGAAGGATGGGTCCTCTTTCTGTTTCACCATGAAGTATGACACCGTTTCAGCCATGTCATCACCCTTCCTCTCAGACCTGATCTTTGAGCGGAAGTTGCTGATTGTTTTTGTGGTGTACGGCACAATAAACCCGTTCGCATAGAACGTGGACATGAGCGTCATCATCTGACCTGCGGGATGGGTGGACAAGCAACAAATCAGCACAAGCAAAAACAAATCAGCAACTTGAATTTCTTAGCAACTCTCTCAAAAAACTCACAAAGCAAGCCATGCATTTTTCTACGGGCAGCAACTTTGTTGACCTTTTTTCAATAGTTCACAAAGAACTAAATGTGTTACACATGTGTAACTCCACCGTGCTATCTTTTTTTTCATGGATTCTGTGCTACCAGCCGTCTAATACAACCATAAAGGAAGATGCATTTTTTTCCATGTCTAGCAACTACACAAAAGCAGACTAGCAACTACATCACAAATTACAGCAACAATTCAGATATGTCAGGCAACCATGTGTCTTTTTTACCTGTCTCAAGATTGCAGTCGTCCAATATTCTCAGGAACGCCTCTTCTTCGGGCGATATATTCTTGTGTGATAGAAGGTATTTTGTGAGAGAGGGCTTGGTTATCAACTCATGGTTGTGCTCCGCTACAAAAAATATGACCTCCCACCTTCCTTCAATTAGTTTCACCGTCATCTTTGCTTTGCATCCCGTTTGCTTGATCGACTCTCGTCTCCTTTTTTTCACCACCTTCCTGAACAGCAACGGATCTTCATTAGGCGCATCCACATGTTCCTCATCACTAGAACTCTCGTCGCGACGTGCCTTAGATGAGTTGCCGGTGGGATTAGATGATTTGCCGGCAGCATCGTCCATAGGTTTGGGCATTCTAAACTTGTTGCAAACAAGCTGCTGCTTCTCCACCAGATTTGTGTACGCCGACCGCCTTGATGTGTTTGATTTGATAGAAAAACCCATCACACACGCATAAGCATTGTAATGTGCCTTGGCACCGGCCAAGGTGTCAAACCGCATGCCCAGGAATGGCTCCTGTGGCTGAGAGGAGCATTCAATCTCTTGCTCAATGTTGTCAGGAGCATCACAAGCAACTCCGGTAGTGTCTTCAGCAAGTCCCACACTGTCTTCAGCAACTACATTGGTGTCATCAGCAATTGCAGTACTGTCTCCAGCGATAGGCGCCCCGACCAAGCGTTTGTTCTCAGCAATGCGAATAGTCGTGAGACTCTCCCACTTCCTCATGCACAGCAACCGGGATAGCTGAGGTGCAATAGGCTGGTTGAACACATTATCCAAAGCCATCATCTAGGTCACATGGGATTTCGTTCAAGTCCAGCATTTTTTTACCCCTTTTTTTTTGCAACCTGCATTAGGAAAGTTGCATATTTTGCCCATCAGTTCCATGTATTCTTGTCACAGATAAAAGGGCAGATGTAAAAACAGTCCTTAAAACAGCAACAAGGCAACATTTATAGCACTAACAACAAAAAACCCAGGCAAGCAACTGTTACAGAAAAGGCATCAACTATCCTTGCTAATCATGCAACTTTTCATACGAAACTGGTAACTTAACATGGGTATCTAACATTTCGCATCTGTATGCTTTTTTTTACGCAGGTAGGTGCCGCGAGTATGATGATGATACAGGACAAGAATGCACAGGGAATTGAAGTTCAAGGATATCTTTGTCTCTTATACACAGCTAGCTTGATGTGTTACTTTTTTCTTGTATATAGACGCTATGGTCTAGTTAGAAAAATGCCCAGAACATATGGTGTTATGCTACTTTCTCTATCTTGTATATAGACGCTATGCTATATGGTGTGCTACAAATTAAGTGTGCGTATAGACCTACCTATGGTTATCTACAAACTTCCTCATAGTTTGTTCCTAAGTTTCTTTTTCTTCATGTGCTATGCAGTCCATGGTAAATAGCAGATGCCCTACTTTCTCTTTCATGTGCCCAGAACAGTGGGTTTCATGATATAGGCATCTGCAAAAAATGTCATGATATACGGTTGTACACATTTTTTGTCCCCTTTTTTTGCAACTTTTAATTGTGACGCAGCAACTTGTCATCTGTGGAGTAGCAACTTCTCCACTCTAGAGTACACAGTTTTTTTTCCTTTTATTGTGTGCTATGCAGTTCATGGCAAATAGCAGATGCCATACTTCTCCTTTTCATGTTTCCAGAACAGTGGGGGTTCATGATATATGGCATCTTGAAAAAACATGTCATGCCACTGGTGTTGCTATCTAGTTTGCACACATTTTTCCCCCTTTTTTCTTGCAACTCTTAAATGTGACACAGCAACTTGCCATTTGTGGAGTAGCAACTTCTCCACTATAGGTAGCCTCCCCTGCAACTTTTTTATAGAGCTTGCAACATGACGCTTTTTTTTGCACTCTGATGCTTTTTTCACGCAACTTTATTGAAGAACACAGTAACTTAGCACAATACACTATGACCGGGAACTATCAACGTTAAGAGCGGCAACTTTCTTAGCAAACCCAAAAATTGAGCCCAAGATAGAGCTAGCTAGTATCTCTTTTTCTCGGGGGAACTTGATTTTTTCTCATCCAAGCAACTAATCAGAACAGAGCTAGCAACCCACAAGACCAGACATGCAACTTCCTGCAACTTTACAAATTGTAGGCACGAAATGGACTAAAAAGATGGCAAACAAGAGGGGAGAAAACAGGATCGCGCTACTTTGGGTAGGACAGAAGAAGGGACACACCTTTTTTAGTTTCTGCCGGGTTTTTAGCGCTGGAGGTTGGCCGCCATTGCCAGATCTCGCATAGGTTGTTGCTTCCGTAGGGAAGAAGAAAGAAAGAGAACCGGGGGACGAGATAGTGTGGGGCGTGGGGCGTGCGGGGGCCAGCTAGCGTGGGGCGTGGGGCGTGCGGGGGCCAGCTAGCGTGGGGCGTGGGGCGCGCGGGGACCAGGAAGGGCGCGGTCGGGATGTGTTTCCCTTTTCGTCCGTGTGGGATGGGGACGGGTCGGGGGCTTACCATATATGGCCGTTGGCTGGCCTGGCTTAACCAGCCAACGGCCGCCCACTAGTCACGTCCAAAAAAAAACATGGTTTACATATGCCATTTTTCATCAATTTCCTGCCAAAAGCATGCGCTGAGGATCTTCGAGAAGACTCGTCCAAGGAAAAACAGTAAAATCCTTAATGTAGTTTGTGAAGACTGTCCCCCTAAATTTTGCCCCTCCCCAAGTCATCTCATCGTTCCAATAGCAAGATTCTCGCATGATGACTTAGTATGAAGTAGTTTTACGTATCTTGTTCTCACCGGCTGTAATTCATGAGCACCGAAGAACTTGAGGTTCATATGATTTGTTAGTTTTCTCTTCATATAACTCATTTGCACTTGTACGACACAATCTGTGCATTATCTTTATAGGTAGTGGGATTAGCAAGGCATTTAACCCACATGCTGGATCAAGATTGCTCGATGTGGTGTATTAGTTTTGAGAAGATACTAGTACAATGCCCGTGCGTTGCTACGGTCTCTTAAATATATATGCACATGAAAATTCACCCTCCCCGTGTGGTCCTGGTCGAGATTTGCGGGTTTCCACCCCGGGAACGACATTTGACGAAGCGTTACCACGGCCTTGTAAACACATGCACACAAAAATTCACCCTCCCCGTGTCTTCCCGATCGAGGTTTGCGGGTTTCCACCCCAGAGAACGACATTTGATGAAGAGTAATATATGTTCATGACGTCAATTTGATAATATAAAAGTAATATATGATGAATTTTCCATGTTTTTGACACGTAAAAAAGATCCTATCTTTTGGAAATATTATGTTCTGTCGACATGAGCTTGGTTAACTTACCTGTTGTTTATAGCCCAATGGCCGGGCAGGCCATCTTCTCGGCCATCCATACTTCTCTCTCTCTCTCTCTCTCTCTCCCTCTCTCTCCCCTTCAAATCTCCCTCGTTTTATGATTCCCTCGGAAGATTCAATGAAATCTTGATGCGTACTCTAATCTCCGTGTGATGTTGTCCCATGTTTACTAACTATATTTGTTGTTTTGATTCAAGAACCAAATTTACAGAGGAGAAAACCTCAGAGCGAGCTCCTTGTTCTCCTCAGCCCGGCGTTCGCCTTCCGCATCGACGTCCTATGCCAGCACCCTCTTCCTCTCCACGTCGTTCTTCTCAAGCTCTGCCACCCTCTCCCGGAGCGCCGCCGCCTCATGCTAGGCCTCCTCCTGCCTGCCCTCCACCCACGTCTTGAGCGCCCGCAACTTCTCCCTGATGGAGTCCAGCTCCGACGCCTGCGCCTTGATCCTCTCGTTCTCCTCCTGCAGCGAGGCGACCTTGAGCTCCCAGAGCCGCGTCTCCACGGTGGCGATGCTGACGCGGCGCGAGGTGACGGAGCTTCGGCAGTGCTTGAGGAGCCGAAAGTAGGAGTCAGAGGCGCGAGAGGGCAGCGGGCACCGGAGGGAGGTGCGACGCGAGCAGTAGGAGTCAGTGGCGGTGGCGTGGGACAGCAGCGGGTGCCAGAGGGAGGTGCGGCGTGGGCAGTAGAGTCGGTGGCAGCGCGGGAAGGCAGCGCTGCCAGAGATGGAAGGCTCGATGGAGTGTGAGGGGGCACGGAAAATCGGAGAAATTCGGGGCGGGCATGAAAATTGATGCACGACGTACCAAACGAAGAAGGAAACCTTCATGTTTTTATTATTAGGTATAGATATAGATATACACTTGATCATGACAGTGCACATTGGCGCACCCGTCAGATTTGATAATATAATGATAGTAAAAACACAAGCATCTGGACACATAAATGATAAAAAATCAAATTTGCCTAAAGTTAAATTGTAGTCGGAAGAGTAGGGAGGACATGTGCAATGTAGCTGTGCAGCCAAGCAGATTGGTTGGTGCAATAGTGCGGCATTAGTGGTTCATTTTTTGTTGACCCGCTTCCATGCATATGTCAATGACATTGTGTTCGTTTATTTTTGGGTTCGTGGAGATGCGGAGATGTCGGATGGTCGTGCAATAGCAGCTAGCTAATGTAGTGTTAGTTTCAGCCATCCACTTCTCCGGAGGTATTATGTAATTATCTTTACTATTCCTTAATTTCCAGTTACGTCGGACCCTCTTACGTCACTTTCATCAAATTTACGTCCATGCCACCGCGAATGTAAAAGGAAACCATCGCTATCCCCTGCCCCTCTCGTTTCTCTTTTCTCTTTTTTTCCGATCCAACGCCCCAATACCCCAACCCTCCAGATCCGGCGCCCATCCCCTACTCCGGCGCGTTGCCCAGTCTCCTGCTCCTGTGCCTCCCCATCTCAAGTGCCTCCTGATCGCCATGCTCCGGCGTGGCGCACGGAGGGGGCCTCGTGCCGCGTGAGATCGAGTGCCTCCAGGCCCTCCTGCGATGTCACGACCCGCGGCCCGGAACTGGGGGCGGCAGCGGCGGTTCTGGAGCTGCTCGATTCCCTCGGCGCCGATGTCATCACCAGCGACCTGGACCTGGGAGCGAGATGGCCAACTTCACCACACTGTCAAAGATGTCAGTGTTTGCAGGTTTCAGCACTATTCGCCTCTGGGTTTCTAGCATTCTCAGAAAGGATACGGAGTGCAAGTTCCCCTTTATCCCACACGTGGCAGATGATGAATTTCCCCCTGGGCTACGGTCAATAGGAGGATTCAAGGGGTTGGCAAAATTTGTTGCATCACCTTGCATATGATGAAGGTATGTAAGTGGTATTGGCCTTGTGAGTTATCTTTGAATATTTCCTTGCTTGATGAAAGTGTTATATACACATGCCAGGTTTGTCTATCTTTCACAAGCATGACATCCTACCAATCTAGATATTCTACAACTTCACTATTTATTATCACTTGTCGCTCTTTGGATTATAATAGTAACACTGCAAAAGAAGTCAAGAACTGTCTGGACGACCAGCGCGTGAACGAGACTGTGGTCCTCTTTGAGCCTAATGCTATGAGTGAGCATCCCCTGGCTAAGGCCCTGTTTGTTTGGGCTTCAGCTTCAGCTTTTGGTGCTTCTAGCAATCTCAAAATCACTTCTCCTGTTTACACATGAAAGCTAAGAAGCACCTCCGGACGTGCTTCTCAGCTAGAAGCACCAAAAGCACGTCCGGTGGTGCTTCTCAGCTTCATGTGTAAACAGGGGAACTGCTTTTGAGATTGCTAAAAGCACCAAAAGCTGAAGCTGAAGCCCAAACAAACAGGGCTTAAAGCATCTAAACCAATTACTGATTGTTGGAGCAACAGTGTAGAAGACTAGGCTATTTCTTTGCTTCCAAACATGCCAAGCTGCAGTTATAAACGCCTTCATGAAAAGAGACCCTTTGAATTGAATTCTTGTCCTCATAATTTTGTTGTGGGCTTCAGAATACCCCCACTGAGTTTATTCCAATACGAGGCAGTTAGTCTTGACTGAAGGGAAAATCAAAGAAAATGTGGTTTGTCTCTTCTAGAGAGCAATGACCTCAGATTCCGTAAGAAGTTACATTGGATCTGTTGCAATTTCTTTTTGCCATCATATCTCTTGCATTTAATTGATCTTTGATTAACAAAAGCCAAGCAAAGACCTAGAACTTGGGGACACATTTGCATATCGAACCCACTGAATAATTAACTCTATCATACTGCAGATTTGTAGTCGAGTAGTAAGTGGCTAAGTTTTTGTGTCAGTTTTATTGTACTCCTTCCGTTCCATAATTCATGTCGAAATATTACATGTATCTAGACACTTTTTAGTAATAGATACATCCATTTTTGGTCAAATTTGAGACAAGAATTATGGAACGGACGGAGTATTTATTAAAATTACTAACTGCAGCCTATAAGCGCTTTATGCTTTATCCAAGCATGCTGAAATGTTATTGGGTCTGCAATGTATCTCTTATTCCATCTATGCTCAAATATTAGACTCTGTTTTTTCTTTCTAAAATCATGAGGGGATCAACGGGATGAAGCACGAGACCTTGCCGATGAAGGGTACCATGCGTATTGTCAGGGAGAAGATGGCAAAGACTGCGGATGATCTAGAAGATCCAGGCAAGCTAGCTCAAGATGGAGTTATTCCATCTATGCTCAAAATCTTTCTTTTGTTTTTCTACAATGTTTAAATTGGTGGTAGTGGAGCTACTCCCTTCTTCACATTTTTTTTTTGTACAAAGCACTTGTATATGCATGGAGACTCCATTAGAAGCTTTCTTCTTCCACCAATTTGAAAGTCAGAATTAATATCTACCCAAAGTGTTGTTGCTCGCAAAAAACTCCGAATTTGAAGATCAATCGAGAGTTGAGACAACTTAGAGTGTCATTTTATTTTGTTGTTCCATGGCAACGCACGTGCATTCTTTAAGGAGACTTCCTTGTCATCTCCTTTTGTTATAATTATTTTTTATTTACATAATTGGTTTATGCTACTGTATAAAACTGAATTATGCGTTCACATGTCTATCATCTACCTGGACAAGATTCTACATTAGCACTCAACTATAGTTCACTGATTCAGCACAAGCTGGCATTAGAACGTTTTCTTAAGATGCAGATGTATTACTGAAGTTGGTAATTAACCAAATTTTGTGTACTGTGATTTGCTGGAATGGCATCTTGATCTAAGCTGTATTTTCGGATCAGATGGCCAAGAGAAAATGATAGGTTCTCACCACATGACAAACAATGACAGCATGTCAGTCGAAAGAATGTTGTTCCGTTGCAACGCACGGCACTTAACTAGTTTTGAGTAAATTACAGCCGAACCGAACCGGCCGATGGTCGATGGCAAGCAAACGCCGAACCGGCGGCGCCTTTGCGTCGGGCCCACCTGACAGCCACCGTACGTCGGCGATCCAGGCAAACCTGCGAAACAAGCTACAGTAGCGCGAGCAGCACTCGGATTTGACCGAGCTTCCATTAGTAAGTTCAATCCGGATTTGAGTCCGAGTCGGGGGCTGCACCACCAACTCATTGCTCGTACAGTACATATATGCCGTCGCAGAGCTCCTCCATCCTCTCCTCGATCTCCTGCCTTCCACTTCCACCTCTCTGTTCGCGCCAGCATCAGCATGGCCGTCCACCGCAAGCGCCCTGCTGCCGTCCTCAACGGCGACCACTCGACGGCGACGCCGACCCAAGAAGCAGCGGCGTCGACGCGCCGCAAGAGGAGCCGCGTCACCATCGGCAGCACCGACGACTACGAGGATTCGAGCTGCATGGGCGTGGGCGGCTTCGGCGCCGTGTTCAGGGCGCACCACCGCGTCACCGGCAAGATCGTCGCCATCAAGCACCTGATCACCTCCTCCACGGACAGGCCCGGCGAGCTCCTGCGGGAGGCTCGCTTCCTCCAGGCCTGCAGCGGGAACCCATACGTGGTGGGCTTCGAGGGCCTGGCGCGCGACCCGAGAACCGGCAACCTCTGCTTCGTCATGGAGTACGTGGAGGCGCCGAGCCTCAACGACTTGCTCTGGGACGGCCCGCGGCTGCCGGAGCCCACGGTGCGCGCCTTCATGTGGAAGCTCCTCAACGGGGCCAAGATGATGCACGAGCGCCACGTCGTCCACCGGGACATCAAGCCGGCAACATCCTCGTCGGGGCAGAAGAAGAAGAAGGCGGGGATCGGCTCCTCAAGATGTGCGATCTTGGGCTGGCCATCTCGATGACCAACCGGCCGCCGTACAACCAGGCCGGCACGCTGAACTACATGGCGCCCGAGATGCTCCTCGAGAAGGCGGACTACGACGCGCTCGTCGACACGTGGTCGCTCGGCTGCGTCATGGCCGAGCTCGTCACCGGCGAGGCGCTGTTCGAGGACGAAGACGATGACGACGACGACGAGAGCGAGAGCGAGAGTAAGTCTCTAACCCAGCTCCGCAGTATCTTCAGTGTTCTCGGCGTTCCAAGCGAGAAGACATGGCCGGAGTTCACGTCCCTGCCCCTCGCCGGTGAGGCGCTTCGAGTGTTGCCGACCATGGTCCGTCCGCATCACAGCAAGCTGCGGGAGATGTTCCCTGAAGAAACTCTGTCCGCGGACGGATTCAAGGTCTTGGAAGGGCTTCTTACATGCAACCCCGCCAAGCGGCTCACGGCGGCCGCCGCGCTCAAACTCCCGTGGTTCGCCGCTCTTCGTCCCGCAGCCGCTGCCACTGCCACTGCTGCGAAGATCGACGCCCCGGCATTGCCCACAAAGAAGCCGCAGAAGATCAAGATCATCCCGGCAGCGATACCGGAGAAGGAGCCGCCGAGGGTCAAGATAATTCCGCCAGCGATACCGGAGAAGAAGCCGCCGAGGATCAAGATCATCCCATTCCTGCCAGCGATTTCGGGCCAGAAGAAGCCGCTGAGGATCAAGATCATCCCGCCAACGATGCTGGATACAAGAATCTGCTGAGCAATCCACTTGCGGCATGTAACGCACAACAGGTGTAAAACTGTATATGTAGTTATGCTTGGATCGATCCCTGTAAATGTTGCCAAGGTTAATTTCCGTAGCTTCAAGCTGTGATAAAGGAATTATGTAACCTGTTCATGCATTGCTGCAGAATAATTGCCTTTGTTACAGAAACGTTGTACCATCTCTCACATTGTACTCTGAGAAGCTTGCATTTAATGCTCGTACGTATTTTGATTGGCAGAAATGATGGATAAATTGGAAAACAGAGGATTTACTGTCGTAATTTCGAGTTGAGTTAAGCCTCTTTGCTTTTAGAGTTGTCCCTTTTGGCTTGGTGTGTATTTTCTATCTTGCCCGACACAGTTGTAAGTGATGGCTATTCTAAAGCTACAAGAATGGTTCATGCCTGCTACAGAGTAATAAACAGAAAAGGTACATGGAAAAATGTTTTTCTTTAAGAGCTATGTATATCAATCCTCTGAATTTAATTTGCATTGTTCTTGCTTTTGACTGTAAATCCGTTGCTATTTATGCCTCTTTAGGTGCTGAGATCATACGAGTATCATGGGCTTACTACTTCTTTATACGTGTTACTAGACAGTTCTTCATTATCCAAAAATCTAGATTGTTGCTCTGAGTTCAATTCTACCCGTGTTGCACTTTATCATGTCATGAAGATCTTGCTTTAACTATGTTTCCTTTCCTAACCCTTTTTCTTAATTCTTCTGACATAACTACATGACGAAACCTTTTCTTAACTCTGTTGTTGATGTTCAAATGTTCAGGCCATCTCAGACTGAGTGATCTTGCAGGGCTCAAGCTTAATCATGAACTGGCATGAACGCAACATTGGTGAAATGAACAACAAAAGAAATCTTAAGATTGGGGTGATGGCGAATGGCAAAGTAATCAGGGGAGATGCATTCTGGCTGCACTCGCACAGGCTGGCTGACGAGGGTGTTTGTGGACTAAAATTCAGTGCTGAATTTTTCAGAGAAATGGTGCACCATTAACTGCGGCGCGAGTGAAATATAGTCCCCTAATTTCAGTTAGTCACACCTTTGCGTTCTCTGTTCTGTTCTCTGCAATTGACAAGAGTTTACATGAGAAGGTTCATGTAAGCTGTTCTCGCTGGATGGCGTGACAGATGGATCAACGCCGGCGGCCGCAGAGCGCTCTGCTCTTCTGTGCTCAGCGCCCTTCCCACTTACACGCCATAACCGCGCTCAAACTTCCGAAAAAAATTCATCATTTCTCTGGACAAGGTCAGGCGCCGCTTCATCTGGGGAACAGAGGAGATCGATTTGGTGGGCGGCAAGTGCAAGATTAGCCGGAAAAAAGCTTGTTCTCCACTTGACTGTGGCTTGACCGTGACGGACTTGGCTTGTTAAACCTCGAAGCCTTTGGTCGCGCCCTCCGCCTCCGATGGCTCTGGCTCGAATGGCCTGCTCCGGAGCGGCCTTGGGTGGGCATGCAAACGCCTTGCGATGCCACAGACCATGACCTCGTCGCTGCGGCTACTCGTGTCTCTATCGGTAATGGCAACACGGCTAAGTTCTGGCACTCCAACTTTCTTGGCGGACACCCCCTCTGTCTGTCATTTCCCCTGCTGTTTGCGCATGCACGACGTAAAGGGCGGACCGTCTTAGAGGCTCTCAATGGCTCCAAATGGGTGGATGACCTGCACCATGACCTCTCCACCCAGCTCCTTCTCGAGTTCCTCCAGGCATGGTCTATGCTCCAGCACGCCGACATCCTCCTCCTCTCTGGCGTGCCCGACACCATCCGCTGGACTATCACCGCTGATGGATGCTACTCCGCCCGCTCTGCCTACAGACTGCACTTCGAGTGCCACGTCCGCTCGAACCACGAGCGCAACGTCTGGCGTGTTTGGGCACCCCCGAAACTCAAATTTTTTGCTTGGCTTTTCCTCCACGATCGCCTCTGGTGCGCCGACCGTCTCCAGCGCAGGGGCTGGCCCAACGACTACTTTTGCGCCCTTTGTCGCCGCAACTTAGAAATCTTGCATCACTTGTTCGTCGAGTGTCCCGGTGCCCGGCAGATCTGGTGCGAGTTGGCTCTCTGGCCCAACTGTTCCGGCATCACGACCGCTATTTGCCATGCTTCGGCTTCCATTGACTTCTTTCACGAGAGGATGATCTCGGCTACTCAGAGCAAGCACCGCCAAGAGATCAAATCCATGTTCATACTCATCTGTTGGGCCATATGGCGCGAGCACAACTCCAGGGTGTTCAACGACAAGGAAACTTCGTTTCGCCAGATTTGTTGTTTCATTAAGGATGAGGCCCACGAGTGGGCTTTCGCGGGCGCCAAGGCCCTTAGGAGGCCCTTAGGAAGTTACTTTGGGAACCACCTTGATTTTCTTAGCTTTTCCACGCCTCGGGTTTTCTTTCCTTTTTTCTTACTCATTTGCCTCAGGGCAGCCTTGTAATTATTCCCTCTGCTAATACATCCAAAGCCAGCGTTTGCTTGACCTTTCAAAAAAAAACATGAGAGGGTTCGGACGCCATTCAGTTGCTTCGGATGCAGAGTAATTGGCTTTCTTCCAGAATCTGTAAAACGTTGTACGGTCTCCCACATTGTACCGTTAAATTGGGAGAATCTTGATGTTCGTATGTATTTTGTCCCTTAAACATAAATTGTACAGCCAAATTGCAAAACCAAGGACAAATCGGAATACAGGAGATTTACAGAGTACTCCCTCCGTTCCATAATTCGTGTCGAAATATTACATGTATCTAGATGTTTTTAGGAATAAATACATCCCATTTTTGGGCAAATTTGAGACAAGAATTATGGAACGGAGAAATACTAATTTTGAGTTGCTAGGGCAGAGACAGAGACTGGCAACAGCTTCATAATTCCGAGTTCCTTTGGTGGCATGGATTACTTCATCCTACAAAAGGTTAACGTGTTATAAAACCTGGGGTTAAAAAACAACAACAAAAGTGCTATTAGATGTGTTGATGTAAAACCTCTGCATCCATGTCAATGCTGATAAGTTCATCAGTTCTTGGATTGATAGAATTCCAAATTCTCATTACTTTGACTTTGAAGTTCCATGATTGTCCTTTTATTCTGAGCTCGCTCATTTTATTGTAAGCCATAATATTAACACCTTGAAAAATATGCATGGAGAACAATTATTGTGATCAGGTGAATAATTAAACTGTGTTTTTTATCAGGTTAATAAATCTGACATGAAGAAGGGCTGTAAATAGAATATTACCCGAAGTTGAAATTGCCTTTTGACGTGGATTGATTTTCGGCGGCGTGGATTGAATTCCGGCAAGAGTCTGGAAAGCGTGGATTGAATCTGGGCGAGAATCCGACGACTAGCTGCTGTTCGAGACTTGAGTTTTGGGTTGTACGGTTGGCTAGTGTGCCCTTTTTGTTTGGATCTTCCTTTTTGCCTAGTCTGGCTCGGTTAGATTCCAATTAGGCTCGGATTGGATTCCATTTTTGGGCTGATTTGTTTGGTTTCCATGTTATGAAAAGGATTAGATTTGCTATCTGGCATACCAAACATGGAGTCCGTATCATGGCTGATTTTTTGTTTGAGGAACCTACAGTAGGCAAATTGCCTAATTTGCGTACTGCAATATATTAATAAATAAAGTATATTTACATGCAAGAGAAGAAAGAAAAGAACTATCTAAATCTATCGATCCATGGCTTAAAATTTCCATATGCCTTTCTCTTTGCCCTGTGGAAGACATGGTAGATTTCTTCCTTGAATGTGCTCCTGCATCTGTAAAGACTGGGCAGAGTGCCATTGAAGATATAATCATTTCTATATTTCCATATGCTCCAAAGGACCAGAGAAGTGATTTCCATGTGAAATGGCTCTCCAATCAGGTCCTTGATGGTTCGAATGTTCTGATGAATGGAGTTGTCCAACGTGAAAACCGGACAAATATATCACCAGCAAGACAATGCAAAAGGGCATTCAAAGAACAGGTGCTATCTGGTCTCCATAGTGCCATGATTGCATAAAATGCAATTTTGCAAAGGCAGATGACATGATCTTTGCAGCAACATAGCTCTGGTGTTGGGTCTATTAATCAACATAAGCCACATAAAAAACTTGTGCTTGATCTGGCAGCAGGATCTCCAGTTCCAGTTGAAAGTAGGTTTGATCTCAATGTGGCCAATCAGGATCTTGTACATCTGTGCAACCTGATATTCAGGTTTGTGCCAAGGATAGTTCCAATTATCAGTGTGATCATTAAGCTCAGTTAGTGCCATGAATTCAGTCAATACCAGATATTGTGTATGGGCTTCCACAGAGAGGGGCAAGTAGAAATGGGCAGTGATGTCCTCAGTGTGCATAAGTGCTGCCAGAGAGATACTTTGCTGAATGGCAAATGAAAATAGATGTGGCCATTTGGAAGCTAGTTTGTCCTCCTGCCATGTATCCTTCCAAAACTGAATGATTTGACCACTGTTGCAATGATAATGAGCAGTCATTTTATATGAGTCCATGAGCTTGAGGTTGTCCTTTCACCATAATGAAGCGGTAGGCTGTGAGGAAGTTGGAAGAGAGTTGGGATAGTATTGTTCCCAAACCAGCTTGACCCATGCCAGATTGGCCTTGTTGAAGAATTTGTGCATGTTCTTCATCAGCAGGGCTTTATTCTGAGTCTCAAGGTTGATAACTCCTACACCCCCTTCCTAAGCAGTGTTTTAGGGCAATAAACAATTTCTCGTGCAGCAAGAGGAGGGTTTTTCTTAGTGAGGTCCCGTCCTCTTCATAAGCAGTTTCTTCTCTATTTGTCAATCTGGTTGATCACACCTTGTGGCAGGAGAAAAATGCACATATGAAAAGTAGGCAGAGATGATAAGACATAGTCGACCTGCTGTAATCTTCCACCATAAGAAAGCATGTTGGAGAAGCATGTCAATCTCTTTTTAACTCTCTTAATCAGAGGCATGAAGAAATCTTGAATCTTGGATTAATCTGGTGGTACTCAAAGGAAGTCCAAGATATGTGAAATGTTGAATCTTGGGTTAATTTGGTGGTACCCAAAGGAAGTCCAAGATATGTGAAATGTTAAATCTTGGGTTTGGTGGTATCATGGCCGATTGGTTTACTATATATCTGATCAGATTGATTGGTTTAATCTAGACCGTTGGATAACTTTTGAAAAATTTAGACCATAGAATTTCAGCTACTTTAATTAGATATTAGATGGCTAGCAACGGAATCACAAGTAGACTTGGGCATAACATTGGCCGGGCCGAGTTTCAGGTTGGGCAACGTCTGGCAACAAAATGCTTAACTCGAGCCCATTCCCGGCCGGAGATCCAAAAAACATAGTTTTGGCAGTAAAATATACTGCATTAATTTTTTATTATATGAACTGATATTTATACGTTTTAACTTTGTACTAAAACTCCAACACTTATTATAGATCGCGCCAAGTAAAATTTTAAGCTTTCTGGGCCTAGTTGCGAGCTGAAACCGAAACTCATGCCTAGCCCAGGGTGGGGGCTTGGGGCCAGGCTGCCCGTGGTCAGGACCTGAGGTTTAGGGCCTTTTTGGTTTTGAGCCAACTCTAGCCATGCCAAATATTTGACAACCCACTAAAATTTGGTGCTATGTTTCACGTTACGGGAGCTCTCCTTTCGAGAAACCCTAGCCGCCGTCTTCTTCCAAGAAACTTCAATCTCCAGCGGTTCCCCTCGTTTCTCATGGCCGATCTGGCCTTAAGAGACGAGGGGAACCACGGATCAACGTTTGGCATCAAGTTTTGCTATCTTCTTTTGCTAGGTTTTTGTGTGCTTCTCGGTGGCGTCTTGGCGATGGAGACGCCTTCGTCTAGAAGATTGGTGTCCTGTCTCCTTCATCGTCTTGGTGTAGGCGTTGCAACCTATGCCATGGAGTCAGTGGTTCTCACGACACGTCTTTTCGGGTTGTTGGTCTTTTTTCTTTTGGATTCATCGACGGAGAAGCAGTTTTACAGCTTGTCTCGCAAAGGGTATTACCCCTGCCATGGTGCGTTCAATGATCTTAAGTTCTCACCATTTGAGGTGGGCGGCTCATGCGGCTTTTCAAAACTTCTGAGGTTAGTTCAGCTTGTGCAAGCATGGTATTCTGCAATTTTGTCAACGAATACGTGGAGAAGTATCGAGATGCGAAGGATGGATCAAGAGAAGTGAAGCTTTTACTTTTGTTGAGTATTTTTATTATTTGCGTCCGTTCATGTATCGATCTTTTGTACTTTGTCGCTTGAATCAATAAAGCCAGATCGTTGCTCTCTAAAAAAAACTAAAATTTGGTGCTTGTTTGCTTTGTTGCAAAAAATTTAGTTGCCAATGACCTTTTAGCCATCCCTCTCACAGATTTTTGCCAAATCTTTGACCAGGTGTAGATTCAGGAATTGTTGGCCAAATAATTGACGAGTCAAATTTGCAAGATTTGGTAGGGCTGCGATGGCAATAAACCAAACAGGCCCTTAATCTTTTTTTTTTCCGGATGACCTCAGGTTTAATCGCAAGAAGGCAGCAACCAGGTAGCCAAGGAACCAAGGAGTGTGTTTTTAGTCACTACCGCTGGAACTCCCCGTGGAATCAATCACGTTACCCATCTACCATGTCTCAATAACAGCTCGAGTCAGACACAACCAGGCTATACCTGCCGTACCTATAATCATCATTAATCCCTATGTAGATGAGTCCCCACGGCTGCCCCAGCATGCATTGCCCACGCCACGCGGCTATGCTACCTGGCCGTCCTGGCGCAGTAGTACTACCCCAAATCGCTGGCTAATTAATCACGGGATCATGCATTGAGAACGTACTACACTACACTAGCTGCATAAAAAACCACGTTAATTTCGTCCCTCTCAATTTGTTCGATCGCGATCGTCGATCCGACCGATAGCTCACGTTACGTGCCTATGAATGTCCAGTGTGCGGAGGAGCAGCATTGCGCTGCAGAGTGGCCTTGCGTATACTCCTACGTACCACAGCTCCTCCGCCCAGATGATTGAGCAGCACTGTGGCGCGGCAGCAGGAGAGGAGTAATAGCGCGCACAGCTGCTGGGAGTTAGAGCAGTGATGGCGCCAGCTCAGTGGCCGATTGACCGAGTTATTGTAAGCAGCCAGGCGAGAGTGAGGTAGTTGACCCCAAGGATTTATATTTATATAGGCATCCTCCACGATTCGATTCCTTCCCCCCACGCAGATGCGTTCATCTGATCGATGAGCGCCATCTAATTGACCGCGACCTCGCATCCATTCTTTGGTGGCAACAATCAAGCACCCAAGCTTAGCGGCAATGGGGAGCTGCGTGAGCAAGAAGGCCGCCCGCGGCAGTGTCACTGCCGGGGCCAAGGCGAAGGCGCCCCAGCCGCCGCAGCAGCTCCCGCCGGAGAAGGATAATAATGCGGTGCCGCCCGTGGTGGTGGAGGAGGAAGAGGAGGAGGTCAAGGAGGTGCTGTCCGAGACGGCAGTGCCGCGACCCCCAAGGCCGCCGGAGCCGGAGCCGGAGCACGAGAAGGTGAAGAAGAAGGCGCAGCAAGAAGATGAGGAGCAGCAAGGTTCCGACAGCGTGTCGGCAGGGTCCTCCATCGTGGAAAAGCCAATGCTCAAGTCCGGAAGAAGCGAGCAGGAGGCGCTTGAGGACTCGCCGCCGGGGAAGGCGAGAGAGAGGAGGAAGAACTCCCCTTCGGAGCAGCTGGGGAAGAGTTACTCCAAGGACGGTGGGAACGGGAGCATCGTGCGGGCGAGGTCGCCCTCTCCTGGGTCGTCGGGGCACAGCAGAAGGCAGCAGAGCGCCATCGCCGGCCAGCAGCAGCCGGTGCCCGTGCCCGTGCCGCGGCCTCGCGAGCAGCCCGCGGTGGTGTCCGGCATCGGCTGCCGCAGCGGCAGGTTCTACTCGCCTTCCGCGGCAAGGAGAGCGGCAGAGAGCGCCGTCAGGCGCACCTACTCCGCCAGGGAAGCCGACATGGCGCTCCCGTCGTCCCGGACCTCTGGCTCTGGCTCTTCTGCCAAGCGGTCCCTCCACGCGAGCATCAACGGCAACGGCGTAGTCAGGCGGGGGGACACTGGCGAGCGTTCTGGCAGGAGGTCCGACTCCCCGACGGCTAGGCGCCCGCCGGCGTCTCCTGCCGCGAACGGCAGTGCCATCAGCCGGCAAGGGAGCGCCACGCGCAGGGCACCGCCAAAGGAGGACGCCAGTCCGGAGAAGATCAAGCAGCAATGTGGCCGCGGGCGGGTCCCGGTGGAAGTGGTCGAGGACGAATTCGACGGACCGGCGTTGTCGGGAAAACAGCACGGGGATGCGGCGGCGGAAGGGCCGTTGGGCCAGAATCCCTCGGTGGCCATGGAGTGCTTCATCTTCCTCTAGGTGCTCTTAACCATGGATTGGATTACTCTGTTTCTTTTCCTCTCTCACACGGCGTCACATGTTGTTCTGCAATTTCTTTGGCCACGATGTATCGCGTCATTTTTTTTTAGATGAACATGTATCGCGTCATAGATTCGAAGCTAGCGATTATCGCTCATGTGAATCACGTATGCTCTGCTTTTGCTTTTTCTTTTTCTTTTCCTGGGCTGAGAGATTGGGATGGACGGTGGCCGGCCTGGCATCCCCGTAGGAGCTGCGCTTTGTCGTGACGGCGCCCGGCATGGCATTGAGGTGCCACAGCGTTGTCATCCATCAAGAATCTAGGTAGGTTAATGTGTGTCTTACTATATGTTTACTGCTCATGAAACTCCCCGAGAAAAAAGAAATAAATAAATAGAATAGACACATGAAACTATCGCCAACACACATCACCGGAATACTTTTCACCGACCAGAGGTTCACGTTTGGTTATAACCGAAAAATACATATTACATGTGGAAATCACTAGTACTCACTCCGTTCCACAAAGGTTGGCACGGATTTGAACTAGGGCTAGTTCAAAACCGCGTCAATCTTTATGAAACGGATGGAGCAGGTGTTAGGTGATAATTAGAATTTTTGGCCGAGGTTACCGGTGACGGTTTTTCGTAAGGGGGGACCGTGGCAGGTTTGTGGAAACAACCAAAGGGGTCAACAGTGGCTGTTTTCCAAATAGAGAAATTGGACCGTTCCGATACCAATTCTCAGTTCCTTGACTGAATACATATTTCCAAACGCAGTGTAATTGGATTTATTGCTCCACATCCTGGAACTTAGATTCAGTTAACTCACGGTATGAAGATTTTCTTTTTTTTGAGACGATGATGTACAAATTACCAATTTGAGACCACGGCAGGAATTTATGCAACATGTCAATAGTATTACATCTATAAATTATCTACACCTAATAATAAAGGGACGAGTGTTTCCTTCGTCGTCGTCCGTCAGGCATATTTCCGTTTTGCCCCCTCCGGGTTTCAAGAATCAACCCACGGTCCGCACATGTCGTTTCTCCCCAGTCGGCTAGTCCCCACGAAACGGATCCTCCACATGAGAAGGAAACTCTAGGCCTCTAGAAAATCCCCCGCCACCGTCACCCAACCCGGTGCCCCAGCCGTCGCGCCGCCCAATCCGACCCTCGCTCACTGCTCCGCGCCATCCATCCAGCGGCCTCCTACACTTTGTGCCGCCGGACGCCCGCGGCACAGAGGCGGGCGGCAGCGCCGGTGGCCTGAGATCCGAGTGGCGGCGGCGGCTGTGTGTGTCCAGCTCCTCCTCCGCCCACCAAGAACCACCTATACCCTCCCCTGCTCCTCCTCACCTCCGTCCACTCCCCGTAACCCTCCCGCCCATGCACCCGCGGAACAAGCACATCAGCTCATTGGCTGCCTGGCCTCCTCGCACCACCGGCTCAGTGTCGTCAGCGTCAGCAGCGGCCGCCTCCACGTTCTCCGCCGACCCGAGCGTGGTGCTGCGAGCGCTCTATGCGCATGGGTAGCTGCCACAGGCGCTCTAGCTGCTTGAGTCCTCCCCGGAGCCACCAGACGAGGACGCATGAGGGGCGCTCTTCCACCTCGGCGAGTGGCGCCACGCCGCGCCGCGGAGCACGGGTTGCGTGTGTGCCCGTCGCATACGCCACCTTCGGGCTCCGCCTCAGGAACACCATGCTTGGCATGCTCGTCCGGTTCGGGGAGTCGTGGCACACATAGAGGGTGTACGTGAAAATGCCCGACTGGGATGTCCATCGAGGTCAACGTGTTGAATGCACTCGTGATTATGTATTCCAAGTGTGGTGATGTTGAGGTTGTGCGGAAGGTGTCTGACGGACTGCATCTCATGGAACACAATGGTTGCTGGACATTCTGAGAACCATGAGTGTGAGGCGGGGCTGGAGTTATTTCTTCACGTGCTAGAGGATGATCAAGTGGGGCTGAATCTCATGATGATAACCAGATGACTGTGAATTGTTGTCTGACCTTGATTTCGCAAAGGAAATATGCATGCATTAGCCGTAAACAAAAGCTTTGCATGTAACTCCTTGATTCTGCAACTCCTAAATGTCAAATTAAATTGTTGTTCATTCTATAAACATGAATTTTTATGTGCAGTATTTGATAGTAATGCATCAACAAGTAATTAAAGCATCTAACGGTGTAGACACTAGCTGATTAAGCTAGCAAAATATTAAAATGGTTCTCTATTTTCATTGTCTCAGACACTCCAATACCGTTAGCCACCGCATGACATGACACAAGACGCAAAACTTCAAAAGCAGGCAACCAGCAGCTAACAGCCACCCATATACACTCGCACGACACACATTTGAAAGGTCGCATGCTGCAACCAAGAAAATCATACATGCAACTCGAAATAATCGATGCCCGCAAAAGAAAACTCAAAATAATCGAAAATGCATCTAATATGGATGCTAGGAATTAACACAGCTTAAGAATTTGAAATTATATCGTAATCTCTATTCGTAATAAGTGTCGAGAATTTAGTACAAAGTTGGTACTCCGACACTTATTATGGATCGGAGGGACTAACAAAGTTGCATGTATGTAAATAAAAAATACAAAATCTAAATGGAACAAAATTAGCGCCCACACACTACTCTTGATTACCGTGACGTCACCCCTTGCATAAGTATGTAAATAAAAAAAATGCAAAATCTAAATGGAACAAAACTAGCGTGCACACACTACTCTTGATTACCGTGACATCACCCCTTGCATAAGTATGGCGGAAAAATTATTTTGTCTTGGGTCGGCCTAAGCTAAATTGTATCCTTGTCTACTAAAGGACAGAGGCACAATCCATCTCAAGATAATACAAACCAAGTATTCTAGGACCGATATATGCCCGCATACATTTCTATGATCAAGCAAAGTCTATAAGCATATCCGGTTGAAGTACCACATCACAAACATACAACATACATAATATTACAAATTTGAGTAATCAAGTAGTTCCTTTGCGATGACAGACCGTCAAATATAAGAACGTACTCCAGCAGGAAGAATATATAGATCGCCATATGATGACTCAGTACAACAAGGTGGCGTCCATCGAGACAAAAGGCTTATAGCGACCTGGGTCAACAATATTGGGGCTCATAGAAGAACCCTGAGTAGCATCATCCTCCTGTATATGGGATCCATCTCTGTGTAATACAATTAAGATTTGCAAGTTGAGTACTTGGTATATGTAACAATATTTACTTTACATGTTTTATTTCAGGAAAATATGACACCCATGTCAAGTCGTCTAAGACTTAAACTTGGACGAGATGGTTCCACCACAAGGAACCAGACCACATGAGTTAGCTCATTTCACTACTTTACATGTTTTATTGATTCTATTAGTTACTCCCTCTGATCCATAAAAGTGTCGTCCATTTTGTATTAAATTCGTACAAATTTTGTACTAAGTGGGAAACATTTTTTATGGATCGGAAGGAGTAGTTAATTAATATAAGTAGTTATAATACAAGGGATCATTGACAAAGGTTGATGAGTTAAAAAAAAACAAAAACTCCCAAGTCGGTAGGATATCTTTCTGTAATGAAGCTGCGAGGTATAATGGTCATTTTTCAACGATGTTTCTAGCCTAGCTAATCAATCTCCAATACAGGGAAAAAGGTTATCTCTAAGCATGACATTGTTTGAAACTAAATTTTGATCGTTATTTTTCAAAGTTCAAGCATAACATGGTTTCGACCATTCTGGATGTTTGCAAGTCTAGTAGATAAGCATCATGTCTACTGTACTACAGTTGTACAACTCATATTGGCATATACAGTTCCTCATACATGCCGCAGGGGTTCATACACATCTCATACTTGGTCCAACAGATGCAAGTCAATACTAATACATTAACTCAGGCAACCCACATCTGATTCTTCTTCTTTTTTTTACTTTCTTGACCACACAAACAAAATACTCTCCCGATTCCAAAATATATGGCGTATAAATTCATTCTAAATTTCTAAGTCGCATTCTAGAAGAAAAAATAATTCATTGTAAGTCCAAGTTTTAAGGTTTGACCATGTTTATACAAAAGTATCAACATTTAAACGTATCAAACAATGATAAGCTTTAGTTCAACTTAAAAAGTTTGATTTAGAATAAAATTTGTAGTTGTAGTTTTATTTTTGAATAAAATTGAGTGTGTAGCGATGTTTAATCTCACGGTTTGCAATTGTCTTCAAAAAAAGGAAACGGTTTGCAATTCCTTTTTGGTGGCAACGCGCCAACGCGTGCTCATAATGCAGCTTAGCCAGCTAACGCCGGCAGGTAGCACGACAGTCGGTCAAATCATGAGCCAGGATATCGCGAAAAAGAAGGAAAGAAAGCAGGAGTAGGTTCAGCGGCTGGGCACGATGTCAAGTGCATCCTCGTCCACAAGAGATGAATCGGCCGCAATTACACAACGACCGAACGACGTGTGGATCGGGCGGGCCGTTGGGTCGGCATAGAGTCTGTGTGGAGGAGATAAGATCGAATGCGCGTTCCAGGATCCAACCGGTGGTTCCGGAGCACCTTGAGGAACTGGCGCGCGCGTATATCTTCTTCTGCCTGGATCGATCGATCGAGAAGCTTTTTATAACACGCAAAGGGTCCAACAGCCTCGGACTGAACTGGTGAGAACTGAGAAGAGACCGCACGTGTATTCATCTCCATCGAAAAACATGTCGTAGCTTGCCGACGGGCGTGTCTAACACCAAATTAAGCAACTGCATGTCTTACGAAGGGTAACTATTGATGAAGTCAAGATTGACACACGGAGATCGCGCGAAAGTCCCGTAAGTTAAGCTGCAGTAACTTGAGGACTGTACTGGATTTTCGGTCCTCCGAATGGCCATTAATTCGCCTACGATTCCATGCTGGATAACTCTTGCTGTGGTTCCGAAATGAAAAGATGATGACACCCGGCCGGCGACAACCTTTGCCGCACCACCGTGGCTGCTGAGTCATCGTCGACGGAGGAACCTGCCTTGCTAGCTAATCTTGGATGAGGATGGGAAGGGAAGGGTACCCAAAACATGAACGAAAACATGTGGGTGCGTATATCTAACCAGACTGAGCTGCGCGTAAATCATTTTGTGAGATGGAGAGGAAACGTGGCCAGAGGAATATTCATCGGCACCAGAGATGCAGAATCTTTCGACGGGCACGGTGGTTTCTGGGCTTTCTCGCGATGTATCTGTGTATTTCGTCTCGTCTCGCTGCACTGGCCCACCCGGGCAGCAGAAGCTTGGTTCGAGTTGCACACGCCTGCCTCCAGCCCTCCACCACAAAAAAAATAAAAAAAAATCACTCGCCCTCGTGCTATCCTCGAACAAATTACCCGGGGTCGACAAGCAAGAATCTCAGCCGGGCACACAATCCAGGGACGGCTGTCGTCCACACCAATCTCTTCTCAGGTCGTAGCCTGGATCCCTTTGCCGCGGCGGATAAAACCACGCCAGCGGCAGTCAGAAAACAAAACACGTCAGTGAGAAAAACAAGGGGAAACAACCATCGTCAGCTTCAGCCTTCAGCGCGCGCGCGTGTGGTGCGGGAGGTTCGAGCAGCCCAGGAGCGCCGTGGCGATGGCGGCGGCCGTGGCCTCCTCCCCCTTCCCCGCCTCCAGGCGGCTGCCTAGCAAAAACCACATCCCGGCTTGCCCCGCCGCCCCCTCCCTCCTCCGCCTGGCGGGGGGATCCTCATCGAGGCGCAGGCGCCTCCGCCGGGCCCTGCGCGTCTCGGCCGCGCCGGAGGAGGCTGACGTGCTGCCGGGGCCTGGGGTCATCGAGCTGGAGATGGTCTCGGCGGGGCTGCTGGAGGAGCTCCCGGTGGACCCGCTCGGGGGCAGCCAGCTCGACATCGGCGGGCTCGCCTTCCAGGGCGACGTGACCGGCGGCTTCACCAGTGGCGGCAGCGGTGGGGCTGGCGCCGGAGGCGATGGGGGGAACAAGATGCTGGATCGCGGCATCAACACGGCCATCGTGCTCGGCGCCAGCACCTACGCGCTCACCAAGCTCCTCACCGTCGACCAGGACTACTGGCATGTGCGTACCTTTTGCTGATTTTGAGCGAAAATTTGCTTTGTCTCTTCTTATAGCCTGTTGATTCGAGAGATTAACCTTTGTTTTCGTGATTCGATTTGGTGCAGGGGTGGACCATCTTTGAGATCCTGCGCTACATGCCGGAGCACAACTGGTCTGCCTACGAGGAGGCCCTCAAGACCAACCCAGTTCTTGCCAAGATGATGATTAGCGGCGTCGTTTACTCCCTCGGCGACTGGATTGCCCAGGTGCCAATCTTCCATGGAATTTTCTAATACCACTTCGGCTGTCCCAAACTTGCAGTAGCTAATTCCGTTTGTTCTTGTTTGCAGTGTTATGAAGGGAAGCCGATCTTTGAGTTTGACCGAACTCGTATGTTCCGTTCTGGCCTTGTAGGGTTCACACTCCACGGTTCCCTTTCGCATTACTACTATCATTTCTGTGAGGTAATCACTATGGGCTTACATACTTAGCTGACTCTTGATTGTAGGCTTGTCTTTATGTCTTATGTTATGTGGTAACTGTCAACTGAGATGAATGCATCGATTTTCTTGCATCAGTCTTTGTTTCCATTCAAGGATTGGTGGGCTGTTCCTGTAAAGGTTGCATTTGATCAGACGGCTTGGTCTGCATTGTGGAACAGCATCTACTTCGTGGTCTTGGGCTTTCTCCGTTTCGAATCTCCGGTCACCATATTCAGCGAGCTCAAGTCCACGTTCTTTCCCATGCTTACTGTAAGCGTTAATCATTTCTTAAACTGTGAAATATTCTTCTTTAATTTTACAAACTAAGTACCTTAGGAATCGGGAACTGTGAATGCTCGGTCTTAGTCTCTTTGGTTTATTATCGGTCACCCTATTCACTTAGAAATTGGATCCGACTGATCAAATTAACAAAACAATGAAGCTGTACTGGATTAGTCATGTTACTGGCAGCAAATCCATGTCCCTCCATTTCATGCCTATACACATTTGACTTCTTGATTTCTTGAAGTGTGTTTGGAAATGCCGTTCTTGGTATAAATATTTCACTATTTTCTCCAAGCTTTACATAAAATATATCTTGGAGGCTTTTTATAGACTAGTATTCACCTAATAAAATAAGGAACTCATTTTTATTTAGTAAGGGTCACTTAAAGCAAAGCATAGTATTCAATTGGTATTGTTATAACACTGACACACAAAAGTAAGGTTCATGTAAACACTAGGTGGTAGCCTGACCTTCAATTTATGCTACTCCAAAGTTCTTGTGGAACCATGTTATATACTCCCTCCGTCCCGAATTAACTGATGTGGATTTATATTATATGCCCATTTTATTTATTTTGTTTTCTGTTCTGATGAAGCTGAAAATATTGGTTTGAATTGTTCATTCCAGGCTGGATGGAAGTTATGGCCGTTTGCACACTTAATTACATACGGTGTAGTTCCTGTTGAACAAAGACTTCTCTGGGTCGACTGTGTGGAGCTAATCTGGGTCACCATCTTATCAACGTAAGCCTAATCTTGCTGTCGTATTAAATTTCATAGAATTCCTCCTTTGATCCAACTTAGCTACGTCCTGAAGTCTTGAACGGAAGGTTACTAAACTTTATCTCCTTGTTGGATAGTTACTCAAATGAAAAATCTGAAGCACGAATTTCGGATGCCTCCACATCAACAGACTCCCAGGTATATTTATTGCATGGTGTGTAAATATGAAGAATCAGTTCAACATTGTCATTCATCCTACTAACATTTAGAATTATCTCTGCTCTTTTCAGGACAACTCCAGATAGCACCAGAATTCATCATTTTGCTACCTAAAGATTGTAACAAGGGAAACTGCCTTGCCTTCGGTTAATTGGGATTGTATAAAATGTACAGTTAGTTACCAGTTCTGCGTGTGTAACCATGCTTCTACAGCCTACGGACTGTGCTGGGCAAACAAAATCAAAAAAGAAACTACCAGGAGGTAGATCCAACTTCTGATAAAAAAAATTGTTGCGCAGGCCAGTAGAAACTATGGCTTTGAAACCTCTTGTGTCCTGACCCATGGTCCATGGATGCTTGATGGAACAATGTGACAAGGAGAAAAGAGTGACAAGAGGTTCAGAATTGGCGGATTTTGCTATTTCATTCAATGGAAATACAGTATGTTTGAGCAAGGGAAGCACGATGCGCATTGTAGAAGTATTGAAAACAAGTACTCCTTTCCTCTGTTCCGCAATTCTTGTCGTGGTTTTAGTTCGAAAGATTTTCCTCGAGAAAATGACACATTCCCTGTACAAAGTATGCTTTTAACTGCACAAGTAGTGAGACATTGGCATTCTGTACCCCGGTTCCGAGATAAGATCGCACTTACAGATGTGCAGTTCCAAGATGCAATGCCCGTAGTTCACAGGTGTGCAGTTCTGTACATGCTTCCCATGTCAAGGCATCTCCAATAGATTGTGTGCAGTTTAAGTAAATAAAATAAATAGATCGCATGCTAGCTTGCAAGTTAAAATGTTCATGCCATCAACCAACAACATATATACACCAAGTACTTCAAAATATTATACAATCTTAATTGTCCAATGTAAGACGAAAGGAATATACATGGTTGCTCTCCTGTCCTAACTTCGAGTTTATATATGAGTATATAGAACTTTCCTCTTTTTCTTTATTTAATATGTGCCACATTATCAGAAGCTTTCACATAACAAATTTACCAGCAACTATCTTTCAACTATTGTTAACGGCATGAAGCTGAATATCTACAAACACAGATTAAGCTGCACATTTGTAAAATACTCCCAGAATCCCATGAGAACTTGGATAGGTTTATCCACAGGCTAGCTACGACCCACCATTACAAAGTGGAGGTAGTAGATATATTGGATCATTTGCCGCTGCTGCTGCCTTTAGATCTTCTAACAGCGATTTCACTGCCAACTTTTGGGCCACAGTCTTATCGCGACCACTTCGAGTTGCGGAATAGATAGTCCCTTCAACCTGCACCTCTGCAACAACCGATGATACTCCACCCTCGTGAGTTTTTGTGTAAGACCTACTATAAGATCTGCGATCACAAAATTCCTGCAGCTCTTTCACTGGGTCACGTTCAACGGTCTCTGGGGTGGCAAGTGGCTCCAATAGCGGTTTCATGCTTCTCCAGACCATCTCTTTGTCATACTTGCTGTCAAGATAAATTGCACCAGCTATGGACTCAATAACATCCCCAAGAACCTGTTTTGTTTGGGAACAAGCAGTAGGTTCAATTTGAGTTATTCAATGGAAAAGAATCCAAGAATGAACAAACTATACGATGCTTCAAATTCTAGGAATTGTGCTCCAGTTTACAACGCCTAAACAGCAAGCCAGGTCCTAACAGTAGTTCTGACGCATTGTACTTTTAATGTATCATTGATGATCACCATCATATTTAAAAGTGTATAAAGACATACACATATCAAGGTTCAACTCCCAGAAGGCCGCGAACAGCTGGTTGCCGCCAACTATCAGTCACACCGGTCAAGACCAGTAGCCACCCAGTACGAGTTTCACTGGCAAGTGCTCGGTCGTAGCACCACACTGCAATTTATGCTACTTTTATTGATTTAGCAATCATAACTATGTTTTGTTTGCTATTGCAACACATTCCCCATTATCAATAAAACTGAGTGTCAGGGGGATGACCCCGGGTAGGGTCGTGACGACACATGTTAGCCGAGATAACGAGAGCAAAGCCTGCACAAGCAACTACGCCGGCATCCTTAAGCCGAGTTAATAACAGGCGTTGATCTCGGCCAACGCCGGGATGCGCCAACGGTCTTATCCTGGGCACATGGCGCAAAGTAAAGCAGCGCCCCCTTTATGACGGAAAAGCAGTCGTTGCTCACGTCACGGTGCCAGGCGACTGCACAGTGACGCGCCGTAGAAGGACCGATGACGAGGGTCGGGGCGTGGCTACAGTGCGCTCCGCCTGGCGGTACGAAAAGCACAAAGCTGTTTTGTCTCCTCCCGGACAACCCGAAGGGGACCATGGGGCGTACCCAATGGGCCCTGTAGAAGATTGGGTTTGCTTTTGGTCCACATGTCAGTGTGACATCGGCGACCTATAAATAGAAGCACCACCCCTCCTGGGACAGGGGCTCCTCCCTTAGTCATCTAGGGTTTTCCCCTTCTTCTTCCTCCTCAAGAAACAGCTCAAGGAGCACCATTGTAGCCCTCGGTATCTCGGGTAATACAACAAAGCAGGAGTAGGAGTTTCACCTCATCTAGAGGGCTCCAAACCTGGGTAAAACAGCGTGTGTTCGTGCGTTGTGCGTGGTTCTAATCACGTCCTCCCTCCTCCGGTTCCTCCTTCGTCCATCGGCCCATCATAAGACATCCTATGGCATCTGTCGTGACATCACCACGACAGTTGGCACCCACCGTGGGGCTAGCAGCGGCGCTGGTTGGAGTTTTCATCCAGACGGGAAGCTTCCTTGTCACCGGAGAGCGCGTGGTCTCCGGTTTGGTCCAGAGATTCGGCTCTCTGGGCTTCATCGACAACAACGCGGGCTGCTTCAACAACGCGCCGCTTCCCTGCGCAGGCCGCTTCATCAACTTCGGCATGCATGAGGTTTATGTCGCCACTGACAATCCTTGCAGGTACCCCGAGCAGGTGGTGGTGGCCGAAGTTCCCCCCGCCGTCTGCACGGTTCACGGCCGGCATGTCGACTGCCCCGCTGACCGTGCGGAGGTCATGGTGACGGCTCATGGCGGCGAAGCTGGCAAGGGCGCGGCAGAGAGCGCCGCGCTCCCAAGCAAGTCCGGCAGAACGATGAAGTTTCCAATGGAGAAGCCGGAGAACATTGATGCTCAAGCCGGCACGTCCGCTGTGCCGGCAAAGCTGACTCAGCTCCAGGCCACCATCGAACGGCTGACCTTGCCGGTAGCACCAAACGCTAACTCGGCCCAGCTGCAGGCGGAGTTGGAGTTGGAGCGCCAGAAACTGCTACAGGAAGCTGTTGATGTGGCTCGCGCTCGGCAAGAGCTCGATATTTCGCTCCGTGAGTATAACAAAGCTCATGGTCTCAATTCCACTGCAATGCCTAACCCTAGCCGAGTTGGGGAAGTGCGTAATCGTGGCAGAAACCTGAACGTCGAGATAGCTAGGGATGGCAGGGCAATACCCGCTGTGTCGGCAAGTTTTGCATCGGCACTGAAGCCGAAATATAGCACCCCTGTTAAGAACCTCAGGGCAGCCGAGGCTGCAGCAGAAGAGTTGCCGAATCTCACGAGAGAGGCGCTCCGACTGCAGCAGCTGCGTGTGAAGGAGTTGCTCCGCACGGCTAACGAGCAGAACGAGGCATACATGAGGTTGCACGGCAAGCCCGGTGCATCTCAAATCATTCACTTGGCCGCGGGCGCTGACGGTCGGGCTGACAAGCATCTTCACCTGGTGGCAAACGAGACAAGAGCGTCAACTCAGGCCGAGACAAGCGGCTAGAGCGTTATGATCCGGCCCTGGCTGAGAAGCAAATGGTTAAGAGAGTAGATGATGGCCAAAGTGGTCTGCGTCTCGGCAACAATCGCCGAGACCCACAAGAGCGTCACTCGGCTGGTCATGGACACCAACCTCGGGGTCCGGCACCCAATACTGCTGCAGATCAGCAAGGTGCCAGGCGTAATCCTCTGTATCAAGGTGAAGATCGCCGACAAGACCGTTACGATTACGGATACTCGGCCATGGGAGATGAAGGCTATCTCAGGCGAGAACGCGACAATGTCAGCCCACTTGGAGTCCGAGTGGGGAACAAGCAAGTGTCGCCGCTAGATGCCCAACATCGGCTCGACATAATCTATCTGTCGAAGCTTTTGGAAGAGCAAGGCCCTCTGCGACCGCGCTGTTTCGCGCACCGGATCATGAGAGACACCAGCCCAAGGTTTCCAGCTGCCCAGGGGTACGAGAACTTATGACGGCAGCACGAAGCCAGAAGATTGGTTGGAAGACTATGTCACTGCAATGCATGTGGCAGGCGGCAATCGCAGATGGGCTGTACGTTATGTACCCCAGATGCTGGTAGAGCCAGCCAAGATCTGGCTGAACAATCTGCCGGAAGGCAGCATCAATTGCTGGATAGACTTGGAAGAGACTTTTGTCAGCAATTTCACCAGCACCTACAAGAGGCCTAACCGCCCTCAGCAGTTGTCCATGTGCAAGCAAAGGAACAATGAGACTGAACGGGATTACCTCACAAGATGGAACAACCTCTGCAATTCCTGTGAAGGGATAGTGGAGTCGCAGGCAATAGCATGGTTTGCCCAAGGGTGCCGACATGGCAGCATGTTGTGGCAAAAGCTGCAAAGGGAAATGCCGGCCACACTGTCCGAGATGATCAAGATCGCCGACATGTATGCGTTGGGTGATCCGACTCAGCCATCGCTGATGCCGGCAGAGCCGCAGAGGGAGCAGCCGACATACAATCCTGCCGAGGCATTCCGGAGGAATGATCATCAAGATCATCGCAACAAGAGAAGGGACGACAGGCCGGATTACCGGTATGGGCCAGCCCATGTCGCGGCTATTCAAGATCAACCTGATGCCGGTCCTAGTCAGCGTCAAAAGACCGGAAATCAGCAGTGGGCCAAGAAGGGATAGCAGAAGAAGCCCTAGCAAGATAAGCAGAAGTATACGTTTGAGATGATGCTGGATCAGCCTTGTCGTTTCCACACGACCAATCCCAGCAAACCGGCAAACCACACAACCCGGCAATGCAGCTGGATGCAGCGGGCCGAGAAGGGTGAGGCAGTTGGCTGCCCCCTCCTCTGCCGCTCACAGGCGCCAATGCCCAGATCCAGGGACCCCCTCTGGCAAACAATGCTGTCAATCAGGTGGAAGACCAAGGCATCCCGGAGTATGCCGGAAGAAATGAGTACAAGGAGCAGCACCAGAGCTACATGATCTTTATCACGGAGCCGACTGACAAGTAGAGCCAGCGCAGGCGGGAGATGGAAGTCAACGCTGTTATGCCGGCAGTGCCGAAGTTCATGTACTGGTCGAAACAGGAGCTCAGCTAGAACCGGGCAGATCATCCCAAGGTCATGCCAAATCCTGGTGGTTACGCTCTGGTGGTTGACCCGACACTCATTGGGCCTGACATTAATTCAAGTTCACTCGGGTTCTCATTGATAATGGGAGCAGCATAAACATCATGTACCGAGACACGATGCTCAAGATCGGCATTACTGATAACATGCTTGAGCCTAGCCGGACTACCTTTCATGGTATTGTGCCGGGAGTGTCTTGTGCCCTGATAGGCAAGATCCGAGTTGACGTCTTATTCGGCACCAGGGAGAAACTGTCGAACCGAGAACTTAGTGTTCGAGGTGGTGGACCTCAGCAGTCCGTACCATGCGCTGCTCGGCAAACCGACAGTACTTCTGGTCTTATGTTCCCGTTATTTAAGCAGAGCGCAGAGTATGAGCGATAGGTGGCATAAATGTCGGCAGAAACGGATTTTCTATTGCCGGCCGCGATGAAGAAAGGAGTCTCAGCTCAAAGCTAAAAATACCGCGCCGACTAAAAATGTTGGAGTTGCCAGATCTCGGCTAAGAAAGCTCGGGGTCGTTTCGGCATTTTCCTTGGTTCAGCCCTACTAGGCTTTGGGTCTTGGGAAACTGTCGTGGCCCGACATCTTTTCCTGCCGGACCGCAACAGCTTCGGGGACTAGTGTCAGGGGGATGACCCCGGGTAGGGTCGTGACGACACATGTTAGCCGAGATAACGAGAGCAAAGCCGGCACAAGCAAGTATGCCGGCATCCTAAAGCTGAGTTAATAACAGGCAAAGGTATGCCGGCATATCTATCTTGTCTTATGTGATTGCAGGATAAGCACAAGCTATCTGATCTCGGCCAACGCCGGGATGCGCCAACGGTCTTATCCTGGGCACATGGCGCAAAGTAAAGCAGCGCCCCCTTTATGACGGAAAAGCAGTCGTTGCTCACGTCACGTTGCCAGGCGACTGCACAGTGACGCGCCGTAGAAGGACCGATGACGGTACGAAAAGCACAAAGCTGTTTTGTCTCCTCCCGGACAACCCGAAGGGGACCATGGGGCGTACCCGACGGGCCCTGTAGAAGATAGGGTTTGCTTTTGGTCCACATGTCAGTGTGACATCGGCGGCCTATAAATAGAAGCACCACCCCTCCTGGGACAGGGGCTCCTCCCTTAGTCATCTAGGGTTTTCCCCTTCTTCCTCCTCAAGAAACAGCTCAAGGAGCACCATTGTAGCCCTCGGTATCTCGGGTAATACAACAAAGCAGGAGTAGGAGTTTCACCTCATCTAGAGGGCTCCGAACCTGGGTAAAACAGCGACAGCGTGTGTTCGTGCGTTGTGCGTGGTTCTAATCACGTCCTCCCTCCTCCGGTTCCTCCTTCGTCCATCGGCCCATCATAAGACATCCTATGGCATCTGCCGTGACACCACCACGACACTGAGACTCGAATTCAGCTGGCTAACCGCAGCAAGGGTAAAACTATCTCCTAGCTGTATTAGCCTAGACCAGTAAAAAATTATGTCCCGAAAGAAATTTAATTTAAATTCTAAGAAAATTATTGTTAGTATTTTATTGTATGCAAGCTAATGACACTAGCAATTCTAAGATGAACATAAAAAATATCCAACTAGGAAAAAATGACAGCTTTCTCAGTTCAGCGGTTTGGCGCTGTTTGATTATGTGATTTCATAACTTTAATTGGATATTTGTTATCTAGGCAATGATACCTGAAATATTGTGTATTTGCATGCAATAAACTTGTTAACATTTTGTTCAGTGGTGGTAACCGGTAAATTTCAGTGGGTAACTGGCCGCATAGTGACACTCAATACAGAAGGTGGTACTTGACAAACATAAGAACCCATAACTATGCATTAACCAGTACTCCCTCCATTCCACAATACAACGTGTATAGATTTTTCTCATTTGTTCTACAATACACCTCATTTTCTCTTGGTACCTGCACCAGGCCAATAACTACTCACATCCATTTATTATTAACCCAATATGAGTGGTCAGACACTAGAAACAAGAGCGCCTTGGTCCAAGTGCACAAATCTATATGAGGTGTATTTTGGAATGGAGGGAGTACCATCCTAGTTTTAATATTTTTTCCATTTCCAGGCTTTTTTATCCATGAGTGGTGATTTTGTTATATCCTACTCCCTCCATCCCATATTAAGTGACTCAAATTTGCTCAAATATGGATGTATATATGCTTAAAAAGTGTCTAGATACATGTAATAGAAAGTCACTTAATATAGGACGGAGGAATATCTTGCAACCATCTAGTGGATGGTATAGATGTTTTCAGGGGTTTCTATTAGAATATAGGCATGGAAGTATGGAACTGCTTCAAACCATCAAGGTGGAAGCTAGGCTTTGGGTGCTGGCGGGGGCGAAGAGATCTTAACGGGATCCTCCTGGAGATTCACGAGCCACGGCGTGTAGGGTTGCATTGTAACCCCGGGTGTTAGCCCTTTCTTAGGCTTGTATACACTTTGCGTATACAAAAGTGTATACAGATAATATATGCAAGGTCTCACCAGACCAGGCAAAAGCAGAAGTTAAAGCAAATCAAGTATAGCACATACCACATAGGATCAAAGTCAGCAAACATGAGAGGGCGCACCTTGGGTAGACCAATGCCAGCTTCCCAGCCATGTGATGGACCCGTAAATGCTTGCCCAAAATTCTCAAGGTAGTAAGCCATCTTTCTGTGCAGTTCCGTTGATGAATGAAGGATATGCTTGTTTAGTCCTGCTTTCACAGATGCATGTGCATAACAATTGTTGTTTACAGAAGCAGATCTAAGATCTGTCAACAATGCTGGAGTACATTCAGGGTACGTATTGTAGTAATATACAGTGACGAGATGGTCCAATACAGCATCTCCAAGAAACTCCAGCCTCTGCACAGGTACACAATTTTGTAAGAACATTACTCAAAGAAATCTGTTTACTGCAGTTTCATATAGACTTCAATTGAATGAAAACGATATATACAAACACATTGTAACATTTGAATACACATAACCAATAAAATATCAAACACAAATTTCAACGAAAATTATTGACGTGGTCACTACAAATGTGTAACATATAAAGTTGTACTGTGTGAACTAGAATACCCTTATGCGGTTTCATCAAGACCGAGGCTCATTCTTTCAACATAGGAATGGTACAAATATTCAGTTAATATGGTCACTACAAATATTCGTGGCACCTTGAACCTGGCAGGTCCAGTTTTGGCATCCCATTTCAATCCAGCCCCCTAAAGCCCTCTTGCATCCTGGGTCTGAGTTCCTTCCCAGATCCTGAGCAGATACCCTTTCATGGACTTCAGCTTCCCTCTGGGCTCCTCTTCTCCAGGGCCTGGGATTCGCCGGAGCGGGCCAGCCCGACACAGCCCACTTACAGATGGTCCACACGGGCCTGGGCCTGGGCAATGCCGATCCCTTTAAGACGCGTGCCAGGCCAGGTCCGGGCCGTCCCGTTGGCCAGCTATAGTTCCACTCATGCCCAGGTGTTATCCCTGGGCATTCGGACGCCTGTAACGCCGTCAGTTCAGGCTGGCGCCAGGCCACTCCTCCAACAGTAGCCCCTTGTGCAGCATAAAGAAATTTCTGTTGCCAGTCTTTGCGCGGTTCCCCTGAATACAAGTTTCAGACGGAACTTAACTGGATCCAAATGGAAGAGATGGTCGCATTTGGTCCAGCGCTTGATGACGGTCCAATTTTTGGGTGAACCGGATAGATTTGTTTGGAGTCGTACATCCTCGGGCATTTTTTCTGTAAAGTCTATGTAAGCAAACTTTATGAAAGGCCAAATGGTTTTTCATCAAAAATACCTCTCGAAGATAATGATTCCATTAAAAGTAAAGATCTTTATGTGGCTCCTTGAGCATAAAGTCCTATTAACTATAGATAACCTCGCTAGACGGAATTGGGATGGGAGTTTGAAATGCTGTTTTTGCGACTCTGACGAGAGTATACATCTCTTTCTCTCATGCCCTTTTGCTCGTACTGTGTGGTGCAATATTTTTATAACCTTTAATTCGCCTCCACCAACCACGGTTACTAATTTTTTTGGGAATTGGCTAAATGGGTTAGAAAAAAAAGATTAAGGCTCATATTTCGGATGGGAGTTTTGGCTTTCTGTTGGGCTGTTTGGAATTGCATAAATGATAATTATTTTTAATAGAACTAGAGTTCCAGATTTTTTGCAGGTTATCTCCAAAACCACTCACTGGATTAGGCTATGGTCTTTTGTTCTACCTGCGCATCAGCGGGAACCTTTGGATATTGGAGGCAACGGTCTGGAGATGGTCTCTCGAGATATCTTCAACCGGGCTGACTGCATAATAATCGAATAGTAGACTCGTTATGTTAGATCTTTTCCGTTGGCTCATTTTTGTATCCACGATCTTTGATCAGTGATTTGTAAGACCTATTGTTAACTTCGCAATGGTTGTGTGCATCGATTAATGCAGAGGCCGGGGATCCTTCCCCTTTTCAAAAAAAAAAAAACAGTAGCCCCTTGTTGAGCTAGGCTTCCCGGAAGGCAGACTTGTACCGATACAACTTCCTTCAGTTTAGGGGTTGACGCATGGGCCGTGATGATTGTGGTTCCTGTCCTGCCATATAGAGAATAGGAGTCGCACCCTTATCATTATTCTTATTTTCTTATTACATGTCCCTGCATGGAAGGACTTGAAAGGTCAAGAATGAAAGCAAAGGCAAGGCATGAGTTTCGGGGCAGTTGCCCACATCTATGCAAAGATTCTGTTGGAATGGTCCATATCTTGCCTCCCTAGGTGTTCGTGGTCCCGTCTATTTTTTCCTCCAGGAGGAGACACTATTTAAGCGGCCTTGCCTCCGTCAACTTTTCTCCTATCGCACCCTGCTACCCCTAACTCTTCGAATCTTGACACCCGGTGGCCATTCTGGCATGTACCTTCAACGCGTGCCAACTTCTCTCCCTACAAGCTCCTAGGGAAGTCATCCGAGCACGCAAATCGCTTCCTCCTCCCAAGTCCTAATCTGTTGACCTAGGAAAGAGCAAGTAAGGCGACATTTTATGGAAACTCAGGCCCTCGATGGCCACCTAGGACATGATTGAGGAGCTTGTCAGTCTCGTGACTGGTGTCGATGGGCTACTCTTTGAATGGTCCTAGATTCAGCCTTGCACTTCTACAGGATTGATAGAGATCATCCACTCGGACACTATTGTGAGGCTCACGATATTTGAGTGTGCCCTTCGAGCCATGGAGTTAGCCACATCCCCCGAGTTTTTGGGTGGCTTCACAAGCCAGCCATTTATGGCTAAAGCTTCCGAGGGTTGTTATTCCATTTGGGGTCGATAAGGTTTAGGGCTTGTCAATTAGGGTATGGGGCACCACCTTTCCAAGTCCCCATCTCAAAGGGCAAATGGGAAGGCTCAAAGGAGGCTAGGTTCTTCCATCGTGTCGGCGACGCTAGGGCTCAAAACTGATATGAGGAATATATCCCCACAAATTTTGCTAGCCCAAAGGATCCACAAGACTTGGAAGACATAAATCTCTCAACTAGATGGAGGAACTCAGTATGCAAGAGTTGGTGGAGGAGTTCATCATGATGATGTGGTACCTATTTCACGCAATTGGCACGTTTATTCACGGTGCTGAAGAGCCAAGCCCCCAAGCCCCGCCCTAGTTCACCCTTGCAAGGTCTACCTGCCCACTTTTGGATAATTCTAGAATATTTCATCTTTCTTGCAAGGACAAACATATGGATGGGTGAGTGGGGGCCTAGGCCACACTTAAAGTTGTATGTTTCAAGAGAATTCCTTTGTATATTTTTAGAAGTACTTAAATTCTTGGAATGTCTACAAGAAGTGCCCCTACTCAAATATTTGCCCCTGACTAACAATCACCTTCCATACGAAGTTATTACTATATCTATTCCCTCCGATCCAAATTAATTGTCACAGATTTGGTCTAGCTACGCATGTGTAGCTATGCTCATTTTGAAAGAAAAAAAGTTGCACAATTAATTTGTGTCGGAGGTTGTACTTCATTCAGCAATCCCAGACCTTCAAAGAGAAACAAGTCAAGATAAAGAGGAGCCTTTTTGACCCTTTTTTTTTTGCAAGAAACCAGAGCTCTAGGCTTCTCCTCCCCTCGACTCCTCGACAAGATGTCCTACATATCAAGGATAGAGATGCAATGTTTTGTCTTAATCCATCATGGACTAGGGAGGAGCGGGCGATGCATAGTCCATGGTGGACTGGCCCACTCATCCCTCCTTCACTTAGGCTTGTTTTCTTGGGCTTCCTCCATTTTTGTTTCTTGCTCTTCCCTTTGACTCATTAACTTTTTGAATGTGTTGACTTGTTCGTTGCCATGAAGGATTCATGGACTGGCACACTTTTATATTTCTATCCCAATAAAACCTTTGATAGATGGCATATATCACATATATTTTAGAGTGGCACACAATAAAAAATGACCACGCTAAAGATATATAATAGCAAAATGTTGCACACTTAAGAAAAAGAGGGAAAATAATATCAACATTTCGATGGACGATAACACATTCGTTTTTGCAAACATCTGTCAGATAGAGGTCAAAAGACGATGATATGAGGTAGAATTCGAAGAGCCACAACAGACCTTATGGAATAGGAAGACTGCTTAATTCCTATTTGCTTAATATTAACACTTAAGCCCTGACTATTTAAATAGACTTTCTCGCTATCAAACTTGATATAATAGGCAAGATGTAATCCAAATCTAAATTTTACACTAAATGAACTTATCCCCCTTCTGATCACGTGGATGAGTGCTATAGTACCACGAATAACTGTGCGATGTTCATTTGAAAGCAGAACCACTGCAGCGTGCACATGGCACTATTAATTACTTCATCCGTTAGAAATGTAAGGTAAACTTGACTTTTCATGGTCTCAATGCAGGACTTTGACCAAGTTAGTAAAAGACAATATGACACTAAAGCATATATTTCAAGACAAATACGACCATATTATTGGATTTCAGGTATTGACTCTGAATACTTTTCCTTTTGGAACAAGCAACTCATGTATTCTCTACCATGTTTCCGATCCACCTTTGAAAGTTTAATATAATATAATCCTGTCATATATCTCATTATGCTTAGTCTAGTACAGATACCGTTCTGTTAGATCACAAACTGATGTGTTATATTGGAATTATATCTTAGCACAATAAATACCAGATGCATTAACTATTTTTCTTTATAGACAGCATGCATTAGACATCTAGACGGTTTCCCAGAAGACTGAGGCTGCAAAAGGGAACTAATAAAACACAGATGCCCGTTTGGTTAGGCTTAAAGGGTGGTTTTTGACTTTTGGCTTAAGGTGCTTTTTTGCTTTGGCTTTTTGCTTATACCATCATCTAGCAATATCAAGTCAAAAGCCAAAAGCACATAAATAAGTGCTTTTGGCTTATAAGCCAAAAACAAAAGCCTCAAGTAAAGCCTAACCAAACAAGGAGGCGCTGCCCAACCCATTGGACTAAATGAAACAGTAAGTTTTATGGAGGATAAAATAAAATAAAATAGTTACTACTGAAACTCAGATAGAAACATGCAGAGGCTTATTCCCCCCCAAAAAAAAGACATGCAGAGGCTTTGAAATCAACCTGGTAGCATGCAGTAGGGCCGGCAATCTGGTATGACCCATGTGTCAATGCTTCGATCAATAATAAAGGATCCTTGAAATTGTAACCAAGAATTATTTCCAAGCTTCTGATGTTGATGAACTCTTCCGGTTTGATTACAATATTTCTTTCAATTGGAATTTCGCTGTGAAATCCTATATCCATTCCTAATGAATTTATGAAAAGAAACGCTGCCTGTTCACCAGCAGCACTGAGGTAGGCCCCAATTAAAGCCTCAACTGTATCTGCTATTCTCTTACTTTTAATGGATATTTTCCTCAAACTGTACATACCATTGGAGCTTAGACAGAAACTTTTGTTACCACAAGTATCGTAACCAAGCCCTGGAATGAACCAACCTTTTGGATTAAACACTTCACCTTGGATGTATCCCTGCCAACCAAACAAAAAAAGGAACTGATGTCATCTAGTGCGCGATACAAGAATTGATGATTATAATAGGCCTTACTTTGCAGAATGACAAACTAAATAAATAATATACTCAATGGTTAAAAAAGCACATTATGCAGTTTGGGTAGTGAGTAAATTTTATCCACATGGAATTTGAATTACAGTCCGCAATAGACTGCCATGTCATACCAGAAAGTAGCAACAGAGAGCAAATAGTTTGTCAGCCAGCTTAAGATATCGCCACCAAAGATAATATTGAAAATTGTATCCCTATAATTCTCCAACTAACAGCTTTGCTCAGTCATGCAAACAAGGTCTGCATATTTGGATAGTGGATATTAAAGAATTTTGGTGTCCACGCGAGACAATGATATTAATGCAGCATGACATTATCAAGCCCAAATATTACTTCAACAAAACAAAAAGTTATGCAGAGCAGGTTATCAGTAGAATCTTAGCTACCACAAGATTGTTGTTGCAGGCGAGCTGGCATAGAGCTGCATTGGAAATCAAGTTCTTCTTCATCTTGGTTAGTGTTCCCTCGTGATGAAGCTTGTACTTGGTATAAAGATGTTGAGTTGTAACATACTTGAGGAAAGAATCCCCAAGGGTTTCTAATGATTCCTGTGAAAATTCCTCTTGACATTCCTTTGTTGTTAGTGCTTCTAGTATCTGCAATTCATAAAATGGGTTGTAAATATAGAAAAAATTCCAGCTATATGTAATGTTTATCAGGAAGAATATATCAATATAGTGCAAGTAAAACGATTCAGACTGCCATGTGTATTGACTACTGCAATGGGGCACTCCTATCATTACTTACATTTAAAAAGGCAGCTCATAAATGTTGCTTACTGATCAAACAGTGTTGCGATGTTAATGTATTACAACACAATCCTATTCACAATTTGACAAGACCAAAACTAATGTTAGTACTCATGGACGAATGAACACTTGTCAACCATATGACCTAAATAAGTAAACAGTACATTGTTGTCCTACTAACATTTAATGGCTGCATGAATCAATAAATGAATAGGCCAGGGGTGAAATGTGTGAATGAATCGATGAACAGGCCAGGGGTGCAATGCATGAATCAGTCAATGAATAGGCCGGGGGTTGCAACCTCCATTTCGGAAGTATAAAAAAAGACAGAAAACTCGATATTGTGTTTGCTCTCTTACTCCATATATAGTAAAGTAACACATCTACATTACCATGACATGTGTATTCTCGAGACTTCAAAAAACAGGGGGAATATGAGTTTCTTTCTCACAAGTGCATTCCGTTGACCTAGTTGCCTAAACTATCACCAATATACATCAAACAGAAAATTGCAAGCAGAGAATAACCCCAGTAAACTATTACCAATATAGATCAAACAGAAAATTGCAAGCAGAGAATAACCCCAGTAAACTATCACCAATATAGATCAAACAGAAAATTGCAAGCAGAGAATAACCTTCAGATCTGGTACGGAGAACTGCTGCATTCTTGGGCCTAATTGAACCTTCAACTTTGCAGAAAGAAGCATACCATGGATGCGATACATTACAGAAGGAATAATCGAGAAGCTGTACAAAATATCAGCTGGCACTGGTGACATGACAACTCTGCAGAGCTCAGGTGGCAACTCAACAGCAAATGAACTGCTAGATACTGTAACAAGGAAAAGGACAATGAAGTCAGTTATCCGCACAGCTGTGAAAAACGAATTCAACTAATTGGAGTACGATCAAAGGGTACAGCTCTAACTCATTCCGCATGTTCCATTGTTTATGCAAAATAGACATGCTCCTAAGCCCCTTATTTTTGGAGGGCTTAAGAATGCGCTTAAAGAAACAAAAAAAATCAGGTCTCCACACACGATCGCAGGCCTCTGTTGCTCTTCTGAAGAGTCACGATGGTCAAGGCTGAAGATTTTCTCTGACTCAAAAAACACGACTGAAGATTTTCTGTAAAATTTCTCTATGAACCCTATCAAAAAGAAGTTAACATCCCAAACATCTCCATAATTATACATTGATATGTCAAATCTTGATAAGTATGATAAATCCCAAACAGCTCTTCCTCTGTATAGTTGCCCCTTGGGTTTCTTTCTTTTCATTTCGGTTCACCCACTTGGATTCTTGTTTTTCTTGTTTTGCTTGTTGCGCTTTCTTCTTGATGGCTTTTATTAGAATATACTACCTCTGTTCCGTAATGTAAGACGTTTTAATTAACTTTCCAAAACATCTTACTCCCTCTGATTTAGTACAAAGTTGTACTAAATCAGCGACACTTATTATGGATCAGAGGGAGTACATTACGGAACAGAGGTAGTACTTGAGACTATGCTACACTGAACGGGGATACGGATATGGCCATATGGGGACACGGGAAAACGGCATTTTTTTAAATGCAGTTACGAGGATACGCAGGTATATGTATAAAAAGTCCAAAAAAAAAACACCAAATGTACAGTATTATATAGGATGACAAAACTGAGGTCGATTAAGTTACTTGATCCATTTCACTCATGACTTGATAGTTCAGCAGCACAAGACAATAGTATACCAACAGTTTTATTTTTTTATTTTTTATAATTCAGAAAAGTGGGTAATCAGCGACACAAGTATCCCAGTCGTATCCCGGCGTATCCCGTATCAGGCAGGTATGGACGTATCCGTGCAACGTAGGCTTGAGATATGGCCATCTAAACAAAATGAATTATGGTAACAGATAATAACACAGAAAAATGCACATCACAATATTCATACTGAAGACAAAATAACACTGGAAAGGCTAAGAAAATGAAAGGGGAAGAAAGATTTGACACTATGCACATTTTAAATATCCATGTATTTCTGGGTAAACCCGCTTGTGGTACCAAGCTATGTGTAAATAGGGCTCCTTGCCGTACGCAGTCTGGAGGTTAGATAGTATGCGTTGACAGTTTGACAAAACTTTAATTTGCATGTTAACTAAGATATAAGATGAAGTTTGTTGCATGTTAACTAAGATATAAGATGAAGTTTGTTGCATGTTTCATGTATCATCAGTTTTTCAATCGATCCAAATATGGTATTAATAGGAATAAAGCATACAGAACCGCAACGAAATTGTTAATTGTTATGCTGCTCATGCACTGTAGGCTGCAGCTCTGGTTTGTCATGGTTACTATTCATGTGAACTACTTACATGTCTTGGGCCTCAACTTATTATGACTTACATGATATTATTCCCCAATGGTTTGTGTCAAAATAATATTGAATTTCCCTACCACGAGGCATATATGTCATTTCATATTCAAAACACGAAATGCCATATAGGTCCGCAATCTAGCGCTTTATAGGATTTATAGGTTTTTGAAAGCCTCCGCGAAATGCTTTCAAGCGCGATTTGAAATCTTGAACAAAAATGACTCTTACATACTTCAAAGTTCAAACAAGCATCCATGAGACAAAAACTATATTCGCAGCAAACCTTTTTCATTTTTGTAATTGCGCTTGTGGAGAAAGTTCCTCACTTGTCCAAGTTTACTGGCAGCCAAGAGAGGTTGGTTTTCATTTGTTAATCTGAGGCCATGCCTGCAAGATCAAACAGTGGGTAACATGTTACACATGCATATGTGCACAGCTTAGAGGAACATGAATGACGTGCACAGATTAACACTGAAAGGACAAACTCATACCTAGTCTTGAAATATGTTATGTAGGTAAGAATACTCCCATCACGTAGATGCAGTAAGGATTTCGCATTTAAGTCAAGAAACCCAGTAATAGCATACAATCTGCTATTGTGCGGGGTGCAGATAATGGAATTTCTAAGCATGCACCTGCACAGAAGACCATCTTTTGTCTGCAGTAAATCAACTTCTTTACAAGAATGGCAGTGTCTCACATCTTTGTTATTAACTTCTTGTGGTGCTGAGAACTTCATAGTACACCAATCAATTTTGCCAGAAACCAAGGGCAGCAGTAGGTAGACAATTCCAATGGACCGTTGCATCTCATAGTAGTATTTAATAGCATTGTTAATAAGCAAAGAAAGAATGCTTGTCTGAAATCTTCTGGCGATAATTACCTGAAGAAACAAACGTTGTGTGATCATCATGAAGAGGAGTAAGAGGATCTAAAAGGATGGTATGCTGATTAGGGAACTAAACATAAAGTCCCGACATACCTGTTCTTGATTTAAATGAATGATTCCCATGTATTTTATGGCAACAGTAACATAGTCTTGCGTGCCATACAATTTAAATGATCTAGAGACAAAGTCAGATCCCATATCACATTTCATGGCTAAAATTATGTCAGTAGGAGCGGTTGTTTGTAAAAAACCTTCCAGAGAAATCATATAGCAAATATATATGCCAAGACAGGAAAAGGAGAGCCAATTGTCGACAAGTTCTTCAGGAAAGTAGGCAGGCTGCTCATGTTGGTATTTCTCGACAACTACATGAGGACCATTAAAGCAACGTTAATACAGAAGACCAATCCAGTTGCATGTATATAATAAAATCATTGCAAGGTGAAAAGGAAAATAAGTTCCCAACAAGTAACCTTGTACTTTCATTCTGACTTATTCGCCTAAATCATTAAGTATCGAGTATAATTCATTAATTCATGTAATATATACTTTAAATACATTCCAAAACTGGGTACCAGAATAGCCGATTGTAATTTTGTGCCTAAGCTACATGCGATTTGAAACCTACATAATCAACCATCTCAACTTGCCTAATAAACTCATCACCTACATAATCAATCAGAACTAAAAAAAACATAAGTTACAATAACTGGACCAAAGGAATTAGTTACTTTAGTTGAACTCATTAATAATATGCATACCAATGTCGGGTTCTTCTTCACAAGGAAAACCTAGTTCTGGTAAGAGAGAATCTGTGAGCGCGCCAATAGCATGTAATTCTCGGCAGGCCTTAAGACAAACTTCCTTCTTGAGGACATCGACTTCTCCTTCTGTACTAACTGTCTGTACAGGACTGCTCTTGGGAAGATACAGGGTGCACGTACATGATGCCTTGTTAATACTGAATCTCGGTAAAGGTTTAAAATATCTGGTAGAGAGAAATATGATCCATCAGATACATTTATGCCAGGAAATGCTTTGCATATGAATCGAAAGGAAATAATAATTTATGGAACAGAAAACAGACTCATCCGATGGGAGCTTTGAGCAGAACAAATAAATCAATGAAATACTGGTGTTTATAGTCACAGTTGCTCCAGTAGATTCAACACGGTAATAATCTTCTTCACACAAGGGGTTTTCAAGCGGTTGACACATCGTAGACGCCAACCTCAGAGATTCTTCCCTCATCAATTGCCCACTCGCAAGATACTTTTCTGTTTTAGAAAGGGCTGCTGCATCCCCCCTAGTACAGAAACACAAGCATTGCATCATCATGTGAAGTAACATGCCAAAAAAAGTTGAGAAATAATGATGACAACCAAAGGTAGAGCAGGTTGCCATGCCATTTAACATCGAATGGCAACAAAGTAAATTAACGTAAGACAACTTGAGTATAGCATTTCATCACTGTAGCACAAATCCACATCAAAAACTCAGAAGGTTTTCTACTCCAATTTAAATAACTCTTCTGATTGGGAACTGATTCTAGCATGTGGTAGCTACCTGCCTACATGTGGTTCCCATACAGATCCTGTCAGGAAACACAATTCAATACTAGCCCTAAGTAAAAAAGCAAAGTGACTTTTGAACTTGGTCATCGCCAGTGTTTCAGGCATCACCGTGTCAGAATTCAGAATTGTTCTGGCACTTAATCAAGCTCTTAAACTATTAAGTGAACACTAGCATTTATAAACAATTCAATTGATAGAATGGGGAATGCACCGAGTAATATATGTAAACAACAATTTACTGGTACTAACCAGGGACTCTTTGACAGCACGTGCAATTCAACAGATGAAATGACAAACACAGTGGATAATGTCCACTAAGATGAATACAAACGTTTCAAAATCAATAAAGATGAAAAAGAATTGAACTGAAAACTAAAAATAAGAACAAAATTGAAGACCTGCCTTCTAACAAGTAAAACATAGTCAGAGTTTTGCATCCTAGCTCGGCCACGAGACTGTATAAAGCTGCGTACAGTTGCTGGTGGATCAAAGCGAATTACCAAGTTACAACTTGGCACATCTAGCCCCTCCTCCAAAACTTGTGTGGCCACAATCAAATGTACCTACAGCATCCTCATTTTCTCATCAGAGCAATATCATTAACAGTAACTGAAGAGTACAGCATAACAATATTAATCAAACCTCTCCTCTCCGAAAGGAATCAAGAATCTCTGTACGCTCTTTTCTACTCTGAGAATGCAAACCAGAAATGCCTCCTGTCATGTATTTAACAATCCACCCAGACATTTGAGTGATAGTGGACAGGAGGGATTTCAATACAACGCTTGTAATAACTCTCTCAACAAATACGATGCATCTCAAGTCTTGTTTATGCCTGAGAGAGAGAGAGAGAGAGAAATCAGTTATTATTCAAAAACAACATTGTCATGGCCTTGCAATCCCCATGTGACATACGTAAAAATATTAATGAAAACCACCTAGGCACAAAACCTCTGTTTAGTCACTACCATGTTGCATGTTTATCTAAGTTATGTACTGTACCATACCATCCCCTTCTCCATTCTCTTTTTACTGGGTTTTTTTCTCGGATGTTTTTTTTTACCATGACTTTGTTTACACCCATGTGCCACTTTTTACTGGTCTTCTAACCAGTAAAAAGTTAAAGTTAGTAATTTGGAGAAACAAAAAATTAGACTGATAAGTAGAGCACATTGTTGTCCACCACAAATTAGACCAATATTATATAAATCATTTAGTTCTGTCTTTCTGTTGTAACCAAGCTAATGCAATTTTGAAGGGACTGCATTTGTGTAGTATTGCATACTAAATGTAAGATCTGGTTATTTTATCACCTGTATTCCAGAAGAGTTTGAACAAGACAATGAACTTTACGTGTCAATAGACCATCTTGCAAATTGGCTTCCAAATCTTCGCCAATATGACCTGAGAAAACAGAAAGGGACCTAAAAACCATGGTATAATCCTTAAATTTGAATTTTAACAGATGGCTGAAATATATGGTTTAGTTTCAGGTTAGAATCATATGTCTATGACAAGTAAATTTTATTTTGTTGTCTACCTCACTCTTCGAAATAACACTTTGTTTGACAGACAGATGGCAGATGTGATACGATACAACATGAAGAGCAAAATCATGTGCTATGCTATGACACAACTTACAACCAGTATATTGATTTATGAATGGACAATGACTTTGAGTTAACAGTACCACACTAATGCCATAGGCATAATTATCTTACACAGAACAAACTGATATGAAGTTGACTTTCAGGAAATGGTAAGGTTGATAAACAAAAAATAATCACCAACTACACATCTACCTGTCTTTGAACAACATGAGAGCTCCCTGTATACTTCTTCGCTGTAGTTTCTAATAAAGCCTTCAACATCTTTTTCTATTTGTTCACCCCAAAAGGACAAGAACTGTTCATTAGATGATTGTACCTCAGCAGCCTGAAAAAAAAAGGTTAAGGTATTTCAGGACTACAGACTGAGAGACATAACACGTGCAAGCATCATCATATGTCCTCAGACCTTTGACGCTAGCCATATTCCCAGATCAGCTGTGCAATATAAGAATGTCCGATGTAGTCGTGATATCCTTTCCTTTGCTACTTTCAGAGATGAGCCATACAAGTTTGCTTTCAGGACTTCTAAATGCTAAGAGAAGGTAAACAATGTTAAGGACATTACTGAAAGTGTTACAAACTAAAAGACAAGGCCATGCATTCCCTGAAAACTTCATTGCACCAACATGGACAAAAGGCCAAGAAAAACGAAACATGAAAACATTTGTACAGCATCTTTCTAAATATGCAAACATGGCTGCATATAGTAAGAGAAAACAATAATATATGCATTACTTCAACTTCACTTGAACTAAATATAGATGCTATTTATTCATAGTTCATTATGTTACATAAGAAGTGCAGAATGCCCATAATACTTAAGAAAAAGTCTATTTTAGGTCCTTTAGCTAAAACCTTTAATTAATTCACACCCTCAACTTCATGGCCATACAGTTCAACTTTACAAGCCAAAGTGCATATCTCAGTGACTCAAGTTCACAAAGTAATACGTACTCCCTCCGATCCTAAATTGTTGTCATGGTTTTAGTTCAAATTTGAACTAGAAACACGACAAGAATTCAGGATCAGAGGGGGTAGTTGTTTAACAATGACATGTAAGGGCAGAATATCTACTACGAAACAATAATCAGGTGCGCATTCAGTCAAAAATAATCAGGTGCGCATTGCAAACTTTTTTGATTTGGCTGCCGAACTAAAACAAGCATTTCCAGAAAACAAATGGTGATGTAGTTTATCAAGTGTAGCAGCACCCTTACAAACTTACATCAAAATGAAAAAAGGTTTTAGAAAAGAACTACTCCCTCCGTTCCTAAATTCTTGTCGCTGTTTTAGTACAAATTTGAACTAAACAACGACAAGAATTTAGGAACAGAGGGAGTACAACTTTGTACTAAATCCCCGACACGTATTATGGTTCGGAGGGAGTAAGTTCATATTTCGTTTTACTTTCTGTTCTTTTACTTTATCATTTCTCTACAGAACTTGAAATGTCAAAACTCAGTAAATTGATGAATTTATGTGGCTGTTTCGTTTAGGCTCACTTTCAACCATGTACTACAAAACCATTTAATTATCGCCCTCAAAATATAAAACCAGATCAAATCCAACATGATAAGGGTATTGGTGAAGGTTTTTGCCTTGTAGCCTGGTTTTGGGCTGACATTGCTGCCTGACACCCTGTGTTAGATAGTGAGTGACACCCAAGGGGTAATCGCGCATGTACTCAACTTTGTCTTGCATACAAAGTGCAACTGAATAATTGGAACTAATGTTTATCTAACAGGAACAAATGTTTATCTAACATAGAAAGACATGCATAAGAACAAAAACAATACCTTCTCTTTCAATCTGTTCAAACAACTCATAACATGGTTATATGAGTTGGATGGAATGATGGAATCATCATAGTGCACAATCCTAGTGGTGGCATATTGTATGTATTCCGATAAAGCTGATTCATTATCAACTGTATACACCTTCAGTAGCAAATACACAAAAGCTTTCCTCACATGTGACGAAGCAAAGTACAGCAAACATGTGAATTCCTATATGGTCTGACCTTTGAATTCAATAGATTCTCCAGTTGAGAGATTCGCTTCAAATAGGTATCTGGTTGCAAATCTATGCAGTGGATAGTGCATCAGATTTGGTCAACCAGAGAGGATGTAGAACACAGATACAAGTTCATAGATTCATCCTTACTTTTCGTATTAACGGGCGAGGCAGTCATCCCAAATATCCTTGGCAGAGGATCCTGTGGTCTAGAATTGAGTTGGGCGTGGTAGAATTCCTACAGTGAAAGCCAGTAAGCCACATTGAAGAGATTTGACTAAATAGTTTACGCAATGGAAAAAATAGAAACGTCCCTTTAACTGGAATGATAAATTAATGTGGCAACAGAAACAATCAATGATCTAACATGGAACTTGGTACAAACGAAACATTCATGATCTAACTCAAGGTTCTTTTTCTGAACAAAATTTTAAGGAATGACATAACTTGAGTAGTTGATGCAATCATATAAATGGAAAAAGAAAGAGCGAAGCTTCCAACGAGTTAGTACTAATGTACTGTGAGGATCAATAAATGTGGGTAAACTAATGAAACAGAAAAGGGAAAATAGGAGGTTCAAAGCAGGTCAATAAATGTGGCAAATTAAACTAACAAAACAGAAAGGGAAAAGAGCGATTGCGACCTTGAGAATGCACGCATATGGGTGGTTGCCCTTAGCGCGGTGGCACTCGTCGAAGATGAGCAGTGCGATGTCCTGGAGGCGGAAGAAGCTGTGGATGAGGTTGTTGAGCAGAATCTGCGGCGTCATGACGAGCACCTCGGCGTCGTCCACCACGCGGCGCCAGGTCGGGGCGTCCCAGTAGTCGACTTTCATGTCACCGGAGAACCTGTCGACGCGGAGGTCGGTGTGCGCCTCGATGACCCGCGCCTGCTGGTCCACGAGCACGACGGTGGGGACGAGGAAGACGGCGAAGTCGCGCGCCGGGCTCCGCACGCGGTGCGCGTAGGCGCGCAGCAGCAGCACCGCGATGAGCGTCTTCCCGGATCCCGTCCCCAGGAACGCCACCGTGTTCCCGCACAACGCCCGCTCCAGCGCCTCCAGTTGGTACCTGCACGCACGCCACGCAGGCACATCGGTCGCGTTTCCCATCGCAGTTCTTACGCGCGCGGCAGAGCAACGATACTCACCATCTCGCTATCGTCTGCGGATCCTCCTTCGGTGCTTCCTCCGTCGAGGCGGCGGCGGCGGCGGCGGCGGCGAGGGGGTCATCCATGGTGGTGAGGTGATGGGGAGGGAGTGGGGTGCTCCCTCATGGCGGCGGCGTGGGTAGATGAGGCAGTGCTGCGGCGGCGTACGGCTGAATCTGCGTCATGCGCGCGGCCGGTGCTTGATTTGGTGAGCGGGGACGAGGCTTACGGGCGAAGGTTTTGCTGCTTGGCCGCTTTTTTGACTTGACGACGAACGGGGAGACTCAGCACTCACGAGTCCTGTGGCGTCAGTCAGATGCACCGAACAGGCAGGAATTTCGCTTTCACGGGTGGCGCACAGAATGTACCGTCCGCGCGATCTCCCCGTCTGGTCTTGGGCACTTGGCTATATCGGATCGAGCTTTGAGATAAGTGCAACCGAGGTTTCTTGTCTTTCGAACACGTACGCAAAACGGCAAAAGCTTCGGTGTTATGTACAGAAGAAAACTGGTTCCGTGCATCCATCAAAAAAAGATATTGGTTCCTGAACACAATAGAGTCATGTTTAATTCTGACAGTTGGAGTTAACTGAATTCATGAATGGCAACAGCTGAATTATGGGTCCATGCAGTTTGATCACTGTCGGTGTACCACATGAATTAGCTCAACTTGCTACACGATCTCCCGATTCTTGTTGGTTTGATACTCCCCTCCTAGCATTTTACCTCACTTATCGTTATCAATTATTCCCTCCGACGAAACATTGATGTGGATACTTTGGATAATATGGATATTTACGTGATGACATGTATCTTGTTTGGACTCAGTGCTTTGCTAGTGGTGTGCTGATCCATTAGTTTCTTATATGAAAATATGGCGTGAGTTGTGTGAAACTTACCCTGAGTCAAGTCGTGGACTTGTGCTCATACTGGTTATTTGTGTGTTCGTTTTCAGGTGTTGCTGGAGCTAGAGGAACGTGGTCGATGACGGGATCGAGGGACGAAACTTGGGAGAAGCTGAGGTCGAGGATCAAGGTCATGCGGGACGTTCGTGCGAAGGAACAATGGAAGTGAAAACTACGATGATCCGGGAGGGCACCGGTTTGTCGTACGTTGTTTATACTGGATATGTACGGTATTAGAGATATTCGATACGTGCTGGTCGAGTTTTGAAGACATCGCAATAAGAGTTGATGGCATGGAGTGGCATCGACGTGAAGATATGTAGGTCCAGCCGTGGCTGGATGAAAGCTGTTTAAAGATTAAACAGTAGAGTCATCAAGATGGCATCGGATGGAAAAGTGGTCTACATGAAAGTTGTGCGCGTCGTTGAGACGAACAACTTTGCTTTTGGAGTCATCTCAATCCAATGTCTTCTGTGGGCCCCACGGGCAGAATAACGATCGGGACAGAGGAGTTCGTGTTGGATTCAGACTCGGTTTAGGGTCGCGAATTTTCCCTTATAAATAAAAGGCATCCTAACTATGATTTTAGCAAGGACGTGAGAGAACTCAGAGCTTTGTATCTAGATCAATTCTTGGAGAGTTCTTGGATGCATGGTTGCATCTTTTTTAATCGATCGACATCGTTGCAATAAAGAGATTCATTGGCGGTGTCATCTCTGTTTTTCTCGGATCTTCGTGAAATCTTCGTGCTAGATCTTTCTAACACTTTGGTGTAGGTTCATCACAAGTTCATAATACTTTGCTGCAGGTTTATCACGAGATCAAGAGAAGATTGCGATTAATTCATTTTTCTTGTTATTCCTCGAAATCGACTATAGATTAATTCTTATAACTTTCTGTCAGCTGTTACTAATTTGATCATATCTTTTGATTGGTAAGTCCAATTGATCTGATTCTTGTTGCGTTGGTTAAATAATTTCAATACCTTTCTTTTGCATACTCATACGTATTTTTTGGTTCATCCAATCAAAAGTTACGGCTGTTTTACTATCACGGACAGAAAGGTGATTTAGGGTTTGATCTTTCGGGAAAAGTTTTAATTTGCTTCCGCGCAATCATTCACCCTCCCTCTGATTGCCTATCTCGATCTCACAAAATCAAAGACACTTATTATGGATTTAAGTGAGTAATAAATAGGTTTTTTGCTATAAAAATAATGGTTTCATGCAACGCACAGTCACGGTCGTCGGCGTGCTACCCTGATGCACTAGCTCACGAGGGGGCACGCCGGACTTCAACTACTATATAGAGCAGCGCCCGTTACAAATATTCATGCAACCCTGATGCACTAGCTCGCGCCAACATATGTGCTTCCTGCTTGATGTGGCTACACACCCGTTGGACCCCGGTGCAAATGTACCATCCCTTTCCTCCTATTTCTAGGTATTCTAGGGCCTCTTTGGATTGCAGGATTTTCAAAGGAATTTTGGAGGATTCAAATTCTCAGGTACTTTTTCTAGAAGTGCCACATAGGAATGGAGTTGCCAAAATCTTTTGGAATCCATTCCTTTGGCCTCAATACCATAGGTATTTTAACATGAGCTCAAATCTCATTCTTTTTTGCCTTTGAGAAGTCCAATACATCTTACCTCTTCATCTCTCAACTCTCTCTTCTAATTCCTGTAAAATTTCCATGCTCAGTTCTTGTGAACCATCCAAAGACAGCTCCACCTAAATTCATGTGTTTTCAAATCCTATAGGAATTCAATGTACATGGCATACCAATCCTGTGTTTTTCATGTTCCTACGTTTTCTAATCTCTGCAATCCAAAGAAGCCCTAAATATGTTATATTGCTTGATTGGTACTCCATCAAGATGTTCTGGTTTTGTACTAAGCCAAAGTTATTAAAGTTTAACCAAACTTATAGAATAATCTACTAACATACGACTCTAAACTAGTCTTACTAAATTTGTCATGATGTATATTTTTATAATATATCTACTTGATATCATAGATGTTAGTACATTTTTCTATAAACTTGATCAAACTTTAAGAAGTTTGACTTGGGACAAGTTTCAACATCATATATTTAGGAATAGAGGTAGAACTTTTCTTGCATCATGAAAAAATACCAACCAATTTCCACTAATAATACCCAAATACATTATACAATAGATCTTCATTCGAATGTTTGCAACTACCGTCACGGGGAAAAGGTCTAAGGGCTTTTTTGGATTCGCAAGATAAGAAAAACATAAGAATAGAAAATTCACAGAATTGTAATGTCATGCCCATTTGAATCTGATAGGATGGTGTTGGAAAAACAAATGAATTTTAAAAAGCGTTTGGAGTGAATGAAAATTTGCCTATGAAATTTTACTGCAATGGAATTCTTGGAAAAAAATCATGGGATACAATCATACAAATAAAACAACTCATATAAAAATATCCTACATATTTAAATACTCTAAAATTTATATGCAAATCTCAAAAAGACAATGTGAGGTGGATGCGATGCACTGCAACTTGCTCGACAGTCAGGGGCTTCTTTCTTTCTCTCTATGCACGTGTGATGCTCGGTGAGAGTAGAGAGTGGATTAATTAAGTCTTTTTTAATGAACCATCCACACTATATATCTTTTTCTTTTCTACCTTGTGATTGCTAGAAATTATGCATAAATGATTCTTTGATTTCTACAACTTTAGGGTCCAGATGAAAATAGTTTTCTTGGTCGTTCTGAAACACCCTTCAGTTATATTTTTAGGACAGGTTAGACAAAAATTGTCTAGGAAGCTGTAGTTTTCAGCCTTCACCCTAGCTTTACTTCGCCTAACAAATGTTTTTTTTTCACAAAAACTTGCTGAATAGCTCCAGATTCTAACTTATGAAAAAACTAATGAGAAAAGTCTAGATTGCCCTTTCTTTTTTCAGGTGGAGAAGAGGGGCCGGCGGTGGCAGTGGCGATGGATGGCTTGATCAAGTCTTGAAGGGGATGGCATCACATCTTCTTCCAAGTGGGGAAGAGGGAAGGGCGGTGGCGGCTTGATCCAAACGAGGAGAGGGACCGGCGGTGACTTGGTCTAGAGGATCAAAGGGGTTGACGAAGAGGATGGAGGAGGACACAACGATAAGGCGGAGCCTCGCCGGAGTGAGCTGCGGTGAGAAGTCCTACCAATTAGTGTTGAGCTCATGCAGACATAGAGGAAGAGCAGGAGAAGGGCGGAAAAATGAGGGAGGGAGGAATCGGGGTTTGGGGGTTGTGGCTGGGTATTCACGGTAACTTTAGGGTTAGGTCGAATTTGGGTGCGGAGTGGAGCAGATGAAGCACCTCTTCTCCTGCTCCAGTCAATTGAAGTAGAAGGTGATTAGAGTCCACTCCACCTAAAGTATGGAGCTAGAGGTGTTTGGGATAATTTCACATATTTGACTCTTGAATGTGTAAAGTAAAGTTGTGCCAAACACACCCGAAAAATATAGGAGGCTCAAATTTTGTGGAAAGTTTTGCATGCAAAGATTTTGGTATCAAATTGTTTCAAAAAGTTCCCTCATTATGGTTGTTGGAGATTTTACATTAAGTAAACAAACAAGAACTATTTTTCTACCTCGTGTGGCCAAACTTAACCAAGACAAGAGCATATATAGTGCCACATCAATGTCTCCGGCTACATGTCCTTCTATTTCCTCTTCAAGATTCATTTCAAACAAGTCTGAACAATTGATCATGACCTGCAGCAAATCAGCTCAGTGTTGACCAGTTCTGGGATCAAATTGACAAATGAAAATATTGTAGATAAAAAAAGCGTGAGATAAAAATTCATGCCTAAATAATTTGCTTGTTCCTTCTCTTAAGCAAGGACTATAACTTTTTGATTTTGGGAATACACTATTCTCTAGATGGATATGCATACAGCAGACCACTTTAAATAAGAGTAAATTCCACTTTTTACCTTCAAGTAGTTTGAATTTTTCGACAACAATTATCCCATTTAGTGAGAATTCTCTAACATTACCCCATTTAACAAAAGATGTTCTAGATTTTACCCCATTTTAAATTTCAACCTGAATCCCCTTGGTCCTCCGGCAGACGGCGAGGAATCCAAGGCCGTGAACATCAGCACCTGGTCCTTGCTGACGCCCCTGACGAACACCTAGACGAGGTTCCGGTCGATGTTGAGGATCACCTCAGAGCATGTCGACGAAGGCCATTTCCTCGGTGGCCGTCATCCGCTTGGTGATGGCGCCCTTTCTTCGACAGGCGGTTGGAGGCTTGAAAATATTAATAATTATTCAAAAAGCAATTAATAATGGGCATATATACCCATCCAATCAAAAGGCAACGAATGCATCTGATAGCTCCATATATACCCCGGAGAATATTCATCTCCCCTGCAGTTAATAATACCCTACATGTGTTTCAAGAAACTAGTAAGTGTGCACATGCACGCACGTTCTAATAGAATATAAACATGTCTGATCAAATTTTTTACTCCCGGGAGTACATAACTTGAATAGCCTATGAACATATCCTTGAAGAGATCTGCATCCTACTAAAAGAGTTCTACAAAACTGAAAAATAGATAGAGAAGTTTCCAGCAGGGAAGCATATTGAGAAATAACAATGCATACTTGAAAATATTCAAGAATACTCTGGATAATTGGAGAATATTAAGAATTAGTTATGCATACTTGGGAACATTCTAGAATAGTTTGGAGCATTGAAGGAGAAGATATTTACAAGGAACCTTCTAGTGTCATGAGAGGATTGGAATATTCTAAAAGGCCTGAGGGATTACATGAAGAGAGATGCTATCTACCATGAAGGTTTTAGACAAGCTTCATGAATAAGTAGGAATTCTCTAGAACTAACATAGTTGTATGTTATTCTAGAGAATTGTAGAGCCCTCAATGGGATTAGATATTTTCTTCACGAGTCATGTCCTGTGTGCCAGTGGCTCAAGATAAGTTCCCAACGCATGAGATCAAGAACCAAAAGGAAAGAAGAAAGCGTGTCGAAGCACACCTTTTAAGGCTTCAATCGATAGTTTAATTAAGCTTCTGGATCCGCCCTTCGTGTTTCCTCATTTGCAGTTAACACATCCTTTATCTCAGGTAAAGAGAGGATACCAAAAAAATTAACCACAACACAATGAACATCATTTTTGTTAGACAGATGACACAATTGCAACAATGATAACTAAACTGACAAACGAAGAACAAATAGATACAAAATGGTGACTTCTTGGCACATATCTGTTACATACAACATATATATGACTGCAAAATATTCCAAAAGAAAGAGGTATAAATTACGCAGCATCATGCCAACAATTGTACTTCGATTCTGACTTAACCACTTCCGGAATCAGTATAATGTAGAATGCATGACATTGTACTATTTAGGCCTTTAATTTGTGCAACAACGAAGGCATGTGTAGCAAAGATTGCATTATCCCTTTTCATTCAATCTGATGTGAGTCAGAGCTCAGTTCAGAAAGCAATGTCAGTAAAGGATGAACAATTTATTTGGTAGATATATGGGCTTATTTCTAAATAGTAAATTTATATTGACATTTCTTTTTGGTTTTCGTGAGATTCATGATATGGAGATACCAGTGTTTGTGCCACAAATCTTCAAACTGAAACACCTTCACCACCGAGTCCAGCGGAGCTTCCGAATCATGCCGTGCCGTCATAACCTTCCTCTCACCCTTGGATTCCTCGACCACATGTATAGCCAGGGTGTCCAGAGCCTCGCATTCGCCCAGGCGGAAGGAGGGGATGGGCGTTAGAGGAAGGATCTAGAGTGAGGATAGAGACATGCGATGATGATGACTTCGCAGATTCTGAATCTTTAGTCCTAGGTGGAGATAAACCGATGGTGAGGATCTCGACTGGTCGCGGCGGTCGGCAACGAGGAGGGGGGTTTGGAGGGAGGAGCGGGGCATTGATGGTGGGGAAGAAGAAAGAAGAAATAGGGTCGTCATGAGGGAAAGAACGCTTCGGGATTGCGGGACGTGCAGGTGATGGCGATGAGAGGGGAGGGACTGTAATTAGCGGGGGAGAAAAGGAATATCGTCGGTTTGATTGATGTGTATGCACGGTGCAGATTTAATTTCCCGCCAAGTTCGTGGCTTTATAAACAGTAGCGAGTAGAGATAGAGATATTACAATTCTGAACAGGACCGTAGATACATATAAACAGTTCATTGCTCCCGTGTAACCCGATGAACTAGGAGTAGATTTTTTTTTGATAAAATCTTAGTCGCGTAAAGCACACCTAGATCGTAAGCGTTTTGCACATGCATGCGTATGATATTCATGTGTTTTTTCTATTCCTACATTTTTAAAATTCCGCGAATCAAAGAGGATCTTATCTAGAAAACTTATTCCCACCAATCGGTCGACTAGGCGCGTGCCACGGCCGCATTGCTGGCCATCAGATCAGGGGGCAGGCGACGGTGGAAATATTAGCCACCCATCCTCGGACGCAGCTCCCCTGACGGACGACTGCTGCCGTGGGGGTGGCTGACATGTAGACCCGGCCCCACACGTCAGGAGATCCTCCTCCCCATGGCCCCATCCTCGTGCTTCTTCTCCGCCCTTGGTCTTGCTTAAGCTGGGTTGAAACTTGAAAGGCGTTTTTTCAAGAAGCGTCGTTACCTGAACTAAAATATCTGTGGGCCAACGAGATTCCTACGTCACGCTAACTCTTCTCTATCCACCGGAAGAATATCCTGTCTGAAGCCACTACGGTCAAACGGATCGATCGAAAATAGCGGCTGCGTCCATGTTCCCGAAAATACCCTCATCATTGGACACCGAAGACCAGACATACCGCGCCCCCTGCTTTACAAATATCCAGGGGTGATACTGGCAACTCCACGGCATCCAACCGCTTCTCGTCCATAAAAGCCTCAGCTTGGGTTTAGCGATAAGGGTTTTACTAACAATTGGCTCAAAAATTTCGAGCCAATCCTTGGCACCAAACCCGCCCAAATATATCCCCAATCATTTTGACTTGGATCAGCCTATTATCCTCTTGTCAGGATCAGTGGTAAGCTCAGCTGATCCACTCCTCTTCTTCTGTTCCACTGCATCTGTTCATCTTTTTGCGGTCTGTTTGCCACCAATTTGGTACTACAATCGGATTGCCGCCAGTTCGGTGCTGATCCCATCGGTTTCTTAGATCCCTGTTCAATTCCAACCCTTGTGATGATTTTTCGTTGGTTTGTGACTCCTGCTTTGTTAATTTCCAAGGGGATGGAGGTCATCCACGGGTCGGTTCTGCCGCGCTGCGCTGCACCTGCTCTCGGCAGCCAGCTGCTGAGGCGCGTGCGTATGAGAAGGATGGCTTGCGGTGGATTCCAGGGTGACTACTACGGCGTGGCCCCTAGGTTCTTCGGTGTCCCGGCCCAGCGGCACAGCAGAAGCGGATGGCCTGTTTGCTGCAGCTACGGCTCGTCTTCTGACGGCGACGCCGCGGCCGCGGATTTCGACGCCAGCGGCGAGGAGTTCGTCGACTCCAGCGTCATGGAGGCTGGTAAATTGCTTGCTGGTGTTTACAAGTATAACCGATTTGGGTTTTGACGCCTGATTGTTTGGGCAATTTGTTTGCTGGTAGTTCATTTTGGGGGATTAAATGAGTGGTTTATTCTGGCCTCGCAGTTGAGCTCAGAAGTGTGTCAGATGGTTTTCTGATAAAAATGCGAGACGGAAGAAACCTTAGATGTGTCCAGAATAATCCCCGCGTCCTAAGACTGCGGGATTCTGCGCCTCACCATGCTATTGTGCTCAAGATGGAAGATGGAAGCGACCTTCTGCTACCCATTATTGTCAGTATGTATCTGTTACTGCTTAGATACTTTTGCGCTACGACAGATGCCTTTTTAATTCTCTGGTGTGATATACTGATATGCCCACATCACTCCTTCCAGTGGAGACACCAAGTATTATGCTACTGGCCGCCCTTCGAAACATTCGAATTGTAAGAATTTGTTTTAGCTGAACAAAAAGAAAATCTGCAAATTCTAATTAGCATGCACGTGGTCTTGTTTTCAATTGATTTTATGTTTTTGAACTGTGTTGCCATGTTGTGTCTTTCCAGCCAAGGCCAACAATTTATAACGTGGTTAAGGAGATGACCGAAATGATGGGATATACGGTGAGTTTAGTATTGAATCATATAAACATAGTTCTCATTCGAAACTTTTCTTTGACACCATATAGTTCAGGTCTCGAGTGTATACTGTCTTGTACTTTAATATGATGTCCATTGATGCTTTTGGGTAGTTCCTTAGTGGGTGCATGATCTGCTAATCACACAATGATCAAAGTGCAGTTCTTGTCTAAAAATTACATCCTATTGACAAACTAAATTTCAGCTTCCATGGCTATCTTATTTTCATAATAATATCATCTTTCATCGATCACTTCAGCTCTGTACTTGTCTTTAGGTACGCTTGGTGCGGATTACAGAAATGGTGCATGATGCTTACTATTCTCGACTGTATCTTGCAAAGGTAACACTACATGAAGATACACTGTCATTTGAGTCAGAGTAATTGCTTGAGCTCTGAAGTACATCTTGGTGTCCAGAACGGGAATGAAGAAGAGACTATTAGTTTTGACCTCAAGCCATCAGATGCCATCAACATTGCTTTCCGGTGCAAGGTGCGCGTTTCTCTCCCGTGCTTCCGAGTAACTGCTGACAATATCTTAGTTTTCACCGCATATAAATGAAGGCATTGTTTTCATTTTTTGGCCTCATGGGGTTTGTTATTCTTGTACTCTGTATATGTTATTCTATTAAATCATTAGCAACCGGAATAATTAGAGCAATTGATTTCCCTCGTCTAGTCACCAAGGCTACCTGTTTCTGTATTTTCCCTGATCTTGTTGCTTAAGGCAACATGAATGATATATGATCCGTACACCACGATTCATGAGTACCGAAAACCCTTTTCCTTATCAAGTTTAAGTTCCTTTGTTAGGAGAATATGACCAGAAAATTTCCTGAATTGGTAGATAACTTTATTAGATTAACTTCAACTTGTCTATCTTTGCCGGCAGGTTCCTATACAAGTCAATAAGCGTATTGCATATAACAACGGATTGAAAGTTGTACAACCAAAGCCATCTGGGAGTTATGTAAACTCAGGCCAAATCCAGATTATGAGACTTGATAAGTAAGATTTCAAAATCAGTTCCGAAGGATCCTATCAAGAGAAATGTTTTCTCCAAGCACAATAAAGATGCATCACTTTCATTTTGCAGGCCTGACGACCAGCCCTGCTTTGAAGCCCAGGAGTTTGATTTGGTCCGCAGTATGCTCATTGCTGCTGTTGAGGAACGTTATAAAGATGCTGGTAAGCAACTGCTGACTTGTACAAATAAAACCTCATGTATTCGTCATTTTTTGTTGATGGGTGGCACTGCAATGATAGACAACATTTTCGCTGCCTTCTAACAGAGATTAAAAGTTATACTTCGGTAGTCCTTAAAATCTACTAATATCCTTTCTTTTGTTGAACTGTCAGCTCAATACAGAGATCAACTTTTCATGTTCCGGGCCAAGAAGAAGAACAAGATATAACAGGTTAGAGTCACCCCCTTACTATCTTTTTTCTAAAGCAAGGGCTAGTTCTATGCCAATTCGCGTATTACTAACTAAGTAACTAGTACCATGCTCCAATTTGTTGTTGTTTTGCTATTTATTCACAAGGTTTATTCTTGCTATCATGAACTCAGTACTGACAATTCATCTTTGATGATCAGAGCCTGATGGCGGTGTAAATAGTGACCTTTGCAGGGATACAGAAGCTTATGGCAAACATAAAGAAGCACGATGTAAATACGTACATAACTAAAGGATATATACTTAACTAGAACATGATTCTGTTGCGTTCAGATCATAGTGGCAAGGGTTGTAAATTGTGTTCTTTAGAAGATTATGGTTGTACAATGACTCAGAAAGTGCAGACAATTGCACAATTGATTTCAGTAAAACATGGATCAAATTGCTTAGAATATTTCAAAGAATAGTTTTTAAGGCATCAACTGAATGCACATCTATCCTTACCTTTCTCTTTAAATGGAAAAGACACTCTGGATTTTTTATAGCTCCAGTTCGTATATTAAATTTTTAATGCTTGTCTAGTGTTCGGTGAATTGCTTTTGAGGAGTATACTCGTCCCTACACTGATGTACTTTGGCGAACCGAGTAAAGGAGGCTACTGCTTCTGCTTATTGATCTACCATCATACTCCCTTACCTATTATTGAATAATAAATAAGTTGATGCAAATTTACAATCAAATAGGTATGCAGATAGCAGCTTAACTACTGGTAAACTGTTAAGAGGACAATCTGCTACTTAGCTTCTAAAAATAAAAATTTATCAAGCACTACCATTTGTAGTTCATAATAAATGTAACGTGCATTAACAATAAAATTTGGCTATATCTATTTTGCCTGAGTTTTAAGCAAAATGCTTAAATCTAAATTGATGAATCATAGCCATTGGATTAGCATCTAGATCTCATTTTACCTTTCTTTTTTCATCATCCGTTTCGAATTTTAAAGCACAAAAATATCAAATAGCCGAGGAATAAACTTATGTCCAACTAAAAATCAGACAAGTTAGATATAGCAAAACCCAATAAATTATTATATCGCATATGACGGTTAAAAATTAGTATACGTGTTTATATATCGAATATTGATCTGTGATGTAATTTTTTGGGCTTTGGACTTTTGCGTTGGCCATATCGGGCTCGAGTTTTGGAACAAATTCGAGCTTGGGCCATATCGGGCTTTGGAGTTGAAGATCAGGCTTTGACAAGGCAAGCCTTATGCGACCAGGCCCAAGGAATGCATACACGCAGTCACGTAGATACATCTCGGTTTGTGCAATTGTCTGCCCCGTCGAACTTGCAAGCAGAGCCGGTGCCACGGTTGCTTGCTCCCATTCAAGATCTCACAACAGTCGTCCCTCCTGTGGGAGTGGCCAGAGCAATTTATGGCTGGCTGTCGGTCTTGAGTGATCGATACTCCTAGGAATGGAAGAATCTTACTGCGAAGACGCAAAAGTAGCCTTCATTTCGGAACCATCCATCCGTCGTACGTCTCTCTCTCTCATATTGATCACATATAGGGCAGGCGATAGAGTTAAAAAGGCTCAGACTAAATCCTGCCAGGCCATTACTGGTTTCGGGCATCGCATTGGCAGACCGGCCGGAATGTGCTGCTACTCCTGCGTCATGCATGAGATAAGGTAGTGGGATTCAGAGACAGATTAATTGGTGGGGAGCGTGCAGCACGTTGCACAGATCGATTTGGGACTCAAATCCATATTTGCGACCTCAGCTTAGCTTGATTAAGCTACTCGATGCTAAATTGTTGTCTCAAATTAACGTATCTATTTTTAAAAGATGTCTAAATTCATGTAATATTTCGATGTCTAAATTCATGTAATATTTCGACAACAATTTAGAACCGAAGGTAGCCAGCTAGGCGCACTTGTGCTCCTGGTAAATGTACGTGCCGATCCCAGCTAATTCTTGGCCGGCCAGCTAGTCGGCTATGTAGGATTCTCGTGACTTAAACTCGCCTGCCCTCTTGGCGCACCATCAGTCACAGGCACGCACTTGGTTCGATGCCACTGGAGCGAGAGACTGCTGGAAGGTTGGGTTGGGTTGGATTGACGCGTACAGCTCACGCCCACAGGAACTGTACGCACTCGCTGCTACAACTACGACATCTCTGCAACTGCATGCATATGCATGGATCCATGCATGACAACTGTGAGCCTCGCTTGCTTTGTACGAAAAAAGAACAAGTAAAAATGCTTAAAACACTTCCATGAGCAAGTCCATCTCATCGATCGATTTCTCTAGCTAGCTTAAATGTACTAAGTGAAAGTAAAGCTGACGTGTACACAACCTAGCTATACTATATATGTCGAATCGATCGAAAATGATTAATTGGATTCGCCATGACTGTAGATACAACATACCCATGCATGCATGGACATGGAATAAACGAAAGCGGAAAAGTAAACAAAGCAAATGGAATGAAGAAAAGAAGATAACATGACATGATACATGGATTGTTTGATTAGGATAGGATGTCTGTGACAAGTATTACTATCACTTAACAATACGAATCGATCGATATAAGTATATCTCAACCCAGTTAGACACTAGAGTACGTTAATTAACTGATAGTAGCAGTACTGATAAACAAATTAGCCCCTGAATTAAGCTGAATTCCTTCGGAATTAGATAATTAGCATGCACTTGGAATTAAGTTCGATCGCCCCTAGGGCAGCATGGCGAAGGTGGAAATGTCGCCCCAGGACGGGATGTCGCTGCCGCCGCAGTTGTTGTTGTTGGACGTGGCGTTGTCGACGTCACCCCCGCCGCCGCCGCCGCTAGTACTCCTGCCGCTGTTGATGTTGCTGCAGCTAGCGGCAGCGGGCGGCCTGCAGGGCGAGGAAGAAGAATTAGGCTGCAGCGGCGCGGGCGCGTAGGAGGAGGAGCTGTCCATGAACCAAGACGTGGCCGCCGCGGGCACGGCCGTCGTCGTCTCCATCTGCAGAAAGGCGGCGCCTGCTCCGAACTGATGATGATGGTGAGCTTGCGCGTCGGCGGCGATCGGGGGCCCGAGGAACATGGTGGCCACCCGCTGCTGCTGCAGCTTCCAGTGCAGGTCCTGGTTTATGTAGCTCAGCGACTCGATCGACGACGCGATGCTGCTGCCGCCGCCGCCGCCGCCGCTCATCCCGTGGCTAATGTTGTTGTTAACGTCCGCCCCCGGCGCCGGCCATTCCCCGAACGGCACGTACTGGCCGTGGCTGACGACGGCGGACGTCGGGCCCGGCAGCATGCTTCCGGAGTGGAAGTCGACGACGCCACGGAAGCCGCCGCCCATCCTGACGGCCGCGTGCTGCTGCTGCTGCTGCAGGTCGGCTTGCTGGTGTTGGTGGTCGGGGCCGGGGAGGTTGAGGGAGAGGCGGGAGGAAGCAGCAGCAGCGGAAGAAGCGGAGGAGGAGCGGGAGCGCTTGTTCTTGCGGCAGCCGCCACCGACGGGGACGTTGCGGAGGGCGCCGCCTTTGGTCCAGTACCTCCGGCACGTCTTGCAGAAGTGCCGCGGCTGCGAGAGCGAGTAGTTGTTGTAGTAGCAGAACTTGGTGTTGGGCGAGTCGCAGCGCGGGCACCGAAGCCCCGCCTGCTGCGCCTCCCCCGGCGCCGCCGGTGCCTGAGCCTGAGCCGCCGTAGTCCCCGTGCCGCCTTTGCGCGGCTGCTGCGCCACCGCCTCGTCGCCCGCCATCGGACGAGCTAGGATTCCCGGGGCCGTACACGTATGTAACGGGGATGTATGGATGGATTTGAGGTAATTAGTCGTCAGAGAAAGGAGGGGATTCGGGGGCGTATATAACAAGCGAGGAGGGTATAATGAATATGGAGTGCGTTGGAGATCGATGGGAATCATGGGATGGATGATGCGACGGTGGTGGAGAAGGGTTTCCTGGCGAGGAGGGAATTAGCCAGCAACCAAGGGACGGACTCTGCTGGCTGGGGTTCGTTATTGAATGGCGTCTCGTGGGCTCAGCATGCGTGCATGGGATTAACGGGACGAGAAAAGCGACGTCTCCCTCTCCCTGTAGATAGATTGCCGCCTGTGATTGCCATCAAGTTCTAGCTCAGCCCCCGCCAGCCCTGCTGCGCTGTGCTGTGCCTGTGCCGTGCTGCAGGACAAATAACTAGCCTCTTGATGATCGATGCGCAATGTTTCTTCTGCTGCATGCCTGGCCCCACTACTCTCTGTCCAGCACTGCTGCGGTGAGCTGAGAGCTAGCCTAACCTAACTAGCTACATCTCCTTGCCGGCTATAGCTACGAGATCGACCGACTGGTCCGGTCTTATAATTACACATGGTACTAGGAGCGCCACGAAGATCGATGCATATGCACGTAGTAGAGTCGTGATTAATTATTGTGTGCAGAAGCCAATAAGAAGCTGCAGCCTATCCGAGCTATAACTAGCTAGCTAAGCTACCGGGCCGTCCGTACATCCATGCATGCATGCGAGCAGAGCAGAGGAGATCAGATCAGCAGAGAGACAGGGGGCACCCACAGAACAGAGGAGAGGGCACAGTGGAGTGGATGCGAAGTGCGGAGGCGACAGGCGTGGCAGAGGACCCTGGCACCGCTGCTCCCAACGATGATCTGACGCGCGCGCCGACGTGAGACAGTGAGAAGAACAGAGGGAGGAAGAATTTGGCAGCGGGGGCCGGCCCCGCGCGCGTTTATTAATTGGTTTGCCCAACAATGAACGCGCACTATATACATGCATATTGGTGCTGACGAATCAGGGCCACGATCGAGAGACTGCCGACGGCAAGGCCTGCGCCGGGTCGATCAAAAGACGCGACACGCGGCCAGCCGGCCAGTAGAAACCGTGGTGGCCCCGGCCCTTTCTCGTCTTGCCATAAACTCAGAATTGGAAAATTTCAAGAACGCCAAATGTTCAGGGACCATTTTCTAGGCTTTACGGTCAATACATTGAGGGACAAAAATATATTTTTCTCTTTAAATATATGGTGGAACTATTGTCATGAAAAATAACGGTACAAATCCAACTAAGCATTTTAGTGGAGTAACTATTGGTCAAACACAAAGAATTTTGACCCCCATACTTTCTAGGACGCGGGCTATATATTTTCAAACGGAGGGATCGAGCAAGTGGAATTGTCGCCAGACGTTGTTGAAAGTAATGAGTTTGATATCACTCTGAAGTAAATTACAGCACGAGCCACTTACTATAAAACCAATCAAAGTGTATACCGGATTCGAATTATCACCACTAACTCTCTCTGGACCAAATTTCGTTCCATTCATCTCTTCAGTCCAGAACATATCCATCATGAAGGATTCCCAAAATTCATATTTTGGCCAAATTCCTTCCATGCATGCCCTGTGAATTATGACGCCTTTGCTAATCTTAGTCTGAATATTTTAAAAATGCACAATTTCAATGAAATATTAGTGCAGTGTTGTTTGTAAGTTTTGACCGAGTCAATCGGAGACAAGAGGATAGTATATCAAAATCTTGCAGATATGAAAACTTCAACCGGCCAATTGAAAACATTGTTTTAATCCTCAAGGGTGCGTCGATAAGATTGAGAGGCATGCATATTTGTTCAGACAGGCAAAATTTGCATCCAAGTACGTAATAGGTTTCCCCCCATTCAATAATATAAGGTGTTATGTTCCGTTAAGATGAGGTTTTGAACAAGGATTACTCTATTAGTACATAACTTATGAAATGTGAAACCATGATTATGAAGTGCTAGGTACTTTTGAAAATGAATATATGGATACAAATTTCATGTCATATAAACCAACAAAGTAATTCTTGGACCAAAATAATATTCCATTTCCAGTTCTGTTCTTAATGAAACACCATATTCTTTACATTATAAAACAAAGGGTACACTGACTTCATTTTGTTTCGCCTCGTGTATTTCTGTAATTATGCCTGGTGGATCGGCGAGTACATGGGACCTAAGCCGGGGCCATACAAGGTCGCACCGACTTAGTCAGAGGTACGCCTGAAGAATACGTACAAGACCAAGAAACCTGCCTGGCGCAACATGGAGTTCTACCAAGAGCAAAGGACAAAAGAATCAAAGTTGACAAATGTTTTGTTGTGTTGTAGTTTTAGCTCGTATTGTCTCCCCAAATTGAATAAACTCAATCTTAACTGTAGTAGTTCACACAAATATGTACCCTCCCTCTGCTTCGCACAAAATTGCTGCAACTCCATATTAGTAGTCAAAGTTCAACTTCAAAATTCCCGCAAAAAAAGGTTTAACTTTGACTATACATTTATATGACCAAAAAATTTAAATACTTAATGAAAGAAAAATGCATGTCTTATGCTAACTACATGGTTGACAATCTAACATTCGGTCAAGCCCTCTTCGCGACGGTTAGACAGAAGTTATGGAGAAAACAGTGGACATACTCTTTCATGGTTTGCTTTGTTTTAGCATGAACAACAAGAAATCCTTCTTCTCCTTTGCAGCTGGTGCCTGTATTTATGAACATGGTGCAAGCTCATGATCTAAAATGCTACCACACAGTCTACATCAACACAACGTTTCTGGCACCCATGTGGGAGAAGAATGGGTCAAGGGCAACTACTTAGCCAGAAGTGAATCAATCTACAGAAGACCTACAAAACCGACAACCATATGTACTCTTCAGAGTAACCAGTTGGCTGGAAGAATCGTCCGATTTCCAAACGACAGGAGCAGGCTGCTCTAGTTTTAGGAGCGAATCTGCGGTAGGGTAATCTATCTTGCCTTTGTTACAAAATCTCATCCATTTTCACAGTTAGTCTCTTTCTTGCACCTCTAAAGTTAGGACCAAGGTGGATGGTCCTCTTCCCTATTCCGTGGGGGATGCGGCTTCCAGCCTGGTTTCTCATCCCAGTACATGTCATAATATATGTGCCCTATTTCACGTAACTCCACGCAGCACCATATGCCCACATACCTCTTCACACGATCCCGAAATTTTGTCTCCACAGCCTGGTTTTAGTGATTAGAGTTAAGATGGGAAGCTTTTATTAAAAAAAAAGTCAAAACTGTGAAAACGTTAACAGCTTACTGCATCGGCAAAACCTCTGAAGGCGTCAACCATAGATGAGAACTGTATGATTTTGATATTCTTGTACAGAGAGAAGACATTCAAAAGCTGCAAAACAAAGGGAATACCTCTTCAGCATAAAGCTCTGAAGCAAACTCTGCAATACCTTTTACTAATAGTGTTAGACTGTTAGTTAAGGCCCCCTATTTTGCTTCCTACGTGGTATGCTGCTTCCTATAAATTGATGAATGTGTCAGACTGTCAGCTGCATCCGTCTCTGTACACTTTTAAGCTTAGTTTTCAACATCTATACAGAGAGAAACTAGTACTGAAAAAAAACTATAGCGGTTAACATGAAATGCCTTAATTTCTTGCTTCAATTTATTGTATTCTTCTTTTTTAGAATACTTTCAGACAGCTCATCGCTAAATTCTATGCATATGCTTAACAAACTGTACAACTCCTAAGAAATAACATGGTTATCTGCCGCTAAATTTACAAATAACAGTTCATAAAGGGTGGCATGAATTTTTAGAGCAAGATAATTCTAATTCTTCTAAACCAAGGAGATTAAACAAAACAAGGACAATTTTTGTAATGGGATAAGTGTGACCATTTGGATGAGATAATTGACATGATCTCATCTGTTTTGCACTTAGCAGAAACAAGATGCCAAGGGGGTTCCTCATAATATACCGTTTCTTCAGTGCTATTCCTTGCTAATATAAGGGGTCTGTGCTTATTGGTTCCATTAGCTGTGGAGCATCTGGTACTATGCTCATCGCAGAGCTGCACCTCAAGAAAGGACTCTTTCACCTAAATCAATACTCCAAACAGAAAACATTAGGAGACAACAAGCCCATCTTTCATTTTTCAGGATAAAGGAGAAATGGCTACAAGTTGAGTAACAGTACCTGTTTAGGCAACGACGGATTCTCAAGAAAAGAGTATTCTCTGAAATCAATATGTGGACCAAACTCTTCCTCAGGCAAGTCCTTCGTCATAACATTTATCTGCACAGTGTAATCACTGAGCTGAAGTAGGAATTTTTGCTTCATGGTGACATACAAGAATTATTTATATAGAACATATTCAACTGACAAGCAAGACCACTGTGTATTGGTTCTCTGCAGTTTCGAGAGACTTGTTTGCACTTTGCAGATATGTCAACTATTTCAAACCACTTCGATATTCATGACTTATTACTAACACTATCTATCATGTACCAATACTATCTATCATGTACTGCCAGGTAGAGCCAACTTTATTTCGCTCTACTGTCAACCAGTTTTTTTTTTTGGTTGAGATGGAACGATTCAGTGTTCATTCCATTACACAGGCTGACCAGCTAAATCGCTGGCACCAGCAACATTTACAAAGTCTGGGACATGGGAAAGCCAATGTTCTACTTCCCCATATTCTGCCAGGCCATATGCATTACTTGTGACTGCTTGTTTCAGAGCCAACCAATCTGTTTCTATGAAGACATTTGACACACCTAGTTCAGCGGCTCTACAAATGGCTTGGAGCAGTGCTTCAGTTTCTGCTTGTAAAGCATCAGATGCCCGATTCAATTTACCTGCTCCCTCTGCTTCAACTCCTCCCTCATTATTTCTGATAATATAGCCCCATCCTCCTTCCTACTGTCGACCAGTTGATGTGAAGTAGTGTGCTCCCTCCCTCCCTCTATATTTGCAAGTGACCAAAAAAAGTGTTGCAGTTCCAGATTTTGTACACGTATTTACCCACAATACCAAATGCACACGTACCGAAAAATTCTTGGTTTAACTTACACACTGTTGTTCGCGTGGTATTATTTGGGAACATGGTTACTGCATATGTATCCAAAACATGGTTACCTTTGATGTACTCCCTCCGATCCTAAATTATTGTCGTGGTTTTGTTACAAATTTGAACTAAAACCACAACAAGAATTTAGGATCGGAGGGAGTATCTATTTGGTCAAAAAAGGTCAAGTATTTGGGAACGGTTGGTGATGTAAAATGCAAGTTACTGCATCTCCTCAGGGTTACTGCAAGAGAACGGAGACTGATCCTTAAAAATGTCACAGAGCATCAATGATTGATCTTGAAAATGGTTCTTGGTAAACAGTGGGGTCTGGAATAGAAAGTAAGTTGGCCCAAAGCCAGCAAAATTTGGACCAGAAAGCAAAGCATGACAGGCTTTACAATGATAGAGCTTGGATAATGACTAATTGAGGGACTTCAATAGTATGTTATGATTAGTTTCAATTAAAAATGGTGTCTAATTCTAAAGTGCAAAGGAAATTCACAAAACGAATGTATTTGACACGTGTGAAATGAAACCCTAGAAACAGCGTAAGCAAATAACATGAATGCTATTGTTGCCTTGCTTGATTTCTATACGATTTTTTTCGGGATGAAGTGTGAGCAATAATCCAGGCCGTTTGACCAACAGAGGTTCACCAGATTACAAAAAAGATGTGTTCTTCAAATCAGCACTTCTCCGGAGCCAGGAGAAAAATCAGGATTTTAGGAGAACTTCTATGTTATATAGTACAGTACCATATTGTATTCTCATAAGATAATACACTTCCACAGTAATTTTTTTTACATAATTTTCAATTACTCCGATTTAGTCTTCCTATGGGTGAACCTAATTGTGAAAAAAATCTTGAAAAATGTAAACACTAAGACAACTAATTACATAAATATAATTTCTACATTCTAGTCCACTCAACATATAGCATACAAAATGAAGAAAGGCAACAGATGGTCTCCTTCTAGAATATATACGAGTACAAATTATGAAGGAAATTTTCTTCCTTGAGTAATTACCTCAAATACATGATCCATTGGACAGAGAAAAGGTTGTCTTGTCATTGTTCCTTCCAGAACTCCAGGATGCCCAAACCACATCCTATCAAGCCTGCACCACAATGGAGGCATTACCTAAAAGTACCAACAAAAGTCAGAAAAGTTGCATTCACATGCTTGAAAACAGCTCAACGAACAAGGTAATACTTCAAAGGAAAAAAAAATGGTACAAGTCCCCTGAACTATTCTGTCCAGTTCAATCATGCCCCTGGACTACCCTCCCTCCCTCATCTGCTTTAACTCAAATGTTTACGATAGTAATTTAACGAGAATATAGTCATGAAGAATAAAATTAAACTTGAATGACAAAAATAAATTTCACTGACCAGGGTTCTCTTTAATAAGGAAGCAATAGCCAGTGCCGTTCTTACTTGCTTCATCTGAAAATTTCCAAGCAATTGACTAATTAGATAATAAACATACAACTTTTAATAATAGAAGTGCAACCAGACTATACATGAAATGTAGATATATCCCTGAAGATACCTGGTAATTGACCAATGCAAAATGAGATTCAACTGTATGGGCACCATCTAACAGCAACTTTTTGGGAATGCTAGGTCTAAATGATAGGAAACCCCCTGCAGCATGAGACCACATAATTTATGGATATGATGAAATAAGAATGAGTAAAACTATATTTACGATCCACTAAGATGCACCAACCAATGAAGCTTTATAAGAATAATAACAAGAAGAATACAAGATAAACCAATCTTTGAGGACTGAATCATGATGCAATAGTAACTATTGATCCAAAAAAAATCTCCAATTTCCTTTGGCTAAATGTGTTTACACGGCTATTCAGTAGGGTTCAAACATCTCTGGTGGCATTACGCTGACTGGTTAACTTGATGTAACACATACACAACGAACACACCACGAAGAGCTGCAAGCATAAACCTCTATTCCCAAATATAATCTACAGTACAGTTAAAGTGGGGATAAAGATAAACAGTGAACAGACCTGGTGAGTCATAATATGGCGGTGGATCAAAGAAAAGCATTGCCTCACGTAATCTATGGCGCTTTCCTTCAGTACCTGCATACTGGAAAGTAGTGTGCACAGCATACGGTTCTAGATGAAGCTGCTGATGCATGCCCTGACAATTAGAAAAGCACACAGAACAATTAGCCATCAATACCACACTATGATTCCAAGAACAAACTGGTCAAACAAAGGAGTGTTAACCAAACATCCAAAGAACAAAAAGAAATGACATTCAAGATTGTTAATTTACCGATCTCAAACAAAACATGCCCCCTACCTGCACAAAATAGGTATGGCCGCTGCAGAATATGGCTGCTGGTAGGACTCCAAGCTTCAGTTTCCCATCATATGAATACACAAGTTCATCTTGTCCTTGAACAGGTTGTCCAAAAACTTTGTGTGCGAGATCATTAAAAGCATTCTGGTCCCATATTTCATCGTCAGATAGGACTAGATCTTTCCAATCTTTCGCCAGCTTTTTAGCAGGTTCAGTAGGTCGCCAATGGAAAATACCAATATTGAATGCCCCAGTCACTGAAACAGACAAATAGCAACAATTTTTACTCTACAGATGCGAAACTTTTCAGAACTCAGGGGTACCAAGATACATCATGCCAAACTCTTAACGGATTACTGGTGATTGGTGCTAAACACAAAAGGCAATATTATTATGTTGTAAATAAAAAGTTGCAACCAAAAATCACAGCAGATTTCCGTAACTATTGGAGAAACTCGCAACAATAGTATTGTACTTCATGTCCATGTTCTCCGAGGATTTGTTGGTACTGTTGGCAGGCATGACCATACTCTTAAGCAGTGCTATGACATTAAGTAGACCAATATAGTGTGTGAACATTTTCTTGCTGACTAAGTGAGCTCTATCTTGCTTTCACCCATAAAATTTTGTTTTATCGAATGCTTGCAGCCTTGTACTGTAAATACTAAAGACTGCAAGATTTGTTTTTGTAGTTCAACTAAAGTTCATTTCAAAAATTTCAAGACCGAGGAATAAAACAAGAGATGCAATATTTAGCTAGGAGCTCAAATTGCAATATTTAGCAAGGAGAATGCAATGCAACATTTCTCAATATTTAGGCGACGGAAATATATAGATGATGCATCACAATTTCTCTTCTCAACATTCAATCTTGGATGCAACGCAACATTTCCATTTTCAATGTGCGGGTAAATAAATCACCTTCTCTCCAGTTCTCCAGGCTGTCGTCGGTGACGGTGGGTATGACCTGGTCGCTGGAGGTGAGGAGATCCGCGTCGGGGTAGCGGGCGAGGTAGGGCAAGGGGTTCTTGAGCCATACCATGTCCGTGTCGCACATGAGAAGCTCGTACCCGAAGGGCAGGAGCGTGTTGATGAGCAGCACCTTCTCCCTGCCCATCTTGTGGAAGGTGGGGGACCCCCAGCCGGCGTCCTCCGTGACCATCCTGCTGCCCATGTCGAAGACGGGCACGCCCCTGAGGTAGAGCTCGCGGAGCAGCTTGGTATCCATGGCGCCGACGAGGAGGTTGTCGACGCCGAGGGCGGTGAGGTGGTGCGCCCAGGTGAGGATGAAGTCGAGGAAGGCGTAGTTGCCGAAGGTGACCACGATGACGCCGTCGCGGGCGCGGGCGCGCACCATGTCGCGGGTGAGGCGGAAGGCGCGCGGCGGGGGCATCCGCGAGCCCCGCGGCGGAGGCTTCCATATGGGGCGGTTGTAGATGGTCTCCGGCTGGGCGGGGCCGGATACGTTGGTGGTAGTGGGGGCAACGGCGGGGAATGGGATGGGGGGAGAGGCGAGGGAGGAGAAGGAGAGGAGGAAGAAGAGTGCGGAGACGGCGAAGCCGCCGAGGATGGCGCCGAAGATCCCGACGAAGACCGGCTTGGTGGACTCGGCGGGGCACCACCACGCCGCCATTTCGTCGGCCGGGTCGCCGGAGATGGAGGGGGTGTCTAGCTGGAGGTGGGGGCAGGCGCTCCAGACATGTCTGTCGTGTGGGGCAGCCGCAGAGATGCGTTGGTCGGGCCCACTGCACAGGGTGGGTGTCTAGGACTCTGGGTGATGCTAGTGCGGTTTTGGTTCGACGGCGCCGTCACGTGCACGCTAGTCAGAGAGCGATCCCGTATTCCCGTGCCCATCACTACACTTTGGGCGCGTTTGGACACTGAAGTTCCGGGACTACCAAATTGAACCCAGACTGGACGGTAACGTCAAGTCATCATCTAAACCGTGCTTGCCTACCATCATCGGAGGGTCACGTTTAACCTTAGCTATGTTACCGATATGTTAATTCAGAAAGAATCTGAATTGGGCTAGAATACAAATTCAGAAAGAATCTGAATTGGGCTAGAAATTAATTCTGTTGTTTGGTTGTTCACCGAAGTGGCTCATGAAATTCAAAGAAGACACCAATTTCAATTCATGAACATAACGAGGAATTGCAAAAACATGAAAAAAAAAAGAGTACATACTCCATCCGAACAATTGCTAACAGTTCAAAGACAACAACAAACACATCTATAGAACCTAGTTGACGTCTACGACACTTCTGTTAATTGTAAGGGATAAAATAATGTATTTTCATGCGCCACGCTCCAATTCCTCACAACTCCATAACACGAGACGTCTGTGCACATGTCATATTAAGGTATAATCCTATTCTTGTACCAGCCCACATCTCGTGAGATTGCCATGGAAAACTGACATATAGTGTATGAAAGTGCATATGCAGTTTAAGAACATTTGCAAGTTGCAAACTGAAAGAAAAAAAAGCACTTCGATCGGAAAGAGGAAGGGGGCTGAAAGAGGATGAAGGGAGCATAAATAAGTGAACGCACGTCGGTACGGGTGGTAGGATGTGGCCATTTCAACCAAAACCGAGGGGGTGGGTCGGAATTGGGCGAGGGCAACCGCAAGTGTGGGGAATGTTGTTCGGATTCAAGGAGATTTCTGGTGGCCAATTCCAAAACCATCCAAATAGATGATTTGAAGGGCATCCAATACCAATTCCGAATTCTGAGATTGAATACCTACATCCAAATGAAGTGTTATATGTTTTAATAATATGCTAGTTACGTTCTTGTACAACAAGGTGAAATATCACACTAACCCTATGGGTCATTATCCCTAAAAATAACCTATGTCATCATTGACAACCTTTTGCCTACTATTTCCTCGATTCTTTAAAGAAGTGCATATTAGTTTTGTTCCAAATCAAATTCTTTGAAGTTTAAATTAGACCATGTTTGTTGATAAAGATAGTGTCATCGGTATCGCCATTGATAATACGAATAAAAACATATTCTAGCTAACGTGTATGTGTTAGTATTAATTTTGTATTTTAGATGTTAATATTTTTTCTAAACTTAAAAAAAGTTTGATTAAGATTTAGAAAACTATTATTATGCTCTCCTTTAGAGTTCACAGAGAAGCATGAGGTAAGAGTAGTCGGTAGAGTTAAGCAATTGGATCACTTACCCTAAAAGCTCGTATTTGTTTGGGAGTGCTTTAAAGTTCAAGATACTCCCAAACTTTTTTTTTGGTAAAAAAAACGTGTGAGAGTACTTAAAATTTCTCTTGAACTTTATTGTATCGTGCGTCCACGAACGAACACCGATACAAACTCCTTTCAGACTGCGAAGAGCACAAATAAGCTCAGTAGCACAGAAGTAGGAACAAGCAAAAAAAAAATCCTCTGACAGGGAGTGAGAAGAAGATATTTTGACTGTGTGGAGAAGGTTTCTCCCCATGGCAAAAATCTAAAGCCTCTCTTTGAGCTTTGTTTTGTCACTTAGCTGAACCAAAAAAATCAAGCATGTCATCTCATCAGTTCTCTAACAATCCCCACCACACGAGCACGCGCTCTTCTATCCACGCTTATATATGCCTCCCACAATCCCAAGAAACTGATCTTGAACTCAACCGTGCCTGCAGAATCAAAGCAGCCGAGCAACGAAGTGGTGACAGATTGTAGATAGCAGAGAGGGCTGCCGCACGATCGATAATGGCCACTCTCTCTTCTTGCAGCCGCCTGAGCGGCGGCGCCACCGCCTCTCACCGCCACCGCAGCCGGCCGGCGCGTGCCGCGGTTATCACCTGCCGGAGATTCTCGGCCGCTGTCCGCGCCGCCGCGGCCGCCTCTGCCACGGCGGCGCCACCGGCGACGGTTTCTGTGCCCCAGTCCAAGGAGTAAGCTAGCTAGCTAGCTCTCTGTATATCTGGATAGTTTTATTTATTCCTGAGCTCATCCAGTATTCCTAGGCGACATGCGTGGTCTCCACGATATTGTTTGGTTTTGGATTGAGATGTTAATCAATCTTTGCAGGTGCGCGCTTCCGACGTGGGCGGACTTCGAGCTGGGGAAGGCGCCGGTCTACTGGAAGACCACCAACGGCCTCCCTCCATCCCCGGTAATTAAAACAACGGATCGAATTGATCCATGGATGCGAAATCAATGCAACAATTAAGTAGATGCATATACACATGTTCTTCAAATGAAAAACAAATATACAAATAAAAAGATCCTCCACACAAAAGAGAGTCCACGTTCATGTTATACCTGACTTTGGTTCAGTCACAGCATTTCCTGTACCATATCGACTTATCAAGGGCAACAGCCTCGATTCATCTCCAGCTTTCATTTTCTGAAAATTAAATTTATTCTTGTTCTGTCCTCCTTTTTACGTGCTCAATCATTGGCATGGCAGGGAGAGGGCCTGAAGATTTTCTACAACCCAGGACCAAACAAGCTGACACCCAACGAACAGTTCGGCATCGCGTTTAACGGTATCCAGTCGACTCGCTGGCTAAACAGCACTAGTATCTAGAGTCTAGATACCATTTTATGTTGAAGATAAGAAGCCTGGACACAAGATTGGTTCGACTTCATAAGATCTTTGTTACAGCACATAGCTAGCTGACTTGGTTAACTCTGGTTGTGCAGGCGGGTTTAACCAGCCGATCATGTGCGGTGGCGAGCCGAGGCAGATGACGCTTCAGGCGAGGGGAAAAGCCGATCCCCCCATGTACACCATCAGAATACGTGTGCCGCAACATGGTTAATTATGAACACACTTTTAAACTAAATCATACGCAATAAGGCATATATATTGGTTACTGAATATACAGCCCGTGTGTTGTCGTCGCAGCCACGACCCTGGTTTTCTCCTTCACAAACGGCAAGGACTGGGATGGCGACTACACGCTCAAGTTTAGGGTCCCCAAACCCTGGCTCAACAAGCCCTTGAGCTTCTTCAATGATGTAACTAGCTAAGCTTCTTCTTACTATGCTTCTTCAATGATGTTACTAAGCTTCTTCCTACTTGTGTGGATTGTTGGTGCAGGGGCTGGCGGACGAGCTCAACATGGAGGGCGCCTGCGACAGAGCCATCTTCCCGGATGAGAACATCGTCATCACCAGCTGCGACATCGGCGGCTTCTACGAAGAGGGGGTAAACTTAAATTATGTGTATCTCTGATTCCACAGAAAAGAAAAGAACATGGCGATAACACTGCTGGTTGATACATGGTTGCAGGGAGACCGATGCAAACTGGACATTGTGAGCGGGTGCATGGACCCAACCTCCAACATGTTTGATCCACTCGCCACCGTCGACGATGGCTCCTGCCCGCTGGAGTCTGATTCCGAGGAGTGACCAGAGCAGAGGTCTTCAGCGTTTTACTTAGACATGAGCCTAGGGCGCAGTCTCTGGCGATTACTTGGCCAAAGAGATATCTTCTTTTGCCGAAACGAAATTTGTGATATACTTCCACCGTTACACGAGATTTAGTACTGTACATGTCAGTTGATATAGCTACTTCTCAGGGCAACGCAATGGAGCTTGCTATTATACATAACATAATATAGAAGTTTCTGTGAAATAGAACTGAACTTGTTATTCGAGCCATTTGCACAGCAATTTCTAACCACCACCGAGCATATCTGATGCTAGATTAGTCCAAAGATTAAAAAAAAAGCAAACAGTGGATTTTTAGAGTCCACACGGTATTCACATGATTAAGCTGCGACCGCATGCCAGCACTGGTCCATACAAACTGATGCAATTCCATTACATTATCCATACCGCTACTAAGGCAGTCATAGGCTACACATGATACGGTCATATAACATCATTACCGCAGTTCATTTTTATAGACCACAGCTACAAGGGCAAAGCTTAGTTGCAGCAGAACGCCTTTCATGTCGACCAGTCTAGCAGCTTTAGCCCCCACCAACCTGACGCTTCCAGGAGTCCTCCACAATGAGCTCGTCGACTCCCCAGTCCTCATAGCTATTTCAACACAAAGAAACAATGAGGCTATATAGAAGTAACAGGAAGTGTAGAGAAGTGATTGGTTTGTCCTTCTGATCTCACCTTCCATCAGGTAAGTACCTCCGGATTGTGAAGGGTATCTTACGTGCTCTCAGTTCTTTCATGGCAATCTGAAGTTGCACAGAGTAAACAATAACATGAGAAGTGACTGGTTTACGGAAAATGGGTGCGCATGTAAGAAATATTGAGAACTGATGTCAAATTTCATTTCATTTACCCTTCACATGTGCATTGTTACTTAAAATAGTTGTCATTCATGCTTTTGAAGCTACTAACTAGAATAAATCAGGTTAACGTTCCGATGAAAAAGATCACAAATTGTAGATCAACAAGGACAACCTTGTGGTATAAACATGTAGAGGTTTCGTTATTTGGGATTTCTTGTTTAAACAAGTCCCAGAAGAATCTGAAAATTTTAGATGGCACAGAGGGGCTGACATGAAACCCTTGCAAAGCTAGAAAAACAAAAGTATGTGTAGATAAAAGCAGGAATACTCAATTTGCATCTACTTGTTTTTACTCGTTTTGGTTCTGTCCAGTATGACAATGATATTTGTTGTCGTATTGAAATTAGAAAACCCCAATCTGTGCAATATTTCTCCAGAATTTTTACTGCCTTGGTTCACTCTTTACAGCAATCTTCACTCTTATAGATCAACAGAACCTTTTATAAGCTGGAACAAGGATATTGCAACCAACAGCATACGTTTGGGGTTCCAGGGAGAGACGAAACAGGAGAAGGTGCATACATATATCCACATGTCATATATCAGATCATCAAACCAATATACCAAATTCCAATCTACAGGTTTAAAAGATGGTGATACTGCTTATACTAGCAAAAAAAAAAAGAACCACAACAGAAAATATGGAGCAAAAAATAACCCAAACTAGCTAGTAGATACATGTGCATAGGTACAACAACTAACCAAAGATTAGTCAAATAACACTGTTTAGTAACTTCTGTTATGTTTAGAAACTTCTGTTACATCTACTTATATGCTTTAAGAAAATCACATAATTACTAATACACATGTAGTTGCAGAAATAAATTTCCTTGACTTGTCACTGGCATATTTATACTTCAAAGTAGCAAATGCATAATGAGATGCAATATTAAAAGGCAAGCATTCCCATAATCTAGTAGAACAATGAGAAATCCATAATTTCATCAGTAGTTGCTCGCATTGCTGACCCAGCAATTTTGAGAGGCTATACACTATCAAGTATTCAACTGCCAAACACATTATTGAACTCATAGTACATTGCAAATTTCTAGACTAAAAAGATGATACACCCAATACGCATCCAGATTGTCAACCTTTTAAATAGGGAAGTCAACAATCATCCTCAAGGATATTCATAAGTTTGCAGCTGGATATAAAGTAGCCTCCAAAATAAGAAAATGGCATGGCTAATGCAATGGTTGTCAAAAACGGTCCCTCTTTAGTTAGAAAGAACAATTTTCATTGAATAAAATATCAGAATTTCATAGAAAGGGAAGTACAACGTGTCAACTCTAACTAAAATAATGAATACAAATAAATGCTACCATTCACATGGAAGTCTATATCAAAAGTATATGTAAGAAAAACATATAACTTTACCTCAAGAGGGTCTGTTTCTCCTTCAAGCTCAACCATAACTGGGGCATTCATGCTAGAAATACCAAATGGTCATTTACTTTGTTGAATGAAATAATTGGCTGGAACGGTACTCAGATAGAAGCATACCTTATCTGCAAAGCACGTGTACCCAGGATGCGTGCACGCTCATACTTAGTCATATATTTTGATGTATTGCGTGGACGAGGAGTCTTTTCCTGTTCCTTTTCTTCACCCTCGCCACCTACCACGTCTTCAGGGGCATCCTCATTGTTCTCAGGATCTTCTTCGACCCCTTCCTATTCAACAGAAAAACATCAGTTGTATGAAGCCGAAAGTTCTTCCTCTATAGAATGGCAGAAGTATATGAGAATAGCAACGGGTCTGCACCTCAATATCAGCCTCTGGGGGCTCATCCTCGTACCTGCATAACAAATAAGGAATTGTGAATCCTAAATTCAATTTCAATGAACTAATCTTTATTTGGTATACAAAGAGACATAGAAAGATATAGCTTAACATTGAGGGGCACACTAATCAGGGGCGAACTAATGTACAATTTAGATGGGGAAGACAACCTCAAATCATATCGTTCGATCACTGGCAATCTGCAATTCACAAACTGCTTGTCTGAGCTGTTACTCAACTCGACGACAAAACAAGCGCTACCAACTGGCAACCAAAAGCACCTCTTGCCCGTAAGAATCTGTGCGAATCAAAATCAACACAGCGTGCTTTCGAAACCCAACTAAACATACCTAACGCTTGTTGAATCAAAGAAATCACCACTACTTCCATGGACCTAACGTTAAGGGAGGGCGATACCTATCGAAACCCTAGCTTAGATCAAGGTGATAGAGCGTAGCAAGAGAGAGACATAGAGACGGACCCCATGTCAACTTCATTGTAATCATCGTCCGCCATGGCGCCCGCCGCCGCTGGTTCCGCTCGCTAGGGTTTCGCCGCCGCTGCAGGAAACAGATAGAGGAAGGACGAAGCGCGAGTGATGGGACGGATGCCCTGGAAGCCTGGAGTCTGGACAAAAGAACGATTGGTATAAAGATCTGACCGTCCGTCCTGAACACGAATCTTAAAGCCACACAACCTGAAGAGAATTCGTGCAAAGCACAAAGCTCGCGCGTTCCAACTTGGCCTGAAATTTCGATTGATAACAAGTGAGGCCTTCAGAAATTTCGATTGATTCGGTATTTTTGGTATTTATTAATTATTCACATGAAAATCAAATTATTACAAAGAAATAAGGATTTGGTTTAATTTGACTCCGTCAATTTGGTCCCCAGAATAGACCGAAACATATCGAGACTCTTGTCATCCCTCCCCCACCTTATTTTCTTATGAGAGCAATATATCAAACGTAACAAATTAATGAATTGATAATTGGAAAGAAAGATATAGCAACAATACATAATAAGTTCACAGTTGGTCAATCACAATCAATTCAATATTGATTTGGGCTCAATGTCTCCTGTGCTTAAGGCTTTTATAGAAATTCCATTCTATATAGTCTATTCACGTTTTCTATGTTGAAAACCAAACCTGGAACTCGAAACTCAAACCCCGATAACAGAATAGAATGATAATTCACTATGTATGGTTTGGTTCAGGTACAAAGTGCCCACCCCTAGTTACAACTTACAAACATGAAGCATCCCGGGCTCTCAAGGATGCTCCACGGAGTGACTAACTTGAATCCCATAATAAGGCATTTCTGTAGCCCTCTTCTTTCGGCTCCCCGTGCGGATCAGGTAGAACTGGACGGGATGGTCAAAAATCCATAGAGGAAAAATAGTCAAAAATCCAGCAAGTCATTTTGGCGAAGTGAGTGTTTTCTGACTCATTGTTTCTACAGATTGAAGAGTTTGAGAATATTAAGACAAATATGCCACTGCCTTCCCCTAACTTAGCGATCGGTGCCCCCTCCTCCTGTCTCGAATCATCCCGAAAGTCTATTCCTCCTCTTTGATACCGCCGGGAATCTAGGGCGCCTCCATGGCAAAAACCTAGCCAGCGGCCACCATCCCAGTGCCGCCCTCCCCCTTTGACGTTGCTCGCTTCCTATGCTCTCCTCCCCCTCTCGGCAACTCCTAGCAACGTTGTCCACTACCGCCGTTGTCCTCACCTCGTGGCAACTTCAGGCGACGCCACCCATTGCCACTTCCCTCCTCCCCCTAGCAACTCCCGACGATGATGACCTCTAGCGAATGCTAGCAATGGTTGTTCTACTGGCAAAAAGTGCCCATGAGCAGATCTGTGTGCCGAACAAAATTGCTAACTCTAGATTTTGGGTGTCGAGTTGAGAACCGGGGAGCAGGGGCAGACTTGGAGAATTTTGAAGTGGAGCGCTCCCAAACGGGGCCATTATTTCATAAAACGAAGACTATTTGGCAATGCTAAGAGAGGAAGGATACAACGTTTGTCAGGAATTTGGGGACAAGGGATAGTGTTTGTCAGGATTTTGATTGATTGATCGCATTCTTCTATACGAGCACCCTTACGTGCTTGGGAGCAAAATTCCTCTTGTTGGCAACGTAATCTTTTGTGGCTAGAAGAGAGAAAGGTGAAATGGCAACGCGGGCCACGATTTTGTCCACATGCCACCTAACAGGTAGGTCTAGCGGCATTCAAATGTCATTAATAAGGTACCCCGTCCATCCCATATTAAGTGTCTCAAATTTGCTCAAATAGCATGTATCTATACCTAAAACACGTCTAGATACATGTAATATTTCAACACTTAATATGAGATGGGACGAGTATTAACCTACCAAGGAAATGATGGTTTTTATAAGGAAAAAATTCAAAAAGAAGGGGTTAAATGCTACACGCACCACTAAAGTAGTGGTTTTGTGATATTTAAGTAGACGTCCTTAATTTTGTAGATACCGCAATGGCATAATTATTTGTTGACTGGTGTTCGGATCACCAACAGCAACAGCAGCTGTTGGTTGATCTTCAGATCACACCAGTGGTGTCGGTAATTCACCCAAACAGAAAAAAAAACTCAAGCAAATCTTTTTCTGTTGCAAAAGGCAGGTTTAAATAATTTACTGGTGGTTGTGCCCATACTACTATTGACAGTAAAGGTGCTCTCATGAAAGCCAGAGTTGTTGAGCAATGAGGCCGGATGTTGCAGATAAAAGGGCCATGTATCTGAATGAAATTACATACTATGACTGGAGAAAGGAAGAAGGAGAAAACAGGTAGGTCGGAAAACTGTTTTTCTTGTCCTAAAATTTAAGCTTGACAATATATACATTCCTTGCTGCTGTCAATTGGCAGAAACAAGTTTCATACAACGCCCCAGTTTCAGCCAATACAAACTATCATTTCCAATTCATATGTGTCCTCCCCAGTCATTTCGTTTCAGTTCCATGTTCTCAGGTCCACAGCCGATGGGCAAACGAGTCAAAGACTGCCGAAGCTCCAAATTTATGGCCATGATAAGATATATTCTACCTATCCAGCTTTAAGTTATCACAAAGGTGGCCGAGTTCAGGCCTACCCTCCATCCATGATGCAAATGTTGCTTCGCGTAAGGATGTACAATAGAGGTAGGACCTAAATGTGATCAGAAAGAAGTACCGCCTGCAATTGCAAAGCATGGAGTTACAGTCAGTGCCAGGTAAAATATAATTGGAAGCATCGAAGCCAACATTCAACCAAACATATAGATAAAAATATTAAATTGATAATGCATGTCTAGGATAATGTCAGTCAAAACATAATGCCACAGTACATGTAAAAAAATAGCTTGTGCACTTGTGTCAAAACTCGAATTGTATGTCACAATTACTACTACTTGCCGTTACAAAACACTAATTAACCATACAAAAAAAAACTAGGCTTCATTCTTGGATGTTTTTAAATAGCTTATAAAATAATCTATCAGTCATCAGAAGCACAGACAAAAGTACATCTCCGCAACGTGATTTCATTGTTCTAGATGTGATTTCATGTTTTGTGCAAATTTTAACAACAAGTTCTCACAACAATGTATTGCACAAATCATACGAAAGTACTCGAAACAATGCAAAAGATGTTGCCGAAACACTCTGCTGGAATGGGTGTTTTGAAAAAACTGGAAAAGCGGCAAAATACCTATCCTTGACAGATTATCATGCACAATGACTTGACACAAATGAAAGGAAAGGAGGTGTGCATATTTACTATCCCATTATAATGTTTCTCAGTACAAGACTAAACATAGGGAGGTAATTATGGCAACAGAAGAGTTAAACCAACCCTTAGAAACAGAAAGTAAAAAGGGTACATGTACATGAGACCAGTTTTACACTTCATACACATATTCTCATACATATATCCATCTTTGAGTTCATAACATAAAGTGAAATTAAACCCTGACATAAAAGAAACAATATTTGATTCAGAGGAAAAAAAAAATTATCACTATCTCTATTTTCCTAACTATGTTTATGATACAGTAACTCTGCCTATAACTTGGGCTAAGGTCTAGGATATGTTATGAATAGAAGATAGAAAGGAGTGTGGCAACAAAACCCTTGAGCTAAACCAAATCAAACATACCTCAAAGCTTTAGTACCCATATCCATGAGATATGACCATGCCTCATCATCATCATCATCATGTGAACAATCTCGCAATGCCTTCCTATATTGCAGAATATCCTCCCGCAAATGCCCGGCACCGATGCACCTTCATAGGAGAGGTAAGTTATCAGAAAAATGCAGAACAGTCATAAACATGGACCACATCAACTGCCAACTTAGCAAGTTTTCAGTTACTCCCCAACTGCACTTAAACAATTCATATCAAAACATAGTTCAAGTAAATGTCATGTCACACAGTAATACCTGTCAATAACTCTGTCAACCTCTTCTTTGCTCTTAGGGCCATGTACGAGTGCTCTAGTAAGGTTTAGTATATCACGGTAGTCACCCTGCCTGAGGGCTATGTCAGTGGAGGTTTTGACTGATACACTTTTTGTAAGATAAGTTGATACAAAGTGTGTTTCCGCTGTTTGTTCCATGACAAACTTCGCATCTGCACCAAGTCCCAGGCATGTAATGGCCATTGCATACGCAACACCACCATATCCTGTATGTGAAATAAAGAGATAGTACCTAGCAGATCTGCAAAAAACAATACTGATAATTATATACTGTAACTGAGCAGTTATCAAGCTGTATGAATTTGTGGATTAGGGTGCATACTCATCGATTGACGATTGTATCGAATCTACATCAGCAGCTAATGCTTCTCTTTCCCTGGTGAGAGGTATTCTTTTGTAGTCAATACAATACCCCTGAGCTCTCAATGTGCTGTACACTTCAGCTGGTGTCATCACATCCTCCAGATCTATGTGCTCCCAATAACCTAACACACTACACTGGTTTGTGGTTGTGTTAATTTCTTCTTGATGCAGAAGCAGCCGACCATCTAGCTGCTTAACTTCAGAGAGTATATCCTCCTTCAGCCTTGCCTCTATGTTCTCTACCTGCATACAGTATTACGATATGATTTAAGGATTGTCATAAAACAATTAGTCAAACATTGGGAGGAATGCCTCACCATTGGGCCACTTATGCCAACATGCTTCAGTGTATCAACAGGTTGATCTAGTTCTCTCAAAACAAATGGTGTTCCCTTGATGTAAACTACCACTTCCTCCCTAATATCCGTGACGACCACCTTTTGGGCAATGCTTCTTCCAGTTGTATCTTTAGAGCCCAAATACGACAGAACATCTCTTGCTCCATCAACAGTTGGTGTTGCCATGCTATACACAGGGTATCCATCCACCTGAAGTCGACATGGTTGAAATTGTAATTATTTATTCCAATAAGTAGCTCTCTAAGGTAAAAGGTGATAATTTCTGCAAGTACAGCCACTAGCTTTCTGAAGAAAGGAACTACCCCCTCCGATCCGTAATAAGTGTCGGGGATTTAGTACAAAGTTGTACTAACTTTGCACTAAATCCTCGACACTAATTATGGATTGGAGGGAGTTGTATAACTTGTATAGTGGCACGCAAGAGTTTAACAAGAAGTGAAGTTTTCACGTGTCATGCACCATGATATATTCATTAATCAGCTTGGAATGCAAATACCATCGGTTGTTTTGGCCAACATCTTGCTCTTGATCAACAGACTGAGATGATGCAATAACCATCAGTTTAAGTAGTACTTTGCAATTAAGGAAAAAAATAAAACTTATAGTATAATTAGGTCGGCAGTGGTGGCAATGAATATCATTTTATAAATATAGTGATTCCAACATAAGCATTATCTTAAGGAGTCCATTATTATAGTTATAGAAGTTCAAGTTAGGTTGTTGTTTTGTTCTTATTTTGCGACACATATGACAGGAATGAACAGAACCATTTGGGCTTCAGGGAAATCCTATTAGAAATTATAATTAGCCTCAACTCAAGTAAGCCACAAACACCTCCGTTTATTTTGGCAATATTATCTCCCTAACACTAAAAAATATGCCATATTAGTTAAATAAACTTTAACTTGCATGTTAAAAAATGCAACTGCTGCTAGCAACACTGATGACTGATCCAGTAAAAACGAGGATAACAAAACAATGGGGCATGAGAAAAATACTGGATTCCTCAATGCAGTACTGCTGCCAGATTTGACACTAATCAAGGAATACATTATTTTGTTTTTTTTATCAACAAGGGGGACAGATTTTTACCCGGAAGCTGAGCCGTTCGAGTGGTTTCCGGGATGGATGCCAGTGAATTTTTCTAGTATAAATAATGCCTAAATACAGTGGTGGGGCCCAGCATGTGGTGCTTGCTCCCTCGGAGTCCCTCCCACCATCCCCGATCTCCTCTCTCGGTCTCTCCCCAGCCTGGCTTGCCCCCTCCTCTCTCTCTCTCCACGCCGTCCCTCGGTCCTTCCGTGTCCGCCCCATAAAGAGAGAGAGAGAGAGCGGGGGGGGGGGGGGGGGGGAGGTTCGGTGGGCAGTGCGAGGAAGAAACAGTGGGGTGGGCGGATGGGACAAGGAAATGCCATATCAACTGTTTCAAAATACACTATTTTGGATTTCATCGGTAAGAATACCGAGGCCGTGCGAATCTTGAGGACAAGCGAGCAGTGACAATGCCAGGTGCGATCACACCTGGGTGCAATCAGGGATCTCAATCTAAAAACCCAGTTATCAAGCCAACTAATATTAGCGTAGGTTGCCATAACATGAGCAAAAAAAAAAGATAAACAATATTTTTTGTCAAGAGTTTTGCTCCTAATAAAACACTGCATATGGTGCGAACTAGTCTGGAATTTGTACAGTACAAATCACCAAAAGTTTACCTGCCATAACGGGTCAGAGTTTTTAAATAACATGTAAGGTTCAACTGGCAGAACTAAACAGGGATATAAATAATGAAAAAACAACTGTACATACATCCAATGAGAAAATACGGAGTTCACGTTGGTTAGTAATTAAATACCTTGATAACATGTGGCGCGCCACGGAAGTTCATGCTGCTTGACCTTCTCTGTCCAGGAAAGAAATACATTTTGAGTATGGATCCCTTTCCCAGAACAGAACCATTACGTGCTTTGACAATGGCTTCCATTGTAACATCACCTTGTGGAGGTTGACATGTTGCTTTAGGTTCATCCTGTAGACAACAAAGATTGTTTAGTAGCATCATACCCTCAAAGGTGCCCAAATGAAGCATGGGTAAGAAAAGAGAAAGATATTTACAGGTACAGTGAAAAATCGCCCAGGTCGCAGTCTTATGCTCCATTTCATGGTTTGGATCTCCGGCCGCTGTTGGAGCCAGTTTTTAAATGAGATCTTTGTTTCTCCTTGCCCGCAGAAACCATCAAATGCTTCACTCCCAAGGTATGCCGAGAATGCAATTAATTTCAGGTACCTCTCCAAATATTCAGCGCCACGATTTAATGCGACTCTCCTAACTCTTGGCTCCATATTTTGTTGATTAATTACTTTTGTGTACTGCAAAACAGCTTGGCGAATGTTCTGCAAAGCTGAACATTTGTCAATAACAGTATCTAAAATATGCCTACACTCAACTCCATTGTCAAATAATCTTGTAATCTTCCGCAACAGAAGGATGTCATTAATGTCAAATCTAGGGTGTACGTCTGTCAAAGTCTGAAGTTCCCATGATTCTGAATTCAAGTGACCATTATGGTCTATTGTTTCTTCTCCACTTGAATAATCAGCACCATTTGTATCCTCATGATTATCTTGGATAGTTGGCATTCTAATAGATCTGCCATGATCGATTCGGAGTCTAAGCAGGCAAGCAATGACAGTGCCTGTAGTTGTTCTGCCCCTGCCCATCTATAGAGAAGGAAAGTCAACTCTAAGTTTTTGGAGCATTTGATGTATATATGAAAAGCCAATACTTTGCTTAATACTCCCTCCGTTCCTAAATACTTGTCGTGGTTTTTGCACTAAAACCACGACAAGTATTTAGGAACGGAGGGAGTATATTTTTTGTGAATAAGAAATCAGTAGTAGTACCTGGCAATTGAATACAAAAGCAGCATCCTTGCAAGCAGCTGCGACGTTCAAGGCTATTGTGTCAAAATCTGAACTTTTGGGGGCTTTACCATCAGTTATGGGCACTCGTGCATATTTGATTGGAAGGCCTTCCGAGTCCAAACGTTTGTATACCTCCAGAGGAGTGAGAACAGCATCGGTACTGACATTTTCCCATGCATCAAAGATCTCACCATTGTCAGTTTCATGAATAACCATTATGGCTCCATCATACCGTTCTGCTTCCCGTAAAATATCTTCCTTCAACCGAGCTTCCATGCGCTCCACTCTATCACGACCGATCCCCTGAGATCAGTGCATTTAAATAATTTAGACCACTAAACATTTCCCACAGAATAAGCAGATGAGAGCATAGCACACATTGGCTTTAATAAAACCGTTGTGCACTTGTGCATACAAGAATAATTATTTTGGGTTTTTTATTAGATTGCAGAGATAGAGTTCACGTCATAGCGGACAAGCTGACAGCTATGCATTGTTACTGATGAGAGATAGTTAGCCCAATGTGAACCAAGGCTCATAAGAAACAACAGATAGTATATTTGAAATGTTTATACACATTTAATGGTTTAAATAACAATAAAGGAGCAGAAGTCTTTTCGGAGAAACAGAATCGGCACAAGGCCTTGGACAGCACCTTCAAGATCAGTACTTGTCTGAACACACATACAGAAATGAAGATAGAGTGAATTCCATTTTTTACCCCCTAATTTTAGTTTTGTGACACAAATCACCCCATTTACCAGGATTTCCTTAATCTTACCCCATTTAGTGAAATCTTTGCCACTTTTTACCCCATCTATTTATTTTTGTCCGTTTTCTCCCAAATAAGACATGTTGGACCCACACGTCAGCCTCATGTGGAGTGCCACCTCAAAGACATATTCTTCACGAGCCGGGCGCCGAAGAAATGGAGACACCGCCACCGACGCAGGCACTTGCGCTGAAGCAGGGGCAGCAGCATGCGTGTCAGTGGCTGGAGGCGGACCTCCCTGTAAACCCCGACCACGGCGGGCGGCGTGGCCCCACCTCACCAGCTTCGGTGTCTGCGAGCGCGTGACCGACAAGGACGACCGCCCAGGCAGCGTCCGCTACGTCGTCTCCCACGCCTCGTCCAGGGCTCCAGGCCAGAGGTCATCATGACGTGGGTGCACGAGGAGCTGCTGCTCAGCTGCGTCAGCAGGCTGAGCAGGCTAACTTCGAGGACCAGGAGGCCACCATCAGGGATGCTAGTGCAGGCTAGCGTGGGAGTTCCACCGGGCTAGCTATAGATTACACCGTAATCCTGCATGCTAACTTCAGATCGATCGATCGGCTAGCTATAGGCCTATAGCTGGCTAGTACTGCGTACATTTACCTCAATTTCTCCACAACAGTCATATTTCTGATTTCAACGTGGGAAAAATATTAGATGGGGTAAAAAGTGGAAGAAGTTTCATTAAATGGGGTAAGATTAGAGAAATCCCACTAAATGGGGTTTTTGTCACAAAACTGAAAGTTAGGGGTAAAAAATGGAATTTACTCATGAAGATAACTAACTTGTGGATGCAAATCAACCATCACAGTAATTATAGAAGGTTTGCAATTGGGTGCTTACTACTATATCAAAGGGAAAAAATTAGAAGTAGCTATGGTGAAGGAATAAACATGCTTAAATTGAACACAGGGTTTGTCATTAACACAAAAACTTATAAGCACCCTACTCTCTGTCATACCGTGTACTCGAGCATATTCTTGTATGGCCTTTCCACTTCTCGTAGCACAAATGGTTTGCCATTTATATAAATAACTGGCTCTTCTCTCATATTATGCCAGAGTATTGGTCGCCTCCCCTTGCTTGTACTAACACGCTGAATAACAGCTCGAATGCCATCAACAGTAGGATTTGCAACACCATAGACTGAAAATCCTGGAATTTCCCGAAAATTAGGTGCACCCTCCACTCTTTCAGGTAAATTGAGATTCTGACACCCTGGGCAGTGATCACTTTTTAAAACAGTTTGACGTCCCAGAACTTCTCCATTCCTCATGGCAGCAACAACATCCATCTCATGGGGACGTCCATCAGCTGATTCAATAATTTTCGGAAGAGAGGGTTTTGAACTTGAATAACCGAGAGCACCCATTGGATCTCTCCTCAGCAGCCTGAATACATCGAATATATGTCAAATGATGTAACAAAAATGAGTTTCTGGTTATGTCAAATGATGTAACAAGAGCACAGAAATAGAAAATCCAGAAGTTATTACTGGTAAGAGAAATATGGTCTGTATATGGAAGTCTTGAGTTTTCAGTATGCATCCTCAATAGTATTTTAAATAGTGAGAGAAATATGGTTTGCATCCTCAATAGTATTTTAAATAGTGAGAGGTAGAGTCGATGGATCAACATAGCCGATAGTTTATTGTGGTAATATAGCAGGTGCGTCATGCTTGGGCTTGCAGCTTGTTTGCTTTTCCTTCTCTGTTAACATAGGTAATGAACCATGTAAACAGAACATGAAACTTACATTGCGATAGGGCTTTCTGCAATGTAGAATTCTGAAAAGCCCTTAAACTAACTAAGCTTAGGATGCTTTTAAGTGAAGTAAAACTGGATAGTAGCGATATATGGTTATTTGCTGAGGCCAAAAGCCATGACCAGACTGGTTGAGGTTTTTATAAATCATTGTTTTGCCACAAAACTGCCAGTTTGAATTAACAAGTTACGTTTTTTCAGACTTTGATACTTGGAATATAAACAAAAGTTAATGTATTCCATCATCACGAAGTTGCAGATGATACGTTGTGGACCAGGGTGGAGGATCTAGATGGAAACAGGCAATGGTATTGAAAACCAAAGATCCCTGTTCCCGTAAAACAGGCAATTATCATCAGGTAATTCGAGACACTGATAAGGATTCAACTACTTAAATTTATCTAAAGATAATTCTTCAAATACAAGCCATAGATAAAAAGCGACACAATTTTGAACCACAAATTGCCTTTTCTTTTTGCAGCTATTGTGCTCTTCTAGGTGTAGATGTCAAGAACAGCTCCTTAATTATGATTGGTAGCATTTGTACTCCCTCCGATCCATAACAAGTGTCTTGGATTTAGTACACTTACTATGGATCGGAGGAAGTAGTAATTATTCAAATAAATGACATGAACAAAAGGGCTATTGAGCCGCCAAAACAGAGCATGGTTGTGATCTCCCGTGTGGATGCCATAAAAGCTTCCTTAGTTAGATACTTGTTTTATCTTCTACATTCTCACAAAGGTTTATGCCTAGTAAGTTGCAACAATTCTCAATGCCATCAGAAGAAAAATCAATACAAGATAGAGGGGCAAAGATCAATGTGGTGTCCGGCAGAAGTTGGAGTGCCTTTAAGACACCAATTGGTCGAAACACTGCAGAAACTACGAGATAAATGGGAAGGTGAGAGAACAATAAACTCATATAGTATTTTCACTTGATGTAAATCACAAACTGGGTTACTTTTACTATATTTAACTAGAATAAAAAAATTACAATTATGGATTTATTCAGAATGTCAACACTATGTAAAATTAATTATATATATCCAACAGATGGGCCTGCACTGAGTTTAAAAAAATCTGTCCAACATTGACATGGACCAGGGCAAAAAAAGGAAAGGTTGGAAAAATCATGCTAAGAGGTATTCCCTCCGATCCATAAAAAATGTCGCCCACTTAGTACAAAACGGGCGGCACTTTTTATGGATCACAGGGAGTAATTTTTTTATTAACCTTAGTGAACTGTTAATGTTAATTCTTATAGACACTCAATAATGTGAAGGAAAAAAATACAAACAAAAATAAGAAATAGCAATCCTGGATTGAAAAAGTCACGGAAAACACTAACTGGTTCTCAGCTCCCAGGCCTAGCTCCAAGAATAAGAAATCTGTTTTTTCATCCTTCGCATTGACACTGCATTGACACAACACTAACAATTTGATAGGACTGACATAGTTCCTACATGAGTCAAGCTGTATGCCTTGGATGGTGGGGACTGCCTAGTATAAGTGCCAGTGCAACCTAACGGTTATTCCAGATAAACTATAAAAGAAAACGATTAAAATGAAATTTCTTGATGCACTTTGGGGGAAAGCACGCAGATAACAGTTTTGAATATATGTATTCAATCTACTATTCGATAATGAAAAAGTGGAATCAAACAAAAGGTGACATTATAAAACTTGTCTCGTGCCTTAAAGGAAAGTTTACGCTCCATACACTCTTACAAGGTTTATATTGCTGGCATTTGTTTGGCGAGGTGCCATGTCTCACCTTCGAAGAATGCTGTACAGTTCAGGTCTTGCTCTCATCCAATCCGAAAAACTAACTTCTGAAGAAGTTGCTTGATGAGCAGAGCTCACAGAATGTACATAGACAGCAAAACATATGAGAAAGTAATAACGTTCCAAGTACTCCACAAAGAAGGAAAGTGATGCCTCCCGTTTCATCTCATCAGGTTGCCGAAGGGTGCTACTGCGGTAGGTCGCAATAGCTTCTCTTAGGTTCTGTTCACAATGACAGCATGCAAAAACATAAATCAATTGGTAAAGTTGCTTGAATTAAATTAACAGTTCAGCATGTAAAATGGCGTACCTGCATAGAGTCACATTTATCAATAACTTTGTCGACCTGCCTTTTGCCTTCAACACCACCCTGCATACATAGCAAACACAAAGTGACTACTGACAGTTGTTAAGGAAAAAGGAAAATAGTTTAACGTATTCAGGTTATTACCTCCAGAACTCGGACTAAGCTCCTAATGACAGCATATTCTCCTCTAAGAATTGCTTCTTCTGAGCTAGGACTGAAGTCATCTACATCATTTACAGCATAGAAGACCTTCCCAATTGAACTTGTCCTTGGGATACCTGCAGCACACAGCACCCCAAACATCAAATATGGGAAAATCCAAGTTTAATCATAAGCTATAAGCGCATACAAATGACATATAGTAAGATGTGGCATCAAGTAGACTTTCAGCTGCCATCAGTCTGTAAATACTAAATAATCTCATGGACGTATAAAACACATGATAATCATATAACTGTGCCTGCGTAAATAGCTAACAGGGTTCACACTCACCTGAAGCTCCTATCCGATTTAGGTAAACCAATGTAGATATGACCATACCAGTAGTAGTCCGTCCCCTCCCCATTTGACAATTAAACACAATTTCAGTCTCTATATCAACTTGAGAGATTCGACGCACCTGTTAGAAACACGACAAAATTTAATGAAATATAACAATTGATTAATTATTATGACAGCGTTGATGCTAGCCAACCAATATTGATATAATTTTAGTTTTAGCAACAGGTGCTGAGTGCGCTTCCTACAAATTGTGGCTAAACATTCAAAGTTAATGCATAGAGAATATCATGAATTCTGGACATGTGAAGGTCCAATTTGGCAACATACAACAATGAAGGTATTTGCAACATATACACTAACCAGATTGTCAAAATCTCCTTCCTTTGGAGCTTTTTCATCAGTAATAGGAACACGCTCGTAGTCAACAAGGTATCCTTGATGTTGTAACTCCTCGTAGACCTACATATGAGTTAAGTTTCCTCAAAATGGACTAAGGAGAAGTGAAAGATATATTCTCTAAATCATGAAACATGGAGTTACCTCAAGTGGAGTCTTAACTGTGTCAGACATCACTGACTCCCACTGGTCAACCATCTGACCATTTGGCAGCTCATCAGTAACTAGGATTTTATTCCCATATCTGCTCCATAAAATATTACATAATGAAATCTGCCAAAAGTAACGTCAACAGAAAATTAATTGACTTGTTAGTAGTGTACCTTGAGGCTTCCTGCAGAATGTCTTCTTTCAAGCGAAATTCCATCTGCTCCACTCTCTCCCGGTTGATTCCCTATATCAGCACAAATTTCAGTATCAAAATAGTTAATGGAAAAAAAGAGAACTATATGAACTTCAAATGTTAATCTTGTACAAGATCTCATGTTTTGACCTTCTATAAAATGGATCAAGTTTTTAGAACCTAACAAACATGTGACAAATAGTGCCCAAATTAACAGGAATTCCTAGGAAGAAATAACCCACAGTCCACACATCTGCATCGCTCTAAAAATATATCTATTTCTTTTAAACAAAGCAATACATTAGCCTGGGTCTCATGGCATTTGCATCATAACTTCAATTGTGGAATTTTAACAGGACAATTTCCATGTTTTCAGACCTTAATGAGGTTGTAACATAATCAAACTTGAGAAAACTAGACATGATTACAAAAATGCAAGTGAAATCACTATGGATGCCAGGTATCGAAGCAAACCGTATATTCAAGGTTTGAAAAGGGCCTTTCAACATCTCGCAGAACAAAAGGGCGACCATTGATATAGATAACCTGTCAAACAATATTTGAAAAAACACAATTCATTAAATGTGATAACAAGAAAATATAAAATACTAAAGATACAGCACACTGCACACATGGTATACCCTGTTTAAAAGATACTTCAGTGCAATTCAAGGAAAGTGTGCTAAATCCACTATATTTTTTTTGAAACATACATATAGTTTAGGCAAGGGTGTCACATACACTAAAAAAAATTGAAGTCAAAGGTCTCTCCAGAGAGAGATCATATACATACATATAACATATGTAGAGAGGGACAGAGAGAGAGAGAATTGTCGTCTTATTTATGGATAACATGTTTAATGTTAGTGGAACGACACTCTCTGACCTAGCTTTCTTTATTTATCTATATCTATTTCGAAAGAATTGGAACTTTATATTCCGCATCTGAGCACCCATTATTTACTCACTGTGAACTTTCTTAGTTTTAGAAGTGGTAAACATTGTGTTTTGCAAGCTTTGCAAGCAAACTATAATTTAGTAATTAGTGTTATAGTTCTTACTGGTTCCTCTCGAAGACTGTGCCACAGAACTCGGGTTTGTTTTCCCTTTTTTTGTGCTCCAATATGGTTTAGCACATTCACGATTCCTTTCATCGTCGGCATTGCAACACCATGAACACGCAAGGATCCTGCCTGGAAAACAAATAATGATAATGAGTAGATGCACAACAAACAGATTTTACATTTAGGAATGTGTAGAACTAGACTAGGGGGCATACTGAATTTACAGAAGCAAATTGAAAAGAATCCTAAATTAGTGCAAAACTGAGAGGTACATTGCTAGAAAATAAAATGCATTTGGTTAGAAAAAAATAAGCACTTGGCCCTTTTATCTTTACGTCACTATTTCCACGGCTGTACTTTTTTTGAAACACATGGAACATTCAGTGTCCTATCATAGTAGGAAGAAAATGGATATGCATTGCTGGAGATTAGTGAGATGAAAAGTATGGAACATGACAGTTTAGTCTTTCTGATTATTTCCATAGGCAACAAGACCCCAAATACAATTTGCAGAGGCACAGCAGTTAACACTCTAAAAGCACATAGACACTGATGGAGAACCTATATGGCCTACATTATACTAAGAAACAAGCGTGAGAAACGGACAGACAGCAAAGCATGCGAAACGCTGGTTTACTGCACGAAACATGAGCAACACAGAAACAGCCAAAGCAGTTCCTTTAACCGAGCAACCTAAAGTTAACCCCCAAAATCGGGAGGAATTCCTCGCGAACGCGGAGAATGGGGGCTCAGGGAACCGTCGAATTCGCGGCGCGCAGAGGATAAGGTTAACGCGACATGAGGGCCTAGGGATGCGCGAGTGAAACCTGTCGGTAATTGGGCGCGCCGTCGATGTGCGGGGTGAGGCGCTTGTTCTGGCAGCCGGGGAAGTGGTCGCTCTTGAGGATGGTCTTCTTCCCGAGCACGGAGCCGCCCCTGCTGCTGATAACCTGCTCCCCTACCGCCTGCACGTCGTCCATCTCGCCCACCTCCATCCCCGATCCTCCTCGTCGTCGTCCCACGGCGCGCCGCCTCCTCCTCAGGCACAACCGGCAGGGCGCGGCGCGTGCAAACCCGACGGCGAGACGAGACGCGGGGGCGGCGGGGCGGGACGGAGACGGGGCAGGAGAGGGAGGGATGGCGCGGCGCGAGAGTGGCGTGGAGGGAAGAGAAGGACGGGGGCAGAGAGCCAGTAGGCGCAGCGGGGGCAAGGGAGGAGAGAAGAGGATGCGATAGGGGGGGAAACGGAGGTGGACGCAGCCGAAAGGAGAGAGGGGTCCGGTGGGCAGGCCTCTCTTATAGCCAGCCTAGACGAAGGAAGATAGGCTCGCGTGTGTATACTCGAATTAAAATCGCACGTATCTATTGCTTTTCTTCTTTTCTTTTGGTTCCGAGAAAACAAAGTCGCGAATCGCGGCACACGCGATCTGCGTTTCCTTTCTTTTCCTTTTCTGTTCACAGGGGCACGAAAACGAAAAAGGATCGTTGTCGCTATCATGGGCGGGCTCATGGCTGGTACGGGAAGATGCGATTAACAATTACTACTTTCGCAAGATGGATTTTTTGTTTACTAACTCCATCGAGGATGTCATGGTTCACGATCCGGGTAGTTTACTAGTGAAGTTGTTGTTCGTCGATTAAATTGTCATAAACTAGTATATCCCACGCTGCCGCGTCCCTGCGCTCCTCGGCATATTCCTGGCTTTTATCTCCAGTCATCCAGGTCATCCAATCCAGCTCACACGACGGCCCGTGCCCGTGCGGCACATGTCACGGCTGGTCTCACGGTCCCCCACGCTGACACGATCTTCTCCTCTCTCTCTCTTTTCAAAAAAGAAAAACTCAGAGCTGAACGGATCTCATCTGTTGCGCAGCGAGCTTTGCTGCTAGTGCTATTCCCCGGCGTCCCGACAAGCCGTCACGTCAGGCCTTTAGGGCCCTTCTGTTCCCTTCTCCCTGCTCACGTTTTTCTCCTTTGCCCTTTTACGATGGGGACGGACTCTGCCCCTTCCTTTTCTTAATTGCAACAATAATAATGCGACAGCTGATTGATTACGTGTTGTGCCGTGCAACAGTCCACACAAAGATGATAAGGGGGGGCATTTGCCGTGTCATGCATGCGTGTATGCTTGCTTATCCTAGTGCTTTTACTCTCTTTTTTGCGAGGAATTGTGCTTTTACTTCCACATGTAGCAAATGGCAAGTAAATGCACTCTCTACAAGTGTAGCCGCGCCTAGCGTGAGAAACCTCATCCGTGTGAAAAAAGGTTGCGTGAAAAAGGGTTTGCTTGTTGGAGGGAGATGCGGCGTGCCAAGCGCCAACCATGTCCTCGTCTTCTGTACGCACTGCGCGACGAAACAATGCTCTCACGGCGAAACAACCAGCGTGTGGAAGCAATAACATTTGTCGACTCTTGAAAAAGGAACCCAAGTACATTTGTTGGGCCCAAGGCCGTTCGAATCGAGTGGATGAGATGCATCTGTTCTGCACCGATGCGTGAAAGAGCCTGCCTGCACACCATACCATAGGTTTGCTCTGCACCGACAGATGAGGTTCCTTTTTTTTTAGGGGACACAAATGAGGTTCCTGCAACTTGCTTCGACCGCACGTACTCCTCCGTCTTGAAATAACTGATATGAATTTGTATAGATTTTTAAGCAAATTCACGTCAGTTAATTCGGAGCAGAGGGAGTATTATCGTTGCAAGGCTGGTCTTCCGTGCCAGTCATAGACGGCATTAAAAATACTCTCCCTTTCTTGCTAAGTCTAACTTCTTCAACATTGGTCAAGTTTATTTGAAAATGTACGAACATCTACAACTTTAAATTAGTTTCAATAGATCGGTCATGATGTATATTTTCATAGTAATAGACTTACTTGATACGATGGATGTTGGCACATTTTTTTTATGAGTAAAATACACCATTAATCCATGAACTCGGCAAAAATGAACACTTTAGTTCACGAACTCGGAAAACGCACACTTAAAACCCTAAACTGGGAATATTGTGTCACTTTAGTCCAAAAACGGTTCGGCGAGAATTAATCCCGCCACGTGGCCGCCACGTGGTTCTCAGGGCCCCAAGATCTCCGTCTGGGCGCGGCCGCTTTGCCCCTCGCGAGCAGCTCGGGCATGGTGATTTTGTAAAAAAATTCCTGAGAAAATCGAGTAGCTGCCCGCGGTCCTGGCCGAAGCTGACGTGGTGGCCACGTGGCGTATTTAAACCTCGACGAACCGTTTTTTTGACTAAAGTGACACATTAGTCCCAGTTTAGGGGTTTAAGTGTGTGTTTTCCGAGTTAGTGAACTAAAGTGTTCATTTTTGCCGAGTTCATGGACTAGTGATGTATTTTACTCTTTTTTTATATAAAAAATGGTCAAACTTGAAAATGTTTGACATAGGACAGAGATATGTTATATCTTATAAATAATGTTTGTGTGTCTGGAAATTTATAGAGTAATTGATAACAAATAACAAGAAAAAGAATTAAGCTGGGGGGCACCGGGGCAATGGCCCCCTAGCTCACCATTTGTTTTAGTGGTGTCGATGGACCCAAAAGCTTAGAGGGTCAAGTGGTCAACTCATGAGAACCTTTTGTATATATTGTGATGAAAATTGTTCAAACATAACGAAAAAATGTAAGCAGTTTTGAAAAAAAAAAATTGGGCCCATACAAGTTGTACACACAACCATTAAATTCAGAAGCCACTCCCTATTCGAGGAAAACCAATATAAGCTTTTAAATATTACCAAAAATCAGCATATGTTGGAGAAGTGGTTTCTATGTATGTGTAAATTCCAAGTCCAAACTCATTGCATTTGGCATAAGGAGAAAAACTAAATTTAGCACGAGAATCAGCATATGTCGGAGAAGTGGTTTCTATGAAGTTCGCGCCATAAGATTGGTTATGACAAAGTTTGCACCTCAAGATTGGTTTCTACCTAATATTTCGCCTAGCACCTATTCACTTTTGTTTATTATTTAGTAGTCAGTCCAAAGCGTTTTTTTACCTAATATTTCGCCTTGTTTAGTATGGAGTAGACCATATCACATGCATTAAATACATGTTTAGATACAACTCCAATGTTTTGTGAGAGAGAAATTATGAATTTCTCAGGTGTACCACTAAGAGTTGTATCTAGATTAAGATACCATACGGACATGCCTCTCTTTTTGTTTATTAAATATGATACCACATCAGATTTTTGCCTTGATGGCATACTTAAGGTACCGTACATCATGGAGCATTCGGAGACCCCTATTCAATTCATGTGCTGCTGATGTCTACTAAGAGCAAGAATAATAGAGTCCAGTCCGCAGGCTATAGTACTTGTCATGTTCGTGGAGGAGAAAAAATGAAGGAGAGAGAGGTAATTGCTGGCTTGCAGCCAGCTACTAGCGCTAGGCAGACGATTGCATCTTTTTTCTCATTTTTTAATAGCTTGATCATCTTTTCATTGGTAGAAGTATATGCAACCATTAAATGCTGAAATACTCATAAAGCCAACCTAATAACCAGTCTATTATACAAATGTTTATTTATGAAGGCTTTAAGTGACATGGCACAACAGGCTAATCTATTAATCTTGTTCTAATCGTGCATGCAGCCCTCCAAAAAACGTGTTAGCTCTTTAAACAAAATTAAGTGCGCTGGCCATCATTAAGGCCCTGTTTGGCGGCTTTCGACTTTTGACTTAGAAGCCGCAAAAAGACCTATTTAGGTGCTTGTTTTGGATTTTTGCTTATAACATCGTCTAACAATATCAAGTCAACACCTAAAATCTGAACAAGACACATTTTTTCTAACAGCTCAAATCCAAGACACCTAAATAGGTGCTTTTGTGGCTTATAAACCAAAAATCGAAAGACACGTTTAAGTCTATCGAAATAAGGCCTAAGACCAAACTTAAACTAAGAGTTTTTTTTTTCAAAACCAAATACGGCATCTAAAATGGGATGCAGGGAGTATCAATTAAGACAAAGCTGACTCGTTTGTTCATTGTCTCTCTACTTTCTATAATAATCTCCTAGAGTCTCCGGTTCAAGATCTCCATGGTTGCTTTGATTTTATTTTGAACAAATACAATACAAACGAAAATGCTAACAAGTACGCACGCACACTCACCCTTATGAACACACGCACGCACACTTTACTCTTATGAGCACCTCCGAGGTCAAAGACTTAAACCTAGGTGGGTTGGTTCCACCACAAAGAATGAACCTCGCTGATGCTTTGATTATTGGCCCCCTTCTTTTCGGTCGGAACTTCTTTAGAAGCCGGCTTCAACCGAATTTCTCACACAAAATTTCTCACACAAACTGCTGCCCAGAGAAGCCCTAGAAACTGTTACGTTTCCTTCTTTTTGGCTTCTTGAATTTCAGCTTCTCTGAAACCAAGATATCTTACTAAAGAGAAGATTTTGAAGAGCGATTGTAGATCCATATGTTCTTGGTTATATAAGATTAGTCATTGGTAATAATGCGATTATATGCAAAACCTAGCTCTAATGCAAAGAATTCAATTGAAGATTCCGATTTTCCCAAGAAAGAGGTTTCACAAAAGGAGTTACTCAGGGAGTGTAAGGATAAAAAGTTGATTAGGACAAAAAGAGCAACATACCAACTAAAACGCATTAAAACTAAAAGTGCATAAAGACAAGTATTCCAAAAAGAAGCTAAAGAATTAATTTAAAACAAACCAGTTAGGTTTAGATTGTTTGGATTCTGCTACCTCGGACGTTTCATTGTGTAGATTTTTTCATTTAAAAAAAATTGTGACACTTATCTTAGTATAGATGTTCATCTGCTGAACTTTTTCAACGGGATTTCAGTTTTTCTGAAATTATACCACTGACCAGTTGATCCACCCGTTGGCAATCTAGAAGACTTTAGACTAACAGGCCTCCGATTTACCTTCCTGCTAACAGCGTAGTAACACGCAAAACGCTACGTGTCATCTCCACTGCTATAGCTCTCCCGACATGGCAGAAGCGTTAACTTCTGATTATGCACAGATAACTTGCATACACGGAAGCTTTGCTTCACCCAATTGAAGTTAATCTAAACTCTTTTCCAATGGCAGCAATATTTGGTTACACGACAACCATGGTAAACACGATAGTACATGAATACTAACGGAAAATTGAAACCTCGGATGCACCACTCATTAAAAAAAAATATGTTTCCTTAAGACCCTCCATCTTGGCGGTCCTTTGAATACCCTTTGTTCAGCGCACCACTCAAACTACTTCACTCTGCAGCATAGATAGTACAGATCAGTTTAAGAAATTGCTCTATCGCACATGATTTAACATCTCAAGATTCAGGGGCTTGCTCACAACAAAGAAATTTCACTACATTTGGGTGCAATAAAATTTATTGAGTGCTTCAAACTGTACAAACTACGTGTAAGTTGACAGGGCATCTCCAACCTAGAATTCCAATAATCATCTTTATTTCCGTTAGCACCCGAGACATATCACAATTTGCAAGACTAGATACGTAACTGAGATATGATGTACATAGATTTCATTTTTTCATAAGCTCGGCACTAATTATAGTTCTTTTCTTTTTATCACTACATGATCTGTTTCTTATGCAGCTTCAAAATGTAAATGGATCTCAGTGAACAAAATTGTGGAAGCCATATGATTAAGCTGCATTCGTAATGGTGGAGAAAGCAGATTTAAAATTAGCAACTCTCTAAACAGTCATAATAGCTTGCAATGTAGCGAGTTACTTTTGAAGACATGCAGACATACAACCAGATACAATAACTGGTTCACCTCTTATGCACATCACACAGTGTGCACGAACCAATATATACTCACTCTAGATACGATCAAAATTGAAAGGTCAAATTCAAATGCATCTTATGTTCAACAAAAAAGAGGGAATCTGGACAATTGTTCAGAATTCAAACTGCACAGCTTTTCTTTGTTGTTACTCTTAACACATGACAACATTTAACTTGATTTTTGAAATTGTCCGTGACTTTCCTTGAGCCATCAGCTAGTTGGTTGATTGTGCTGCTTGATTAAGCATATGAGATCTTGAGCACTAACAAAAAATTAAACTACGAAGGTCACTTAAACAAACTAAATAAATCTGCATAGTTTGCTTAAATCCTAGATTGAGATCTTTAGGTCACGAAAAAATGTACATAACACAAAATTGCACATATGGCTAAAGATCATGGGATAGACTAGGTGCTAAAAAATGCAGATATTGACCTACAAGCCAGAACTGCACTAGATAAAGAGCGGCATACACATACCCTTTGATGGGTTTCAGCTTTGCGCACAGCTAGTCTTGAGGCTTCATTGCCGGGAATAGGAGGACTTCCTGAATATGCATGAAAAGATAATTTTTGCGTTGTCAAATAAACAGTGCTGCGATATGAGCCAAGCAAGACAAAAGTGTTGGGCATTTATATTAGTTCACACAAACCTTGATGTTCTGAGAATCTGTCAGCATCATCGTAAGGCGATCAATTCCCAAACCCCAACCACCTGTTGGTGGAAGCCCATACTCGAGGGCGGTGCAGAATGTTTCGTCCAAAGCCATAGCTTCATCATCACCAGATTGACGATCCTGGAACATAACAAAGACCACAGTTTTTCAACAAGTCACAGAGGGAAGTAGGGCAATACAGGGTTATTATGTATTCTCCAAGCCCCAAAAGTTTCAAGCATATCAAGTGGGATGTTTCCATAAAAAAACCCTATCAATACTCAAAAGATTATATTTAAAATCCGAACATGTACCTTTAGTTGTTCCTCAAATCGTTGCCTCTGCACGACAGGATCATTTAACTCTGTGTATGCATTGCACACCTAAAAAACATTTGCACATTAAACTGTAAGACGACATAAATAAGGCTACGCATCAAAGAAATCATTGAGAAACAGTGCATACCTCATGTTTGTTAACAAAGAGCTCAAACCTTTCAGTCAATCCAGTACGGGACCTATGCCACTTTGCCAATGGGCTCATTATCTCTGGATGGTTGATTATAAATGTTGGGTTCACACATGTCTCCTCCAAGAAATGTCCAACTAGCTGTTAAAAGAACATTGTTTGTTAGTCTAGCTAAGAAAATATTAAGAAACTTGAACAGAACTGAACGAATCCAAAGGTAATTATAGATCATGTCAAACAGACAAACGATACACCCTGAGCATGCTGCTATTCTTTCCAAATTCCAAGCCAATATGATATTAGAAAATGCAAGTTGCAAAAATCATACAGAATCAGGGATTCTACAGAGACAATACAAAGGATTCAGCCAGCTAGAAATGCATTTTTCTTCACAAAATATTTCTAACAAAACATGATATGGATAGCCAAAACATGTGGCCAACATCACACAACTACCCAACAAAATTAAATGAAGATAGAGCCCCAGACACAATCTCCACGGTAAGAAGTATAACCTTGTCAAGCAACCGGGTTGTCGTCTGGGGAGGTGGACATTTAACATCATACTTGGCACAGGCATCTATCAAGTACTTGTTTGTTTCATCACTTGATATATCTTTTGGTATCTCTAGTTTGGCCATAGCCTCCAATCCTTCAATCATGTCTATCCTTCTGCAATAAGGTAACAGAACGCAATAAGTCTTCCTTGCAACTGAAGAATGGTCAGTTAAAAAGCATACCAAGAGCAATTAAATGGATCCAGATGCTTCTTAAGTATGTCTATTACCTGAAGGGAGGTGTGAAATCAATCTCTATCGGTGGATTGTCAACTCCATTCGCATGATACTTTATCTTATAGCCACCTGTCAGCTCCTTAACCATACCTGTCAACATTATGTACATTCTTGTCAACAAATAAATAAAGAAGTAACAGTTACACAGTCCCTACTGCGTTGAGAGAATGTATATGCTAAATCTAGATATGGATGGAATTGTTTCTTACCAGATATCATGGCCTCAGTAAGCTCCATCAAGTCATTGTAATCTGCATAAGCCATATAAAATTCACATGTTGTGAACTCAGGATTGTGTGTTAAATCAATCCCTTCATTCCTGAATTGCTTCCCAATTTCATAGACACGGTCCAATCCACCAACGACCAATTCTTTCAGATAAAGCTCAGGTGCAATACGCATATAAAGCTTCATATTTAGTTCATTATGGTGTGTGACAAAGGGCCTTGCAGCGGCTCCACCAGCAATCATGTTCATCATTGGAGTCTCCACCTAGAAACATATAGAAGGTTCAAGCATCAAAGGATCAATAGAAGTAAAATAAAATAGATTGGAAGAGTCCTACCTCCAAAAATTCACGCTCATCAAGAAACTTCCGAATAAACGAGACAACTTTAGATCGTGTCTTGAAGATATGCCTCACTTCATGGTTTACCATAAGATCAAGGTACCGCTGACGATAACGAGTTTCCTGATACCACAAAACAAGCACTTCAATAATCAAAGTTCCAAAAGTATTTCTATTCCATGGGCCAAAAGGCCAAGATATATAAATGCACACGAGGAAGGTAAATAAGCATAAAACATCTATGTGTTATCCTTAATAGGTACTGTTTGCTGTTATAGTATACTGCACAAAGCATTTAGTGCAAGAGAAAGTAACATCAGAATGGCAACAAACCTGGTCCCTCAAGACATACTTTTCGATATTCCTACCCATTCCTGGAGTCCATGGTGTAGGTACTGCGCTTCCTTCACTCTTCTGTAAAAATGTAAAATACATGTAAGCAGTCATTTAAAAAACTCCAAACTAATATAATAGGCTTCCTTCACTCTTCTGTAAAAATGTAAAATACATGTAAGCAGTCATTTAAAAAACTCCAAACTAATATAATAGAGCTTCTTATGAAACTAGCAGCAGATATATGCCACATCACGGGCCTTCCTAATATGGGTAAACTGCTAACCTAGACACTTATAGTTGTACATTAATAACACAGCTAGCAGTGCATGCAAGCAGTTACTTCAGGTTTCAACTAGATCATGGTTATACCTGTCGGGGCATCATATGAAGACAAGGAGAGAGCACAACAAATTTCCGTGGGAACACACTGAGCTCCCCTCTATTGCTTTTTCCTGATGATTAAAATATAGAGAATTCAATCATACACAGCTCAACGACACATGGAACAATCATCAAACAGACTGCAAACGATGAATACTATTGTGATAGCTGTTTATGAAGTGCACAACCAGCTATAGCATAGGTACACGCTATATACAGCATATGGACAACCTATCCAAAATCAACCATAGGTATAGTCATTTACATTTTTCATACAACGATGCACCCATTAAAAAAATTAGATCTGTCCAAAGATGGTTCATAACTTCATACAAGACCAAACTGTGAAAGCAGTTGGCTTAACTGGCAATACCGACATGTGTTCAAGTAGCTGACTAAACAATTAATAATAAATAACAGTTCTCGAAAGTTTAACTAAATCCAGCTTTGAACAGTCCTGAACAAAATTCATAAAACTAGAAAGTCTAGAATTGTATATCTCTTTCAAAGATAAGATTTGAATGTGATAGATATCACAATTGATTGAAAGAGAAGCTAACAAACCTGGATAACCGCATATACCAACAATATCACCGCGCTTGACACCAGAATGGAAACTAGAGAATTCAGTTTCTTCCAACTCTGAGGTCCTATAACAGGTAAGAAGGTGAAAACTAAGTCCAGCTCATCTTATGAGATTGGCAGACAAACAATATGGCACAAAGGGCTCAAGCTTATTCCACAATGTAAACAAAAACTCAAGAACTGGGCAAGCACCTGAGAGCAGAATTAACGACTATGCACTGCTCACAAGATAACTAAACTCAGTTTAGTTGAATAACAAAAGTTGCGTCTTTTATTTGTTCAAATGCAATCCCTCTTTTCAGTACCTAGCCAGCTTGTATGCTCATTGCTTCAGATCAAAACTAAGTAGACTTCCAAACTGGCATATACCATAATAGACAAGCCGTAAAGTGAAGAAACACTCCAAATAGACACCATATGGTTATTGAGATGTTGCTAGTTTACCTAGCATCAGCCATTACTTGCACCTTCACACCATCACCATAAAGATCATAAAAGAAGAGCTTGGAAGATGATGTTCTCTTGTTCATGATCCTGCCTTTGGAAAGTAATAAAGCCGCAAATTAGACCCATATGTATCTCCATTATTAGAACTATCTCCTAGGTGAAAGGATTTTTTTTTTACCTGCTAGACACTCGGTAACATCAACATGCTTCTCCCCCTCACTCAGGTTCTTGTATTTCTCAATGTATCCGGGTATGGAGATATTAACCGGAAATTTATGTGGATAGGGATTAGCACCCATGGCCTTTAGTGAGTCAAGCGTCTTGAGCCTATTCTCATAGTATTGCTGCCACAAGATCGACGTTGGATTAAATTTCCCATGATAAAGAACGCAATCAACTATTAATACATTTGCAGGAAATTAGTTCCACTATGACATACAGTGGGATCCATGTCCTCGTCATCTGCCGCAGCCACCTTCTGAGGCTTTCCACTGGCTGCTGCCTACAACAATGAAACAGCACACGTACATATTTAGAGTTTTAGCAACGTGATAGAGTGGAGCTCTCTGAACTGCATCAATATCTACAGCCACTGTGACTTCTGGTAAGCTATGCTATATTAACATGTGAGGGAGCTTTGATACACGACAAATCACTGAAAAATTATTATCAGAACCAAGGGCTCGAAATTCCAAAACATCACACCTTGTTCTTCTTCTCTTCTTCCTTGAGCCGGCGCTCCTCCTCCTGTTTCTTCTTCTTCTCCTCCCTCTTCTTGGCGCTGCATGCAACGAGCACGGGTACAACCGACCGCGAATCAGGAAGAAAGAACAAAAAGCAGACGACGACGACGCGAAACGGAAGGTCAGAAGCAAAAGGGCGCACTTCTTAGAGAGTTGCGGCTCCTCAGCGCCGTCCGCCGAGAGCCCGGCGAGCTTCTCTGCCAGGGCCGCCGTACCCTCGCCGTCCGCCATGTCGCACCGGGCTCTAGGTATCGAGGGGCGCAGCGCAGGGATGACGAAACAAAGTGGAGGCGCAAGGAGGGGTTTAGCTAGGGTTATTGCTCGTGCGCCGCCGCGGCGCAGACGCAGAGGTGAAATGGTCTCCCAGGAGGCCAGGAGACCGCAGCTCCACATGGGCCGGGCCAACGTAACCTTCCTATTAGGCTAAAATAGTCTACTGGGCCGAGAGCATGTTCCTTTTTTTTTTGTGCTTCGTCTCTTTTGTTTTTCCCTTTTTTTTCGGAGGCGATTACGCGAACTCGACAAGTGGGGAACGGAACTAGCGGAAGCAGTCAGCCATGGAGGGAAGAGGCGGCGGCGGAGGGGGCCGGAGCTCAGGCAAGGGAGCACCGGGGAAGATGATGTCGCTGCAGGAGTTCGTCTCCTCCATGTCGCCTCTCATCGACCTGGAGAAGGTTTCCTCTCTGCCCCTTTTTTCTCTAGTCTGCTGTTGGCTCGGTCGGATGTTGGAATGCGCTGCAATACGTGCGGGTTTGGTGCGCAGGCGGCGGAGATATCTTCAGAGTCGGAGGCGAGCTCCAAGAGGCTGGAGAGGAGAGGGTGCGTCATGCCCAACCTCAAGTGCACAGATGCCCAGGTTGGTGGTTTGGCTCCGTTGCTGCCTGCTTGTCATTACTGGTTGCTGCGCAGGTTCAGTGACATCGGGGATGGTGCTAATCTGGCTGTTGTTTTTTGTGGGTAGAGTAGACAGGGCTGATGGGGAAGACACTCCTGGAGTTCCAACCTAACAAGGGCGACGTGCTTCCGCCGCACAAGGTGAGGTTGCAGTCTTTTTTTCCTTCTCGTTTTGGGTGCTTGCTAGGATGTCATTCTGGTTATCAATTCTTACAAGGGATTCTAATGGATCACTTATTGACTGGACCCTGCGGCCGGCTGGCACGTCCAAGACAACAGCATGAGTGTTCATTAGGGAAGAAATAGGATAGAGATGAGCCGTATTGATTATTAAGTACTTGGATTTTTTTTTGAGAAGACGAAAAGCTTGTGTCTCGAATCATAGATAGATAAAATAAGAGTTATTTACAAGCCCAAAACAGGCAGACACCCGAGAATACAACGCTACCCACTAGACGGCCAGGTTCGACGGCAGGATCTCAGCAAGGTCCCTTGCCCTGGCCAGAGCCCAGGGCCTTACCTCCTCCTTGGTGGTGACGAGGAGACTAGCAAATCTGGACGTGCATTGTCGAAGATGATAGTGTTGTGCTGCTTCCAGATCCACCACGGTGTGAGGGATAGTGTTGCGGTCCCTTTGTGGGCCGCGATGGGAGTGGAGAGGGAGGCCTACCGCCACCAGCCCACAGTCCCAGCCAACGGAGATTGCACGGTTGATCGTAAGGGTACGAGTAATAGTTGAAGCAGAATGGATAGATGCATTTGACATGCATGAATAAGCGAAACCAAGTAGATCAGGGAAGCTTTTAGACCTTAATTATGTTTAGTCTTGAGTTTGAATTGAGATCCAACTTGTGGATGAAATTACTGGTCCTATAAAAAGGGCTAGCACGTCACAGTTTAAATCAAGAGAATGAAATAAACAAAAGTTCCAATAAGCCTCGGAGCCCATCTTGACGAGCCCTGTTGACGGATTGTTGAAGGCTAGTGCCTTACCCTGGTCTTCAGACCTTTACCTTGTTGAGGACCATGGTCCATAACACTTGTCGGCTTAGGTACATTACTACTACTATTGAAGTCGTCTCTTGCATTCTTATGCCACTTGACTAGTGTAATTCGTGAGTAATCAATGCAATGGTAATCATAGACAAGGGATGGTGTGGTCAACCGATAGTCAAGTACTTGCTTTTGTCAATTTCGTTATGAATCACATCGCATACCTTCTTATGTTTTTTGGGATTAGCACTTTGTTTCTTTTGCAAGCAGTTAGATGAACAAAATTCACTGGGCAATGATATAAGAAAGCCTCGTGCATGCTTTTAATTTATCGGTTTTAGGTTGACGAAAGCTTGTACTTTTCTGTGCCATTGATCTTTCTTGTCTATGTTCCTGTCCGGACTTTTGCTACTCTAGTTTGGGACACATGATGTGGTTGCCCTGAAGCCAAATAAGGCAGATGCCGGATCCGCTTCTCTTGGGCAAGGAGTAGTTTATCGCTTGAAGGTACCTGACTCTCATCTAAGGGTTGTAAGCCTTTGCTTTCGAAGTAGGCGTGTGATTTTGTGTTTTAACAAACAGGATTCTTCCATCACCGTTGCTTTTGATGATATTCCTGAAGATGGATTAAATAGCCCTCTCCGACTTGAGAAGCTTGCGAATGAGGTACTGCAACTTTTTGCATGGTTTTCATCTACGGAGCACAAGTTTTCTGTTTAGAATTGCACAGTTGTCCAATTAACAGCATACTTTTCACCTAGCACCTTTTTGTTTTTTACTTCATATTCTATTATTTCTGCTTGGGCATTAGCATCATAGTGCAGTTTACCTGACTTAAATTATGCATCTTAATCCCTCTTATAGGTTACTTATCGCAGGATGAAGGATGCACTAATTCAACTTAGTAAGGCCATCCAAACAGGACCTTCTGCAAACCTTGTCCCCGTGTTATTTGGAGAGAACTCGCCTCTGTGCTCCAAGGATGCTGTGAAGTTCAGTCCATTTAATAAGAATTTGGATGACTCACAGGTTAATTTTTTAGAACACTTAGTTCTTCTGTGTTGCGGCATATATTCTATGTCAGTGTCACAGCCACTCAATTTGACTAGGTAAAACAGATCCCATATGCAATTGGGACCTATACATATTCACTGGAAGTCTACAACAGTTCTGTTTACCATCTAATTTGTTAGTGTTACAATCAAATGGTTAATTACATTGCATGAGTGAATCATATATGAGATCATAATTTTGTTGCTTATCATTGGAGAAGGGATTCTGTTTTCTTTTCTTCATAATCAATCTTGTAGTGAGAACTGCAACAACAAAAAAGCCTTAATAAGGGACCCAATTTGCAATTCCAGGTAACACCATAAAGAATGCCTTCTAGGAGTTCCAGAGAGCAAGATTTTAATGAATACTTCATTATTGGAGTATTGAAATACTTGAGTGGTAGCACCATTCTGTGATATGGATTAGAAATAAATTATCTACTGCCTCCATGATAGGCAAACTGTATAACTGAACTTCATAGATTCCTAACAAAGTTTATATTAAAGATGCGGTGCAGAGGTCAATTTGCTTCCAGTTTTCTAAATGCAATTTTGTGCACGTCCATATTTATGGTTATAATTACCTCCTCTGTCCCATATTAAGTGACGAAATATTACATGTATCTAGATGCTTTTTGGGTATAGATACATCCATATTTGGGCAAATTTGAGTCACTTAATATGGGACGGAGGGAGTACATTTGTTTCACGATCACAAATATTGCAATTGATATTATTTTCATTTTTGTTACCTGCCTCTAATTTGTGCACTTGTTTTCCTGTATCAATATTAGTATGAATTCAAAAATTGAAAAAATTATTACCACTGTAAGCATGTATAGCAAAATAAAATATACATTTCTTCTGTAGAAAGATGCTATCTCGAAGGCCCTGAGATCAAGGGATGTTTTCCTTCTTCACGGACCTCCTGGAACTGGGAAGACAACCACCATCATTGAGATAATACTGCAGGAGGTCAAGCGTGGATCGAAGATTCTTGCTTGTGCTGCTTCCAACATTGCTGTGGATAACATTGTTGAGCGACTCTCACAGTACAGGTTGCTAAAAAACTTGTGTAACATATATTTGTTTGCCTCAATCATTATTTCCATGGTTTCTCTGGGCAAAATCTTACGACCATATATGTATACTCCTTACAGAAAAGATGAATTCTGGTGACCTAATCATCTGAATCACCCAGTAACTGAAACAATATACTGTTCTTATTTCTCTTTGTAGAACAAAATTGGTGAGGTTAGGGCATCCTGCTCGTTTGCTACCCCAAGTGTTGGACAGTGCTCTTGATGCACAGGTATAGCCCTGCTTTAAGTTATTCAATTTGCTTCTGTACTAGGGAATTATGATATGAACATGGAGCATGGATTTTGTACATGCACATGTACAATGTCCACTCATGTGTGTACATGTGCTTTGAGATCTGTGCCACCTTTTTGTTATATGCGGTTTGACAAAATCCAATAGATGAGTGAAAGTAGATGCGTGACACGTTACCAGCAGACACACTGCTCCATACTGGATGTGCTGCTGCTCCGCCCTCATGAATCTCACCATGAGGCTGTTCATGTCGCGGCAGGTTTTTAGAATCTCAAAGCAGATATGGGCAATGGATGGCAGAGATAACAGATAAGTCACGTGTGTACATGTGCATGTACCAATGCATTTCCCTCTGAAGATGCACAATGTTTTTCTTTTTTGCTTAGTTCTAGAAGTGAATGGTTCGGATCTCATTTAACTTTAATCGTTGTATCATCTGTGATGCCTTCATGTGTCCATATAACCATTCAGTAGTGAGCCTGATTAATATCCTGGAACCAGGTACTGCGAGCAGATAATAGCAGCTTGGCTGGAGACATTCGCAAGGAAATGAAGGTACTTATTCATTTTTAATTCTTAACTTCTATGTAATTCCAGGACAACAGAACCTTTTCATGATGTGTGATAATTAATATTGACATGTATATCCACAACCCTTAAGGAACCATTTGGTGAGAAAACTGTACTTTAATAGTACTAACTGCTGTAATTTGAAATTCCAATCATTTTATTCATCAACTGTAGTGATATATCTCTTGATATGTTCTCTTCTTTCTGTCAGGTCCTTAATAGCAAATTACTGAAAGCTAAAGATAGAAACACAAAAAGGGACATCAGGAAAGAGCTTAAAACCCTTGCCAAGGAGGAGCGAAAACGACAGCAGCTTGCAGTTGCTGATGTTATAAAAAATGCAGACGTTGTGCTGTCGACTTTGACTGGTGCATCTTCCAAAAAGCTAGATGGCATTACGTTTGATTTAGTCATTATTGATGAAGCTGCTCAGGCACTCGAGGTGGCATGCTGGATAGCCTTATTGAAGGTAAGTTATGACTGACGGTTAGTAAAAGTTGAGATAACTACATTTCTTTCATAAGAGGATAAATCACTAACTGTTAAATAATTTTATATATGTTTGAGCAAGGTTTTCTCTACGGGAGTAAATTTTAGCACATTGGTATGAGTGTATGATAAACTATGTATGGATGTAATGTGAATCTACTGTAATTGCTGTACATATGACCCAGTAGACAAATCCCATTGAAACGTAGTTTTGGCTTCACAACTACAGCATATCTAATGGTGGTTCTTTAGTTTTGGGCTTACAAAATGATGGTAGCAGCCATTGTCGACACTCATGACCTGGTTGATTCTGTGTTTGACATGATTGGTATGCATAATGCTTTGGATGAAGCTGTTACTGTTCTTTTCTTATTAGTGTAGAATTTCTTTTATTGAGCTTCTTGTTTATGTATTTATTTATATTCTTTTTGGTATTCAGGGGCCAAGGTGTGTGCTTGCTGGAGACCATCTTCAACTTCCTCCAACAATCCAAAGTGTTGAGGCTGAGAAGAAGGGTATGGGCAAGACACTCTTTGAACGCCTTACTGAAGGTTATGGAGACAAAATCACATCCATGCTCACTATCCAGTACAGAATGCACGAGCTCATTATGAACTGGTCATCTAAAGAACTTTACAATAATAAGGTGCACTTTGCTTACGTTATTGTGCTACCTGCTAGGTACTTGGTATCAATCCCTCTTTTTCTTTATAGATTTTCCTCATGTTGTTATATCCTTCTTTTTCTCAGATCAAGGCGCATTCTAGTGTTGCCGGGCATATGCTCTATGATCTTGAAAATGTGAATAGATCTTCTTCAACAGAACCAACCATCATACTCATTGACACTACAGGGTCTGTATTCTCTTCCCCCACCACTAGTTCAAAATACTCATCTGGTGCAAATTCTCGTATGCAATGAAACCTTGGCTATTTTTTGGTTTTCTCATTGCTCTATCTGCCTCGTGTGGTATTGCCAAGATACTGCCTCAAATAGGATTACTGGCTTGACTGAAGAGAGGTATTTTATATCCTGGGGAATACAATAATTAGACAGGTTCAATATTATTTCAAATGCGGACCATCCTTTGGCTGATAAGAAAGATGTTTGTATTTTCTAAGTGGTGAAGTGATTGGCATTATAAATATTTGTTAAATGATACATAAAATGCTTCTAACATGTCTGAAATACTTTTTAGGTGTGACATGGAAGAAGTTAAAGATGAAGAAGAGAGCACCATGAATGAGGGCGAGGCTGCAGTATCCGTTGCTCATGCCAAGTTGCTTGTTGAGAGTGGTGTCCTTGCATCTGATATTGGCATCATTACGCCTTATTCTGCACAGGTTTTTGTTACATGATCTCAGTATCATTAAAATTTATAGCTAAGCATATCATTAAGATTTATAGCTACACAGTACTACTACCCATGGCTTCTTCACGCACTTCATATTTGGTAAGGAGTAGTAATCATGCTTACTCTTGCCAAATGATTTTTGGGGTTACAGTGCAAGCCTTTGTTGATGCATGTCTTTTCGCTGTTCTGCTCTTTAGTCTTCACGTATTGGGTGGTTAGGGGATTGTGTGTAGTTTGGAAGACTCTGCTTCTCTTTTAGTAACATAAAAATATTATGTGTTGCAGCTTTTGGCTTGCAGTTCATCTCTCTATTCTGAATGTATGCTTCTTTCTATGGATTGGATGGACTGACTCATTGAATGTGTAATAGGTCACCTGTCTGAAAATGATGAGAAACAAAGATGCCAAACTGAAGGACTTGGAGATATCGACGGTTGATGGATTTCAGGGCCGGGAGAAAGAAGCCATCATCATTTCAATGGTCAGATCCAACTCAAAGAAAGAGGTAAGCTCGCTACTAAGATCCTCATAGGTTGGAAGCTATCCTGCTTTATGTCTGATGTACACAGACATGAATATTAGTCATTTATGTAGATTTGGCATTGCTTTTTTGAACTTGATATTAGGATGCACGGAAACTTCAAATGTTAAAATCTTATCTTACTTCTATAAAGATCTCAATTGGTAGCGGCAGTCCGTCACCTTCAAACTGTGCCACCTGTTGATTGGCTCAAACCATACGTACGGTATAGAGAATAATTCATGTGAGACAATAATGATAATACAACGATCTCTTTAAATATGTATACTTTTTCAAACCATAACAACGCAGGGCATTGTGCTAGTGCCTATTAAAAGAGTAAACATTTTACATATGTTGTGAGTAATCTGCAAATATCGTGTGTCAGCAACCCCTTAGTGTATGCTTATTGGCATATAATGAAGAAAACTTGGATCAGTTTGTTCTCAATTATGATCAAACATTAAAAAAAGTGGAGATTCAAGTTGGTGTGTGACACGTGGGTGGTGTGGATGCTTGAACTTTTCTGTAGTCAGTAAAACCTTATCTTACGCGTCTTTCAGGTTGGGTTCTTGAGTGACCATAGGCGGATGAATGTCGCTGTAACACGAGCAAGGCGTCAGTGCTGCATTGTGTGCGATGCGGAGACCGTAAGCAATGATAAATTCTTGAAACGCTTGGTCGAGTACTTTGAGGAGAATGGGGAGTACTTGAGCGCATCGGAGTACGAGAGCAGCTGACAAGTGCCAGCAACCGCGATAGCCTCTGCTCCTCTTGGGCGTACATGGTAGCGGTTGCCTCCAGCAGTTGAGAAATTGATACATATCCAAGTTGATACATACATGCGGATGGGGACAGCCTCTTGCCACATTGTGCGGGACCCCATTCTTAGAGCTTAAACATTGGTACAGATGGATGTGTGGACCAGCAAACAAGCATATGTAGCCACATTCTCGGTTTCTGCTCTCCTTCCTTTTGTTGTGTTTGATTTATCTTTCGGTTTCTGGCAGACTGGAATTTACTTATATTTTTAATTTCCACTTGGTGGTTACGGTGCGATGGCAAGCTGGCAACTACTCTAGTTCCACTTCACTGTCCATGGAACAAAGAGAATATGCCATGGAATTTTATTTTAGGAGGTGCTTCGCCTTTTATTTGTTCTGTTCACAGGAAATCCTGTTTTCGTGCTGGGTGGATGGCTTCTTAATCAGTGTCCTAAACCAAATTGAATCTCTGAATCGAGCACGAATATAGATCTGAGTTAATCGAAATACAGACAGATCTTGATTACCAATATTTAGCTGAACATTACATGAAAATAAAAACGATATGCAGAAATATCAACCATATCAACCAGACCGGTGTAATGCAAATAGATTAGCACTGTCGCACGCAAAATTAATCCATAGCTATTTCCGCTCGAGATATGCGTTTGCCGTAGATCATAGGATTCATTGGGTCACATCATGTATTACAAGTATGTAGTAGCTAGAATGAAAGAGATGCTAACACCTTTTTTAAAAAAAAAAAGACATACTAACATATTGGAAGCAGTTTTTCAAGACAAATACGATTATATCGACAGATTCATATGCATCACAATTATCGCCTTATAAAAGAGTAAAACAAACTTTACATTTTCAGGTTTATGGACTAAAGTAAAGGCATGAGGGCATATCTATCATGTTCGCTGGGATTGGATCTGGCACATAAAACCATCTATACATCCATTTAAAATTGTCTTAACATTGTGATCCAAAAAATGCTAATGTTCGGCCTACCTTTACATAGATAAGATTGAAATTGGCCAAAGTATTAATCTCCCCTCCTATAAAGAGGGATACCCTTGAATGTCCATAATTGCCTCTTGTTATATGACACCTGTCGTGCATCTCTACGTGCCCACGAACATGTGGCCCATACAATAGAACTCCAACATCACTTATAACACTGTGGCGCAAAAATTGTTCCAATGCCCAATACATCTACAAGGTGCGTCCACCACATCATTGTTATACTTGGTTCTTGCCTCGTGTAAAAGGCTGACCCGAATGTGACATACGTAGAACACACTGGTGTTATGTGCTGGTCCAAACTCTGTAAACTCGCAATCTGAGATAATACGAACACATAAATGCAAATAAGATGAAACTGAAATGAACCAGGATGTTACATCTGCACTTTGATAGATATGTCCATTTGCAACATAATACACACTATACTAGCGTCCCTAGTATAGCAAATAATCAGCATGCTCTAGATTTCCAAAGCATGCTCGGTAAACCCGGTCTTCGGGGTATCTGATGATAAAACCCCTTTCACTGACATGGGGGCAACCAAGAAAGCCTCATTTGTGTTGATTTTCCAATGTGTTTTAGTAGCATTGCTAGAAGTTATCTATCATATCATTAGAAAAATAAACAACTTTCACTCTGAATTATAACTTTCAGGTAGAGAGATAGGGAGGCGCCAGTGGGGGAGGGGTTTTCAAGGTAATGTCCACCACATATTTTTTATTTTATTTTTTCACGTATTTTTTATAATTGGATTTTGTGCAACATATGATACATCACACTATCAAAAATGAAAATAAAATAAAAAAAATCATTTTAGTGATTATTTAATGGTTTTAGTTGGTGCTGGTAACACCAAAGCACCATAAAACATGACAACGCTATAAATTCTCTCATGGCCGTTATATTCCCTTTGTTTTGAAATATTTGTACATTTAGGTTTGTTCTAAGTTAAACTTGGTCAACTTTGAATTGATTTATATAAAAACACGAACATACACAACACTAAACTCGTATGATTAGGATTACTATCAAATATTTTTCATATGTATTTTTTCTTGTGTTGCACACATTGGTATATTTTTCTAAAATTCAATCAAAGTTGATAAATTTTAACTCAGAACAACCCCAAATGCATAGATGAAAAATGCCAAAAGCATACACAACATGTGAATGCGCCATTTACCATGCCCGTTTCAAGCGACTAAGTCCAAAGAGGAAAAAAGACATAATAGCTTTTTATATCTTAAAATCTGATGTGCCATAGATCTGTCCAACATTCCACACTGGATAGATACTTTTAGCATTAAAATTATCAATACTTTAAATTTAGCAACAATTTCATTTAAAAAAACAGGTGGCCATTTTATAACGTAAAGTCGAAAAACTAAGGAACAAAGTTGAAAACGAAGGATCAAAACTGCACTGAATAGTTAAAAATTTGAAAGACGACGTATTCAATGAAAACTCTCATCATGCAAACTTGCAAACTAACACGCAAAATTGTCCAAATATGGATGCATCTATATACCCAAAAAATTATAAAAATGCATGTAATATTTCGTCACTTAATATGGGATATTGGAAGTATGTTGATATATCATTAGATATACGCCGGTTAGTAAAAAAAAACAATATAACGAGAATCAAAGTATATTCCTTCCACCGAACGGACCAGAGAAGCCATGAGCCCGCACGAGCCAGTTCACGTGTTCTCTTCAGCCACCGAGCCACCGATCCCGTATAACCAACTGGCAACAGCGTGAGAGTGCTCCTGGCCATACCACGAGTACACCAACCATCGAATTCCCTGCTCTCTTTGTCAATCGCGGAGGCGGGAGATTCGGTGGGCATGGCGGAGGAGCAGTTCCTGGCCGCCGCGGTGGACGCCGCCAAGAGTGCCGGAGAGGTAGTCCTCCTGTACCATTAACCCGACCCATCCTTCCCTCGCGCCGCAATCGTTTCTCGGCCGAAGTGCTTGTGATGGGTTCTTGATTTCCTCGCGCTTAATCCCCTCGCCGGGCGACCGATTTTGTGTCCTCCGCAGGTCATCCGCAAGGGCTTTTACCTGACCAAGAATGTGGAGCACAAGGGCCAGGTCTCTTCTTGTCCCCTCTTCTTTCTTTTTGCTTATGGTCTGATGCCGCTGTTTGCCCTTGATTGGATTGGGATCTGGCCGTCATGGTACTATGGACTGTTGTTGCTGCAGGTGGATTTGGTGACGGAGACGGACAAGGCCTGTGAGGACCTCATCTTCAACCACCTCCGGAAGCTCTATCCGGACCACAAATTCATCGGCGAGGAGACGTCCGCGGCGCTCGGCTCCACCGCCGACCTCACCGACGATCCCACCTGGATTGTCGACCCACTTGATGGCACCACCAATTTTGTGCATGGGTAATAATGATATTCTACTATGCACATTCTGTTGTGGGGATACCGTTGAGTATGATTTATTGGTCCTTCCTTCATTGTGCATTTTCACTCTTCTGACCAACATTATGCTTGTTTTCTTGTCACACTACAGCTTCCCTTTTGTGTGCGTCTCGATTGGCCTCACCATTGGGAAGATTCCCAGTGTTGGAGTCGTGTACAATCCCATCATGAATGAGGTAAACATTGAGTTTATGGAAGAATGAGTAGACACTACTTTTCTTATAATATTTTCATGTCCTCTATATGCTTTATTTATTTTATAATCAGTAAAAAAATCCAACAATATGATCTGTGATGATGCCAAGGAATCTTGAAAGATGCGAGTCTGATTTTGTGTTTCTTCTTCAATTAGCTTTTCACAGCTGTTCGTGGAAAAGGTGCTTTCCTCAATGGTTCTCCAATCAAAAGTAAGCTCTTTATTTTGGTCCATTAGGCCCTGATATGTTTACAATCAATAGAAGAAGCATCTACCCTAAATAATTTGGTTTTCTGATTGTCGTGCTAATTTTAGAATACATATATTTAATGTGCAGCATCGTCTCAAGATGAGTTAGTGAAGGCCCTTATGGTAACAGAGGTAGGTAACACTGATAGACACTGTCAAAGATTATCTTTTCCATGTACTTCACACAATATCATAGGCAAAAACAGCATCACTGCGAAACAAAATAACAAATGATAAAATGTGTAGAAACACTATTGGTGGCTTGCTGCTACTAGGTTTCACCGCAACAGTTCTGTTGTAATCAAACACTTTATTTAAAATCAGTATTATTCGTCATCTGAATAACTAAAGACATGATCACCACTAGGTTTTCTTGAAATTCTCCAGGTCCAACACCCTTTTGTGAAGTTTAACTGGGGCCCTACTAGCCAAATGCAGCCTTTTGTAAAGTTTAACTGGGGCCCCACTAGCCAAATGCATACATGAGCAGAAGTAATCTTGGACGACTCATTTTTTTATACACCTAATTATAAAAACCAGGACAAATCTATACCTTCAAAACACTTCCGACCTGTGGAGTGCTGATTTTGGCAAACTAGAAATATTTATATGACAATGCATTCGCTCTTTTAAACTTCACAATTGTATGCAGATGGGACGTACAGAATCGTGTCAATCAAAACTGTCCTTATCATGTCAGACTGGCTTTTATAAATTGTTCAACATCCCATTTTAGAAACACAGTTCGATTTCTTGACATCATCATATTAACAGAATGGTTGAACATAAGCTAAGCTGCTCATTGTTTACCTTCTTATCGGAGTAGGAGCACGTGCTTTTGTTGGTATTATCTAATCAATATTATCAGGAATACAACTTCATTTGAGAAAAGTAGTTTGTGCCTCATACAGTCATACTTGATATAGCACACGCTTGATAGTTGGAACCTTTTTTGTTTAAATGGAAATTGAGAATACATACGTGCATATTGTGCATTTTTGTTCACTAATAAGAAATTATCACATGAAGAATGATGGTTATAATTGTTACGCGGTGAGAATCTAAGTTTGAATTCTTTCACTCCCAAAGAATTTACTTAAATGTTTCACTGATGACCATATCATTTGAGCAGGTAGGAACCAAAAGGGACAAGTCCACTTTGGATGATACAACCAACAGAATCAACAAGTTACTATTCAAGGTAAACCTTGTAAAGTAACATATGCATCAGTTAAGTTATTTAATAACATATTGATATTCTGACAGGGTATTCATTTTTTCAGATTAGGTCTATACGAATGTGTGGCTCTTTGGCCTTAAACATGTGTGGAGTAGCTTGTGGTAGGCTAGATTTGTGTTATGAGATCGGATTTGGTGGCCCCTGGTATGGTTAATCAAATTTTCAACAATAGTCTTGCATGGAAAATATAAGCCATTTCTACATATAATTGTTAATTGCGGTTGTTAATTATCTTTGTAGGGATGTGGCTGCTGGAGCTGTAATTCTACAGGAAGCTGGGGGTTTTGTGTTTGATCCGTAAGTTGTCAAATTAAGTACATACTACTTAATATGTTACTAGCTCTTACTATCATACATAATTTGATCAGTATTGTATTCTTTTGTCATACATTTCTTCTATTCTGACTTCCAGGAGTGGTGGGGAGTTTGATTTGATGGCGCAAAGAATGGCAGGATCGAATGGCTTCCTCAAGGACCAGTTTATCAAAGAATTGACAGATGCAAGCTGAATAAGCTATTTCTTGTCTTAAAATAGAATAAGAATATAAGATCACCCCACCATTAACTTATAAGTGCAATTTTTCGTGTAGTTCTACCTTCTACGTGAACATCATGCATATTCTGCGAACATCTGGGTGTAGTGAAACTGTATTCATTGTGGGGGGAAAATAAACATGTGGATGCTTTCCTTGGTATTGGGCCAGCAAGTTGACCTTTTGTGATATACTGCCTCCTTTTTCATAATATACAAGGCGTCTTATGTTTCGTTAAGACAATATTCCTGATGGGGTTGATAAAAGGGTTTCTCAGCAACGCTCTGACTCTATGTTAGAGGGTGGAGGTGGAGCCATGAGCCCATGACTGCTCAAGCCTCAAGGAGTAAGGGTGGAAACTCTAATGCCAGAGTGGAGGAATGCTTCTGGTCAGCCCGGGTTGTTTTACCAGTTTGTTCCGGGCATCTCTGAATGTTGTTGCTTCGTTGTTGTATTTTCTGTGTTGTGCCTGTGTGTTTTGCCTGTGAGCGTACAACATGGTACGTCGTCTAGTCTGATGGTTTCTTTACTATTCTGTGTCGGTTTACTTCTTTCCGGACGATGTAATCCATCTGGTGGCCAGTTATTTAGCCGCGTAAATGCGTTCCTATAACAAAAACTAGAATGTGAAAAGCGGAGTGCCTAGGCATACCCAATCTAAGGGACCTTAATGTCCTTGCTGGCTAATTGGATTAAGAGGTACCACCTTGACACAAATAAGTTGTGGAGACAGATTATTGACATCAAATATGACACTAGTTCTCCCAATATGTTTGTTTGTTCTGATGCCTTTTCCTCCCTTTTCTGGAAAGGTGTACTTTAGGCCTCTCATGCAGCAAAACTAGAGTATTTTTGGAAAATTGGCAATGGGAAAAATATTAAGTTCTGGGAAGATCGATGGATAAGAAGCTCTAGCTTGGCTATCCAATTCTGGTAAATTTACTTCATCTGTAATGAACACTATAAATCTGTAGCTGATGTCTGGGATGGTTCTGAACTTAAACTCTCCTTTAGGAGAAGTTTCTCACCACATCTTATGCAACTTTGGCGTGATCTGGTTGCTTTAATATCCTCTGCTTCCATTTCTAATGATCCAGACCAGCTAGTATGAAAATTGAACAATAAAGGTGTATACACCACTAGTTCTTTATATGTTGTGGTTAACTTTCGAGGGATCACACCTGTATTTGTGCAAACTGTTTGGAAACTGCATTTGCCCCCCAAGATTCACACTTTCCTCTGGTTGGTTAGCCATAACAGGATCCTGACTAGAGATAATTTGCACAAGAGACAACATTTGAGATCTTACCTGCATGTTCTGTTCTGAACCTGAAACTATACAACATCTATTCTTTGACTGTCTTGTGGCTACACTTATTTGGGAATTCATGAGTTTACTGCTTGGGAAAAATCTGGGCTCTAGCCTAGAACAAATTGCACATTTCTGGGTGGGAAATAGGAAAAATGAAGTACTCAATATGGCTACCGCAGCTGTTCTTTGGTCATTATGGAAATGCCGTAATAATATCTTTTTTCGTTCCTCTGCATGGTCTTCGATGCACGTGATCTGGCGAATGGTCCTGCGACACCTACGCTCATGGAAGCATCTCTGTTCAAACGCAAATCAGGACGTTCTAGCACATATGCTTCGACGGTTGGAGGACAAGTCGGTGGAGATCCCAAGGCTTCGCCTGAGATGAAGAAGAGGAGGGCGATCTTGATGCTGACACTCAACGTCTGCCAGGGTATCATGTCGATGTCCCTCCAAGACTCCTCCCCGTGAAGATCAAGCATTTGACGCTACTTTGCTGCCATTTTGTCTAGCTCTCATGCTGAAAGTTGTAATTGCCTGGTTAGAGGCGCTGGAACTACTCGTTGTTTAGTGATAGCATTAGGGCCCTGTGTGGCCGGAAGTTCGTTGAAAAACAAACTGCTGAGACAAATATTTTGTTCTGTTTCGTTCATATGAATGGAACAGGGGCAGAAACCCTATCTTTCTAAAAAAAAGCGGAGTGCCCGTCGGAAGGAACGTGATGAGTTGCTGATCAACAATGATGCAGGCAGATTTCGGTGGGATTTGAGAATAAGATGCGCAAACAGAGAGGCACCGCACAGATTCGGGATTTAACGCCGTGACGTTGCTGTTTCCAGTGAAACATAATTGACAAGATACCACTTTGCAGAACCAAAGGTTACAAAATACCATTGAAATAACCACTCATTTCGAAATACCACTCTAAGCCAGTTTTTTCATGCCAAACTACCAATGCGGTGAGTTTACTGGTAGTCAAACCGTTAAAATGATGTCAGTATTCTTATTATTCCAATATTGCCCTTTTTCTCTAAAAAGAAGAACACCATACTCACCTTATCTCTCTCCTCAACTCCATTCGTCCACATCCAAGCTCCCAGCCATGGCGGCGGCGTCTCCTCCCAAAAATGCGCCCGTGCAGCTCCTACCCCGCCGCCCATGAGGGATCCCAGTCGCCTCTCTCGGCCCCCGTCCAATGCTGCGCCCGTGCTGCTCTTGCCCCGTCGCCCGTGAGATCCCAGTCGTGCCGCTTTGCGGTGCTGACCGTCAACGTCCGCAGCTCCCGCGTCGTGCCGCCCCGCCCCGCCTCGTCGTGGCTCCCCTCTGCTCCACCGTGTATTCAGGATCCCCTCTGTTCCCACTGGACGTCGTCTACCGTGCCATGAAGAGTAAGGGTATATATGTATGTCTATTTTTGTGACTGTTAGGGGATATTAGTCTAGTAGTATTTTGGCATGAAAAGTTGAATTGTAGTAGCATTTTAGAATGAGTGGTAATTTGAGTGGCATTTTGGAAACTTTTGGTTTTAACCAATACCACCACGTCAATTCTCTCTTTCGGTGGCCAGGAGGGTTGAGAACTGGAAAGAGAAGGGGCGTCGAGAATCCATGGAAGCGGCAACCGCGAGCTCGCTGGGGAGATCGGGAGCTGGATTAAGGTCCGTACCAGGACTCGCGCGCTCCTCCTCCTCCTCCTTAACACTCAGGGACGCGCGCCGCCGTTCTCTTACTCCTCCGCACCTGCCTTGGCCGGCCTCGCGCCTCGTCCGCACCAGCGGAGCCGGGAGCCTGAGCGTCGTCGCCGCTGCTGCAAATCCCCACAACCACCAGCAGCAGCAGCTGGGAGTGGAAGGGATGGGGGTCGCCATGGAGCCCGAGAGGGGTAGCCCAGGTGAGGTGAGGTCACCTTGCTCGCTCAAGTCTCTTCCCCCTTTCGTTTTCGATTTGTCCGTGACCTCGTTCTGGTGGCGAATCTGTGCAGGTGAGGGAGGAGATTGCGAGGTGCTACGAGCTGGTTCGCCGCCTCGGCCGTGGCGCCGTCTACCTCGGCTCCTCCAGGGTGCCGCCCACGCATCCGCACTACCACCAAACCGCCGAGCTCGCCAGGGAGGCAAGCTCCCTCGTCTCCCCCTACCAGCTCTTCCCGCTTCCTTTATTTCTTTTCGGCACCATACTCCACACAACTTCAACACCAATTTACAATTCAAAGAAGCATCACACAACTCAGTACAAGTTTAGAACTAGCCGCAGAAATCCGCTGTGTCGATGACAAACCTATCTTTGCACATGAAAATTCAAAACAGACATCCAAGCTGCTGGACTGCACCACATGGACCGGCGCCGGCCCCGGCCTCATGGATGCTGCCATCCAAGGCGCGCTCCAGGCAGAGAAACCGGTTGGCGGCTTCAAGATTGGCAAAGAGGCAGGTGAATGGACGGCCTCAAACTTCCATCCTTACCTGCCCCCAGAGTCTTACCTCACCTGCAGGTACCTGAATCTTGCTGTTGCAAATTATGATTTTTATCCATTAGATGTGTAGCATGAAAAATCAGTCTGAGCTATATGAATTCCAGGTTCTTCTCGGCAAGGAAGCATGGCTTGGTGGATGCTGTCGTGCGGAACAGCTCTACCGATAAAACTGCCATCGTTGCATTACCCGGCGGTATTGGAACACTGGATGAGGTTTTTGAGATCATGGCGCTGATTCAACTCGAGAGGATTGGGTCTGCGCTCCCAGTGCCATTCTTGCTTATGAATTATGACTCTTACTACTCCAAGCTGCTGGAGTTTCTGAATGACTCCACGGAGTGGGGCACGGTTGCTCCAGGGGAAGTGGCCTCCCTGTGGAAGGTTTGCAACGGGAATCATGAAGCCTTAGAGTACTTGGCACAGTTCTACAACGTACCTGCTGGGCAAAGGAATTATCACACATCACCTCCATCAAAGGAGCACGTAACTTCATATAACGTGAGCTGACACAGCACAAGCACTCTTCTGTGTGTCTTTCACATTACTCAAATTTTGGTGTGAGCTAACTGTTTTGTACTTTTGTTAAATATATAAATGACACAAACTCAGCTGGTCTGTCGAATATATGATCTGTTTATGGCAGCTTTATCAATGTCTTTCACATTACTCAAATTTTGGTGTGGACGAACGGTGAGGTACTTTTGTTAAACATACAAATGACACAAACTCAGCTGGTGTGTCAAATGGCAGCTTTGCTATGAATGAATTCTGGCCATTAGTACGATTGGCTCCATGGGTCACATCAGGGAACTTTCTGCACCATACATGCAGTAAACCAAGATTGTAAACTCAATAATACAAATGAACTTTCTGCATCAGTAGAGATGCAAGTTTTGCCCAGACAGAGGGCATATGAATCAGAGTCATGTACCTTTGAACAGCATATGTAAAGTTTAAAAAGATCGAATCAGCCTAATTGTCAACCAGGATCAGTTGACGAGTCACTCCCAAGCAATCAATCATCAGGTTCGTCCATTCATTCATACGCAGAGGTAAATGCAGACCGCCATGACTGATCGTCATCGCAGGCGGATGGAGCATGGTTGTACTCATGTGCATCCTTGCTGCTGCTCTCGTTGCGGTACAGTCCCTCCAGTGCTGACTCCGGCAGCCTGCTCTCTGCAAGGTAGTGCTTCATCGTCTCCATCTCCATCTCGTGCTTCTTCCTCATCTTCTCCAGCTGCCTTTTGAGCTTCTGGTTCTCCTGCAGCATGGCTGCACTCCTCTCCTGAAACAAAAGTAAACCAAATTAAGTTTCTTATTCGTACCATCATATGGTTGCAGTAGTACTGTGCTAGTATTAGCACTGCACAAAAACTTTTTCAAGTGAAAAAGTTTGCTGCTTTGAACTGACCTTTTCTTGTGTGGTTGCCTCCTCTGCTTCTCTCAATCTCACAAGTAGCTCTCCAGCAGCATGCACTGCCTCAGCAGTGTCACGGAGTTGAATCCGGAGCCTCCTATTCTGTTCTCTCAGCTGTGCCCTCTCCTTTTCTCGGTCGATCCTCACGGTGGAAAGCTCGGCAGCAAGGGCAGCAGCAAAAGCCGTTCCACAGCCCTTCCTTCCTGCTTTGGCAGCCGCCCTCTTTACTTCTGAGATCCCTTCCATGACTCGACGGTGCCTCTCAAGAAGGTCATTGTACATCTCCTGGAGCTCGACATAGTGCTCAATTATCCTTGCATGGCCATAGATGGATCGTTGGAGGGCGTCATCCAACTCTTCTGTGCACTTCTTCTCATTGCAGAGCTCCATCTCTGTCTTCTCTGCATGCATCCGGTTTGATTCTAGGTCAACCCTCAGCTCTTCAGTGAGGGATATCCATTTGCTCTCAGACTCCATCCATTTCTGCCTTTCTTTATCCAGCTCATATTCCAGATCTGTGCTGCCATTCCTTATCTGGTCAAGAAGGCTATCATTTGTTGATCCATCTGTGAGAAGTTTAACTTGATCTTTCAACCTCTGAATCTCACCAAGAAGTACTTCCTTCTCATTCACATTGAGTGACAACTTGTCATCTTCATATTGTTCACCAATGTTATCTTCATCGCCTGGTTCGTCTCTAGGTGTAACACCATCTGATTGCCGACCCTCTTCTGAACCCTTCCCATGTTTGTCAATCTGCAACATAGCAGAGAAAGTTGTCAAAAAAAATGGAAAATATTTCCCAAAGAATATCGTTTATTTCATCACACTACATACCAAAATGCTCAATTCCTTAATCTTAGTTGCCTGTTCTTCACATAAAGCTTCAAGCTCAGCCTCTCTCTTTGAAACAATAGACTGAGGGATGTTGCCGTCCTGGTTGAGTAAAATTTTTAAGTGGATGGTAACATATGAAAATGTATAAAATATGCCACCAAAATAGCATACCTGGAGTGAAGCATTGGCCAATTCATTAGATGTGACACCAGTAGCCGTTACAATCTGTTTCTCTGAGTTTATGTTTCCTGTATGTTCTTCATCTGTACTCATTGCTTTCTTGCAGGATGAACAAATAGTAGAAGCTGAACTGCCCTGCCCTGCAGGTAATGACTGAAGAGCTGAACTGGCTTTCACTGACTGCCAGGGATTCAGTGCAAAGTGATCAAATGAAAGGCCAACAAATGACCTTCGGGGGGCTGGATTCTGTTGATGGTACTCTATAATGTGCAGGCCCCGTTGGAGACTTGCAGCCAGCGAATCAGTGGGACTAAGCTTGCTTGACTGTAAGGAGGAGCGCACTGCACTCTTCCTTGAAATTTCAACATTGCTATCTCCTGGGCTGGATTCACTAAGCTTGCTTGGAGAGAACCCTGGTGAGGTGATGCTCTTTCTTGCCTTGTGGATCTTTGGAGAAGAGCAGAAGGTCGGATCTTGTATTGGTGCTAGTTGTGGGGATGCACTAATTCTTAGAACTTCACTATCATCTACGATAGGCTGGTCATCATCATGTTCACATGTTTTTGGATTCACCTTGGAGCAAGGACTCTCCTCCTCTCCACTCTCTGCATCCATAAAGTCGTCAAGAGTGTCTTCGGAGGAAGAATGAAGCTTGCTAATTTGATCATGCAGTTCTTGTACATCGTCTTCATCCACATCCATTTCATCCTCTGTTTCAACTTCTATATGAGGCAAGATTAGAGAGCGATTGAGGCTCACTCTCAAACTATGCAAGCTAGCACGAGCATTTTGTGCATTGAAGTATCCTGTCTCACAAGTTGCATTCTCTCCAGACTTTGTCCTTACAAGTTCATCCTGCAAATAATAACATTAGAAAATTTCTGTAAATTGTTGCCACGTGGGTTTATTATGCTCACGTGGTAATACCTTCAACTGACGTATCTGATCACTCAAACCATTAACATCATCTTCTGATATCTCATTTATCACTGCTTTGTTTGGCATAAGTTTTGCTCTCTCTCCAAACCTTAGTGTGCTTAAAGTCTCAGATCTGTATCTGCATTTCCCAGGATCAGGCTAACTAGAAAGTGTCCTGAGATAAAGAGCTCGGGAAAATGTAAAAAGCATATAAAGTTAAAGAACCCAACATACCTGTGCTCTGAAGAAATGGAACATAGAAATGTAACCCTGGAGTTGCCACCTAGTGTATCCTTCAGCACATGTGTCAAACAGGATTGCTTATAGGGTAAGTCGTCTTTCTGGGTCTTTGGTTCTTCTGAAAGAATATTGACTAGTTTCCTGAAACCACGGTGTGCAAACAATGAGGCAGCGTTTCTAATATTCTTGTAAAAGGTAAAATAAAAGATGCATGGTGTATTGGTATCAATAGTAAGAATTATATTAATCATGCAACCCAAATAAGAAAATATTTATGTAATTATAAAATATAAGTAAAACAAAAGACATACCCAAGGCTTGAGAGAGACTTCTTCACATGTCTTTCTTCTCGTGTAATGTGCTTGCTCGCACCATCAGGTTCATCCATATCAACACCAGCAAGATCAACAAAGGTAATTCTACTAGTTTTTGAACTACTGAAGCCATTTGATGAGAAATCCTGTAATATTAATTGAATAAAGTTAAGATAAATCACCACATATATATCCGCTGATATAAAAAAAGAATGAACAAGCTAGGACAGTACCAGCAGCCAAACGAAAGGTTGCAAAGTGCAAAAAGAAGAAAATGAGGGAAGATTCCACAGCAGAAAAGAAGAAGAAAATATTTTCTGATGGGAAGAAGAGAATCTTAAACCTTGCTCCAAGCTTCAATGACACAAGTGAATATGACATGAGAACGTGAATTTTTTAAGTTCATGCTATCGGTGCCAATTTTCCTTTTTGATAGACCCTGTAAAAGAAAAGCAAATTCATACTAAGCAAGAGAGAGACGTATTATCAAAAAACTAGATAATCAAGTGAAATTAGCAATAGCTCCAAATAATGGCAGACTAAAGTAGAAGATATTATTATTGTATGTGCCACACGGCCCAGACACCCAAGCAACATGATACTGATGATGGCATGGTGCTGACAGAACATAATGCAAAGCAAGTGTAATATATTTGTGATCTGAACATGTAAAACATAATAATAGTGGCTGCTTTAAGTTGTCCCTCTATTCTGAACCATAATTGATTTATCTAAAGTTCCTGGCAAGAAACCAGACTGGAGTGCCCAGAAGTTTGTATCAAACAATATGTGTTTTGATAATCATCTGTAAAAGGTTTCAGCAAATTTGAACTTTCTTAAAAAAAACACGGTGCTCATAGTATCTTATTAGATTGTCTGAAAACTTTGCATCCTCAAAATTGACTGTAATATTGGTAAGTTTTGTTGGATTACTCATTTCTGTTTTGTTCTGTCATAACACAAGGCCTTTCTGAAAAGCATGAAAAAGATTATCTATAGCACATGGTGAGTGCCCAGGAGTTTGCATTGGATAAATCTATGTTTTTATAATCATCAGTACAAGTATTCCAACAATTCTAAACATCGTCAATGTTTTTTCATGTTGCTAGCTAGATGCGAGCTTTTAATGTCCAAAACCATACAGCGGGATGGATTACATGAATTCATTGCACTCATACCTTCATCAAGATCTGGTTTACATCCTCCACCGTCGATACATACTCATCGGTCAAGTTTTCAACATGGATACCATTGTCAGTGGTCTCTCTTATCTAAAAGAATGGAGCTGAATAAGATATCTTCTGTATAAACCAACACAACTGTAGATTTCAATGTAACTTTGTTGTCTAAGAATATACCTGAAGATTACGCTGAGATGGATCCAGCAGGTCATTGATCTGCTCATTATATACCTGCAAGAAAAATAAATATTCGGTTCTAATTTCAGTTCTCGCTCTAAATATTTGAGTTCTGTTAACCATATCTAGATGCAATATTCAGCTCGGTTGAGAACATAGAAGATTCTACAGACCTCGAGGAAGGAGCACCTGCATTGGTAACTCGTCTGCTTCTCCGGTGAGCTCTCTTGCTTCTGCACCAGGAAAGAACAATGCTAAGATGGTAACACAAAAGGAAATTTCCACCAAGTACATATCAAGAAAAAGGCCTTACGCCTTGGATTTGGGAGAAGAGGTTTTGGAAAAAGCGAGGCACGACGCCACGGTCGGCGCGGTCAGAGCGGCTGTCAAACATGGCAGCGAGGGGCCCCCACATGGTGTATGTCTTCCCTGTGCCACTCTGTTATGAATCCACATAATGTACATGCGTCAGCAGCTGGACAGGAGAGATTAACCAAGCAAGGAACACAAGGACTCCTGAGTATTGTAGTACCTGGCCATAGCACACGAGGGAGGTGTTGAATCCAGCAAGGGCGCTGTCGATCATCGGTAGACCTACCAGATCGAACGCATCCTCCTGCCAATAAGCAAGATTCACAGAATCCGTTGAGCAAAACTCACGACTGGCAAATCTCCAAGCAAGCGGCTCCGTATGAGTGACACAGCAAAGCAACGGAGACAGAATTTTACCTGGGAGGCCCTGTCGTCGAGGAAACCATCCACAGCGAAGTCCCGGTCGCCAACAGCGACGGAGTTCGGGGAGGTCTTGCGCACGAAGAACAGATCCTTGCCATCCACGGGGAGGCTCACCGCCGGCCGCACCCGCACCACGACCTGCGCGCACAGCCACACACATCAAGAGAAGCCCACAACTTTGAGGAGATCCCGAACGAGGACCCGCGAGGAAGGACGCCGTCTCGAGTGAGCTAACGGATGGTACCTTGACGGGGGGTTCGTCGTCGACCGCCGCACCGGCGGACACTGGCGGAGGGGGTTTACTAGCCGGAACGGGCTTGGAGCGCGGCGACAAGTCCTTCGCCGCGGAGTGCTTGGCTGGTGACATAGGCGGGGAGGCGGCGGCGACGTTGGGGTGGAGATTCTCCTGGTCGTCGCCGGCCGCAGCGGAGCGCGGGGAGGAGGCGGCGAACGCGGAGAGGGACCGCGAGGCCTGCCGCTTGAGGTTCCGCCTCAGCATCTCCATTGCTGCTGCCGCTATCAATTTGGATCTGCCGCGGCCGTAGAAAATTTGAGAAGGGGGGGAGGAGAGGTGGAGGAAGGGAAGGAAGACAAAGACTGTAAGACTGCAAGGAGGAGAGGAGAGGAGAGGAAGATGCAGATGTGTATGAGGCTGGGCTTGCTGGCTATCCGTTCGGATTCAAAAACTTTTGAAACGAGGATGCGGGATGCGAGAACGTGGGTGGCGAGTGCGTGATATCTTCGTGGATGGACGGTTCAAAGTCCCCATGTATCGAAACTAGCCGTTGGGCCGGGGCGGGGCGGGGCCAAGGATTCCTTCGGTTTCGGCCCCGATCGTAGGCGGATTATTTTACTTCCTGTCTAAACTTTTTTCTTCCTTTTACCTGTGGCATTTTTCTCTTAGAAAAAACACAGTTAGTGTTGTGGCAAGTCCGTACACGTGTAGATCTGGGCCTTGTTTATGTTCATATCGATGTTTAAATGAGAAGCAGTGGAGCCAGGGAATGGCAATGGCTGGCTCTGTTTGTTTGGATTTCTGCTTCAGCTTTTACTCCCTCCAGAAGCTGCAGGAAGCACCTCCAAACGGGTTTTTCAGCTTCATGTGTGCTTTTTAAAAGGCTACAAGTACCAAAAGCTGAAGCACAAGGCCAAACAAACAGGCCTGAGTTGCGACATGTTTGGATGTTGAGCCGAGCGGTGAGCGAAAAGATGGGAAGATTGGATAGAAAAACTTGACATCGCGTTTTTGCAAACCGGGATGTGGAACGAGATGTACGATATTGGGAGAGAAAAAAAAATCGAGGGACCACGTATGTGGTTGCTGAGGGAGGAGAAGTAATCGTTGTCTTCGTTACGACACAATTGGAGAAATAACTATGTGTGTTATGGAAATATAGAATGACTTACTGATTAATATAACTTCGCATCACAAACAATGTTCCTTAACAACGCATGGATATACTACTAGTATATATTAACGGAAGGATGGAACAAGTTAGGCCGTAAAATGAGAATGGCAAACTTTAAATAGGATTAAGGAGCTAACAAAGATTATTTCCCGCTATTTTGTATTTATTGCTTAATATGAATTGTATTTAAAAGTAGAACTCCTATTTTATTTTTAGTAACAGATGAAATAAAAAAAACTATCGAGTACTATTATGGGACAGAACTACTTGTTGGAGCTCCGGGCGGTGACATTTTAGCAGCCGATTTGGGTTTGATACTTCTTGGCCGCCGACTTTCATGATCCGCCCGCTTAAAACAAACTAGTAAGTGCACACGTGCACGCACGTCCTAGAAATTCAAAACATGTCTTTCGAATTACATTTCTCATTTGAGCGCTAAGTTGTTTTTTATTATCTTTTTCTGACTGAGCCACTTAAATAGCTACTATGATCTAGCAATGTAAGCATGCATTTACAAATGTAAGGTATTGTCATCAATCTTTGAATATGTATTTTCCTGAAGCGCACCCAAAAACTGATGATTGGAAGCATACATTCGTTCAACGGCATTTTCCTATAGTGAAAATGCCCGTAAGAAAATTAGATGCAACGATGTTAGTATGATCACTAATAAGTTTTACGGAAATCAATATTGAGAATCAAACAATTACTGGTGCATGGATTCACAGGTCAGATCTGAATGCAAAATGCTGGATAATTTGCATATGCCGCCTGTTAATTCGCGAGGCTGGAACGTGTTGCTTTCTATCTAAAATTAACAGAAAAATGAAAGAGCAAACAGGAAACAGGAATGCATTTTGGCTCTTGATCCAAATGACGCGAGATCGAATTCCACTTCACCAATCATCTACCTATTTTCTTATCAAGATATTGGATCATGTCAACTCTAAGATCCAGTCACGACGAAAGGTGCAGTAAGCTTCATGAGGATAATTAATGTTCACAGCTGAAAATAGCACTTCACGGAAAATATTTACCTATCAAGACAAGACGACAACTGCTGCTTGAAATAAAACCTGCTGGCTGAGACCAACAGCTCTAGATATGTTGTTCCGTGAGAGAGCTCTGCTATTTTCTTCAAACTGGAACAAGAAGATTTAGCATATATGCTTTTGTACCACTAACCCTTGTTAGCAATGGTCTGGTACTAACATTTAACTTTAAAAGAGTATGCTTCACTCAAAAGATTAACAACTAACATACAGTACTGATAACTTCTCATGTATTAGCATATAACCCACATGAAGTTTCTCTCGAAATTGATCTTCTAAACATGGGTCACTGTTTCTGTTTGGAAGAAAAAAAGTTAGCTAAGAGTATAGCTATAAACATCATTTATATTTTTGAAGCTTGTAAGTTACTATAACCTTCAACAATACATCTATAATCTGCAAGGAAAAAATATGTATAAAATAAACACACACATTATGTAGCTTCAAAACTAATCCTTATAAAATTGGCCCCAATAGCCAGCAATGGCCTTCAGATCGGTGAGAGCTGGAACAAGGCACCAATGGCCTTCCGACAGGCGTCTTTCCTTTAACATCCAATGACAGGCCACCAACAGAACAATCATCGAAGGAGCCTGAGAAATTCTGAAGAAAAAGGTGCCCATGAGAGTAGTTTCTTTACTCGTAAACTCTACAGATGAATGTACCATTTGACTGGGATATGATTACCATATGGGGTCTAGAATGGAAGTAAACTTGGTGGTTCCCCGCGCGTTGCCGCAAAAATTCTATATGAACCCGAAATCCCCTTCGTTTTCGTCCATTCGCGTAAGAGTAGAGCACCGAGCGAACTGAAGCAAGCTCCGGCGACTATGGTCGAGATGAGTCTCGATTGAGTTGGAGACAATGATGTCATGACCAGCCATGGCGGAGAGAGCGGACCAAAGCGACGGCGGCAAAAAGGTGAGACACGGACAAGCTGCAGTCGACGGAGGTTGAGCTGAAGAGGCGGCGATATGGCTGGCTAGTGGCCACGGAGTCGAGGGTGATATGCACGTCTGAATATGATTTTAGAAACAAATGCAAATAATATGATTTAATGTAAAATAAATATGAATATTGTAGGAAAAAACGATTTTATCATTCATAACATCTATGCAACAAAACAATAGGTGTAATTTTGATGTGCACGAACATTAACAATTTCGAAGAAACCGAAAAGTGAAGTTTCGTCAACCTGAATATTTGCAGATGTTAGAAAAATTGACAGACATATCATGAATTAAAATATGTGTGTTTGATGAAATATTTATATGCAACGTGAAAATGAAAATTTTTAGTTATCAAAATATTAAATTCGAATGGACCATCAAAATGGATTCCTAGTGTACAACAACACATGATGTGGATGGTGATGTGGACCCTTTGAATGCTCATGATGTGCATGATGTGGATGATGATGTGGATACCTTGCATGTCAAGTTTCCAAACATTAATTGCAGTTAATGGGGATCAACTTTATAGATTATATAGATTCACATAATGGTCACTCGTAAACCATAAAAACTAAGCATGCAACCAAGAAGGGGTATACAAAGTTATATATATGGTGGGCAGGCAAATACACCAAGAAGTAGCAGTGCCAAGTTCCTGAAATTTTATTCATGCCTGAAGCTACCAATGGAATGGAACATCCAGGTAATTCCGTGAAATAGATGTGCCATCTTAAAATAGATGCTTGTCATCTAGTACCAAAATATGTGCCAAACCCGCTAATCAATGGCATCAACTTATCAAATTGGCAACTATGTGTGTGACGATTCTGGCAAAAAAATAAATATGTGCAACAACAAATATGCAGATCTATCTTTAGGCGATAAATAATGTGAAGACAATTTTAGAACAGGCCAACCAATTATCAGAATTGCATTTGCATTGACAGAAAGCAAGAACCGAATGATCTCGACAATATACTTGAGAGGGTTTACAAACAGAGCTAAAATTGATATTCTGATTATTTCGAAACGATGGGCGCAAAAGGTAGGTTAGTTTTTTTAATTTTGCAGAGACGCACATTGATATTATGTAGGAATATGATATAGTACATATCTGTCTGCAGAAATCAACTTTCAGATTCAGTAATGGAATTAAACTATGCCACTTTGGTCAGATAGGCACAAGAGATGAACAGCTTATTTCTGACTTTGGCCGGCTGCATCGCACGGTCACACCAGATGAAACTACAACTCTAAAATATTCTGAAACCAGTGATTTCTCAAATGACCTATAGAAAAAGGTAGAACACAACAAATTTATGGATTTCGCTGCATAAAAATGTGCTAGCACTTATGCAAAACCTAAATCATCCACAAAATAATATAAATAAGCTGTCGCTCACAATTTGAAAATGTTGTCAATACAATTGATTCTGATTGTGATGTCTATCTAATCATCAGGTGTACCAACTACGAAGGACCAACATAGACAAAGACGAAAAACAGGGAGCAGGCTCTGACCAGTACGAGGAGACTGCGAGAGGGACCGCGTAACGCGGCCGGCGCGTGCAGCAGCATGGCAGGGACACGTTGGCAGGCATGGTGCGCGTGAGGGCAGGCGCGATCGGGAGTCACACGTAAATTAATCGCTAAACCCACACAGGTAAAAAAATCACTTCCTCCATCCATAAAAAATGTCGCCCACTTAGTATAAAATTTAACTTGGTACAAAATGAGCGACACTTTTTATGGATCCGAGAGAGCCGTAGACTAAAAGTTAGTTGCTAGAGCTGATTTAATGGGCCTAACTATTTGAGTAATTGTGAGGTGGGAATGATTTGTGTACGTTTTGTGGAATGCTTTTAGAAAAGAAAATGTTGATGCCTTTATAAGTAGTAGAGATGCAAAAGCTCGCCTACTTTGAAAATAATGTAGCTCGTTTCAATATTTCTAGAAAAATGAAAACTCGTCCGAAAAAATGACATGTCAGATAATTAAAATGTTCATTTAAAAAAATCAAAGCTCGTTTTGAAAATATTGAAGCCCATCCCAAGGGAACTCAATAATAATGTAAAGATCGTCTTTAATTTTTTTGAAAAGCTTACATAAAAAATAATTGAAGTTCAATCGAAAGAAACTGAAAAATATGGAAATTCAAAAGGAATTGAAGGGTCGTCTTTAAAAAACTGATGTTGAAGTATTGAAGCTCATCCTAATGGAAATAAAAAAGAATCATTTTTTTTACCCGAAACTGTAGGGGAGGCCTCGACAATGAATATATTACTCAAAATAATACAATGTACAAGCTATTTACAAGAGGTCCAAGAAAAGCTCACCTAGAAAATCAAACTATACGTGGCTATCTAACCAAGAGGAGAAGACATGAAGCAGAGCGGGCTTCAATCTAAATTGGAGCAAAGCAATATCCTCCTTAAAATTCCGCAGCCAAGACCTAAAGCTGGGACGAACTCCTTCAAAAATCCAGTTATTTCGCTGCTTCCAAATATGCCAACAACAAAGCGCCACAACCTCAATGAAGAAAGGCTGTCCAAAATCTCTCCTTGCCATCTAAAGAATAGTAGTCACATTCCCTCCAGCCGGCCACACAATCTGAAGATAGTTCCAGCATCTCTGGCAAAATTGACAAGTAAAGAAAAGATGCTTCCAATCCTCCAAAGCACCCGAGTGGCAAAGGGGGCAGGTATCAGCATCAGAAAAAAGAATCATTAACTAATTTAAAACATTTAAAGCTCATGTTAAAGTATTGAAATCCGTCTGAAATGAAGGGAATCATGGTCTATGTCTCGGCTACACATTTGTTATCGCTTAATCTCGATGACCCTAACTAGTGCTACTACTATGGGTGAGCGACTCGTTTACGTGTATTTCTTTGCTTCGTGCTGCCACCCACTTTGCCTCTATCCCAAACCACTCCAAATGAACTAAAGAAAGAAGTAAATAATCACCTAAAAAAAGTTGAAATCTCATCAATATGAAAATATTGGAAGCTCGTGTCAATCTAATTCAAGTCTCTTCTCTATCAAATTCATTTTTGAAAAAGATCATCTCTATCAAATTCAAGTCTCTTCTCAAAAGAAAATGAATGCTTGTCATTCAAAATTGAAAACTTCATTGCAAAGGGACTTCTCAGATGAATAGAAATCTCATGTCATATTTGTAAAATCCCATCTAAAAAATAAATTTTGAAAAAGTGCATCCTTAAAAAAATGAAAGATAATGTTAAGATATTGAAGTTCATCTCAAAAGAACTCAAAATAAAAATGTAAAGCTTGTTTTGGAGAAATCAGAAGCTACCGTTTTAAAAATTGTAAGCTCATGTAAACAATGTTGAAGCACATCTCAAAGAAACTCGAAAAAAATCAAAACCTTGCCCCAAAAGAATTGAAAGGTCATCTCAAAAACTTGAAGCAAGAAACATATCTATATTTTTTTAGCAAGAAGTCGATTTGGGAAAGCAAAAAGTAACTAAAAGGGAAATGAAAGATAGTCCCAAGGGAAACGAAAGATTGTCCATTGAAAACTGAAAGCTTGTGCAATGACAGGAACTCATAAGAATAGAAATCTCATTTGAAACGGATTGAAACCTCAACTAAAAAATATTGAAGATTATCTAAAAGCGATTGTAAAAAAATTGAAATCTCCTCTCAAGAGAATTTAAAGTCATGCATGGAAAATGAAAGCTCATGCCAATTTTATCTAATCCCATCTTATCTCAAAAGAACTCATGAAAAAAAAGGAAAGTCTTCTATTAAATAGAAGAGAAATCAAATCCAAGTGTTCATCGTTAGCATTAATGGTAATTGTTGAGAGATACCACAAATCCTAATGGTGGAAGTCCCCATCGGTTTATAAAATAAAATTAGAATTGAGCTTATAGAAATTAGAGTAACTCATGAACAATACAATTGGAAGGAAATGAGGATCATAGCAGAAATCCAATCACGAAGCTCAGAGGGGTTTTCACGGAAATCATCAAATTGTAGCCTGCAGGTACAATACTTTGTCGATTTCGCTTCTGGTTTCGTATCTAGGTGACCAACCAAAGTTTTCTTAAAAATAATTGTGCAAATCCACTCGAAGGAGTATGACAGTAAGAAGAGATTAAGTCAAGTGTATCCTACCAATTTTATAAAACCAAACATAATTAGATTAAAGGTGTACTAGTTAAGCAAATGCACAGAAATCAAACATGGACAATCTATATCATTAAAGGAGTGCTTGTTGTTGCCTGCAAGCTTTTTGCACAGAAACAATATATAAAAACTTATAGATCCCTTTGGGATGGAACTGACAGGACTGAATAGAACCAGCATATAAAACATCAACCAATTCTCTTGATGAGTCCAACATTACAAACGTGGTTGCTGGCTTCCCATGACCCTAACAGCAGCTATAACTCCCAACTCAGATTCCGTGCTGTGTTTGATTGCTGAATATACAATGGAACCGTTCCACGTTTTGGCATGATTCTTGTGTTTGGTCCCTGAAATATGCAAAAGTAGAATGGAACTAAGTGGTTTCTCAAAAAGGAATATGCCTGCAGTATGCCGAACCATGCAACTTGTGACTACAAAACCAATGAATGGGTTGGTTCCGATCGGAACTGGTGGGGCCCAGGCGAGATCGTGTCCAGGTTTAATTAATAACCACGATACAATTCCTTTAATCAGACACTTCTTTGTGAGGTCCTAGGACATGCATGTGTGAATCACACGACATAATTAAATATACAATTTAATTATGTGCGTTAATTTCCACCAGGCTGTAATTTGACAATCAACATATGCCATTCCAATTAGTATTAGCTGTATCAGGGTGATCTTTAGTAATTTTCCTTACGTATGTTACTTAAGTACACCTTAAGTAATTTGACAATCAACTTAGTCCCTTCCAATTAGTATTTTATATCCGGGTGACTGGGTGATCTTTAGTAATTATCCTTAAGTATATTAGTACTGTAGTAATTTTCCTTAATTATATTACTTAAGTACACCTTGAGTATCTATGAATTCCTCAAGTCCAAATTCTATCAAGTAATCATTTCAGATCAACAATAATTCCGTACCGAGGTTATATTTCCAAACGGGATTAAATATTTGCAGGATATACAAAATTCCTGCATATTCATGATCCAGATTGGTGCAAGCTTTCTTCTTCTTCAAAGGAGAACCATAAATCTTGTTCCAGATTTCCGATATTCCATAGGAGCTAATTTTTGGCATTTTGTTGTCAACATAGATTGAGCTTCTTTCTGTAAAATAAAATAAAATATTGAGCTTCTTCAACCCTCGTGATAGCAGGACTCCAGGTCCAATCAGGAAAGGGAAAGTAAGAGCCACCGCATGTAGGTTCTACGCTGATGTCTCCCACTGGGCGGTGCCACAGGGAGCTTCGCTACCTCAGGAAGGTCCATCCAGGGGCGGAGGCAGGAAAATTTGATATGGAGGGCCGACTAAAGAGGACAACATTTTTATACTTAAAATTTGCCAAAAACTGAAACCAATGCATAGCAAAATATTTTTCATTGATTCTGCTTCCAAACGTTGTTGAGAATGAAAAGATGTACAAGTGTTGAATTTCATATCACATAAAAGAAATCTAGACAAAGACAATAGAAGATAGAGGAACAAACATGTTTCGGCTAAAAGACACTTGACGTGGTGATTGATCAAACTCATCTACGATTGTCTGTTGATATACCAATTGCAATTGCTTTTTCAATATAAGTTACCTTGAAAAAGACCAGCAGTACGATATAATTTGCTAGCTAGCGATTACAGATAGCCATATTGGAATTTGGGAATGGTTTTTTCACATGCTTGAAGGCTTCGAGCTGCAGGAGGAGGGGACGTGGAGTTGGGGAAGAAGCATTAGCAGTCTCTGCCTCCTCGTATTTGGTTTTGGCCTTTTGGAATAGAATAGAAGAAGATGATAAGTCGATTAGTCAAAGATTTCTTAAACTCTAGCAGATTTTTTGTGGGCTTTATTTTGTGTGAATGTTGAGAGGGGGGGGGGGGCACATATACAGATTACATAAAATTAGGAAGAACCAATCCTGTATCTAATGAAACATTTATTTTTTCTTGGCCCGGGCCTTGGCTCCTGTGGCTGGCCCTCCCCATGCCTCCGCCAGTGGGTCCATCACCGGAATCTCTCGTCATCCGCTGTCGTGAGGAGGGGAGGTGCGATGGTAGGGTCTGAACATCAGGGTCTCGTGCCCCCACGGCGATCTCGCATTGCAGCCTAGGGCTCGCACAACACACTAGAAAGGGAAGGGTACACACCTTGTCCGTTAGAGATTCCCTCCCGCTGTGCGTTAGCTTCCCCTTTCCTTCACGAGATGCATTCCAAAGAAGTCTTCAAACTGAATTGCATCCCTCCTCGCCATTGGCCGGCCAGGTTAGACTCTTTCCCCACGAGATGACTACTTCATGGACGCATTCATATTTTTCCGCCTAAATATTTTTCTTCTCAAGGAGTTAATTATCAAACCGAGTTTGCACACGGTTGCAAGACATTGAAGCTGACTTGCTTTAGAGACTATCCATGATATAGTAATAATACTAAAAGTAGAACTAACCAAGCAATAAAGTCAGATTCGGGGGAGGGATAAGCATAACCAAGAGAATTCATCACATAACAAAAATTGATTTCATAACATAAGTGCGTTGTATCATGAAACAATAATCTGAAGACTATATGTTCTAAATATGATCCATCCTTGGACCTAGGACAATGTACAAAACCTTGTAAACCAACTGAAGCTAGATGTCCAGTTTGTGAAAGAAAGCTCTAAACAATGGCTAGAATCACAGACAAATATTCTATCATTTAAATAAACAACGGTAGTGCATGAGTTACTACACAATTTAAAGATGATCCCAAAGTCTTTTTTGTTGTCAAAAAGGTCCATAAACTTAGTCCAAAGTGCACAGTAAAAGGAAGCGTGCCGTCATCAGTAAAACGTGCACGGTGCACGACAAACACCCGAAGTGCCGCCTAGGTCCAGTTCCCTTGTTCATACGTAGACCACCACCAACTCTAATCGATGTGAACGACGGCGAAACAGAAGACGATCGGAGGGCTTGGATTGCATTGGACGACAATGGCAGCCCTAGCTACGATGACACGTCGACGCAGAGATCCCCTCGAGGCGAACGATATGAACCATCGATCAAATAATCCTGTGGTTGATATCACGTCGTACGCAGAGCCACCCGGTGTACGATATATACGTACACATCCAATCGGCCCTGGAACGAAAAGACAGTCAGTCCTCTGCAGAACTCCCACAGTTACCAGTAGTCGTGCGACGCGATGGAGTCCGCCTCGGGGCGATCCGCCGCCGCGTCCAAACCCCAATCCCTTTCCCCTTCTCCTCCGACGGCGCAGCCCGATCCCGACGCCGACCGCCCCCCGAAGGCGATGACGACGGCGGAGGTAGAGGCGGTCATCGCCGCGCTCCCGGCCAAGAAGGACGCCCTGCGCGAGGCCTTCCACCGCCTCGTCGCCTGCTCCCCCTTCCCGCTCCCCTTCACGTGGGACGACCTCGACGCCCACATCTCCTCCCTCCAGTCCGCCATCGCCCTCCGCTCTCTCCAGCTACGGGTCCTCGATGCGGCCCGCCCCGTTTCCGCACCCGCCACCATTGGCGGCGACGAGAAGGGCAAGAATCAAGGAGAGGACGAGACCAGCGAGGAGGAAGAGGAGGAGTTAGTCGAAGAGGAGGTGCAGGAGACTGGGGAGGACGAAGAGGATGATGATGAAAAGGACGATGAGGAAAAGGAGGAGGTGGTCGAAGAAGAGTATGAGGAAGTGGAGGTGGTAGAAGAGTACGAGGAAGAGGTGGAGGAGTATGAGGAAGTGGAGGTGGAAGAAGAGTATGAGGAAGTGGAGGTGGTAGAAGAGTACGAGGAAGAGGTGGAGGTGGAAGAAGAGTATGAGGAAGTGGAGGTGGAAGAAGAGTATGAGGAAGAGGAGGTGGAAGAAGAGGAGGAGGTGATGGATGCCAACAATGCAGCTGACAAGGAGAAGAATGCCGACACGGAGATGCAGGAAGAGGAGGAGGTGATGGATGCCAACAAAGCAGCTGACAAGGAGAAGAATGCCGACACGGAGATGCAGGAAGAGGAGGAGGTGAAGATGGAAGAGCAGGAGGAATTGAAGGTCATCGAAGAGGTTGATGACAAGGAGCAGAAGAATGGTAATGTAGGGAAAGGTAAAGAGGAGCAGGAGTCTGGCGAGGAGATGGGGAAGGCAGTAGAGGAGCAGCAGGAGGCCAAGAAGGTGTCACGGGAACAGTACATTAAGGAGCAGACGGGGGAGCCCAAGATTGTTTCTTCGAAAGAGGCAGATCTGCCTCTTCAAGGCGTCGATAAGGATCTCATGGCGGCATGCGCTACAATGGATTCCACAAGTCTGGTGGAGTTTGTGTGCAAAATTGGCAGGCGGCAAGAGTACCATCTGGCTATGCGCCACGCCCAAGATGCTGCTGCTCTTGCCCTTCGTGTTGTCAGGGGCTTTCTGCTAAAAAAACAGACAAAGAACAACAATGTCTGGGAGAACTGTGTTCAGCTGATCCGGTGTGTCCCTGAGCAGTCTCCCGAGTTTTCCATGTCCACGATAGAGCAGGCGAAGCAGCTTGCAAAGGACTGGAAGAATATGATTGATAAGCCGGAGAATTGTGGGGATCTTGGCATACTGGCCTCATGGGCCCTCCTTTACTTTCTCATATCTTACAACATTGTGTCAGAGTTTGGCGTTGATGAGATCATCCGTCTCTTTGGCACTGTCCCCCGCAAGTATCAGAGGAGGAAGTGCTTCGAGCTCTGCAAGGATCTTGGTCTGGTTAGTAGGATCAGTGGTACGGACAATTCTTTCTCAGTTCCGATTCATAATGTGTTATGCACTTCAGCTCAATACTCCCTCCTGTTCATAATACATGGTGTATTAGGTTTCATTAAGACTAGGCTTCGACCACATGTTACTTTGTTAATATGTTTGTTTTTATGACATGAAATTTGTAATTATTAGATTCGTCTTCAAAAGTACTTACTGATAATTGTGGTTTTGTATCATATCAATCACATATTAATGAAGTAATTCTTGATCAAGGCCTTCTGAAACCTAATACGCAATGCATTATGAAAAGGAGGAAAATATGCTAGGTGTGCAAGTCATGTTAATGTCATTAAATTTCATTTCCACCACTGAACATAACATTTGCACTGTATAAAATTCTGCTGGTCTTTAGGTTTAGGATAAGCCATCAATGGAGAATTTGATGTATTTAGTTTTCAATGTATGATGTGTAGATAGGGCTTGTAGGCCATAAGCATACCTTTATATGGAAACATTGAACAAACTCCAGTGTCAAATATTTATGTTTTCCATGTCTTTCATGCTATACTTTCAGGATTTATATTTGGTATACACAGCCTATAATTATTAGCGAGCTAAGATGGGAGCAAAACATTTCTCAGTTTGCTCATTACCGAAAACACTACTCCCTTCGTCCGGGTATGTAGGGCCAATTTCAGAAATTGTTGTAACCAAGACGTGTGGACAGAATGATGGAAAGACCTAGAGAGAAAAGATCGTGATTTAATTAGTTGGGCCCCCGATTCCCTTCCTTTATCCTCGTCATTAACTTCCCCCGTAACTATTGGCGAGCAGTTATCGCGGTGGCGCAGTAATTAGCGGAGCACGTTTCAGGGTGGAGAAAAGGAAAAGAAGAGCAAGCGTTTTGGGATGGGCAGGGAGATTAACGGGCAGTTATTGTGGTGGTAAACGATGGGATTGCTACCGGGCTTGGAGGGGAATTAATGGGATCGGCTCCTGAGTAGAGAACGGCCTTAGATTTCTAAACTTAGTTTCCAGGTAGATCGATCTTAGATACCCGGACGGAGGGAGTATTTAACTAGATATGGATATCATTCCTAAAAAGTCTTCCTGAAAGACTATGCAATCATATTGTACTTCCACAGTACTTGATACTTATAAGAAAACTTGTGTAGATATTTGATGACTTGAGTAACAAAAAACAGTTGAATATGTTGTGATCTTTCCTTGTCAATCGACAGTTTGACTCGAACCATTTGTATGATTTAAATATGTTTGTTTTTGTACTAACCAATAAGAATATTAAAGCACACTGAAAAGTAAAATTGAAGCACATAGGAATTATAGCGGTATTCTGGCCACAGTCCTTTGACACTAATTCAAGGGTACATATGATGGCATTTCATCAATAGCAAACCATGATTCAGTTCCAAAGCAGAGATATTGATACTCCACAGCAACTTGTATTTGACCTATTGGTACATCTCACTGCTTTTGCATAATCAGTTCCCATGTATTGCTCAACAATGCCTGCTTGATCACCCAAGTATTTAGTACTTCTTGAACTGTTCATGATGATACACTGAGCACCCATTAAATTTATTGTTTGATTCAAAACTTGCCAGTACCTTTAGCACGCCATTGAAGGCAGAAGCTCTGATTTTACCAGGTTCTGTTGTGATGCTTCTCTTTGCATAGAACATTGAACCCAAATTAGTTGAAACCGAGATAAATTTAAGAAAAATGATAATTGCATATGGCCTTTGAATTGGTAACTAAAATGTCTTGTGGCTTCTTTTGTGCGAGTTCATAGATGTGCACCTCCTTATCGAGGTGTTCTACTCTTGATGATCTCAATCAGTTAATACACTTTATCATCTTGTTCTATGGTTGCATATCAATGTACCTTCACCAATACTAAACTGCCACTCACAAGATATCCAAGTGATCAATAATCTAATGGTATAGGAATTGAATGGTTGCTAATTTGGGGCTTGGGGCTTGCTAGACTTGGAAATGAAAACCTGGTTGTTAAATCACTTACTCCCTCCGATCCATATTAATTGTCAAAATATTACATGTATCTAGACGCTTTTTAGGCATAGATACATCCATATTTGGGCAAATTTAAGACAATTAATATGGATCGGAGGGAGTAGTTGATTTGCATGCGCAGTGGCAGTGCTTGAACATACTGATTTGCGGGTGGAATCGTCTGTAGAGATGGAACATCCCAACAGCAACATTCAGAAAGTGAGAATTACTTCAAAACTGATGAGTTAGAGAAGGGTTCACTAGTGCTCTTTAAGTCTGTTATGTAGTTGAAGTTACTTGTTTCTTAATTAGACATTTGGATTTGCCAAAAGAAATGCCTCCATGAAGTTACCCATGCCTTTAGGTATTTTGGTGTTTGCCCATTGCTGCTGGCTTGCCACCTCTGTCAAAATCTTGTACAAGAAGGTTGAGGATGTTATGGACAAAATGATACGCGTATTAATTTCATACCTAATCCAGCATAATACCGGTACAGACTACAGAGTATATTTTTCTATTGGTGGTGAATAGGAGCCTCAAATACTTCAAACCAACTATTTATTGAGAATCTAGAAAGGGTCTAGCGTTTAGACCTTGTGCAGCTAAAATAAACGTGAAGAACAAAATTAACCATGCCAATTCTTTCAACTCAACAGAACCAGAACAGCTGAAGTTGTACATAGGGGCTAATCAACTCTACCAAAACTGAACCAAAACAACATAAAGCATCGCAAAACCATTCCACCTCATGTGATGATTTTTCCCCTGGCTGAACTGCCAAAATGCATGTTATGCAGTGTTGGTACAGAAATATTAATTTTAGTAGCCTTTATCTTGCTGGCAGTTTGTTTTGAAAGAGCTGTAGGCATTTATTTCTATTGTCTTGTTTGTGGTGTAAGTTCTGTTGCTGACGTTTTCCATGTCCTTTTCTTTTTGCAGACTTAATTGGTTACTTGATTGCAAATGGACAACAGTTGAGTGTCATACAACTGGTACATGCTCTTGATTTGGTGGACGAATATCCTCCTCTTCCTCTTCTGGAGGGATATGTTGAAAAGGCAAAAGGGACTGCGCTAGAGCTACTTAGCAAGAATGCATCACACAAGGTATGAATTACTATGAGAAAACAATTGCATTGCAGTCTGGTTGTACTAACCAACTTCATAAGACATAAGATAATCGATAGATAATTTCATTCGTTGGTAGAGAAAATTGTGATTAGCCCCAGTGCCCCAGAGTTGAGGTGCCTTCTCATTTGCTGTTATGAAGAATGCAATGTCACAGATGCCACTAAGTAGACTTGCCAATTGATCATTTACCCTTTTGTCACTTCTTTTCAGTTGTGTTATTGTCCTCCTTATTCCTCCCTTTAGCTACAGGGTCAGAACTTGTGAACATGTCCTTTTCCTTGTGGCTTGCTATGAACGATATTCTTTCTTCACCAGCTATATTTCTCTGTTGTTGATGATTTAATGGGTTGCATCTACCTGTGAACAGAATCCGGCTGTATCAAAGGAGATTCAGAGTCTACGGGTGGCGCATACTATGCTTAAGCAACACACTGATTCTAGCCAATCGGTTGCTATCTTGGCAGAAATTGATAGCTTGTTAGCTGGATATGCAAATAAGCGTAGTTTAATAAATGCCTCTACTGCCTTGACATCAAATTCATGGCAGCAGAAAGAAACTCAACAGAAGCAGCGGCAGGAACAAAAGCCATGTGACGAGGGGATGAAGCAAAACCAGGAAAACAAGAAGCGCAAAAACGAGAAGCAACATGAGGGACAAGATAGCCAGCTGCAGGGAAAGAAAGAAAAGCTGCAAAGGAAGCAGGAACAGCGTAAACAACATAAGCTGCAAGAAAATAAGGGGCAACAGCCACATAAACCTAGGACACAACAGAGGCAGAGGCAGAGACAGCCGCAGCCGCAGCACTTATACCAGCCAAGGCCATGGGTTAGCGCCCCAGGTGTTCTGCAGCCTGTGGTTCCACATGTGGCACAGTTTGGCCCCATTGGTTATGGACCAGCTGTAATGCCTGGAGTTCAAGATGCTCCATTTCCTGTGAATTTCGGAGTTCAGTTTAATCCTTACCAGCTAAATCCTATATACCACTATCCGGCATTCTATCCCAGATAGCACTTACAAGTCAGTTGTAGGAACTCAAACTCCCGAAATATTTTTTCTTTATTATGATGCTACAGTAATTTTTTCCCCTGAATGTGTTTTTGACAAGCATGAATAGACCCCATGATTATCTCGTGATACTGTTTGTACAATATATAGAGAGACATGTTTTGCCCTACTGTGAATCAAGTATGGCTTGTTCGAGGTTACAGGCTTTCTATTTGCTACCTTGTTCATTTATTTTCACTATATCCACTTATATTTCTATGCAAGATTTTACTGAACTTTATAGGAATCCTGATTAAGTTATTTCATTACTATCCAAATTAGTTATCCTGTTACTCCAGCCTGTAGGGGTGTACGTATTGTTTGAGCTCCGGTTGGTACCACTTTTCAATTTATCAAAAGAATTGGCTTGGCTTTAAGTTGTGACATCCAGAAATTTAATTTACATTCACGTGTTCAGATAATTCCCACCATTTTTGAATCTCCATTTTCACTTGACAAAAAAGAATTGTAGTGAATATCTTACTTGGAAGGGAGGCTAGAATAATCGACCGAGTGAGACTCCAATCTAGCACCATCAACTTCGTAGTTCAGGCGAAGCTCCATTGGTTACCTGAGGATCCTGTTCTATCGAGTCTTCCCACTTATCCTCAGAACAATTCAGTCAGATTAGGATCTCAAGCTATCACCTCGACGTTTTGAGCTAACCTATGAGCTGACATTTTTTTCAGGTACGTCTGCTTAAGCTCCACTTGTCGGGGGCTAGCAGACTTGTTGCTTGCTCTCCGTTACCTCTCACGCTAGCCTATGTTTTGATGCTTGTTTTGGATTGGAGTAAGCAGCAATAATGATTCATTAAGCCTCGCATGGCCTTACTTTCCACAATCCAGCTTGTCTTGCAGAAACTAAACAGCAATGTTCATCTTGGACCTGCAACTACAGCAATAAAGATGTGAAAAATCCAGAAATACCGATTTGATAATTTTCTGCTACAGGCTTGACGAGGAATTCACAAATAGCCGAGCTAAAATGATTTTTTACTTGTTTTAACATGCATATATCCGTCAAGTTTGTGGTGAAGCACAAATAGCCTATCTGTATGGATGTGCCATCAAATCTGACGATGCTATATTAATGTTTTAGATAGCTTTAAGGTACAATCCTTGTTACACTTGCATCTAAATGAACTGACATTTCAATGTTTTATGAGAGAAAACGGGGGGTCTATAACACTGCTACCAGTCTTCCCTCGGACCATTTATTCATGCGAATGCCAGTGCTCCCTTAAGTTTTCTACGGTTTTTATCATGCATATCTGTTACGGCAAAGCAAAAGTTATTTTGGCAGTATTTTCTTGATTTTTTTTTGTCAGAGTAGCATATTCTTATACAAATCCACGTCAGTTAATTCGGAATACAGGGAGTATATCGTTTTGTTTCCCCCATCGCGGCGACAGATGTACTATGATCCCTCCTATCGTCTCATAACAAAACCTGATAAATTAAATGTTTGTTTTAACAAGTGGTTGCAGTATTCTGGATTATGTTTGTACAATCTGAGGGGTATGGTTAGTTTTAAAAGCCAAAATATTAGGGGGAAAAAATACAACCACATCTATATGCTCGAAAAACATAGATGTATTTGTTTGCCTCTGTTGCTCGAATGTAACAAGACTTGATACAAAGACAACCTCGAATATACTGTAGGGTGACCAAGTTAAAAATTACAATAATCATTTGAAATGGAGCTTCCCCAGGTTAAGGTTAGAAATACCCAAACAAGAGACTTGACTGATAGTCACAATAACTGTTTGATATGTCCAAAAAGAAGAAGAAGACTCCATTGAAAATATATAATTAAGATTACTAGCAGAATTCAGGAGATAGGTAAGTGACCTTTTCAGAAACGGTGAGCTATATTAGCGACAAGGTTAATATGCAAAAAAAAGACTCAATTCCAACAGAAACACGAGTAAGACGGAGTTCACTCGACCCACAAAACCTAGCAAGAGGATAAACCTAGAATGAGTAGCAAGAATCCAGGACCACCCCCGAAAGAAGTGACTAGCACAAAAGTAATTTGATTTAACACCTACTAATGTGCATAGCATAAACATAAGAAAACAGACCAATGACGTTTTGACAATTAGCTCTAAAGTAATGGCATGGTCATAACTTGAGGGGAATTAGTGGCATTATTATAAATTTCAAAAATAATGAATTTATATAAAGTTATGAGATAAAGGTGATAAAAGGATATATCAGGTGAAAGAGGATATATCAGGTGAAAACCTTTATTCAATGAAAAGTTGAAAACTTCCGATCTCAACCATTAGATCTCAAATAAATGGTTTAGATGAAAGGTGGAATCTCTAATCACTTGAAGACAATTTATGAAAAACGCATGAGATGGGATTCTTTCGGGAGGTATTCATAAAATATATTTAAGTGATTAGAGTTTCCACCTTTTATCTCATCAGTTTACTTAAGATATAGTGGATATGATTGAAGTGTTCAACTCTGCACTGAATATGATATATCTCGTACCTCCTTAATTTTGTTTACAAGTCATCATTTATATAGTTACCATCTGTTAGATACAAATCATTTTATTGAAACTTCCCTAAATACTTCACTCATGTCAAGTCTCACATTTTCCTTCTTGTTTTAGCTATCTGTTGAATTTAATCTGACATCTCCATAAAAACAAAGATCATTTCTTCGATCTCATTAATACGCAATTCTCTTTCATAAGAAGGGTTGTCTTGTGTTCCGAGGTTGATTACGGTCCACAAATGTTTCTTGACTTGTCATTTTTGTCTAAAATGAAAAACATTAGAAATAACATAATCATAAGTACATGCACCAAAAGCTGAGATGGATTGGTTTGCCTCTGTTGCATGGAATGAAACATGACTTTGATACAAGATAACCTCAAATATGCTATAGGAGATCAAGTTAAACATTACAATGAACATTTGAATGGAGCATCCCGATGCTAGGGATAGAAACAGCAACAGAAAGAGTTGACCGCTAAAACGTCACGAGGACTATTAAAAATATTTTTACTTATAAAAATCTGGGTTGTTGACCATACGTGTGCACTTCACTGAACGTATTCCATGTATTGGTAGGAAGTGAATGCAATTGACCCCATTCAATATGGTAGATATATCTATCATGCTCTTTTGACTATAATTGATTGGATTGATTTACATTTGAGATAATTGAATAAATGTGGTAAAATAAAAGCAGAAACACATCTAAGCAACTTATGCAAAACAAGAAATAATAATTCGATAGCAACCCGCGTGCATTTAGCTATTGTTAAGAGAAATAAACTCCACTAAAAAATTATTCTAAGTAAGCCTACCAGTAGAATTGGAGGGATAGATAAACAACGCTTTCTTTAACTGGTGAGCTTTGTTAATTGGTTACAATGTTAATATCTTGCGAAATAAAAGACTCAGCGCCAACACGAACACAAATAAGATAGAGTTAACTCGACTTGCAAATCCTAGAATAAGTAGCAGGAGTCTAGGATCATTTTAGAGTGACTCGCCGCTGTCACTAAGTCGAGAAAAGAAAAGGAAAGAAGAAGAAAAAAAACACAAAATCAAAAACCACCCTCTATCAATCAACAGGATAAAAGAAAAAGATTCTGGGTTATCCGAAAGAAAAAAACCAAATAAGTTACTCCTGCATTGACAATTACTCCGTAGATCGCAATTGAGGGGAAGAAAGCCTGACACTCTAAAACCCCAACCAACCTCCCCTCCGCCTTTCAATTCCGGTCCCCAGTCGTCCCAACCGGCCTCCAATGGCGTCGGCGACCGCGGAGCTGGAGGCCGCCATCGCCGCCCTCCCGGCGAAGAAGCAGCATCTCAGGGATTCCTTCGACCGCCTCGTTGCGTCCGCCCCAATCCCCATCCCGTTCAACTGGGATGACCTCGACGCTCACATCTCCTCCCTCCAGTCCTCCATCGACGTCCGCTTCCGCCAGCTCCAGGGTCTCCAGCACTCCGCCCTAACCACCACCGGCCCCGCAGAGCACCAGGGCAAGGAGGACCAAGAGTCCCACGTCGAGCACCCCATGAGGGACCAGGGTCAAGACAGCAATGAAGAGGAGGGGGAGCGGACGAACAGGGCGCCTTCAGACCTTAATGACGAGGAGGAGCAGGAGAGGGAGGAGGAGCCAATCGAGGTGTATCTCGACCAAGTATACGAAGTTGAGGGAGAGGCAATCAAGGCGTCTTCCGGCCCAGAACCAGAAGACGATGAGGAGGAGGCAATCGATGCGTCCCCTGGCCTTGGACTGAAGGAGGAAAATGAGAACGCCAAGGAAGCCATGGAGGCGCCGTCAGCTTCCCGAAGCAACGGGGTGATGAAGGAGAAGGAGTGGGGATGCCCGATTATTCCGGATTTTGCAAGTGTCGGCGGCGCTGCGGAGGCGGCCGTTAGGCGGGATCTCGTGGCGGCGAGCGTCAACATGGACACATCGACGATGGCGGAGATTCTTTGCTGGCGCAACAAGAGATGCTTACGCGCCAGGCGCCATTTCCTCCCGGCGTTGCGGGGCTGCCCCGAGCCCCACGCCTTCGTCGTCGGTGCCATCAGGGACTTCCTGGCCAGAGCCGAGCCCAAGGGCGACAAGCAATGGGAGAACTGCTCTTGGCTGCTCTGCTGTGTTCGCAAACTTACTGCTGAGCCGTCTGTGGGCACGCTGGAGCACGCCTATCGGCTGGCAGAGGACTGGAAGGAGATGATCGGGAAGCCTGAAAGTTGCAAGGACCTTGGCCGGCTGGCCATATTTGGCCTTTTTGGATTTCTGGTCTCATACAACATTGCCTTGGAGTTCGATGCTAGTGAGATTATCCATCACGTTGGCAACATCCCACGCCACAGAAAGCAAAACTGCATTGAGCTCTGCAATCGTCTTGGGCTAATTCACAAGATGACTGGTAAGCTGGGATGCCTCTCGCTCTGAATCACAATTTTATGAAGCTATAGTTAATGTATGCCACAGTCCACTAGCATATTTTTCGCTTACATGGTTATTCATTAATCGGTGACATCAGGCATCACTTCACCTTGTTGACGATGAGCTTGTCTTGCAAAGCCCTGTTAACTTAAGTCCCCTCGGGTTGCCTTTCTATAAGTGGTAGGGGTGTTCAACTACGGGTTGGATTCAACCTGGGCAAAACCGCTTCGCAGATGCTATTTAATTTCGCAGATATCATTTTGCACACTGACAGTCTCCAAAACTAGCTTCAACCATTAGTTATTATAGTTATATCTTACCAAAAGACTACAGAATGGCAAACCTATCTTTGTCATTTTCATGTGGCTTATTAAGATACTTTCGGTAGTGTGTCCACGAAGGGGTGGTCGACGTTGCGGCTTGCTCATTGTTGGGATGTGAACCAATGCTCTCCACACTTAAATCTTCAAATACAAACGCTGTCAACATTCTGGCAGCTAATGACCATATAAGATGGACCTTACTGTTCCATGTGATCTCTCTGCACCTCTACGATGGCCTTCTCAATATGGTCAGCAACTCAGCATGCTAGCAGGCACCAGCTAGAGAAGTAATTGACCAATCTGAGCAGTCTCTGTAGGAAGAGTTTCCCTGTTTGCACCTCTTGCCATACAAATTAAGATGAACACAAGAAATGTACGGAAGGTGACAGAAACTAGTTGCATTTATATTATATTCAATTATTTGGATGTTACCAATCTCTAGCTGTAAAATTAAAATTTTATCGCTGTGGCATTTTTGGGTCAGCTTGGAAAACCATAATTTGCCAGGAAACAGCTGTGGCATTTCGAACAAGTCCTTGACATATTTTCCAACCATTCTAATAAATTTTTTTGTGAGATCTTACATTGGTTTGGTACTAGTCCCAAGTCGTATTGTTCAACTTATCACCTTCTCTCGAAGCATAATTTGTGTCAACTGCGCAAGTTACTACTACTTTGTAAATATCAAGCTGAAGTATACATTCTACTGTAATCATGCGTGCATGCACATCTTGCAATAATAATGTCTGTTACTGATAAAAAAAATTACTAATGTATCTTTTGCAGTTTACTTGTTGTAGAATATCTTTTGAACTCTTCATACCCCTAAACTGCTAGCTTAAATATTAGATTTGCTAACTGCAATTTTAGCTTTTTGTGCTACTAGCTTTCCAGTTGCGCTTCTGATGTTTAGTCATTGTTCTGCAGACTCAATCAATCATCTGATTGAAAATGGGCAAGAGCCTGATGCTCTCAGGCTTGCATGCGTTTTGAATTTGACTGACAAATATCCTCCACTTTACATCATGAATGAATATGTTGATAAGGCTAAGAAGACTGCTCAAGAGATAATAAACAAGGAAAACGGTTCACCGGAGTCTCTGGTTTGTCCTATATCTTGAAATTAGAAGTAATTGACAGATGTCGGATTAAATTTCCCTTATAATAGTGAATTTCATACGGAAGTGGCTAGAGAAAGAACAATGCAGTCATCTGCTTTAGCACTTGTAGTATTTCCTTTACCTCTCAAAACTCTGAATTTCAATTCAAAATCTGTACTCACTGATACAAGGTGACTAAGCAGCTTTCAGCGCTTTTCAAAAGCACTGAATTTGTATAATTTGCACAAATATAAAAGCAGTATAATTTGTATGCTGTCGAGTAGTTAGTACTCTCTCCGTCCCATATTAAGTGACTTTCTATTACGTGTATCTAGCCGTGTTTTAGTATACAGATACGTCCATATTTAGACAAATTTGAGTCATTTAATATGGGACGGAGGGAGTACTTATATAATAGACTCTCATCTTACTTTGAAAATAAGTTATATTCACTTTGTGGAAAAAGCATCCTGTCATTTCACAGGATAAGTTGTTTTTTCAGAGGAGCAAGTTGTTGCTCCCATATGTATATACTACTTCCTTTCAACTGATTTAATTTCTTTTCATCTTCCCTTGATCAGAACCAGGCCATGACAAAGCAGGTTAATGCCCTAATATCGTCATGGAGGGCAGTTGATGAGTACAATATTGATTCTGCCCACCGAACCAGCATCAAGGCAGAAATTACTCAGTTATTACATGAATATGCACGCAAAAGGCGAAGTATACCGGTGGCTTGTTTGTCCGCTTTGAGTCCACATCAGCAGCACAATCTTCAGGAGCAGTGTGAGAAGCATCTAAAAACTTTGGAAGAAGAGCAGCACCAGAAGTTCCAAGAGAAGCAGCACCAAAGGACACAGGACCTGCAGCCAAAACCAGATGAGGAGCACCACTACCAGCAAAAGGAACAAGAGGTACCTAAACAAGAAGGGAGTCGGCAAATGTTAGGAGAGAAGAGGTATAACAAGAAGCGCAAGAGAAATTATCACAAGCAGCAGCAGCAGCGAAGAGCACAAGAGATGAGGCAGCATAGATATCATAAGCAGCCCAGGCTATCTCATTTTCATGCTGATTCATTTGGCCATCCTCCATACAATGCCAGGATAGGAATTCACTATCATCGTAGCCAGCAGTTTTCAGGAATTCAAGGAGCGCCTCCTCGATATCCGGGTCCGTATAATCACCCTCAGCTTTGCACTGCCCGAAGTCTGCGATTCAGGCCAGAGTAGCAACACCTCATGATTTGACTGATCGACTAAACTGACGATTGAAATGAATAGAGAAACCCTGCAATGCTTGATCCATGTCATTTAGCTTTTGTTATGGAACTACTACTCATGTATAGCCTATGTGCCGTTATTAGTTACCTTGACCTCAGCCTACAGTGCTGAAACCAAACTGTTAGTCAAGTTGCACCTAACTTTGACCATTTAGTCTTATCATTATTATTTTCGACATATAACATCGTTAATATTATTGTGTGAAATCAATTTCGCATTTTATAACTTGCAACGGAGCATGGAGGAATTACTGTAACTTGCAATGGAGGGATTGCGAAGCATGAAACAAAGTTATCATCCAAGTACGAGTTGTCCCAACCGGACAGACAGAGAAAGATAACCAAAAGATACCCCAGAAAGGTAGCATAAGAGCAACCCACACAGAGACAACCCTACTGCTCCAGATCAAACTTGTTCTTTCTCAGTACCATCCCCTTGGATAGATCAAACTTGTTCTTTCTCAGTACCATCCCCTTGGATAGATCAAACTTTTCTTTCTCAGTACCATCCCCTGGATAGATCAAACTTTTCTTTTCTCGGTAGCATCCCCTGAGTGCTCGGTCGAGCGAGGCCTGGAGAGGCTCTGGGCCTCTTGACAGACTTGACTGGCCCCGGAAAGCGCCAATGTTGCGCTAATATGTTTTGCGGAAGAATGGTGAACCTGCAAATGAATGATGAACCTAGTCGAATGGAGGGGCTCTTTCAGTTCCATGTTTCTGTGTTCCATGCATGTTCATAAGCTTATTCTTGATAGGTTCAATACTCATTGTAGTGACTCCAACATGATATTGTTCTTTTGTTGATGTGACATGCCCGGTTTCTAACAACCTGTTTACGCCATCTTATGCTCTCTTCAATGAAAATAGATACTGTGACCTGTTTTGACAAAGAGAAAATGGTTTGGTGCCAAGAGCCTAGGGTCGAATTTGGAACAACCCCTCAAGAAATACAGAGATGACAAAAGGAAAATCCACAAACAACACCATGTGTGCTAACGATTTGTCCATGGCTATGAGTTAATGAAATTCCTATGTTCCTATCAAAATGAAAAAGTACACAAACAAGAAGTTTGTATAGTAGTTAAGAAAATTCTTTCCATAGCCTAAAGAAAACCTTTAACAATGTAACCTTGGGACTATAAGCCCCCGTGGAAAAGAAAATCAGAATTATAAACAACAATTTTCACATAAACGATCAAAAGTTGATTTCAAACCAATATATTGACATAGACTATATCAATTTGTCCAATTTCAGTTCGAATAAAATTTAAGGAAGTTTAGCTTTAACCATTATGACTCATTCGGTTTACAGAATTTTGAAATCATTGGAACAAGAAAGTAGGAGATTGAGATATCATGCACACTTAAATCAATGAATTTTTTCATGAGGTCTCACCTAATGATAAGAATCAATTTGAACACAATTAATCAGGAATCTAGCATCTCTATTCCTGTGAAAAGAATGATATGTGCTCATTCAGTTTGTTAGTTTCTAGAGGAATGCACATTTAAACTCCTAGGATTTTTCCATGAGATAATACCTAATGCTAAGAATCTATACGAATTAGTTTAATTTAGACACAATCCAATCTAGTATTTCTATTTCTATGAAATGAATGTTACCCATACGAAAAAGCCTAAGGGTTGACATCCCGTAAAATTTCACCATAAAACACGCAAATCGAATGAGGCCTAGGTGTGATCTCATGGAAAAGAGTAAAATGCATTGAACTTGATTTCAATTCTCAATTTAATCACTGCATTTTGGAAATCCCGGTCCGTGAACTTGACGAAATATCTCACATACGGTCAACGGTACCGTATTTTTACCTACGAGTTCGTAGCCTGTGCGAGCACAGCTTGGATTTTTGCATTTTGCCCCCCGAAAAATGATCCACGAGGACCGAAGTGCATTTTCTGCAATTTTTTAGGGGAAAATGCAAAAATCCAAACTGAGCTGGGCTGCTGGCACAGGCTGCGGACCCATACATACAAAATACGGTACCAATGACCGTATGTGGGATATTTCGTCGAGTTCATGGACCGTAACTTTTGATTTCCAAAATACAGTGACTAAATTAAGAATCAAAATCATGTTCAGTGACCGTGAGTGAGTGATCATGAGTGTATCTACTCCATGAAAAATTGATAATAACTGAAGTGTCCGTGACATCCCAATTTTTTACTTTTCACGTTCTTATGATTTCAAAATCCTAAACCGTATATGCAATACATGTAGAAAAAAAATTCTAAGTTCTAAAATCTTGTGACATCCTACAAGCCGAACGAGCCCAGATGTATTCATAATTAAAAAATCTTTTGGACTAAACAGAAAGAAAGAAATTCTCAATGGCCAGAGCAGCAAGTTCTCTCTCCTGCCCGCAGAAATCGCCGCCCAAACCAGTACAGACGTACAGTCCAGCCACAGGCCGCCTAGGGTTCTTCCGCTGGCTCCGCCGCCGCCGCTGCCAACCGCCAAACGCCGTCCAGGCCGAGCTCACCATCCGCCGCTGCCATCTCATCAGGTAGCGTCGCTGCCTACCGTTCTTCGCGTACGCCGAGCCACCATCGCGCAGGAGCGTGCCGGGCGCCTGCGTCCCTGGGATCGTGTTACCTCTTGAGCAGGTACTCGACGCTTTACCTGCGCTTGTTTGATGTAGCGTTCTTCCTAGTACTTCTAGTGCCGCTTGGTTGGAGCAGTACTTATGCAGTTATGCTTGCTGTTGGGCTTGAACCAAGACAAGATTTGTTCTTCAGAAAATAATCTATGAAGCTAAGGTGGAGTAGTACTGGTGAATAATTGCTTCGGTCCGTAACATTACAGGAGAAGCATGATTTTCTGTTGAATAATTCTACACTCGATTGCATGCTGTTAACATTTTGTTGTGAGCAAGTACTTCAAAGTTCGGAGGTAGGAATTAGGATTGCTTGCTGCTAGTAGCCTGGTTATTGTGGAGTGGAGCATTGATCTCTATTAACGGCCTGTCCTGGATGTTCATTTATACAAGAGAAACTCTGTCAATAATTCTAATAATTTCCGGACTTAGTGATTGTGGTTGCAGTCCAGGTTGGGTTGATATCTGAGGTGTTACAAGAAATTCTTAGCACACCACTGCAATGGCTAAGCCGCTACCACAAGAGTTTGTGTATCGGATCAGCACAGGTGATGAGTGGGCCGAACTTGAGCGCACCGGCTGCACCCTCGGCGGCGACCTTGACCGCTCCACTGGCTGCATCCACCTCAGCAACCTAAGCCAGGTATGCCCATTTAAAATTATCTCTTTGATTTGTTTCAATTATGCTCTCTAAAAATCTCTCGTTTCTCAGATGTGTATTCTTTCTCTGATATCTCGGTAGATTTCTGCCTTTTTTTTTCTTAATTTGCGGTATCGAGTTAGGGGTTGACTATGCACTCATGAGTTTACATGTTGTTGGAAGGTGCAATATCCTTAATGTTTTGTTGCTTTTGCTGATTCAGGACTTTGATCTCTTCTCGATGGTCCTATTTGATTAGCTTTGGCATGCAAAGGTTTGGTGTGCCTTTGGCGCTTGCCGCGTAGAGGTTTGGGGCTTATTGCTCCAGTTCCACCTAATAATCCGCAGTACACAACTTTTCTGACTGAATCTTTCTATTAACAAGGATCAAGGATGGTGCTGAGTAGTGATCCGCCAGATACTGGCAAGCACTTGAAGAAATATTTATGAAAACGATATGTAGATCAATGCTATTGAAAAGAACAATAGCGTATACCAAAAGAAGATCAAAATCTGTAAATTTATTGTATTAAGAAATTTAATCAAACTTATGATGCATTCTTGGATGTGTTTTCATGAAAAAAACATTTTTTGCACATCTTCTCCAGAATACTCCTCTATTAATTTGGTGATGGTTTACGTATTCACAAGGTATAGTGATATTCCAATGGACATTGTTTGATTTCCATCTGTGAGTCATATCCATCCATCCATCCATATTTGTCTCTTTTATTTATATCTTGATCCTTTTGAAAAACCAAGTTTTAACTAATCGTTGACCTGGTGTAGGTGAAGATGACACTAAAGAATTTCTTCCTTGGACGGACTGATCTGTACCTGCTACAAATTGACACTGCCATGGTACTATTGATATTTAAAATTCCATTATATTTCATCCTCTTGTTGTTACTGAGGAAATTACCAATTTTTTGTATATCTATCTTTAAGATATGCATTTACTGTGCTTTAGTGCTCATGTTTATTACTTATATCTGGGAGTTAGGACACATGCATAAACTGCCATGTATTAATTGATTGCTTGTTTCTCTAGATGGATAAATTTTTATATAGTACTCCAAGTTCATAATTTTGCAGATTTCATGTACTACTTATTCTACAAAGGCATTTACATATACAATTGCTCGTCTTGTGATTTTCAGCTTGCAGATGGGTTAATTTATGAGGCATCTGATGATTCTAACTACTTTCCTCATTTCTATGGCCCTCATCGGAGCTTTGCACCCCTTCTACTAAGCGCAGTTGTCAAGGCTGACAAAATTGAGCTGGCAAACAATGATTTTACCTCTTGTCTACTCGATGGAGCGGCCCTCTGATTTTAGTGTGTAGAGTCTGACCCTTGTCCCTTGTGTTCCATAGTGTGCATGTAATTACCCTGCCAAATTTATCAAAGACAGGTCGTCCAATAGGCTTGTGCTAGTCAAAATTGTAAAACGACCTAGCCTCTGCTGCTCTGCAGGTTTACAATTGTCTTGGTGACGGTGTTTTGTAACACTGCATAAAGTTTGCATGATCGCTCAAAACATCCTCCACCAAAGTTTTGAATAGCTTGTGTAACTGAGTATCGGGTTCAGTGGTCGGTGCCAGAGTACGCTCTCTGTTAACTAAGTTATCTCCAATAATTCAATAAGTGCTAATTTTCATTATGCCTGGGATTAACTAGGGTAGTCTCGAGCAACTTGACTATGACGCCACGTTACTTGCCAATTACTATTCTCCTTGCATACCTGTCACACACAAATCTGTTTGCTGCTAATTACAAGTTTGTGTATGCTTCTTTACCTGTTACTTGTACGCAAACCATATTATTCTTTTTATTTTGTCTTATATATAAGGTGTTGCTTCAATTGCTTGTATCCCCTAAAGAACATGCTACATCCATTCCTAAATATAAGTTCTTGTTTTGTCATAAGTCAAAAGTCTTACACGTTTGACCTAGTTTATAGAGGGATCTAAATTAGTTTATTGTATATCATAGTATACTCATTTGATATTGTAGATCTTAATGGTCAAAAAAAAGAAATTGTAAACTTGATCATACTTAGCACAAAGATAGCACTTCTTATATTTAGAAATGGAGGGAGCAGATGCTTATCGATGCCTACGATTTTCATAACGTCTCTCGATGCTAAACTATTGAAGTCAACTTGTAGTAGTGTAGTATTCATCCGATTTTAGGGACGATTAGGAATAGGAATTGGTATCACTAATGACGGGAATCAGAACACCATTCTGTCATTCCAGTCCGAACTGATCCATCAGCTTACACACGCATGTCATATACGGATGTACCTATAAAGTTCAGTTGAAATTTTGGTGCTCCAATTATTTTGCTATATAGTGCCTCGATCTATTAGTTATGCATTCGTAAACTCGGACAACCACAAGCAATAAATTTCTTATTTAATTTCCTTTTGTTTTTGTCCAACTTAATTCTAAGTCTCGATTTATGGTTGCTGAACTATACTATTATAAACTTACTCGATAATTTATCATGACATAATATACATGAATAAGCCAAACAATAAAAACAAAAGCGGGTGAAGCAATCATGATTATGGACTCCATCGTGGTGCCAAACGCAACGTAAAACGAGCAATTATGTATGTATGCTCTTCGTTCCTAAATATTTATCGTGGTTTTAGTGCAAATTATAACCCCACGAGTATATAGGATAGGATGCGGCCACACTCTCGGTAAATCCAGAAAAATGCCTATTCGTCCTGGTGTGACAGTATTTTGGACTGTTGGCTTAAAGTTGGTTTTCGAAGCGCACACCCTTAATTATAACCTCCATGTGTGGTCCACCATTGAAAATAGAAATGGGTCAAACTAATGAAAGTGGAGAATGTCAAAGCACTCCATCCAAAGTTGAAGCAGAAATCGCACTTTCTTGTATTTGCACGTATACACGAGAATTTGTATGAACAATATGGACATGGTAACCTCACACGTTAATTACAGCTTACAAAACAACGATTGAAGGCACCAACCTAGGAATCAAAAACCGGATACACCTCATACCGCAAGCTGCAGCTTCCACCGAATACTTGCCCTCCCTCCTTGGCGCATCCCCTCGCCGCCAGTCTACCAATAGCGGCTTCGAGGCAGAGCTTGCAGTCGCCGCCGGACAGATCCTTGGTGCACTGCGCGAGTCCGTGCAGCCTATGCTGCTTCGACCCGCCGCCCGCCTCGGCCGCGAACAGCAGCGGCGAGAGGTACGCCGTCCTCGTGAGCCTCTTCATCATGGCCGCGACTTCCCTGTCGAGATCGGCCGATGTTGTCGCTGCGCTCTGGATCACGCTGTTGCCCGCAGCTTCAGGGACGAATGTGACGTGGTCGGCGTCGACCTCGCCGAAGAACGGCTCTCCGGAGTAGCGGAGCATGCAGCCGTCGAGCCAGAGGACGGCTTCCTTCTTGGATGGGCAGAGGCGCTGGGCCTGGCCCGTCGCGGAGCGGATGCACTCGGCGCAGCTCGCCCTGGGAATGTCGCCGCGGCAGATGGCCAGGCCGTGCACGCGTTGGTCGCCGCGGCCGCCTGCCGTGCCGATGTCGAAGCCGATGGCCGGGGCCTTGGTCTCCAGGAGGGACATCAGGCTCTGGAGGTTGCTGGCGAAGGAGCTATCGGCGGCGAAGGTTCGCGAGCCGGAGCACGACGCGGCCAGAGCGTCGAGCTGGGAGCCGGTCGCCGCACGGAGGAGGAGAAGTAACGTGACCTGAAGAATCATCATGGCTGGCTTGTGATCAGTAGAAGAAACTGCAGTTGCAGAGTGTCGGTGGTTGCTGTTAAGGAGAGCAAGACTGATCCACATGTTATATAAAAGAACAGGGCAGAGCAGAGACCCAAGGAAGGGAAGAAGCAGCAAGGCGATGCGGTCTAAAACGTTGGACGTGTAGACTAGTTGCGGTTGGACCTTGACACGGTACGGTAGGTGCGCAGGTAGGTAGGATGGGCGCTTCCTGGACGAGGTCGTACCATGCGCGGTTGCCGGTTGCCTTGCCTCCACAAGCCGCCCCGCCGCCAATCAATTCGGGACGACCCTCAAACGCTGACACTGGTGGAGGCGTATTCCGCGCAACTCATGGCGCCACGTTTATACTATTCCATTGCTTTTTTTTCGTTTCCTTGACCCTGAGGGTCAACCGTGCACTTGCTTAACGGTGGCGTTGTATCTTGTGCGTCCGCCTGGTATACACCTGCAGATCCATATCTAAGAGCAACTCCAGCCACGCGACCGAGACGGACGAGTATTTGTGGTCGTTTGGATCGTGGGACGCATAGAAAAGGGCATCTGTCCGGACTCAGTCCGTTTGAGTCGAGCAGTGCTGCCAGCGGGGCGACTCATTTTGGTCTGACAAACACATCAACTCCAAAATAGTGGCAATTTCAGATACAAACACAAAGCTAATAAAATTCAAACAAATGTGCCGAATTATTACAAATCATACAATACAAATAGTATAATTAAACAAATATTGTTTCAAATATAGTTCAAACACTCAAATAAGTAGGAAATCCCTACTGGTTTCCTACATGTTGCCACATATGCTCATCGAGACTGTCGCCGGCAACTCCATATGACATCATCCGAATTGCCGCCGTGCATTTCTGATAACTGGAAAACCTAATCCTACCGCAGGCATCCGGCTTGCAAATGAAGTAATCATCGTATACGGCAACGTCTTGCATGATACGCTTGTACAGCAGCCGCCCCATCCGGTACCGGCGTTGGAACAGGTGGGCAGGAAATACTGGATTTGTGCGATGAAAGTAATCACTGAAAAGAAGAAGATGGCCGGCTTGTCTGTTGCAGGCCAGCACGTAAGCACGGCCCCTAATTGACCCCCGACGAGTTGGACGCCGGACCTGATTATGCTGACGGTACCAAAGAGCAGCACTCACCAGCCATCGCCGTCGGAGTCCTCGTCGTCGCTGTCCGTGAAGTGCTTGAAGAAGAACTCGGAGTCGCTATCGGCCATGGCGTCGCGGCGGCTGGCGGCGGCGACTGCTGTCCACGGTCTCCGCCGATGGGCGGCGAGATAGGCGCGGCAGAGAGATCGGGCGGCTGCAAAGGCAGCAGCGAGGGCGGCGGCGGCGGGGCCTAGAGCTAGGGTCTGAGGATGGAAATGGGGCGGCTTTGTGCTATGTGGCTGATGGGCGGGCCAGTATGGCGCTAGGGCGGACGAGATGACGCTCCGTCCGCGGTCCGGGTCGACGCAAACTGGTTGCCCCTGGCCTGGCCTGGTTGGGGGAACGACGGTGGCTAGGGAATGTGACGCCTTTTATGCTCATAGCTCCGTAGCCCGATGGCACTCAGTCCAAAGCCAATACGCCTAAACAAAAAACCTCGCGTGAACAGCAACAAGACCTTGGCGCTTATTGCGGGTGTTGTGCGCGGGCCGGTGAGACAAATCCAAGGGAAGCCATGCCAGCATCGCTTGGGCCGACGAGCGGAAACGAAGGGCCGCCGTGCTGCCATTTTTTCTTGATGGTGTCCAGGAACCTTCGAGCGCGAGGAAGGGTTAAGACTTTGGCAATACGGCGGGCGCTGGTCTTCCAGATTCTGCAGGCAATCAGTCAAGAGGATACGCGTGGGTGATCCACATCGATCTATTGGTACCATAAAAGGTAAAATAATCCTCACACCGATGCTGCCACAACTTGGGGCAGGATCCATCAAATCGTGGGAAATTATCCATGCGGGGAATAGCTAGTGCGGTGGTGTGGGGGAGGTGAGTTACGGCGAGAGGGAGGGGATTCGGCACGGGAGCTACGCGCACCTCTCGCCGGAGGAGGGACATATACCTCAGAAGTATCATGTACATTCCCCCGGTCAAGCTTGTCATCACCGTGCCCATGAGGGCCGATCATGTCCTCCAGCGGCGCATGCGGAGAAGACGCCGTGCGCCGTGATGTGTTGAGGACGCGATCCACCTGAATCTGTAGATCCCCCACAGATGTGAGAACTTTCTCGCTGCACCGTCGCTGGTCCTCCAACGCATCCGAGAGTGTGTTCTTCTGGTTCTCCATGATTTTGCAAACCGGTGAAGCTTTCGACCTCCATAGCTCGTCGGCGAACGACACTACAAGTCTGGTGGGGATGGGTAGGCGGTGAATTTTTTTTGTCTAGGATTGCAGCTCTGATACCAGAGTTAACACCACACAGGAGTAGCGAGATCGAGGGATTGTGCTCGCGGAATTGCTGCGGTGAATTCGAATTCACTAGAGTCTATTAAGGCATCGCCTGTTACAAGAAAGCCAAGGAGGAGGAAGGTAGGGGAAAGCTACAAAAAAAATTTGGGCAAAAGGAAAGCTACAAATAGCCAGCGACTCAGGTACGCCATTCGGCACCGCGTACACGGGCTGGAAGTTGTCGAAGCCTTGTGGGGCCGAGTCTTGCGCTCCAGTGGGCTGGTTCATCCTCCAGGCTCGCAGCTATATAGCTATCAGAAGCTCCTCTCCAAAAAGAAAGCTATGAGAACTTGATGGGGTAAACGTGCTGCATGTTGGGGTAGAAGAGGCCCCAGTGCTGCTCCACACCGGTCGCCTTCTGGTCCTCGTTGAACATGGAGAAGATGTACGTCTCAATGGCAACCGGGCGTCGCGGCGTGCCGCCGCCGACATGCTCGATGAGGCGCTGGTTGTAGACCCTCGCGTTGTCCGGCGACGCCTCCTTGTTGCCGGCCGACGGCCACCCGCTCTCGGACACCACGAGCCTCACAAGCGACCCGCCGTTGTGCCTGTCCATGGCCGCGTAGAAGGCGTCCACCGTGATGTCGAACAGGTTCTGGTACCCGTAGGCACCGTCCTGGACGACGACGCCGGGCGCGGTGAAGAGCGCGTACTTGACGTCCATGGCGCTCGTGTTCCACGCCCAGGCCAGGTATGGGTAGACGTTGGCCATGAGCGGCGCGCCCGTGCGTGCCAGGAAGGGGATCACGTGGCTCATGAAACAGTCAGCCTCGGCGGTGAAGTTCCCCGCGGAGGGAGGGCTGTACACGTGCAGGATTTCCTGCGACACAGACGTGGTGACCAGCACGGTGTGACCCAGCCCAGCGGCATCGAGCGCGTGGCGCATGTTCTCCATGGCCGGGACGAGGTGCGCCGTGAGGTTACCTGCGACCTCGTTGCCCACGACGACGTAGCGGAAGGAGACCGTGGGGTATGCTTGGGTGTTGATGTTGTCCTTGACCCACGCGGCGGCCGCGACCTTGCTGCCGGCCAGGGCAGGCAACGCGTCGTTGGGTGCCCCAATGGCGACGCTGATGTTCGTGCCACGCAGGGCGTCCAGCACGGCGTGGTCCGGCGCGTACAGGCGCATGGAGGAGATCCCGTTGGATTTGAGCATGCTCACCACGGTGCTCGGCAACGGTAGGTTGCTGCCCCTAATGCCGTAGCACACCCCGATGGATTCCACGCCTGCACAAGTAACTTCATTAGCCTTCTTAAGGAAATTGGGTGATCAAGTATCCAATGGTGAATGGAAGATGATGAGAGTGGATTACCTTTTGGGATGGAGACCAAGGCTCCGAGGAGCAATGCCATAGCAAGCATGGAGAAAACGCCTTGCCTCGCCATTTCGATCAGCCGGTCTCAAAACTCTCTCTCCCTCTCTCTATCTCTTTCTCTATCAGGTGCTTCACTTACTCAGAGTTTGAGTCTCTCTCTCTCTGAAGCAAATATCCTTGTGTTTTGCTGAGGCTGCCGCTGGATTGCACGCCCCATTTATAGGGCCGAGGAGACAGAGTTTGCGTTTGCTTGGTAGCTAAGGTTATCCGGCAGGAGTACACTACCACGTTGTATGCATTTATTCCATTACAATTACTATTAAACATATTTTCATATTGCATATATTTTGCATTAATGATGTTGATTTTTTCTACAAACTATATCAAAGTTGATAAATTTTGAGTTAAGACATCCTTAAATATGTAGACATAAAAAACAAAGAAGTAAATATTGTGCATTTAAGAAAAATATTTTTTTTTCAAAATGCACAACCTTAAATATATATAGACATAAAAAAAACAAAGGAGTAGATATTGTGCATTTAAGAATATATATATATATATATATGTTATATTTTATCTTAAATGCACAATATCTACTCCTTTGTTTTTTATGCCTATATATTTAAGGTCGTGCATTTAATTGTGTAAATATTGTGCATTTAAGAAGAAATAAACTTAAATATATAGACATAAAAAACAGAGAAGTAAATATTGCACATTTAATTCCTTGTGTTAAGTCTGGCAGTCCCACACATCACCCATTCCTGGATACTACCACACATCACCCATTCCTGGCAATGATAGTGTAATTAGGGCTACCTAATGAGCCTTTCGTTTTGTTAACAACTCGGTTTGTTAAGCTTGGATCATTCTAGGAGCAGATCATTAAGCTCATTATCGATAATGATCTAAAAGCATGGTTCGGCTCGGTTCTTTAAATACTCGCGACCACTTGTTAAGTTCGTTAACATAAATATGTGATCTATTGTTAGTGACACTACTTGGTCCTTTCTTGGTCGCTACACTCTAGTCCCTAGTGAATATCTAACGACCAATTTTGCCATTATTGTCACCAAAGGACATATCCGTGGCTACCAACAACGTATGTATAGTAACCAATGTACATACCAGTACTTTGGTTGTGATAGTTATACATATAGCTACCAAACAGCTTGGTTACCAATAGTTCGTGGCTAATGCTATGTTTATTTTTTTTTCCTTGTAGTGTATATTGCAAGCAGTAGCGGAAGCTTGCACCTAAGAGCATTTTTTATACCATTCAAAAAATAGCATTCACAAATCTCTAAGGAGCAACAAGTAGCACCCAGAAGAAGTTTGCATGTGTTAACAATTAGCTATGTGTTAACAACGTTGTCAACACCCAACAATGAGATCATTGATTCATCAGTTCGGGTTGGCAGCTGTTAGTAGCATATCTAGCATGTACCAGGCATTCAGGTGGCCTCATTGCCTTTGCGTGCCTACACATGATCCAGAAGAGCTCGAGGTCAGTTTTTTGCTTATAAGCTTGATCTCGCCAAGGCGTATGATCGTGTTGATTGGTCCTTCCCCGAACAAGCAATGAGCAGTTTAGGTTTTCCCCCGATTTGGATTAATTAGGATTACGTGATGTGTCAAGACTGTTAAATACCGTGTGTGGTTGAATGGGGATCTGCTGTAGGCCTTCCAACCCACCAGAGGTCTGTGACAAGGAGACCCACTATCGCCTTATCTCTTTTTGTTCATGGCAGACGGTCTTTTGCTCCTTTTACAGAATGAAATCAACAACGGACGCATCTAGAAGCTCCACATTTGCCGAAGCCTGGGTATTTCTCATCTTCTTTTCACCGATGACAGCCTCATTTTCTTTAAAGCCAATGCTGACCTGGCTCAGACGATCAAACACTTGCTGAATTGTTATGAGGAAGGGGCAGGTCAGATGCTCAGTCCAAATAAATGCACAATCTTGATGGGTAACAAGTGCAGCCTGCATAACACCAATGTGGTGATGAATATTTTGGTGGTACATTCGCCAAGTTTTGAAGAGAAATATTTGAGCCTTCCAGTTCCCGAGGGTCGCATGAAAGACAAAAAGTTTCAGTCCATCAAAGATAAAATTACTAAGCGTTGTTCAGATTGGTGTGAAAAATATTTATCCAGTGAGGTAAGGAGGTTCTTATCAAGTCTGTCATTCAGGCAATGCCGACCTATGGAATGAGTATCTTTAAGTTCTCTCCTAACCTCTGTTGACATCTCACATTCGTCTCGTGATTTCTGGTGGGGAGACGAAACTAATCAGAAGAAGGTTCACTGGCTGGGCTGGGAGAAAATGATAAAACCTAAGTTGCATGGCAGCATTGGTTTCAGAGACCTCTGACGGTTCCGGACTCCCTCTACACCTGCCTTCTCAAAGCGAAATATTTTCCCAACGGAGAGCTCGCCGATACGGTGTTTATTAAGAACACTTCGGTCTGCTGGCAGGGTATCATGCATGGGCTTGAGTTGCTTAAGAAGGGACTGATTTTGAGGATTGGTAAGGGCAATAGGGTTCAAATTTGGCGGGACAACTGGATTCCCCGTGGCACTGCAAGTCCCTAGCAGAGCAAGTCAGTCGAGACTCCGGCATGTGGCAGGTCTTATTGATCAGGACAACCGAGTTTGGAATGAGCAGGTCATCCGCAACATGTTCCATGATTTTGATACAGAGGAAATTCTTAAGACCCGTATCCCTGAACAACAAATGGATGACTTCATCGCTTGGCATCATGAAAAATCTGGAGTTTTTAATGTACGCAGTGCTTACAGGCTTGCTTTGAACCCTTTCAACCTCAAGCTGCAGCTTGCTAACACCGGTAATAGCACAAGGTCTGACGGAAGACACAGCCTCAGGTTCCACCCAAAATCAAGGTGTTTGGTTGGAAGTTAGCCACAATTTCCCTTGCTGTGCAAACTAATCACCACCATCGCTTCAAAAACATCCACGAGACTTGCACCATGTGTGGCATGGAGCCTGAAGATGGATTTCATGCCGCTGCCACCTGAAACTGGTATTCGCTACTTTGGGCGCGATTGGGTTTTGGTGTTACTCGATCAGGTGAATGAGGACTCCCGTACCAAACTCCTATTCATATGGTGGCGAGCGTGCATCTCCGGAATGATATCATCTTTGCGAAAGGAGATGCATCGATCCAACCTTCGGCACAATTTCTTTTCAATTATGCAAACTCCATGATGACAATTAAGGATAAGATGCTGGAACCTGATCTTGAAGGAAAATCGTGTAGTACAACCCGAGCAGAGGAACATGCAACTGTCCAGCCTTGTCCACCTTCGGCCTGGAGACCACCAGACACGGGATGGCTCAAACTCAACGTGAATGCTAGCTTTTCGTCGGGCGTGAACATTGTTACTTGGGGTGCGGTTCTCCTTGATCAATGTTGAAGTGTATAAGTGGATTGCCTAGCCCTTCCCATCAGATCGATCTTTTGGTTGCATTGGCTAGCGCATGAAGTTTGACATGGTATCAAAGCCAAATGTCTCATGTTAAAGTCATGGCTTTCACAATTTATATTAAAAATTGATGTTACCTCTCCGTCCATATGTTGACCTCTTGAGCCACCATACTTCTGAGTTTACATGTGTTAACTTATCTTCCCCGTCACACGTGAGGCGGGGTGTTGAAGCGTATAAGTGGATTGCTTATTTTCATCAGATCGATCGTTTGGTTGCGTTGGCTAGCGCATGAAGATTGACAATGAACATGGCACCGTAATTCTGTCAGCTTGGGACGCCATTGCTCGTTGTCCTAATGCAGAGATGGCTGAGGGTGTGGCTTGTCTTCAGGGCCTCAAGATAGCCAGGCAACACTCCTCGGCACCTTTGATTGTTGAAAGCGATTGCGTCTCCTTCATTCAGGCTCTTTACTCCTTGGCGGATAATCGGTCTTCAAGATGCTCAATGGTGGTTGACATTCCACAGGTCACTACTTTTGATCCTGGCATTCGCTTCGTTTTTACTAAAAGAGAGAACAATTATGTGGCTCATGAGCTAGCTAGCTACTGCAGTAAGGTGTGCACTGGAGGTGTGTTGAGTAATTCCGTGCTGTCCTGCGTGGTTATGAATGATTGTATGAATCTTGGTTCTTAATTAACATACACTACCTTTTTTTCAAAACTTGTAAAAATAATTATAGGGACAACTCAAATTAGAGCAATACATTGAACTGCATTCAGCAACAAGAACAAAACAAAAAGAAATCTGAATATTAAATAGGGAGTAACATGGTCTCAATATTTATATTGTCTAAGGTAGTAGGGAAATAGAGTACTTCTATACTACAAGTTTCTGTTACTGTGTCCAACTCATACGTGATTCTAAATTTTCATATACATATATTATTCCTAAAACCTTTTCTTTCACTCAATAAGTTATCAGTGTAGATATTAATAGAACGTGAAGATGCATATATAGGCTGATCGGTACTAGTTCAATTTTAGGAAAAAGAAAAGCAAAACGCGGTTGTGTAGTACTAGTAGTTCTTATAACCGCCTTACAAAAATACTTTCTCCGTCCAACAAAGGATGTCCAAATTTGACTAAATTTGAATGCATCTATACACTAAGTCATGTCTATATACATTCAAATTTTGACAAACTTAAGACATCTTTTGTTGGACGGAGGGAGTGGTTTTTATAACTGCAACACCACAAGATCTTAGAGCATCTCCAATGGGGTCCTCCAAATTTTGCCCTCAAATGTCCTCATTTTGTCCGTTTGGAGGGCAAATAGACATATGTACGCCCTGTGTCTGCCCTCGTCACCCAACGGCAAGTCCTGGCTTTCACAATTTATATTAAAAATTGTTGTTACCCCCTCTGTTCATGTATTGGCCTCTTGAACCACCATACCTCTGAGTTTACACGTGTTGACTTGTCTTCCCGTCACACGTGAGGGGGGCGGGGTGTTGAAGTGTATAAGTGAATTGTCTAGAGTTTCCATCAGACCGGTCTTTTGATTACGTTGGCTAGCGGATGAAGCTTGACCCTGCTGTTCGTCCCTGCATGTGCTCCTGGACTGAACGCCGGCGCCGCTTTGGTACTGCCGTCGGAGGACGAGGTCCGGGCGAATCTCCACAGCCTGCGGATGCTTTCTGCAGTGGCGCGACCTTGTGGAGCTTGCCCAGGCAGAGCAGTTCGTTCGCGGAAGGACCCGCGGCGGAGCGGCGGCGGTCGAGACAGCGCCGGTCGGATTCGGCGCCGCCCAGAGAGAAGAGATGGTGAGGAGAAGTCAGAGGAAGAGAGATCGAGAGAGGGAGCAGAGAAAGCAGGGAGAGGGAGGTAGACGTAAAGCGGCGATTCTACCGGCACCGCTATGTAGTGGTGCCGGCACAAGCTGGCACGTGGTGGTGGGCCGACCCACCTTAGTATTATATTTTGTTACGAGTCAATGGTACATGATATGGGTCAATGGTATATGGATTGGTATATGCTATGTGAATGATATTTTCCTTGGTATTAGTCAATGATATATGATATCAGTCAATGTATGTGGTTCAATACATGGTGTCAGTAAATGATATATGATATATTTTATTGGTATATGGTATAAGATGCCATGTGTCAGCGCATGACTGGTTCCTTCAGCACATAGTCTTTGAATTCGCATGCAGCACATGACCTCTGTCATTATTCGCATGCAACACATGACTTCTTCCGGCTCCACTATGTGCGGAGGGGGGAGAGAGAGAGAGAGAGAGAGAGGGAGAGGAAGAAGGACTGGAATCTCTGCTTTTTGTGAGATCGGGCCGGATAAGAAGTGAGTGTGTGTCCGGTCTCCGGACACCCCAAACCTCCCCAAATTTGGGGCCAATTTGAGGATGGGGACGGACAAAGAGGAAATTTTGTCCGTTTTGGGGATGCCATTCGGGAATGATTTTGAGAACAAAATATCCATATCCCCCAAAGAGACATTTGGGATAGCTTTTGGGAGACCCCATTGGAGATGCTCAGTATCCACCAATCTTCAGGTTAAAATTAGCCAAATCTCTCTTTTTTGGTATAAAAAAATTAACCAAATCGCATGGAACAATGAAACTGAAGCCAAACAAAAACACACATTATACTCAAAAGAAATTAGACGGTTTAGATCGGACGTTGCTATATCTAATTTGCCTGATTTAAGCAAAAAAGGCTTAGATCTAAGTTGACGAATCAGAGCCATTAGATTAATATTTAGATCTCACTTTGCTCTCTTTTTTCAGGGAAAGCTTCAGTCACTCTTGAGTCTCGAGCACACCACTCCCTCTTGGCCTCTTCTATAGTGTGCCGAAGAAAAAAACTGGCTCGCCAAAAGCACATGGCACGATGTTGGCCGCTATCGCCACCACATGCGCACCGCCTGCTGCCGCCTCCAACACATGGCCGTGCCGTCGCCGCCGCAGCCACTGGTGCAGCGCCATGGATAGGAGAGAGAGAGAGAGAGAGCATCACCATGGAGAGGAGAGAGAGGCGTGAAAACATGGAGCGGCAATGCAGCACCATGGAGAGGAGAGAGAGACGCCTAACATGGAGCAGCACCATGGGGGGGAGAGAGAGAGAGGGGCAGAGAGAGAGAGAGGCGCTTGAGGTTGGGGAAGAAGGAAAATGAGGAGTGGGACTCAGCAGCAGTCAGAAGGCAGTTTTCACTATGTGGTGTCGGGCACGAATCTCGAGGCACAGCGGACGGATGGGATAAGAGGAGCAGTATGATCCAGTGTAAAAAATCTTTTTTTTTTCATCATCCTTTGCAAATTTTAAAGCACAAATCATATCCAACGGCCGAAAAATCAACTTATCTCTAACTAAAAATCTGACAACCTAGAACTAACAAAACCGTAATATCTTTATCCAGCGGAGCAAGGTAAGAACATCTGCGAGAGGTTCAATCACCTCGCATCACCAGGTCGATCAGTGAGATGAAAACTGGTGGGTGGTGTCGTTTGATTTTGTCACGGTTTCACCGGATCTAGGCAAGTATTGTACCGTGATAAAATGAAACAGAGCACATATGTGCATATATGGTCGGGATAGTGTAGGATGTGGGCGATGCGATCTTGGGCTCCAGGTGGCGGCCGACGAGTGGTCGCGTGGAGGGGGATGGATACCGCGCCATATCCAGAGGCGAAGCAGCAGCCAATTGGGTCGCGGGGACGTGTCTCGCCGCGCGTCCACCAGCTTCGCCCCGCGCCTCTCAGGCGCCGTATAAAGATCCACCTCCCCGAGCCGGGCATCCTCACTCAAACAACACCAGCCACCAGCTCATCTCTCACTGACCTTACCACTTGAATTGGGATCGAAATGGCCGCGTCGGCGCTGCACCAGACCACCAGCTTCCTCGGCACCGCCCCACGCCGCGATGACCTCGTCCGCAGCGTCGGCGACTTCGGCGGCCGCATCACCATGCGCCGGACTGTCAAGAGCGCACCCCAGAGCATCTGGTAAGTATATCTTTTTCTTCGTCCAAAGCTACATTTCTATGTACTACATGCATCAAGTACCGCGCAATTGGCTTCGCCTGAATGAAATTAATGGTGATGAAATGACCGTGCGTGTATATATAGGTACGGCCCTGACCGTCCCAAGTACCTGGGCCCGTTCTCCGAGCAGACGCCGTCGTACCTGACCGGCGAGTTCCCCGGTGACTACGGCTGGGACACCGCGGGGTTGTCAGCTGACCCAGAGACGTTCGCCAAGAACAGGGAGCTCGAGGTGATCCACTCTCGTTGGGCGATGCTTGGCGCGCTCGGGTGCGTGTTCCCGGAGATCCTCTCCAAGAATGGTGTCAAGTTCGGCGAGGCGGTGTGGTTCAAGGCCGGCTCGCAGATCTTCTCCGAGGGCGGCCTGGACTACCTGGGCAACCCTAACCTCGTGCACGCGCAGAGCATCCTCGCCATTTGGGCATGCCAAGTTGTGCTCATGGGCTTCATCGAGGGTTACCGTGTTGGTGGAGGCCCTCTCGGTGAGGGGCTCGACAAGATCTACCCCGGTGGCGCCTTTGACCCCCTCGGTCTCGCCGACGACCCAGACACCGCCGCTGAGCTCAAGGTCAAGGAGCTCAAGAACGGCCGCCTCGCCATGTTCTCCATGTTTGGATTCTTCGTGCAGGCCATCGTCACGGGCAAGGGACCCGTCGAGAACCTCTTCGACCACGTCGCCGACCCAGTCAACAACAATGCATGGGCCTTTGCTACCAACTTCGCCCCCGGGAGCTAAATGAGAATTAGCAGCTAGCTGTAGTATATATCGGTCCATCCATCGGACGATCGATATATGCATGCATGTGTACTTGTACGCCGTAGATCAACTTGTACCTTTGTCTAGTTATGTGTTGATTTGTACCATGGTGGAGTGAACCCCGCGCAATGTAATTAAGCATGAGGTGCACGAGTGAATGAATGACGGAAGAATCGTGAATCGTGTGTACCATTAGTCAATCCAATCATCCACTGATCGTACCAGAGCACGGTGTGTCGATGTGTTCCGCTAATTCAAGTTGTCAACTACACATGCACGCGCGATTGCGCCCACATGACACGACAAGCTGTCAAACCAGGCCATAGCGCCGGCATCCTCCTCTCAAGCAAACACCATTCTTACTTCTCCGGTTCCAGGCTTCCAGCCATGGTATTAAGGGTGGTGGCGGACTGGCCTTAGTGCCCCGCGTGTTTTCTCGTGTGAGTTCAAGGAAAGTCTGATCTTAGTGTTTCGCCCAAATTGTATCTGTGACTGTGGTGTCGTCCGCGAATGCCTGAATAATGGTTGTCAGATAAAGAAATGGAGTCATGTAAAAACAGGTTGGCATGCAAATTATCTCAAAGCATTTGGATTCAAATTTTTATTCATGGAGATACGAATCCAAATCTGAAGTTTCATTTTTTTTAGAGGCAACATTTTTTTGGAGCATATTTGAGAGGCCACATCTGAAGTTTCAAAGCCCCGAGAAAAAAAAAGAGAGGTGTTCAGCTCGAGTATTTGGGCCAAGAGACCAGAGACGGACTAGTTAAGCCTTATTACGGAGTACGTTTTCTTCTCTGCCCATTTTCCAGCACTGGGCCTAAGAGTACTATCCTCCCACAGCACGGATTCAGTTTGGACCGTGACGACGCTTGCCGCCGGATGAGAAGTTCAAGCTTCTAATCGCTCCGATATGTAACACCGCCCAGATTTGGAACCTTTGTTTTTAGCGAAGTCGGGAGGGGAGACCCCTACCTAATTTTTATAAAAACGGAACCAAGGAGTTCCAAACAGTACAAGTCCCAGGAGGATTACAACAGCCAAATTTTATAATTAAGTACCACAAGTTTGTAGGAAAAGAAAAGAAGAACAAGAAGAAAGGAACTATGCAGGCCAATCTTATATCCACCGACGAGCAGCTAACCTCTACTTGCCTTTTAAACGATGAGACCATAGCTTCAATGTCTCTGAACATTGCTTCCCAAGATAGACACGGGAATGTTGCCATCATCAAAAACCTTGTGATTTCGGGCAAGCCAAATATTCTAAAGAATAGCAGCAGCAACAGTCTCCCAACTTTGAAGAACAAGGAAAAACAGGCGATCAACCGCTGGATTGAAGATTGGCCTGATTAAATACCAATTTTTTTCTTTCTCCTTTGCTTCCTTGTGTTTGCTCTGTCCTGCCTTGTAATTATTTTCACTTTTGCCGGTTTCAGGCGCTTTGCAACTTTGAGCCTCAGGCTCCTTTTAATCAAAATTCAGGTAGGGGTCTCCCCTCCTGACTTCGTTCCAAAAAAAAACAGTCTCCCAAGCAGCCATCTTGTCAGGAGGCGCAAGTGTTATGCACCCACAGTATTAATCCCCAACAATTGAAAGAGTAAGATAGAACGTGGAAAAACCAGCCGAGATGAGTCGGAGATTCACTTGCATTGCAGCCAAAAGGACATTCATCAGTGGCAATAATCTGCTTTCTCCTAAGCACCGTTCTCACTTTAATCCTCCCTTTTATCCATAGCCAAGGAAAAACCTTTGAGTAAAGTCCATTTTTTACCTCCTCTCTTCATTTTCTTGACACAATCTACCCCATTTAAGAGAATTTCTAAAATTCTACCCCATTTAAGCAAACATTTGCCACTAATTACCCCTTTTAGTATTTTTCTCCCTAACCCAATGTTTTCTTACCGACAGGCCCCACCTTTCGGGCTGACGTGGCATGCCACGTGGACCTTGGTCGCGAACTGGCCCGGTTCAGTCCAGACTCGGGTGCTGGTTCGGTCTCAGGCTGGACATACGAGCTGGGCTCGGCGAGCTGGACCGAGCCCATGACGAGCCGGGCCAGCTCGGCCCGAGCCTGCTTCACTTTCAGCTCAAGCCGAGCTTCGAAAATGGGCTCGTTTTGCCCTCGGGCTGCTGGCTCGAGAGCTACAGTGGCAGCCCAGCCCAATATTTCGAAGCCCATGGCGAAGCCCACGACGCAACTGCCCAAGGCCGAGGGGAATTAGGGCGACGTGAACGATTCCTCGATCTGTCTCAGCCTCGTCTCTCTCCCACGACTCTCCTGGTCCGCCGCCGCTGCACAACTCCCGTCGGCCGCCGCCATGGACAACGTGCTCGTGCTAGCCGCTAGGAGCAGGTGCTGGGCGGCTCATCTCTTGCCCGCATCGGCCATATGGCCGCCATGATGCTGCGCCGCCGCCTTCAATCATGCCAACGCCGGTCTCTCCTTGTCGACCTCGGCCTGTTCTCGCCCCTCGCTGGCAACGACGGGGCCGTGGAGGTAGACGACGACAGGGTCGCAGAGGTAGAAGACGACGACGAGGTCGCAGAAGTAGACGACGGGGCCGTGGAGCTCGATGGGAACCTTCTCTGGTCGTACCACATCGTCTACGACTCCGTCGCCGGATCTCCCGCCTGCCTCCGTACACCTCTACCCTCCAGCTCGCCGAGCCAGCCCGAGCTGCGTGCCTGCCCAGCCGAGCCAGCAAAAACGGCTCGCCGGAATTTCGGGCCGAGCCAGGCTCGGCTCAGCGGAGGCGAGCTCGTGACGAGCTGGACCGAGCCGAGCCGAGCCGTTTTTGCTGGCTTATAATATAAGGCATTGTAATCTCGGTTGTTTTGGTAACAAGAAAGAGGAATAGAAGGAGAGAAAAGCTCGGCTGTGAGAGGCAGCTCGAGGCCAAAAATCTTGCTTTCCGTTTCTTGTGTGAGTTGAGAGATTTAGCTCCAACAAAATACGTAATGGTATCACTTACTATTATTCTACTAATTTGTAGGATCGGCTAGAGTCAAAGTAGCAAGTGATGATTCAAGTGATACTCGTGGTGAGGATGAGCACCTTACTCTAGCAACTCAAACAAGGGAACTTGGAGTAGTTAAGCTCAATCCCAAAATATATTCTTGTCTATGTATGTTCTAGTACCATACTTATTAAATGCTAATCCATGAATTCTAAGTCAGCACCAACTATTTTTTCTACCATATCAAGATCAAGTTGTATGCATCAGGCCTTGGTTGAGTAAACGTAGATCTCTTATTAATTACTCGTGGGGAAGGGATGGCGCCCGGAGCTCCAGATCGGACTAAGTGAACGGAGTCAGGCCACCCTCATATCTGCCATCAGTGCTTGCTGCAATGTGGCTGTGGCGATAGCCCATGGAGGAAGAAGAAGAAAGCCAAGCCCTCAGCGAACGGGAGAGTTGGGTATGGGTATCGACCCAGATACGGGGCTTGGATATGGGTTTTAGCTAGTGGGCTATCCTAACTAATATGTAGAAACGGAATTAAAAGTAGGTACCTTTTTAATTCTGGAAGGAGGGGTGTACCGAAGCATACTTCTTTTGATATTTATTTTAAACGGCAATTGAGCAACAAAATATATATGAGTGGTGCCACAAAAAGTTATATTATTGAATCCACAAACAGCGAAATTTCCAGTTAAATAATTTTAATTACAAACATATATCAGTTGTCTAATAATTATATCAAAGTTTTTTTAGGGCATAATTATATCAAAGTTAAATCCTGAAATATGGAATACGAGTGATCGAGTCTTATAAATCCTGAAAATAAGGGAGTAACAGTAGTTCGTAACTCGTAAGAAGGCGCTCGCTAGCTAATGATCAGAAGAAACAGGACAAGCTCTGGGATTGCACATACACGTACGTCCATGCATGCATGGTCAAAGAAACAGCGCCGTACCTGCCAAGTACGTAGGACACACACGATGGAAAAGAGAACCTAATGCGCCATGAGCTAACGGTTGAGATAGATATGATATACATTTGGGCAGATTGCGGAGCGTCCACATCGAGCTGTCTCACATGTACAGTGCCACACGCAGAAGCATCCCATGGTGCAACGCTAGCACCAAGCCCTACGTGCCACATTTTTATCTAGTCCGGTCTATCGATCAATCCATCCATCCATCAATTAGCGCCTTGCAAGCAATTCCTAGGTAGTCGCCAGTCCCCACCAATTACACACACATCATGCATCCTCCTCGAGCCTTGAACAAACTATCCATCACCTTTCACTTTATAATAAAGCAACAAGCTAGCTAGCTTTTGGCCGGCCGGTTAAATAAAATTTAAAAAATTACTATATATATTTATGCCTTACTTTGTGTACGACATGTGCAGGAAGCGTACGATCGATAGGGTAATTATATATAGGAACTCACATCCTGGTACAGTACTGATCAGCATGCGCGAAACTATATATGCGTACGTGCTATCCAGTGTAGTAACAAATTGCATATGGATCAGGCATATAACTGTATAACTTGTGATGATTAAGTATGTACGGAGTATGTAATTTTCTTTTCACTCGATCTTTACAGGTTTATGTTTTCTTTTACTACCTTTCTCGGCTCTATCTCGTCATGGTCAAATACATGAGAGACAGAAAGATATGCGCACAGAGATGGATCCATTAATTTCCATCTCTTTGCTGCTTTTTCTTCGTCCTCTAGCTAGCGTTTCTACCGGAGACAGTAGTGTCCGTGAAAGGAAGATGAAAAGACGATAGGAAACAAGAGGAAAGAAGAGAAAGCGAGGGACGAAAAGAGAAGAAAGAAAGAAAGAGATAAAGGCATGCACGAGAGAGGGAGCTGTGCTTTTAGGGAGCACACACCCAAACCACAACGACATATATGCATGCACACGGCATAGGTTCACAACGGCCGGCATGCAGTGCGCGGGTGATCGAGACGTGAGAGGGCACGCGAGAAATGCTCTGGCAGGTGCACGCATGCCATTTGCGTCCATCCAGTCCACGACAAGGGAATGTTCATCGAGCCGCCCATAAATTACTGCCCCATACTGATCTTCCTTCTCGGCCACTTCAACACATACCCACACTCTCTTTCTCTCTCTCTGATTAAATTAGTTTTTCTCCCTCGCTCTCTTCGCGTTGTTCTTGGGCATTACTAGTAGATTATTACTAGCTGTTCGATTGTTATTGACTCCACACGTTGTTCCATGCAAAGATAACAGAGAAGAGCCACTATCGTGTTGGAGCCAGGGAACGGAAGCGACGTGCAAGGTTAAAAATGGACCATGTAAATTAGACACGTACGTACGTACGTACGGTTAGAACCATCTCCGCTAGTCGGAACTGAATAACACTTCTTTTCTGTGGGTTGAAAATTAGTTTTTTTCAAAACCGGCCGATCAAGTTGCACACATCTTGCAACTTAAGTAGCTGCCGCATACACATTCGGGAGCACACACGATCGATCTCAACTGCCGCATGCAGTTGTGCAAGAAAAAAAAACTGGACCATTCATCGATGCCCCGTGAGCATGCATGCATGCAACAAAACTCCACGACAGATGCAACTTTTCAGTAAGCAACCAAATCGCGTGGATGAGTAGATAATTCGCAAATCACGCCAGCGCGCAGACGCACAGTTGCGCGCCTTATGTTTAGAAATTCGGGTGAAAATTTTGACGCCCTCAATAAAAACACGGAGGGAGTACAGATAATTGTGACTTTGTATTTGTAAACCTTTACTTGTACACAAATTTTAAGATATGCAACAATTCAATTTTTATTGGATTAGAAATAACACTCAAAATCATCATTGACTAGAAATAACACTCAAACTTGTACCCGAATTTTTATTGTACCGGAATCTGTGAGGAGCATGTTGGTCGTCTACTCGGTATGGACACGCTACATGGATTTAACTTCCACAAGGGTTTGCACGTCGAGTGATAATCTCATGATCCATTGACCGTGTTCCCCAGCAATCAAAACCTTCAAACGCATGCTAAAACCTAGGGGAGTTACAATTCAAAGAACACCATGAAAAATATAAAAATAAAGTCCAATCACCGGACCTCCAAAGAAGCTCAAGTCAAATAATGCTGCTTCTCTTTTAGGGGGCGAAATAATGCTTGGTGCTGCAGACATCCGACGGGTTAGAGTTTGGGTATTTTGACCTCAGCAATAACCTGTAGTAATAGGTGGAGGGAAGAGTATTTGTTTTTCCCATGCATCCATCTGGCTGTTTAGACGATTAGAGCAGTGTTTAGAGAAAGAAAAGGCGAGAAAAGAAGCTCAGAGCAGCAGCACACCGTCTCCCCTTGCTGCAGCATGCAGCACTGCACCAGGACAGCAGAGAGGACGGGAAAGGGAAAAACCGAGGGAGGAGACAGACAGGGCACAATCATGCCCACCCCCACGACACGATTCCCACCTACGGAAACCGCACAACAGCAAGCGTCCAATGCCAGTTTCCTTGGACTCTCCCACGTACCCTTCTCTCACCTGCTGCACGTCTCGGCTCTCTTTCTCGGGCAACGTGACATTCTCCCCTCCCAGATTCTCCCACCTAGTATAGAGTATTTTTCTGTACCATCCCATAACATAGCATCAAATAATGGAAGGAAGAATTAAACCAACTTGCAACACGACCATAAGAGGACGAGCTGCATCGGGACAAAAACTTGCTGCTTATAAATACGCACATGCTCCACCTCCACTACCATCAGCACCCCTCGACAACGAGCCCCACACGCACCCAGGAAGCAAGTTAGACAGACAGACAAACGAAAACCAAAACTCAAACTCAAAGAGTAGTCAATCATCACAGCTCTCTTCGTCAATCATCATCAATGGGGATGCAGAGCAACGAAGGCACGGTGATGTTCTCCTCCATCGCGCTGCTGCAGCAGAGGTTCAGAGAGCTGGAGAGGATCAAGGAGAAGCGGGAGGTGAGACTTCTACAGATTCTCACTCCCCGTGAAGCCGAACTCCTTCAGGGTGTCAGCGGTAACGCCGCCGCCGCTGCTGCTCCAAGGGAGGCGCCGGTCAGATGGTTCTTCCACCCGGAGCTGTTGTACCCATGCAGGCCTCTGGGTGGCACCGCTGCCTTATTTCCAGTGGTGCCGGCAACCGCAGCTTGTGAGTGTAAAACCATCCAGCTCCACGGCGATTCCCTTGCAATGGACCTGTGGCCCAGTAAGGCCTCCGGTGAAGTTGATGTCGACACCTCACTGCACCTCTAGATTACTACTACTGCTACTTAGAAATGCTGTCCTAAGCTGTTGTGCTGCTAGCCTTCTCGGTCTCCTCAGTGTTACTATCGCTGTTTTTGGTAGCCTACTATGATCCTCTTCTCTTTTCTTTGGTTGTAATTGTAACAAGGGGCAGGAGGGTGGTGAGCTGTAATTATTGCCTGTAGTACAATGGTGCTGGTTGTTTTCTTTGTCACCTTGTCGCGGTAGAGCTGCCAGCATCTTCCAGTTCGGCACTCTTATCATTCGAGTATGAAACTAGCTCTGCAGGGCAACCATTTTCTGTTATATCAGGACACACGTCGTCATCATCACTATCGGAAGAATCACCAGAGTCCTTTTTCTTTCGTTTGATAATCTTTTTTGACATCAGCTTGTTCACACCCTTGTTGTCAACGTCTACACATTCGCTGCTTATTGGCTTGAAACTGACTTTGCTGACCTTTCTTGCATTAGCTTCGAGTATCTGCATGTAATTGAGACATTCAGAAGAGCAGTTTAGCAAATAATCAGAAACATAGTAAAAACAGCTTAAAATACATAAATGCCGCTCATTTAGAATATAAGCACAAACTATCGATTCATCATAACTGAATAGCTGCTGATACAACTGAATTAAACTGTATAAGAAACTTTGGGAGTGGCATGCTCATGAAAAAACATTGGGTGCCAACAGCCAAACCAAGGATGTGAGCTATTCATCGTGTGGTTTTGAATGAGGCTTAAACACAACTTGAAGAAGTAGATTCTCAATATCGATATATTGCATGGTTAATATTTTCTGGTATGACATGAAAGATTAAAACTCCTTGAGAAGAAAAGGAAAAAAGAAAGACAAGCGATAACAAGTATCAGCAATTCAGCATCCATCATTTTGCGTTACTGTTGTGTTTATCTCTGTTAGTTATGTGAATATAGGTGTAGTTTGGTTACTATGTTACATCTCACTCCAAAAGCTACTGAAGACATGAAAGATAATTTATAATGTTTTGCTCCTAATTTTGATACTCCAATATAATTGAAACTTAGCATTATAATACAGTATCTTTCTTTCATTCATGCATCAGAGAATTAGTCATTTTACTACAAATTTATATTGGGGAAGAGTGCAAGGCTACAAAACCTAGAAGTAGGTTGTTTCCAAGATCTGGGCCGCTTTCCAATAACTAGATAGGAACGTCCAGTTTCTAGCTAATTTCCACTATACCTGAAGTATATAATAAACATATCATTTCATTGGCAGCTGAAAATCCGAATTACAAGTAGCAAGGCACTGGGATACTCCACCAAATGCAATTAAAATAAACTGAGGAGAACCAAGCTTAGCTTGGGTAGTCAGCCCAGCGAGGTATGTTGTCTGCCCACCAGAGTTTGATCCCCGAAGGTCGCATTCCGGTGCCTCACCTTGCTAAAATTAATATATGTATCTATATATTGTCGGAATGCAATCGTGCATCTCTTACAGTTTAAATTCAAAAATTAAAATGAACTGAGCCAAACTAACATTAGGTTGCTCCATTACTTAAAATGAGCTGAGCCAAACTAACATGTCATTGCTCTATTGCTGATTATTCAACATCAGTTTTCTATTTTTGAAATGATAAATGGAAACAAAATAAACAAATGAACCAAATCATCAAACATACACCATATACAGCGACACGATATTTACAGGCATAATGCAATACAATTATACAAATGGCACAGATACAGCAAAGATGCACAAACGACAGGCATTTGCGTTCATGAATATGTTTCAGTAACTTTTGCACAGTCAAGCACCTAGACTGATGTCAGATGATAGGTTTGAGTAATAGGCATTTTTGTGTGATAAAATCTTGGCCAATGTGACCATTCTGGTCCTTCTGAAATTATACATTTTAACTGGGTTCATGCAACTAAAGTGAGTAAATTTCTAGTGGGGTCTTTTCTAGTGAAAACAATGAAAGCTCGGAATACTAGATCATTGTGGTAGCAAAGAACTGGTGCAAGATCTTGCTCTATAAAAAAATGTAAGCAAAGTATTGTCACAATTACCTCGAGTTCATAAGCTTGAGTTCTTTCTCGGTCATCTTGGTGATCAGATCCTTCGTCCTGATATTCATCATTTTCTTCTCTTTTGTCCCTTTCAAGTATGACAAGCATTTTCCCACCTTCTTCTGGTATATACCCGAAGGATTCACAAACAAAACCAGACACAGTCTCATATTGATGGCCCTGCAAATAGACGTATTTCCATGCACTTCATGACTTCAGTCAATCCAAAAAGAAATTATCATAACTGAACTACACAGCAGCATATGATGATTGCCAGGAACATTTGCCATTAAAACCTTTTCTACAATATAGTTCAAGTTCCAGACTTTTCTAAGGTTGGCAGATGCTTTATGCAGGAATCATCAGAAAAAACCAAATCACTGAAGTGCCAATCAAGGAGGAATAGATCTCCACTTCTTTTTAGACTTCACAATCTAGGAAGTTCCATTACTTAGCATGAGTCAAATGATTTTACTGCATATACTATCAATTAACCATTAATCATTAGCATAGGTGCATCTGAATAACCTTCAAAACGACATGAAATCATGCACAAATGATATGATTTCCTATTAGTCTCTTCCATACGGCTTTTAAGTTTCCTTCATTCTGTATAGCTCTTGCATATCAGCCCATTTGGGCCCACTACACAGTACAAGCTTTCTATTTGACATGGTATCAAAGCCCATGATTGCTCATGCCCGATCAAAACCCTAGCTCCCTACCAAATGCTTCCCCAGTGGTGATCCACTGGCGACCCCTGGTTTGGGACAGATAAGCCTCTTTTGTACGTGCTGATACAGCTCCAAATATGGAGCAAAGGGCTTGGATGCTGCCGCATCAGGCTCCGACCTTGTTGTGGGGCTAGCACATGTGCATACTGCGATCAGCATCGCTCGTGAACCAGTGAGGGAAGATGAAGTGACCAACACATTGCTGTGGTGCTTCCTGCACCTGCTAGAACAAACTGTAATACCTCTACGGTGCATACCCTCGGAATTACAACTTGCTTATTTCTATACCAGATCCCAGACCAGAGCTCAGCATGTGTTCCACATCTCCAAACCCAGCGTCTCACAGTGAAATACATGGCATTTAATTTAACCCTTGGAAGTAACAGCTATGATTTAAAAGAGAATGGCATCTAAAAAGTATTGACATAAACAAACACAAGAGCAGGTCTTTAATATGGCATGGACTAATCTCAGCACTCAATGGAGCATGTAGAAGCTGCTATGATCAATGAGGAATATACCTCTGGTATTTTAACACCAAGCTCTTCAGATAGATCATCTATTGATGTGTTTGCATCAACATAAAAAGTTCCATCTTCCAGCATTACTATATTACCTGTTTTCTTCTGGATTTCCTCCTGCAAGGGTAAATTAGTAGCATAAGGAAATGAGAGACTAACAAAGCTCCTAGTTTCCTTGATGATGAAAAAAGACGTGCTGTGAGTTATCCACCAAGACATGCAAAACCAGTTCGACTTGGCCGATTCCAGCAACAGAAAAGTCAGGATATTGAATCCTGCCGGTCTTAATAACAAGTTAATGTCAACTTAGTCCTAGTCGGTGTCAGCCAAAGTTTTAAATAGTGCGCTCAGCCATTTAACGGCGGTCCAAAAATTGATGCTAAAGCTAGCTATAGCCTACATCGCTGTGCCCTGCATAAGACGGCTACCGCAGCTAAAGCGTGCTATTTAAAACTGTGGTGTCAGCTATGGCTCCAGTATCTCATCCCCTTCAAGCCATGGCGTCCTGGCATTCATTGCTTCACTTTTGATGAGATAAAAACTTTTTAGTGGAGTTGGAGCTGTGATTAATTCGGGAATGCAACAAGACAAGACTACTAAACATTTTCAAAGTCCTCTCAGCTCCAGCTCCACGAAAAAGTGGAGCGTTGAATGACCAGCTCCACCAAATCTGTGGAGCTGGAGCTGTCCCAGACACACCCCTAGTATCTCATGCCCTTCAAGCCATGGCATCGTGGCTCTCTTCTTTACTGTAATTACCCTGACAGTACAGTCAATCTACTGATTAAAATTCCTCAGTCAACATGAAATGTCACCTCTTAATAAAATATAAATACAAGGAGAAAAGAAATATAAACAAAAAAATGTATTACTGCCTTTCACCATTTCCATATCCATAAGTATGTAAAAAAAAGGCACATATAATAGCAGGAAGAAAAAAAGACACTGAACACTAAATTCACAGATCGGATTGAAAAGTTCCTAAAATAATCACCTTCGAATCATTCTCGTCGAAGATTTCACCAACGATTTCTTCCACCACATCTTCTAATGTCACGATCTGCAATTGTTATAGTAAGAACGCCCAAAGTAAGATCTATGTGAGAGGATAAATGGAATTAGAAGCTATTTTGGTCAAAGTTTTCATAAGACAGTATGTTATAGTCACTCCAACAGGATGCTTTAGTTTCCAGCCTAACTACATGTGCAAGCAAAAGTTCCAAGATGTACTACAGTACTAGAGTGGTCAAAACATTTTACAGCTTCTATGGGTGCGCACTAGTCAGGAGATATCTTGTCGATTGTGCATAAAAATTAGAATTAGAATAATTATTCATCTAATTTGAAGTCTTTATAGAAAAAGGTGTGAAACTAAATAATAAAGATCATTGGAGTTGTGGGGCACCAAATATACAGATAGAAAGGCTTTTTAACTTTCTTATTCTAGTTTTCTCATTTTTCTAGAAAGATGGAATAAATGTCACATGGGCTGTGTGTATAAAACTATAAATTAACACCACGAGGGCTCAGTGGCATGCACAGCAAAAGGAAGTACCGTGCAGCAATAGGAAATGGCAAAGCGACCTAATAGAACTAGAGAAGGAACTAAGGATAAGTTAGTCATCTGTTGTCCTAAATAACACAGAACCTAACTGTATAAGAGATGACGTCATGCCAGGCCATGCCTATGGCCGCCACATGAGGGGTGCGCAGCATAGGGATAAAGATCACCTGAAGGTAGGAACTTTTAGAGCCTATAGAGATATATATCAAGGTTTGTTATTTGCTTAACCCCTAGGGAGATGCTTCTCATCTTCTTGCATGAATGAATCAAGCAAGACTATCCATATCTTCTCCATCGCAGTAGGAAAACCCAACATCACACTGTAGAGGCCAAGGCTACGTCTGTCTGGAGAGACACCACAGCTATCCCCCTGCGATCCAATCCACCACAAATCACCCACCACTTGACATCTTGGTATCAGAGACAAGTTAGTTATCAGCCACCATGAACTATCACATCCATGACCCTCGAGAGTGGCGGAGCGTGAGCAAAAATAAGAGGGGGCTAACTCCATATCAAAACCTATATGCATGAAAAAATTACCAGTAATATAAGACATAATTAGAGGGGAATGTCAAGATGATATATTTATCTTGTTCACACCAACTCCATCTGCAAGAAAATCATCTTCCATTTTGTTGCACAGCCTTTGATTTACATATACCACCAATGCTAGAGTATCAGGAAGAAACAAAGAATGTCAGCCAGAACGAACCGAAGAATGTCAAGCCGAGAAGGAGAATAGGGGATTGAGAAGCAGGACTGGAGAAGTGAAAAGAGAACTCAGAGAAGAGGAGGAACCGATCACGTCGACAGAAACAAGGGCGCTATCAGAGATTTGGGATTTCTTTTTAGGGATTAGGGATTTGTGAATTGGAAAAACATAACCAGCAGAGGAGTCCATGCGTTGCGAGACAGAAGCTGGCGACGAGCATGTGTGCGTGCGTGGTGGCTTCCGGCGTTCTGACTTCTTTCATTACGATTGGGCTGATTTGTTGTGAGTTGGGCTTGAACATGCCTATTCATTTGTGCTTTGCACTTTTGAAAGGGTGGTTTGTGGCCCAGTTTAGCTTCCATTACGCTCCGCCAGTGCTCGAGCAGCAGCTGGCAAAAACAAGGGAGCCGTTCATCACAAATGCAACAGTTGTTCACCAAGGACCAGCAGAGTACTACCAAAAATGTAGACACCTTCACCAACACCGTGCGAGACCTACGCAAGCAGAAGGGCACACACCACCTCGCGATCATCAAGCTGGAGAAATGGGAGCAGCGAACATCCAGCATCAGTGGCAGACAGCTGCACCAGTGATGGCATCCTGCAGATGGATGACCTCAAACCACTCTCCCTCCATAAGTCCGGTAATGAGAGCTTCATATGCTACTAACAGATGGAGTTTCCCATCTACAATGGCGAGGTGGAGCCAGAGCCTTGTCGTGACTCAATTGTTGGAACCAATTCTTCGACAGCACAGCCAGTGGCAGAGAAGGCCGCTGTGCGTAATCCCAACTAATGTGTGACAGCTGACTCCAATAGCATCGCTTCAAGGCTGAATGGATAGCTTCTCTCCATGCACTGAAACTCTGACCTATTAAACATGCAGCTTCGTCGCCAACACTGAGTGGAACTCTTGGGTGGCTCCTCTCCCTCAGGCGCATGGCCAGGGTGATGGAGTGCCACAAGAAATTCAACACTCTCCTATGTTGTGCAACACAACTGATGGAAGATTATAGAAGTCCAGTCTATACCACTAGTTTCCAGGAGCCACTGCAGATTGTATGTTGACATGAGGCAACTTGTGACCTTGGAAGATGTCGTAGGCTTGGCACGTGGGTGCTAATGACATGCTAACTGGGCACAGCCAGCCCCTCCACCACTAGTCCAAAACTCTGGATCGCGGGGACACCGTACCAAAAACCAGCCATATAGAAATACTTCGGTACCCAGTAAAATTTCTATGGAATTTTAAGTCATCCTGATGTCTACTGGTTGAGCCGTTAAGGTGAGTCCATAAGTTATATATCAAAGAATTATACTGTCTGTGGTGTGCTTATTGTCCTTAAAAGAAACATGACTACGAAGTAGAGACCAGAAGAATTGATCTATTCGAAGACAAGGAGCACTACCTAGTAAGCTTGAAGTTAGGATAATTAGCTAGTTCGCATGAATGGGCCCTAGGCTGCTGGTTTAACTAAGTTATTTAGTATTTTTTAGCCCCTGGCACCCCCACTGGATCCACCCATGGCGAGCAGAACCCAAGCAGCATGTTGTAGCATCTTGGTGTACATCCAAACTGCCTTTTCATGCACAGTTTTGCACTAAACACATGGCCTTACAGAATCATCATAACCGAGACAAAGATGACCTTATCTGGAAGAATCAAATCACTCATCAACATAGTGTGCCAGATGAAATGAATTCCAGGAACCAAGTTAGCAATTTTGGAATCAATTTGGTTGAGTTAGTGGTGTTGGATTTCTGATTCTGTGGCAAGACAGATGAATTAATATATTTCTAGAACAGCAAAACCATATTGGATCAAACCCAAAATTAGATCATTAACAAATAGTGAGTTCAGATTATGTTGTAAATGCAAAGAGTATAAAGGATGGGTTTCTGTACGTACACCAATAGTTCCACCATATTCATTGAGGACAACTGCCATATGAACCTGCCTGATCCGGAACTCTCTTAGCAGGTTCCAAACAGACATAGAATCTGCCAGATGAAAAACGATCATACTTTACATCCATGACAATGCGGAAAACAGCAGGAAGAAAAATAATCAGTGCCATAAACATATAAAATTTTAAAAACATTCAATAAAGTAATATTAAAAAAGACAAAGAGATTCCTGCTGAAGATAGTATTTAGTTATGTAGTCATGTTTCAGTCTGAACAAACCCCTTAGTAAATTGTAAACAATAAACAGCCAGGTAAACAATTACCTGGGACAAAGTATGTTGGCATATGTGCAATTTCCTTCACAGTTATTTCCTTCAACTTCTCAACCTTGAAAAACAAAATGGGCAATTCTTCAGAAAACTATCGTGCAGACAAAATAAGAACTAACCTGATTATCTTGTAATGTAAGTAGTAAACAAGAGATAGACCTCTTCAACATATTCAAGCATGTCCATCGCATATACAATTCCAACAATATTATCTATACGCTCCTCAAATACAGGAACCCTGGAAGTAGGTGCAGATGTCATTGACAAGTCATGAAGATACATAGTAAGACACAGTTGCGGGACTTGGAAGTACCTAGAGTACTGATGAGTTTCCCATAGGTTTTTGAAATCAATCAGTGTTGCAGTAGCATCAACTGCAACTACATCCACCAAAGGCGTCATTACCTCCCTGACATGTGTATCTTTAATCTCCAGTACATTCTCAATCATATCCTGTTACAAGACTCGGAACTGAGTAATCAGGAATAAATAGGAAGGAATTAGGCCTGCACAAGCAGGGATAAATCAGAAATTTATAATAGTGTAGCATACTACAAGAAAGATACATAATGTACATTGTGCTGTTGTTATCAGGGCTGGCTTTTTCCTCATCACACTGAAGTTTTAAGCTCTGCTTCCTAGCATCTTAACAGAAGTAGTAGTAAAATAATTATGGGCATCATCCAAGTGCTCAGGACATGTGGTTACATGCAAGCTTTAACATAGCAGTTCAAATAATGCAGAGATCCTACATTTCTCAAAGAAACAACATATGTACCACAAGAAAAAATTATACAAAGATGTAAATGAAGATTCTTAGACATTGAATGATACAAGAAATTAAGGAAAAAATATAGATAAGAATAATACTACATCTCGTACTATTAACTATCTAACCTGTTCGTCTTCGGCAATTGCACCACTCAACTCTGCTCCACGTAGCATTAACTTCAATTCATCTTCAGTAACAAATGGTTCACTGAGGCAAATAAGTGCATATAAGCACAAGATTCAGAACTGCATACTCTTACAAAAATTGTATCCAATGTAGTTACAGCTAGGGGTGTAAAATAAAAATATGTAAGCCCCTACCTTCTTCCTTTCAGGCCTAGAAGCTTTAGAATTCCCATAGATATAATAGTAACAATCCGCCCAACTGGATACAGGATAAGCGAAAGCCATGCAACCGGTCTGATATACAAAATGGTAATATTCAAGTACTATGAAATAAGAACAGTATTTGAACAGTAAGTTACAACACTCACCTGACTACAAACCTAGCAACCTCTGTGGCATTATGAACTGCAACACTTTTGGGAGTGATTTCTGTAAGAAGTAAAACGGCAACCTGCAAACAGAAGGGTTCCACAGTTAAAGTGAATAATCCACATTGCGTAAGCAGATAAGCATTAAGTAAAAAGGCTCAGTATGAGATAGAAGACATACAGTCATGACACCTGTTGCTGCACTGACACCTGCTTCGCCAAAAATTGCTGTCGCCGCCTCAGTAACAATGGCCGTCGCACCAATGTTGACCACACTATTTCAAAAGTATCTCCAGGATATGAGGAAGAAGAGAATTAGGAGGACGAAAAAATTATTGCAAGAAACAGTGTACAACACAGAAAAGCCATAAATTACGTTGTGCCAATGAGTATTGTTGTCAGGAAGCGAGTGACATCATTTCGGAGCATTTTGAAAACACCATTCTCAGGTTCCTTTTCAGCCAGCTCACGAACCTGACGGAACCGGATTGCAAAATTTCAGAAAATATGCTTATTAAATCAGAAGAGATCCATCATCTTACAACATTCTATTAATAAATAAAAGAAACAAATGGATACATATCAAACCCAAAACACAACAAACAATGAGTTAACACTGCAATTTGATCCGAAAGGAGACGGCCCACAAACTTGTACACAACAGAATTGCCTTTCTATGTTTCTTGCTAGGTATTCAGGACTGTATTATTACTCACTTTAACGTTTAGCCGCTGGGAACAAACTTTTAGACCTAATGTGCTGATCGAGAGAGATTCTGGCACTAACTCATGACCATAACACCTAATTATGCCCAAATATTAAACTCAAAATGACAATGCATTAAACTTGAACCTTGGACTCAAACCCAAAGACAAGATTGCACGCAACACGAAGCTTAAAGTCTTGAATTACAAATGCTACATGTCTACATGAAATTTTCATTCATACTTTGTTGAGATTTTAGAAGATAATTGAATAACATTCAAGATCTGTAGACAGTTCTTTGGGGGAAAAAAGATCTAGATAGACCTGAACTGGAAGGCAAAAATGTACTTTCACTAATTCTTACAAGGTAACAGGGCTGCGGGGGGGGGGGGGGGGGTCCAATTTGACGCTGAACATATACTAATATGCCACTAAGGGATGGAAAATGTGTGAGCTGATTTTTCTTTTCCAAACTACGAATGTACCAAGATAGTGTTGCAAAAATTGCAGTTTCAAATATTCCAACAGATAATTGATGGAATTAGGATGCGAACGAATCTATATATTGCTTGGAATGGATCAACCTTTCGCAGGGACAATAACACATTTTCTTACAAAATGTTACATTCCTCACATGATCCCCAAAAGGTAAAATCTAATGCGCTACCTCCCTCATATAACTAACCAATGAATAAGACAATTAAATAAACACTGCAGCAGGATGAGGATTATAATTAATTTAAAACAAACACCAGCAGGATGAACATGACAATTGATAACCCCCGAAACATTAGCCATATCCCTCTGGTGCACCATCTGAATCTCGTTCCACCACCAAGACCAACTCCGCAAATTGGCATCACCCTGATCATACAACCCCTCCATCCAGCTTGTCATGATGCAAATTAATTATCTAATCACCACCAAAGCAGCATAAGTAGTGATGCATACAGATGCCCATAAGCATGCAAACACTGATCCCCTAAGACCAACTCTGCAAGACTGCAACAACCTGCTCAGCTGCCAATGACACTCCTGGCATGGGCATGTATGTGTCACTATACTTGTGCTGCTTTGGCGGTAATTACATAATAAATTTAAATCATGAGGAGCAGGATGGAGCAGTTGTATGCTCAGGGTGATGCCAGTTTGCAGATTTGGGCTGGTGGTGGAATGGGGTTTGGATGGTGCATCAGAGGGATATGGCTAATGGGGATATTTTTTATTAATTATCATGCTTATCCTGCTGCAGTGTTTATTTAATCATCTTATTCATTGGTTAGTTATATGAGGGAGGCTTCCCTTTTAAATTTTAGAGGCCGATAAGCATGCCCTCGCTGATCCCCTAAGCCCAACTCTGCAAGACGGCAACACCCTGCCCAGCTGCCAACCAAGGCTGCCAATGACACTCCTGGCATGGGCATTGCCCGATCGTCATAACTATCTCCCAGAGAATTGCTACCTCGCCAGGCCCCAGCCATCTTGCCCCATAGGAAGTGATTGATTGCATATGATGATTTCATACGAAACGACCGTAATTATATGATTCGTCAGAACCAATTCCACATACTAATAAGTACTAACATGAAAGTTAAAAATGTATTTCCAGGTACTTGCAATGCACGAACCTTCCAGGGCCAGAGCGTAGTGATGGAGGTCTCGGCCATAGAGAAGAAGGCAGAGAGGCCGAGCAACAGGGCGAGAACAAGACCCTGCTCCCTGAGAAGCTGCAGAATCTGCAGCACCGTGGGCCAGCTCCCTCGCAGCGCCGCCCAGCCCATCCCAGCGGCTGCATCCACCGCCCCGGACGCCCCCCGACCCGCTCCCGCCGCGGAGGCAGCCACGGCCAGCGCCCGGCGGCACCAAGCCGCCGCCAGCGCGCCGCACGCCAGCGCCACTGCGACCCGCCTCGCGGCCACCAACCGTCCGGCGTCATCCACTCCCGGCGGAGGAGCAGCCGTCACCTGCAGGGGCAGCGCGGAGGCGGAGATGGGGGCGAGCATGCGGGTTCTCGAGCCGCCGCGGAGCCACGTAGAGGGAGGGGAGGGGAAGCGGTAGGGGGGCTTGGTGGGCGCGCGGAGGGACTGGAATTGGAACCGCGGGAGCCTGCCGCTGGCGAGGAACAACGAGGCCGTGGAAGGGAATGAGGTGGAAGGGGCGGACATGGCGCTCGTCGGCGGCGGGGCCGGGGAGCGAAGAGGGTTTGGGGAGCACGAAGGGCAGGCTAGCCGCTAGCTTGGACGGGGACGGGAGGTGGTTGCGTGAGGGGAGGAAGGGGTCCTAGGGGGGATGATGCCATGGAAGATGGAGGTGGAGGTGGGGCGGGCGGCCGGTGCGCACGGCGACAAGCAGCCAGGAAGCCACGGCCCCACCTTTTGCCACTTGAACAACGTCTCACACTGACCACCGTGCATCGCAAGAACTATGGGATCCACGCAAGTGTGTGTTTGGTTGGGCTCGGATTGAGGCCGCGTTGGGCTTGGGCATGGAGAATTTGAGATGGACTGTTGCCGGAACCGGCGTGGCCCGTTTAGCACGGTGTTTTCTTTTCTTTTCGACATTCCAATGGAAGAAGATATAACTCATCGATTATGAGTGGTCCTCGATTTGGAGAAAATTTGGAGTCTCTCTTTCCATACAAAAAGTTAAAAACTTTCCTTTGAAAATTGATGTGTCTCTCTGTCTGGCTAATAAACACACAAAGGTAAACCCACGGTGTCACCTTTGCAAACCAGAGATGAAGATATAAACCATGCGTTCTTCCAATGCTAGCGAGCGTGCGATGTTTGCTACTAGCATTCTGGATGATTGCTATCAGCTGATGTCTGAACTTGTTAAAACCTCAATTGAGCATTACAAACCGATGTCCGTGAGGTGACGAGCCTTGCTAGCTTCTCCCCTCCTAACTCTTGGGTCGATACCCTTCATTCTAGCTTAATTCTCTTTCTGGGGTTAGCAATCAATGAAAAAATGGGTGTTTTGTGCGTCGTCAAAAGAGCGGTTACCGATTGTCCGTTAAAGACCGGAAGATAAGTATAGACAAAGAACGATCTACAACCACCTTCATGTAGTGTTTGGTTAAAGGGCAACATGGAATGGAATTGAACGGTCTATAACTCTACAAACTTAAAGCCGGAGAGTTGTTCGCTCCCTCGACGCTCCACGACCGTGCGTTGGCGGTTTATCTTCGGTTTTTGTCCGATCTGGATGATTTGTTCGATTTCCTTTCGATCTGAGGGCGTTGGCATGCGAGTTGGTGGTCGGCGGGATGGCCAGCGCGAGCCATGCAGTGGTGTACATGCATGCAGATGCGTGTCTCCGGAGCTTTCGAGAGCGCTTGCGCTGGCAGTCTCGTTCCGGTGCCTTCTGTTGGACGTTATATTTGGGCTGCTAGCCCCCCTCCTCCTCCAGCACGCAACTCCATCGCCCCCCTTCCCCCATCCAAATTTCCATCCCTGCAGTGCCGGCGCCACTACTTGCTCCGGCCGGCCGCTAGCCCCCTGCTTCGTCACGCCATTCCATCGCCATGGTCCGCTCCGATGCCCGATCCCCTGCTTCAGGGCAACGCCCAACCCCATCCTAATTCCCCTTCCTGTGTACACAGGGAGGCAGCGAAGATCAATTGGGAGGCCACCAAGGTCAAGAAAGCAGTAGCGGGTGCGCGCGAGACGCAACGCGCCCTGCAGGACAACGCCAGGGAGCACCGGGAAGACTACGATCGCGGCGGCGCCTCCGGAGGAACGGACCACCGCCCGTCGTAGGGCGCGCGCGACGAGGAAGGAGGTGTGAAGCCCACTGAGCCTGACACGAGCGCCGGCAGCGGCCGGCAGTAGGTACGTCTATAGCGCGACGAGGGGATCCGGCTATGTATGCTTGTAAGATACCGCCTCGCCGCCAAGTTCAACCGCGGCTGCCGCAAGTTATGTGCTACACTGCTCTATCGTTGGCGTGGCTGCACCTTCCGCCGTCCTCCTCGAGAACCTCACGCCCACCGGCGGCGGCGCACCGCCATCTCATGACGAAGCTGCGGTCGCGCCTACATCAGCGCCTACGCCGCCCAGTTCCGCCGCATGGTACACCAGGTCACCGCCCGATGACCTCGATCTCCCCTCCCACGCCCCCACCTCCCCCGTCAAAACAACGGCGGAGGCAGCAGCGACAGGCAGCGGATCATGCCAGGTTTGATACCACATGCATATTTCGTCTTATTTTGGAGACAGGATATACGCTCTTCGATGTCAGCAAATGATTCGATTGGTTTGTCCATCAAATTAGATGAAGATATTATTAGGATCGTTCTTCTTTATTTTTTCAGTTTCTGCTTCTGGTTACAGGACTTTCAGTTGTGATAAGAAATTAATAGAAAAACAAAGCACAGAGCTATCAGGTAAGGGATTTCGTTCGTGGTCGTCACTGATCGATTTACTTAGCTTAGAAGTTAATAATGTTGTATGTTTGGGCAAATAGGCTCGCTGCGAACTGGCGGATTTCCAAATCTCCGTATTTACTTACTCAAAAAAAATCTCCATTTTTACACATCGATACCTTGCGACCCAAATGATTTGATTGGTCTATCCATCAAAGATGAACATATATATCAAATGGTATAGGACTATCTGAAATTTCGTGTTGATCTTGATCCTATCAAAGGAGCTGTTGTACTTTGTTCAGTAATTGTTCAAGAGGTTGGTAAATCAGCAGTAACTCTTATTTCAGCTTTATGTGTTATACTAGGTGATTCCCCGCGCGCTGCCGCGGAAAATTCTATATACACGTCTGAATATGATTTTAGAAACAAATGATAATAATATGATTTAATATAAAGTAAATATGAATATTGTAGGACACATCGGCTTTATCATTCATAACACCTATGCAACAAAACAATAGGTGTAATTTTGATGTGCATGAACATTAAAATTTCAAAGAAACCGAACAGTGAAGTTTCGTCAACCTGAATATTTGTAGATGTTAGAAAAAATGACATACATATCATGAAAATACGTGTGTTTGGTGAAATATTTATATGCAACGTGAAGATGAAAAATCTTAGGTATCAAAATATTAAATTCAAATGGACCACCAAAATGGATTCCTAATGTACAACAACACATGATGTGGATGGTGATTTGGAACCTTTGAATACTCATGATGTGCATTATGTAGATGATGATGTGGACACCTTGCATGTCAAGTTTGCAAACATTAATTGTAGTTAGTGGGGATCAACTTTATAGGTTACTAGGTGATTCCCCGCGTGTTGCCGCGGAAAATTCTATATGCACTTCTGAATATGATTTTAGAAACAAATGATAATAATATGATTTAATGTAAAATAAATATGAATATTGTAGGACAAAACGATTTTATCATTCATAACACCTATGCAACAAAATAATATGTGTAATTTTGATGTGCATGGACATTAATAATTTTGAAGAAACCGAAAAGTGAAGCTTCGTCAACCTGAATATTTGAAGATATTAGAAAAATTGACATACATATCATGAAAATATGTGTGCTTGGTGAAATATTTATATGCAACGCGAAGATGAAAATTCTTAGGCATCAAAATATTAAATTCGAATGGACCACCAAAATGGATTCCTAGTGTACAACAACACATGATGTGGATGGTAATGTGGAGCCTTTGAATGCCCATGATATGCATGATGTGGATGATGATGTGGATAGCTTGCATGTCAAAGCTTGCAAACATTAATTGCAGTTAGTGGGGATCAACTTTATAGGTTATATAGATATAGATTTCAAATTGATGCTTACACATGTTTGGTCTTGAAATCTTGACGAGTTAACGATGAAGCAATTTGTTTCTTTCTAAACATCAGTTCTCATATTTGCTATTTATTTATTTATTTATTAATGCTATGTGGAGTTCGTGAGTAACCATTTTGCTATGCAAGTGACCCATACTTCATGCAAGTGAACCATGCTTTGAGTTGTACACTTCAACCGGCAGTTTGATTGCAGGGGCTATACAGGGAGGACGTAGAAGTACTGAAAGCACCTACCATCAATTCAGAGGGTAAACCAATAGCCTAATATTAATAATGGGTTGTTATCCCTTTGGCAATATAATATTTACAAAGTTCTTCCTTAGGTCCTTCACATGAATCTCACTGTATTGGAAGAAATGCTACTAATTTCAGACTGAAGTTCTTATAGCAATGTTGTTAAACTTCCCGAAGTTCTAAATAGAATTGTGTGCATTTTGCATATATAATGATCCTTTCTTGCAGCTTGTCTTTGCATTATTCTCTTTCCATGGTCATCGCAGCTTAACTTTGGTTCACATTGTCAATGGGTTTTTAATACACAAGGTCTGGAGCAAAAACAAGAGAACGAATCTTTTTTGTCACTGTGATGTGTGTGTAGCACTCTGCACCATATCCTATTTTTTTTAATTTTTGCATCACCTTAGCAAATAGTAACTCATTCAGTTTGCTCTGTTGTTGCAAAATTAATATATCTCTTGCAACTCTATTCTAATGGATGCAGTGAAGCACTTCAAAAGGTTTATTATGCTCTTTGTCTAATATGGCATCCATCTTATTCCTTCTAACTTAAGTGCGAACTTTGAAAATGATACGAAAATTGATCTATGTTATAAATACGTATAAATAATTAAAGAGTGCTTGTGGTATGACATGCATAAATAATTAAAGAGTGCTTGTGATATGACATACCTCCTCGTTTTTTTATACGCTCCTCGGTAAGGGAACTTCATCAACGGAAATTGTTATCTTTCTCTGAAGTTTCAACTTTTGACTTGCTCTTACAATTATGCAATCTAGATGAGTTAGTTTTCTTACAGTTATGCAGTCTAGATGTGTTAGTTTTGTAGTTCCTATTGAATTATGGTATTGTAGTACTCCCTCCATCCCATATTAAGTGAGTGTTCATGCAGAGAAACAAAAGCAAAAGGAGGAATTCAAAAAACAAAATGAGGAAGCGAGGAGATAGCCGTGTGAGGTGAAGCTCAAATTTAAGTTGGAAGTTCATGCTGTTTTGAATTTCTTTCGGACATTGTACTCTTAATAGTTTTTGTTGAAAGGATATGAAACACTTTATGAAAACTGTGGATTCATATGGTGTTCTGCATTATTGGTTTGAGGATCTGAAACATCTAATATTCAGCACTACAGAATATTTAGATTATGTGATCTTGATGTAACTTTAGTCATGTTTGAAATCTGAAGTGTTGAAGAAATATGTACTCCCTAAGTGTCCAAATATATCCATATTTGGATAAATTTGAGTCACTTAATATGAGATGGAGGAAATATTAATTTTATGTTGTATTAAAAAAAATAAGGGCTGCATATTGAGAAAATAAAGATCAAGTATCAGCGTCGCGATTTGGGTGCGGAAGAAGTCATGTAATCTTGGGTGCGGAAGAGGAAGAGAAGTCATGTACAGTTCCCAGTGACGGCGCGACGAAGCGCTCGTATACAACTAGTTCTTATAAGAATGAAATGGAATAGAGATTATGCCAAGGTTCTTTTCCTCCGGGCGTGCACGTATTCCTAATATCTAATCCATACATTGTCTTCCTGTAATAATTCCTGGACATCGTTAGCATTTGCAAAAATTATCGTAGCAACACGCAAGCACATCAGTAGTATAATTATATTTTGCATCAACTTTTGTAAATGTGATTTCGAATGTCTTGAATGAACATCCCCAAGAATTTACATTGTTACACAACTTTCTGATGTGATTTAGCGCAGAAATTCAACTTTGGTACGCGGTGTATACAGATGCATGCGTACACTGTACACATACGCATACGGAGAGTCGGAGACGGGCCGTGCAGTGCAGTGCTGGTCCCTGCAGGTCCAGCCGTGCAAGTCGAAACCGGGCACCGGAGTCAAGAGGTCAGCCCCGGGCCCCCTGAGTCCCGGCCGCGGATTCCCCGGGGCGACCAGTATCCTCGTTCCCTGCAATCCGGCGCTCCCCCCATAAAGCCCCACCCCTTTGTTTACTCGCCAAATCCCCTTCTCGCACGCGCGCTCGCCGCTCGGTTCCCTCCTAAACCGCTAACTTTTCCCGCCGCCCCCGTGCACACATTTCATCGAGCACTTCGTCCGCGCCACCGTCACTGCCGCTCCGGCGTCATTCAGTAGGGGTATGGAAGGTGAAGACTACTTGCCTGAGGGGGGCAAGCTCCCAGAGCTCAAGCTAGGTGCGCGCGCTCTCGTTCTTGGATCGCTTCGTGTTTGCTTGGCGCATTAGGTTTTCGTTTTTTTTTTGTTCTTTTTCTGATTGATTCGGTGATTCAATAGATGCAAGACAGGCGCAGGGTTTCATCTCTTTCTTCAAGAAGTTGCCCAAGGTAAGTCTCTCCCCGATTTATCTTCTATTTTTCTTAATTTCTGGCGTCTATTTTGAGAGATCCGTTCCTGATTTATTATCCTGGCACTGTAGGATCCTCGGGCCATTCGTTTCTTCGATCGCCGGGTAAGTGGCGTTATATATTTTTGCTATACTTACCTGATAACTGTATATGTGCTCCAGTATTCTTTTTACTCTTGAACAATTTCTCAAATGTAACGAGAAAATAATTAAGAAATTTTTAATCTTAGTTCAATTTGTTGGATAGTTCTGGTATAATGTGAGTAAAATCGAGACTTATCTTGACCTAAGTTTGTGAAAAGTCAACACAGTTTTAGTGACATGCTATGTTTCTGCGTTATGTAAAACTTCCATTCACTGGAAAAATGGGCCACTATCAGCTGAGGTTGCCAACCTAGACTGTTTACCATTTCCGTGCAATACTGCATACTTCGTGAGGTTAGAGATATTATAAAATATTTCTAGTTCGATATTGTTTTTAACGTTTTGAGATGCATTTAAAACTTACTTCCTCCATTCCATAATTCTTGTCAAAATATTACATGTATCTAGACGCTTTTTAGGAATAGATACATCCATTTTTTGGCAAATTTGAGACAAGAATTATGGAACGAAGGGAGTATTAATATTCACACGTGGTTCATCATGGGAGTTTTAGTGGAATGCACAGTAATGTGTATGTATAGCGTTAAAAAAGGTCATCTTCTACTGTATCTGCATTTTGGTAGTTCATGCAAATATCTGTGTCTGTCTTCATAAGTAAATTGATTCAAGAGATCTTTTTTCAGATTATTTACACATTTGTCATGAGTTACTAGCTCGTCAGAAGACTGTCTTCATCGTGTAGAAGTTACAACTATTGAGACATATCACTCTCATACAAAGCTAATCTTCACCATTTGCTCTTAAGAATATTTGTACTTTATTCGTACGCATACAATTCTCTTATAAAAGAGCATGCTGTAAACTAAAGTTAAATGTTTCTCTAGGATTATTACACGGCTCATGGTGAAAATGCCACATTTATTGCAAAGACATACTATCACACAATGACTGCCTTGCGCCAGTTAGGCAGTAACTCCGATGGGATATCAAGTGTCAGCGTAAGCAGGGCTATGTTTGAGACCATTGCCCGCAATCTTTTGTTAGAGAGGACAGATTGTACTCTGGAGCTCTATGAGGGAAGTGGGTCAAGTTGGAGATTAGCAAAATCTGGAACACCTGGAAACATCGGCAGTTTTGAAGATATTCTGTTTACAAACAATGACATGCAAGATTCTCCAGTTACTGTTGCGTTGTTTCCTGTGCTGCGTGAAAGTCAGCTCTATATAGGGCTTAGTTTTGTGGATATGACGAACCGGAAGCTTGGGCTGGCTGAGTTCCCTGAAGATAGTCGATTCACAAATGTTGAATCAGCCCTTGTTGCATTAGGTTGCAAGGAATGTCTTCTTCCGGCAGATTTTGAGAAACCAATAGATTTGCAGCCTCTTCAGGATGCTATTAGTAAGTGCAGTGTTCTACTAACCGAAAGAAAGAAGGCTGATTTTAAGTCTAGAGATCTTGTGCAGGATCTTGGTAGAATAATCAGGGGTTCTGTTGAGCCAGTTCGTGACCTCCTATCTCAATTTGACTATGCTTTGGGTGCCCTTGGAGCTCTAGTGTCATATGCTGAGTTGCTAGCAGATGATACTAACTATGGAAATTACACAATTGAGACATACAATTTGGATCGCTACATGCGACTTGACTCTGCTGCCATGCGAGCATTGAATATTGCTGAAGGAAAAACTGATGCAAACAAGAATTTCAGTTTGTTTGGTCTGATGAACAGAACTTGTACAGTTGGGATGGGTAAACGACTGCTCAACAGATGGCTGAAGCAACCTCTGCTAGATGTAAATGAAATCAATAACAGATTAGATATGGTTCAGGCTTTCGCAGAAGATCCAGAGCTTCGTCAGGGTCTTAGGCAACAACTTAAAAGGATATCTGATATTGACCGTCTAACACATGCTCTCCGGAAGAGATCAGCCAACCTGCAGCCTGTTGTTAAGCTCTATCAGGTTTTTGTTTCTATCTACTTTTATTTTCTTTTCACGACAGTTTGCAAAGATGTTTTTTTTGGCCGAAATATGCACACAGATAAATTTATCACACTGCCATGTTGAAGCAGTGAGTACAAGGTTCAGATACCATATTTCGAAACAAGCATTGGACCTTTTCTTAAAGTACTTGTGTTGCTGTATCTTCGACAGAGCGTCCTAAGTTCTACTACCTCCGTTCCTAAATATAAGAAGTTTGAAGTTATAGCTTTGTCCTAAGTCAAACTCAAACTTCTTAAAATCTGACCAAGTTTATAGAAAAATGCATCAACATCTAGAATATCAAATAAGTATATACTATGAAAATATATATCATGATGGATTTAATAAAAATAATTTAGAGCCGTAGATGTTGGTAGTTTTTTCTATAACTTTGGTCAAAGTTTAAGAACTTTGACTTAGGAAAAAGCTAAAACTTTTATATTTAGGAACGTAGGGAGTAACATATTAGAAACTAGATTCCTGAGCCAGGATAATGTTTAGCAGTATGGTATATCAGTATGGGCTTCTAGTAAAACAGAAACCTCTCTACATATATCCATCAAAAGTTATTTATGTATTTACATAGACTCATGCTTTTGCAAATATTTTTCCTCTTGAATATATTTGCTCCAGTAAATTTTACTTTGTAATCCATGGTTTTGCAGTCCTGCCGTGGAATCTCATACATCAAGGATGTTCTTCAACAGTACAACGGTCAATTTTCTACATTGATAAGAAAAAGGTTTGTTAGCTCTTTTGAAGAGTGGTTGACAAAGAATCGGTATGGTAGGTTTTCTGAAATGGTTGAGACAGCTATTGACCTCAAACAAGTAGAAAATGGCGAGTACAGGATATCACCAGGATATTCTTCTGATTTGGCTGTGCTCAAGGATGAGCTTTCTGAAGTTGAGAATCACATCAACAATTCACATATGCACACAGCCACTGATCTGGATCTTTCTGTTGATAAGCAATTGAAGCTAGAAAAAGGGCCATTTGGACATGTGTTCAGAATCTCAAAGAAAGAAGAGCAGAAAGTCAGGAAAAAACTCACTAGCAGTTACATTATCATAGAAACCCGTAAAGATGGCGTGAAGTTCACAAGCACAAAACTTAAAAAGCTAGGTGAACAATACCAGGCACTGCTCGGCGAGTACACAAGTTGTCAGAAAAAGATTGTCGATGATGTAGTGAGAATTTCATGCACCTTTTCAGAGGTAAATCGAGATAAAGTTTTGCAGTTGATATTCTTCCTTCTTTGTCATCTGTGATTGTAACCAATCTTAGATTCTTGTTACAGGTATTTGAGAATTTTGCTGCAATTATATCTGAGTTAGATGTTTTACAAAGTTTTGCTGATTTGGCAACAAGCTGCCCAGTTCCTTATATAAGACCAGATATCACAACATCGGTAAGAATATTAGCTTACACACTACAAAAAGGAGCAATTTAAAAAAGAAAAGAAAATGGCACTGCAGTTCTAATTCGATGAACTTAATACAGGAGGAAGGAGATATTGTGCTACAAGGTAGTAGACATCCTTGTCTGGAGGCCCAAGATGGTGTTAACTTCATACCAAATGATTGCACGTTGGTAAGTATAGCATGAGATTGTATACAGCAGCACATAGCCACTGAGGTTCGTCATTCGTTGATGCTTCAAATGGTTCTAAACAGATGAGAGGGAAAAGTTGGTTTCAAATCATCACAGGGCCGAACATGGGTGGAAAATCCACTTTTATACGACAGGTCAGATTTGCACTTCCATAATAAAAGCAATGATGGTCTATTTAAGGCGTTTGGCATGTTTGATGACTGTCTTAGATTTCCTCTATCACATACTGTAAATATGTTCATGGTACTTTGGATGATAAATAAGTTTATTGGTGTCACTGCTAGGTGATAGCAGGATAGTATGGTCTATCATGTATACTTGTAAATAGGAGTGGTTGCATTGAATGCTAGTATGACAGAATACTTTCTTGGAAGGGTAATGTATGCAATTGTGAAATGTACCTTCACAAAATTATCTGATCCCTGCATACAAGTTAAGTGAATCAGAATAGCTGGTGTACAAAGGTTATGCTGCAGTTGTTCGCAGATCAGTTGTAGTCAGCATTTTGAAAGGTTTTTCCTGTAGGTCGCTCATCAAGGTGGTCCATCAAGGTCTTTGTCCTTGGCCCTTTCCACATATCTCAAAGACGAGTTGTTTTACAAAGAAGGGTGTTATGTTATGGGCTGCCGCATGCCAGCGGTACACATGGAAAGATTCCTTTTGGTAACCAATTAAACGGGCTTTGAGCCAGTTAGTTTGGATAATATAAGATTGCCTTGGTTAAAGATTGTTAGGATTAGGGTTGTTATCTTCAATGGCGAAGTTGGACATTTGCACATAGTTCAAACAATCAAAGCAATGTCTAGGGATTAGGCATTAGCAGGTGCCAACGATGTCAAATGCCTGTTACCAGATTAGTGAAATACGTGTAATGGTTGGGTGTGGTGTCCTAGGCTTGTAACATAACTATCTTATTTCTGTCAATGTATTGAGGAGCAAAGCCTTTATGTTTTTTCCAAAGGAAAATGATAAGTGGAGGCAAACCAAAATACCTGATTGACTCGGTACAATGTTATGTTCATGCCCATGGGTCTACAAAATACCACTTGGTACAGTGTTCTGGTCATGACTCATGAGTGCACAAGGCAGCTGGAGATAGATATATCCGCGAAGGTATGGGATAGGGCGATAGGCTATGTTAGAGATATGAAGGTTCATAAAAGAATAAATCAAGTATTCTAAAGACTCAGTTAAATTAGGTAGAGTCCAATTGAACTAGGAAGGTAGTGTTATGGTTTGGTCTTGATTAATTGAGAGCTACCTTCTGGATCAAGTTAGTCATCCTATATAGAAAGGATTAACGTGTAACGAACAATGAAATAACCAGAAATTTCCATGGCCTCAGATCCTATCTTCCACGCTGTGCTGTCGGTTGTTCAGAACAAGTGCATGCCCAATCTGCATTCTTCAGAGCATTATCCTACCAAAACTATGCGTCGTGGACCCAGTCCATAATACCTAGTTCCTAAGAATCCATTATAACCATACAAATTTGCACTTGTGGGCCCGCGTTCTTGGTTCTTGTATTTTTCTCAATTCTCTTGTTTTATTTGCTTTAGAACATATTAGTTCGCCTATCACATGTTCAACTTTTGCTACAAATGAGTTGTCTGTAATTATTATCATCAGATCTGATGCCTTCTGTTTTTCATTTTGTACAGGTTGGTGTGAACGTCCTGATGGCACAAATTGGTTCCTTCGTTCCTTGTGATCAGGCAAGCATCAGTGTGAGAGATTGTATTTTTGCTCGTGTTGGCGCTGGTGATTGCCAAGTAAGTTGGTTCATCATTAAGCTGTTTTGTTCTTAAGTTTTTTTTATTGAAAATGCATTTGGTTGTAAGTTTGTTTTAATCTTCTCTTAGAATAGCGCAAGCAGCAGTATATGGTATTGTTCTTTTAGGTGGCGGTACAAAACTAGCAAATTAAATAGGCACACACAATGAAAAATATGAACTAGATGAGTCGCACCTTTGCAATATCAATAAGTAGTTCTTTGAAGCATATATAAAAAATATGTTAATTCTTAACACTCTGGCTCAAAATCTTTTTAACCCTCTCTTTACGCAAAGGAAATATTTGCTCCCTCACACTCAAAGATCACATGCTTAGGAAAATCACATCCAAAGAATTTCGTACATGTTAATACCTTCCATTTTGTATTTTCACATTCTGCTACTGCTTTTTGGGTTTTCTACTTATTAAATGCCAAGCACACAGGAGGCAACGGATGCCCATAGTTTATGTCGTTGAACTAGACGTCCAGAATGAATCAAAACCAACCGGTTGCTGGACGTGTACTTCCAATGAAGAGACGTCCTCATTGAAGTAGTGAGGATTCTAGGTTGCCACCTGCCACATCTTTGGTCAAATGCCCCACGAGGGAGCACAATTGTGGGCGGAGGCACACCGCACAACATAGGCGAGCACAATAATTGGAGGCATGGCATGGACTGCAGAAGGAACGATGAGGCAAGCAGAACATGGCAATGCGACGGGACTCGGGAGGGTTGGCGCCAGCGCCAGCGCCAACGAGTGAGATCCATAGCGTCGACACGTGAGAAGCCATGGTGGAAGCTGATATTGAATTGCATGCACCTAACTAATCCACCCAAAAAAGCTCGAGCTGATGCGGAAATGTGGACAATATATTTCAAACACTCCCTCTCATGTCTAGGCTCCTCCAAGCCTTAGACATGGGATCGATGTAGGCTACAACTATTTTATTAATAGTTTGTTGGCCAGGTCGTGAACTTGATGAGACCTGTTTGTTCTGATAGCATATTGAATTGCTTCCACCTAACCAGTTCATCCAAAAGCTTCAGCTAATGGAGAGGGGTGAACAATAATATTTCAATCGCCTGATGTCTAGGCTCCACCAGATGTTAGACCCTAGACCTGGGATTGATGTAGGCTATGACTATTTTTATTAATGGCTTGTTGACTGGGTCTTGTACTTCAGACCTCTTGGCTCTGGTACCGTATGAGAAATTGCATAACCCTAATCAGTTCACCCAAAAGCTCGAGCTGCAAGGGAAAGGTGGGTAATATATTTCAACACCTCCCCACATGTCTAGGCTCCACCAGACCTTAGACAAGGGATTAATGTTGGCTGCAACTATTTTTATCAATAGTGTGTGGGCTGAGTCTTGAACTGAGATCTCTTTGCTCTGAAACCATATTGAATTGTATGCACCTAACCAATTCATCGAAAAGCTCGAGCTGATGGGGGAGAGGTGGGCAATATATTTAAGAACTCCCTCAGGTCTAGGCTCCTCCAGGCCTTGGATGTGGGATCTATGTAGGCTGCAACTACTTTTATTAATAGTGTGTTGGCCAGATCATGAACTCGAGACCTCTTGGTTCTGATACCATATGAATTGCATGCATGCACCTAACTAGTTCATCCAAAAGCTCGAACAGATGGAAGTGGGCAATATATTTCAAAAGGCAGCGCGCACGATATGATCCTTTTCTATCAGTTTAGTTAGAGTTGTGACCACGAGAATGAGAACGAACATGTCAAATGAACAAGGAGAGGGCAAAATTGTCTCCTTTGATGGAGTGTGTGTGTGTGTGGGGGGGGGGGGGTCTGAAATGTCAAATGTTATTAATGTGACTAAATTTTTTGGGTGTTATTTTCCTAAACATGTGTTTTGATATGACAGAACCAAATTATCCTTACATAAACATAGATAGATAATAGGGCTAACCAGCTTCATCTTCTTTTTTTAAGTCATGAGGGGAGGGTGTTCTTACTAACGGTGGTGCTGATATTTTCCAAAGGAAAGTTGAAACTTGCAGTTTTTAATAGGGCAGTCTATGTAGTTTTTAATAGGAAGACTGGGTTACATTCACGATGTTCTCGCATCTGAAAAGACAAACAAAAGATTCAGAATGTTCTTAGTTTTCGTAGTACAAGCACCAGCTCAGTAAAGGAGACAGGAGGGCAGCCCCAGGATGGTAAGACACTTATGGCGACATAAATGGCATCATAAAGTCGTAAACTATTAAAGCAGGGGTGAAGGAGCTCATATTTCCAATTGTGAATGACTGTAACCTTTACAAGTGCTACACATTTAAATTTAATCAATGTTGAAGTATAAGTGGATTGCCTAGCCCTTTCCATCAGATCGGTCTTTTGGTTGCGTTGGCTAGCGCATCAAACTCTTCATGGTATCAGAGCCAAGAGTCTCGAGTTCGAGACCCGGTTAGCGCAATTAAATTTCAACCCACTTTCGGTCCACGTTTAGGCCTGAGGGAGCCACACTTTAGGGGTTGTGTTGACGTATAAGTGGATTGCCTAGCCCTTTCCATCGGATCGGTCTTTTGATTGCGTTGGCTAGCGCATGAAACTCTTCAATCAATAACTGGTCCTGGGGATATTTTAGGTCTAAACTTGCTGTCTTGGTCTTTGTAGTTTTGCAAAATCTTGAAGTTATAAATTGTTAAATTTACATTTTTGTCGACAGCTCCGCGGTGTTTCAACCTTTATGCAAGAAATGCTTGAAACAGCATCCATCTTGAAAGGTGCATCTGAGAAGTCTCTTATAATTATCGATGAGTTGGGGCGCGGAACTTCCACATATGATGGATTTGGTTTGTATCATAAACCTTTCTTGATTTGTCTTTCTCACTTTTTTGTCATGTTTGGATGTAGACAGATTAGATAAGCATTTGTAATCATTATTTTTGTTTCCTACTGCAGTTTTGCAATATTATGACCTTGTTGAATCATTTTTACTGCAATTTGATTTGAAGTACTCATTTGAAATTACATGTTTGGCACCATCTTTTTTTCCTACTGCGGTTTTGCGAATATTGACTTTTAGAATCACTGCAACTTGATTTGAAGTAAGCATTTTACATGTGAACTGTTCATTCAACTGACATTGGATATCTTAAACTCTGTTTTTGGTTAGGACCATGTATTGTACCAACATGTTATGCCTTATACTTGGTTCCTCTTTACTGTCGAGTGTCTGTACAACAAAGAGCTGGAGTATCCAGTGTGTTCACCCTTCATACAAGGATTTCCTCTTTTATACTCTGAATCTCTGATAGATCTACTATTTGGTGAACCTGAGTTAGTAGGAAATGTATCAGGTGAAAATCTCTATTCAGTGAAAACTTGAAAATTCTCAATCCTAGCCATTAGATTTTTAATAAAGGATCACATGAAAGATGGAACATCTAAACATATTTTATGAAAACCCCCCTAGACCTCTAATCACGAGTTTATTTCTCCATAAAATGCATTTTAGCTACATCTTTTTAGCACTTGAGTTTTTGTGCACTACTACAGTATACTGAGATTGTAGGCAACTTCTACCTCCGTTCCTAAATGTAGGAAGTCATTGCTTTTTCCTAAGTCCTAAGAAGTTTGATTTAGGACAAAAGCTAGGACTTCTTACATTTTGGAACAGAGGGAGTAGAATATGAGATCTAACTCATATTTTGGATTGTTACATTTTTTTTATGGCCAGGTCTTGCATGGGCTATCTGTGAACATCTTGTTGAAGTAACTAGAGCTCCTACATTGTTTGCAACTCATTTTCATGAATTAACCGCATTGGCAAACAAAAATGGTGATCAGCACCAACATGTTCCAGATGTTGGAATTGCAAATTATCATGTGGGTGCACATATAGACCCATCAAGTCGGAAGTTAACTATGCTTTATAAGGTACCTTTTGCGACGTGAACTTCTGAACCACATTTTGAAACCATTTTGATGGCTTACTGTGTTGTCTTAAATTCTTGAGTCTTGTTATAGGTTTCTCTACAATCACTTGACAGCTGCCCAATGATTTTCAATTTTGTAGTTGCTTCTACCCACGAATTGCTTGAACTTGTATGCCATATATTTAAAATAACAAGATTTACATTTGTTATGGACATAGCATTAGTCCTTCATCAGTCAAAATTATACTGCTGTTTTGCTACTCCCTCCGGCCTGAATTACTTGTCGAAATATTACATGTATCTAAACGCTTTTTAAACATAGATACATCCATATTTGGGCAAATTTGAGACAAGTAATATGGATCGGAGGGAGTATTTATTTCCATTTGGCGGAAGGTGAAACTCAGCCTGCCATTCTGTCTTATCCCGATAGGCAAGTTTCTAATGATTGTTGTGTCTGAAAGGTGGATGATGAGTTTTCTAACAAGTATTATTTTAAACCAAACAAATGTTATGTCTTGTAAAAAAAAGAGATTAGTTCATGACCTGCAAACAATTTCAGGAGTTCATTCTATATGCTCTTTGCATCTATTTTATGTCCTTGACTCCTTGTAGGTTATAAGTCTCTTTAAATAATACAAATATGAAGCCCTATTTGGTTCAGTAATGTTTACTGCTAAAAAGAGATTTTTACAATGAACATGTTGTATTAAATTTCTGGGTGTGCTTAGAGTAAAAGGAAGAGGAAAATAACTCAATAGCAGTGTGCTAAACGTCATTTGCCCCTTTCTTTTTGCAGGTTGAACCTGGTGCCTGTGACCAAAGTTTTGGTATCCATGTTGCGGAATTTGCTAATTTTCCAGAAGCTGTCATTGCTCTTGCAAAAAGCAAAGCAGAAGAGTTAGAAGACTTCTCTGCTGCACCCAACTTCAATGATGAATCAAATGACGAGGTATCTGCAAATAAAACTCGAATTAACTTCCGTGGCTGTTTTGACCTAGTTGTGGGTGAACTCTCTCTAAAAAAAAATTTGTGGGTGAACAATTTGCGGGATTAGGAATTCTCTAACAGAAGGGGAAAAAAGTGGATTTAGGAGTCCTAAAGGCATTTCTCAAATTAGTACCCTTTTCCTTAGCGAGTGTTGTTGCCCTTTGCAACAGGTTGGATCTAAACGCAAGAGGGTGTTTAGCCCAGATGATGTGACCAGGGGAGCTGCTCGAGCCCGCGTTTTGTTGGAAGAGTTCTCGGCATTGCCTCTAGATGAGATGGATGGGAGAAAGGCCACGGAGGTCGTGACCAAACTGAAATTGGACTTCGAGAAAGATGCAGCCGGTAATCCCTGGCTTCAGCAGTTCCTCTGAAGGAAATGAATCCTGTCTAGAACGGGGATTTTGTTCTTTGAAATCGTTAGAGAATAGAGAACTACGTTGATGTCAAGAAATCTGATCCTTTTGTTACTGCGCATCAGCTTAGGATAAGTATGTTGCAACACTGCCCCTTTTGTTAGTGCAAGTAAACAAAAACGATGTACATATATTGTGGCAGCGTTCTTTACTGTCTGGTTTGCTGATGCTACTGTCAGTCCCTTTTACCTCATCAGGCAGGCTGCACGTCGTTAGACTTCTCCATAGCTACATCCTGGCTAGCTACATGGTGACGACACAAAGAGCATCGAAAATTGTTGCACATGTCAAACGGTGATGAGCTAACGACGGGTACTTTCATAATCTTCTCCACAAAACTTTGGCAAAAGTAAGCGCGTTTCGAACGGAAAGTACCTTCGGAAGTTGGAACCAAACCCCGTTGACTAGCAAAAAAATATTAATGCTGCTTGGAGCCTTGGAGGGCGCGCCACGGCAAAGCCAGCACATACGAGTACAGCAACATCAGCTAACACGACACCAATCTCTCGCATCCAATGAGCCGCATCCAACAGAGGAAGAAATCTCACATCCGACAGAGGAAGAATCTACCAAACGATCGATTGACTCCCATGGCCAGTAATGGTAGGACCAAAGACAGCATGGCATTGGTGCGCAAGGAGACGTCGTCAAGGCCAACGAAGCGGCACGGCGTCCCCGACAAGCTCCTGGAGCTCATCCTCCTCCTGTGCCTGAGCTCGCCCCTCTGTCTCGACGGCGGCCATGGCCTCGTTTTTGTTCCCTCATCTCCACCAAAGGTCGCTGTCAATGGCTGCCACTTCTCCCTCGACTTCCTCCCCGCAGGCGGCGCCGGGGCATGGGAGATCGTCGACAGCCGTCACAGCCTCCTCCTTGTCGCCAAGAGGAAACCCGGGTGGAGACGCCACCGCTTGTTGCCTGACCTCCTGGTCTGCGAGCCGGTCACACGGCGCTACAAGCTCATCCCATCCATGGAGGATCAGGGCCTGAAATACCACCGCTGCATTGGTGTTTTCCTCCACGACTGCGGCGCCGCAGAGGACCTACGACATGGAGCGGCCGGATCATCGATACCATGTCAAGGTTCACGGTGGTTTGCGTGCTCTACCACGAGTACGCCGGAGTATCTGGTAACGTTGGCACCGCCAGGGCCTTCATGTTCGAACGGGCCTGGAGGGGAAAGATTGGCTGGTACGCGAAGAAGCAAGCGCCGTACAGGCCCAAAATCCACCTTCAAGGTAAGCAGCCCCTGAGTTTCCTGGGGAGCGCTGGAGGTTCTCTGTTCTGGGCCATCCAAGGGGACTCTTCCTCCTGGCTAGCTTTTATTCCGGTCTGCAAACGAGTTTGCATTCGTCCCGCTGCCGGACCACATCCGAGGGTTGCCTGTGCGAGTCATCGACAGCAAGGATTTCTACGGCATGGTCCGCGCTGTTTGTTTGCAAGGCAACAATCTTCAGATCTTTTCGATGCCATGATTGGGAGCTTCAAAAGAGTCTCCAGCTGATGGAAGCTACTCGCGGGCTGCCGGGCTACAAGGATGAGTACTTCCGTTTCACACCCAAGATTGTTACAACCAGCATGAGGTCAATCGTGCTTGCTTCCCCATACAATGCATGGCGATTCTCCGTCGATCTCGAGACCATGGCTACCTGCCATGCATGCTTGCGTGGTGCGTTGTACAAGGTGGGGGCGGGGCCGATGTTCTAACATTTATTTATGTTGAAATTTCATTTTTATTTTGTAAATTTGAATGATCATTTCATATGCTAGCCATTCGAAATGACAACTATGGGAGACGCCGGTGGGTGTTACCGTGTTAAGCGTGGAGTCGTGCCCGATTAGTTGGCTCCCATTCCAGATCTAAGAGCTAGTTATCCTTTCCTCTCCCCTCCAACTCGTTCGTTCCCCTTGGATTTGGTAGCTATGGGCCTTGACTGTATGTTATTTTTTTTGACGTAAAGGCAGCGCCTAATTCATTGATTCAGAATTGTAATGTAACAAGGGAGAATGAAACACGGATCAAGAAAAGGGAAAACGAGGAAGCTAACCACAAAGCGCTCGGGCAACTTCTAGAGCTAAACTCCGGAGGCTGGACAGAGTGGTACTAGACGATTTGATCTACTCCTTCTGTCCAACAAAAGATGTCTCAGATTTGTTAAAATTTGAATGTGTCTAGACATGACTTTAGTGTATAGATGCATTCAAATTTAGTCAAAGTTGAGACATCCTTTGTTGGACGGAGTGAGTATTAAAGATTGGTCACAACACAGAATCCAGCAAGCCGCCGGAGGAGGATCTCCTCCGAAATGTCATCAGCAACTTGCGACGGCAGACGAGCGATATTCTTGAAGGTGCGCTGGTTGCGCTCAAGCCAAATGAACCACTAGACAACCATGATGATAGCCAAGATCGCTTCTCTGTCGTTCTTGTCATGGAAAGCAGCCACCAGTCAATTAGAGAAAGACCGCAGGCAGGGGGTTAGGCAGCGTCAAATTAAGGCGCAGGCCGATCACAAACCAAACTTGAGCGGCGAAGGAGCATTCAGAGAACAAATGCTTAGCAGTTTCCGGATGGCAAAAGCAAAGCTGGCAGGTTGAGTCGTGAGGAATGTTCCGGATAGCAAGCCGATCCGCCGTCAGACATCTGTTGTTGCAGGCAAGCCATGAAGCGAACTTGATCTTTGGAGGGATGCAGGTCTTCCAGATGACATGATAATCGGGCGCCAGAGTTCTTCCAATGAATTGCATCATATAAGCTGAGGAGGCCGAATAAGTTTCTTCCAAGGAATTGCATCATATAATCAGGCGCCGGAGTTCTTCCAGATGGCATGAAGCCGATCCGCCGTCAGACATCTGCTGTTGCATCATATAAGTGACTGTATGTTATTGAGAAGACACAGGTGTGGGTGATGTGAGTTTGGGTCTGGGAGAAATCCTGGACGGTTATCCCGGCTGCGGCGGCGATGACGCCAGTGGCGCTATCCCCACCCTGGAGGTGTCATTGAGGTCCTTCTCATGTCACACAAACTGCACCAAGGACACGCACACATCAGCCACGCCATGCTGCTCCAGCTTCTTCTGGCAATATCGTTCGGCTTGACTTGTTGAGCCGCCACCATAATGCTAGTGGTGCCATTGGTCGAGCATTGACAATCGCATGAAGCCTGTCGTGTCACCCAGCTGGTCACGATAGAGGCCGCCCAAACCTCGCCGTGGTAGCCCTGCCGGTAGTGTCGTTGGCAAGTGTCACTCATCGACCACATGCTCCTTGCAACGCCAGTGCGGGCCTTGTCGAATTGCATCTAGTTGGGTGCATCACAACCACTTTCTAGATGAACTTCTGCGAAGGATGGGGAACTTGAGGGCCTATATGGTCAATTGAAATATTTTTAAGGGTTTACTTTGCAAAATGCGATGTGGCCAAAAGCATGCTCCAATAAGGACATGGACTAACGTAAACACCCACATACCAAGTTTAATAAACTGATTCAAGCATTTGCAAGTTTTCTTTTTGACTAAAATGAACACTGCGTCAAGTTTAAAGACTATCTATGCATTTTGCTCCATGCTTTATATATATGGTTTGTTTATTCCGTGGAAAAGAGCATTTGTCCTATGAATAATGTTACCAATTAACAGGAGCAACTAATTGCAGGGACGCAACCGGGATCCCACAAACAGCCCACTTCTAATATAATTCTCAAATTTCCTATTCAAAATTTGCTAAAAAATTAAATAGAAAATTTCAGAATTGAAATAGAAGTGGACCCTTCATGTGAACCCTAACTAATCGTCTAGTCAAAGAGCTGATACCATCATTGTCTTGTCAAAGAACTAATTAGCACCAGGAATAATTGCTAATTTACCCATTATTGACACATATCCATCCAGATTCCAGATCACCACATCAAACACGACCCACACAGGGAAGCTACCACGCGCCAGCGCCCAGCCGAGACAGCCTAGCCGCCGAGCTTGTTGAGCAGCGCGGTGGCCATGGTGGTGAGCTGGTCGAACTCGCGGTTGGCCGCGGCCATCCTCCGCCTGCCCCCCGTGTCCCCGAGCGCCGCCTCGCACCCAATCCCGGCCTGCCCCGTGAGCGGCAGCAGCGCCCGCGCCTGCTCCCATGCCCTCGCCGCCGCGTACCCGCGCATGAGCCGCAGCGCCGGCACCGACGTCGCCCCGTACAGCATCCCGCACGCCTCCAGCCCGTCGCGGGCATCCTGGTTGTCCTGGCCGCCGTCGCCGCGCTCTGAGCGCGCCATGGCGGACGCTGCGTCCCCCGCGGAGGCGCCACGGGACGCGGCGAGGTCGGCGGCGAGGAGCAGGTGCGCGTGGCGGTCCGCCCTGGAGGCGTTGGGTCCGGCGGAGTGGAGGGCGGCGGCGCAGAAGGCGTAGTCCACGAAGTCGCGGATCGCGTCGCAGGACTCGGCCACCGTGTCCGTGGCGACGCCTGCTACTGATCCGGCGGCGGCGGCAAGGAGCGCAAGGAGGACGAGGACGAAGAGGAAGTGGCTTGTCATGGTTTCTTCTTCCTCGGGGTGGCGTGTGTTTCAACGATCGTATACGAGCTCACTACCCGGTGTGTGTTTGTCTCATCGGATTTGCGTTCCTCTTTCGATGCAATGCAAGCGCTGCTCCTACTGTCCTACATTGAGTGGTATATTCGATTGAGTGCGGGCTGGCATGGGTAGTTGGGTGCTGCATTTTGCTCTGCCAGGGCACGAGCAATGGGTGACTGCAGGAGGGCAGGCACAGCACGGTGTACCTCCCCGTTTCGCCATTAATGGACGGCTGATGTGGAGTCACGTTATTCTGGCCCTCTCCATTACTACGCTTCCCTGCGTAGGTTGGCATTCAATGACGCACTAAATGTGTGGTTACTTTGACAATTCAAGCGGAGGTGATATACCGAACCGGATCATTTCGAGTCGACCGTCTGGACGATCTCCTCGTCCTGATCACTGGCGCACCCCGGGAAAACAGAGAGAACGTGAGGCTCGTGAAGATAGATCGAACCCGAAGCATACTTAGAGACAGGGTGCGGTGTCTCATTACTTGGCCTCGCAAAACGAAGAAACCAGAGAAAACTGAGAACAGAGAAGCTGCTGCCACTGTCACCTCCATGGCCACCTCCTCTCCCGTGCTTGCCCTTCTCCTCTTCTTCTCGGCCGGCGTCATCGTCCCGGGACGCACATCGGCCGGCGCCGTGCCCACGGCGTCGCCGCTGCAGCAGCTGTGCGGGAGCCTGGGCAGCTTCTACGTCACCCCAGAGCTCTGCACATCCGCGCTCTGTTCATCCCCAACCTCCCGCTGCCGCTCCGCCGGTAACACTGCGCAGCTGGCCGCCCTCGCGGCCAGTCTCGCGGCGGCCAACGCCACGGCGGCAAAGGCCAGCCTCGAGTCCGCGCTCTCCCTCTCCCTCGCCAGGGACACGGAGCGCGCACGCCAGGCACGGGCACCGACGCCATTGGCGCAGGCGAGGAAGGGGATCCGGTCGTGCCTGCAGCTGTACGAAGGCGCGGTCCCGGCGCTGCGGTGGGCGGCGCGGGCCGTGGCGGCGGGGCGGTACCGCGGCGCGCGGGAGGTGCTGGAGGCGGCGCAGTACGTCGCGTCCGGATGCGCCGGCATGGCCGGCGGCGGCGAGGGCGAGGCGGCGAAGCTGATGCCCCTGGAGAACGACCGGTTCGGGTCCATGGCCATCGTCGCGCACGCGGTCGTCGCCTCCATGTCCGCTGCCTAATTGATTGATAAATGATAATCACCCCAGCCACGTTGTGACTAAACCCCCTATTCTGGTGTGATGTGAGACCTAGTAGTTATACTCCCATGATGTTTAATCATGTCTCTGAATAACTCTTTCAGTAATTAGTTAGCGTGAAGTATTCTTAGTGGTGTTTATTTTTCAAACAAGGCAACAAATCGTTTTTATTTTTTGTTTTGGACAGGTTTGTATTGACTAAAGCTTGTTACTCATTTGAAATAATACTTCATACATAATGGTTCTTGATCCAAAATAGCAAAACAAGTTGTTGATTGTTGAGAATAAAAACAAATCCAATCCAATATCTAATTAATTAAAGTAGCAGAAATTCTACGTCCAGATTTTGCAAAAGTTATCGTAGGATTCAAATTTATCGTAACATAATAGAAAAGGGATAAGAAAGCAACCAGATCCGAGAACGTTAGAAACAAATCAATAATCGGTATGGAAACCAATCCGCAATATACATGGAAACACATTTTGTTTGCCGGTTGGTATAGGGACACAGATTCTCCAATTAGGAATTAGATCCGCACGGAGGGCCATATGTATGTGCCTTAGCAGCAAGCCAGCCATTGATGAACTACCGAGCGGATTACAAGCCAAACGTCTTCAATTTGTGTCCGCGTCGTCCCATGCTCGAGATCAATTTGATCAAGCGACTCGACCGTCTGCACTCGCCAAGCGGAGTTCACGAGCCGCACTAGGGTATAGTGACAACGCGGCAAAAACACACACGACTGAGTAAGTCCAAACCATGAACACCTGCATACATCTGTAATAGAAAAAAGGACAAGAAGCCATCATGTTAATCCACAAAGGTTAAAATATATCTAACCCTGATTTTAGATCTTAAAGGTTAGAATTAAATATTAGAAACTTTTGGTCTGAACACCTATAGCTGACAGACCGATTGAATCTCACATACGTGGTCATACTCCACAGCGAATCATCTGTCAGTCAGATTTCTCGCGTGAGGATACACATATTAGCTTAAAGTGCTAACTAAAATTAATTCCAGTGTCCTAAACTTTTAATGCAAAGAAAATAATCCAATATCTCCATTGGGATTTATTAGGAAAGGACGTCTTATATGTATTTTTTTCCGAAAAGGAGGATAACCCCCGGCATCTGCATCGACTGATGCACACATCCACACACACACACACACACACACACACATATATATATATATACATATATATTATTATTATTATTATTATTATTATTATTATTATAGTCACATCTCCACCGGGATGTATAAGGACGTTCTATGTATAAGCATCACGACGATTGACAAACCTATTGCAACGTGACATGCGGCCGGGCAGATCACATATCGTTGAGGGCAGAACATACCATTGGACCTGCTCTAAGGACCATGTATGCATGATCGCATCTACTTGAGGCCAATTGAATTCACACCAATTGGAATATAAACAAATCTTGATTTCGTATCGGTTTAAGGTCAATCAATAGAAAGGTTTAACCATGCACGACCAGTAGCACGTGCACACCACAACAACCATCGAAGCAACCGATAAAAAGTTGTTTCAAAGACATCAAAACGTCCTACGCATAGCATCACTTCCATCAAAAACAGCGATGCGACAACAAAAACCTGGTCAAGTTGTTTCAAAGACACATGAAGACCCAAAATTTGAAGACACCACTCACGGGCAACTCAACAAAATTTAATTCACAACAACTTTCGCCCATGCAGCGAGAATTTAATCCGAAGCAGCTTCCGCACATGCCACCGGAATTCAATTATTTTCCCCAAAATATTTTTGAAGGTGTTAGTATAATCTCCTATTTACAATACAAGTACAACCCAAAACTTGAAGACACCACTAACAAGCAATTGTACATCGTCAGCCGGTAGCTAGCACCACACTCACAATGAAAACGCCAACCGAAAGCCAATGCACCAAAGGCACACGAAAATACATGACTATCACCGCAAACTGGTCACCTAAAGTGAACATCTCTCGCTAAATAGCAGAAGCATCAGAAACAACATGACAAAATATGGAAAGATTGGGAGTCAAACGTAAAAAAAAAGTCATACTAATGGATGATGGGCCTAACAGATAATAAAAATAAATGCTGACAGCAACATCCACAGAAAAGATAGGAGAAAAAATCACGTCTATAATCAATTTCCAAAATGAAACTTTTCAAATATCTAAAACAAAATATTTGCCAGAAAATTCAAACGCAACAAACATAACGTATGTTACCTTAGAAGCTCAACACTTTTGCATAGCGGGAGGTGAACGCGGATAAAGGTCCCTGAGTCTAGGTTAAAGAAACGGACGTAGTCTCCCAGCTCAGGGTTTCCTGGGTAAAGGTCGCGGCCCTCGGGGAACATCATCCAGCGGCGTGGGTGAAAACATGGATCAATGACGCCGTGGCCACACGGAGAGACCGTGGCTGATCGCCAGTACTTGCAAACGGCACGGAAGCGGACGTAGTCTAGTAAATCCCCGGCAAGCAACCGCGAGGAAACCGGACGAATCAGATCCTCTTGCAGCGATTCCCAGGGCCCGCCGGCGCCGGTGTTGACGTCCTTCACCGTGGGGCTCCGGCCAGTTGACGAACGTGATATGCTGCATCTCCGTTTTTCCGCGGGAACGCTGCTAGCATGCATCATCTTCGTTAGCTATCGCGCGCCGATCAGATCTGGTCTTCCAACAAAATTGGCCAAGGTAACCACGTACGGAAGCAACGTAAGCCAGGCACCTCGTGAGTTTAGGGATGAATAATGCAGACGGTTTAGTTTGATTTTGTAATAAGGAGGAAGGACCTACATATATATATATATATATATATATATATATATATATATATATATATATATATATATATATAATTGGTATGCTGTTGGATTCATAAACGAGTCGAATCGCGGGGCAGTATAAGAACTCTTAATCAGAGCTAGTTTAGCTGTACGTGTAGATTAGAGATTTTTCCTACGGACTTCTCTGCTGATCACTGAGGCGTCGTCTTCTGGTTTCCCCGGAAAAACAGAGATGCCGGGCGTGGTCTGTCTGGTGTCATTATACACTTCCTTCGCCTCGCAAAACCAGGAAAAGATGAGGGGCTACAGAGAACACAGAGACCACAGTCACGGCCATGACCGTGGGGCGCGGGCTGTCCACCTCCTCTCCCGTGCCCGCCGCTCTCCTCCTCCTCGTGCTATTCTCGGCCGTTGTCGTCCAGGGCCGCACAGCACCGGCGCCGTGCCCACGGTGACGCCGCTGGAGCAGCTGTGCGGGAGTCTGGGAAGCTTCTACGTCACCCCGGAGCTCTGCACATCCGCGCTCTGCTCACCCCCCCGCCTTCCCCTACCGCTCCGTCGGTAACACGGCGGAGCTGGCCGCCCTCAGGGCTAGTCTCGCGGCGGCAAAGGACAGCCTCTCCCTCGCCACGAGCGCGTACGCCAGGCAACGGATTTAGTTTCATACGTCGCCGCCTGCATGTCCGCTACCTAATTGATGATCATCACAATCACGTTGTTCATTAACCTGTAAGGCTATAACAGCCGTTGTAATTAATGATTAAGCTTGTGAGAATTTTATAAAAATTCTAACAGTATCAAAGCTCAGATCGTGTTTGTGGAATGGAGGTCAAGTCTCACAAATTTCCTCTATTATATCTGTTCTTTAACACCTGTTTTGAAATTATTACTATGTTGTTTCCACTCTACATGCTCTTTAAAATACCTTAACTGCCCCGCTAAGAGCCTAAGACAATGCTCTCCATCATTTTCATCAAGACTGACGTATTTAGTTTCATTAAGACACGGCAGGTTCCGAAGCCGTGAATAGCCTATAGATAAAAAAAACTTAAACCCTACATGCAGTAGTTCTAAAAAAAAGAAGCCTACAATATACATAGAGGGGAAAATTTAGTTCTTTCATACACACTACCATGAACTATGAACTGACAAGAAGGAAGCTGTATGGAAAAGCTAGTGAGAAGGCAAAACGTAAAGCACTAATGTTGAAGACCAGATTTTTTCTTAATGTTATAACTATAACTATATAAAGGACAAGCATATGCCAGCCCTAATGCCAACAACAAGCACAACATTGATCAACACACACAACATTTGATCATCTATCACCTGCAAATCAAATCGGTTGACTACTTTGTTGATGGGGCAGATTGGAAATGCAGAGAACCAAAATGCCTTGTCAAGAGTTGTCGTAAATGAAGCTTTGTTAAACAGAAAACGAAATTAACAGAGCAACAAATTTGTTCCACTAACTTTTATTGAAAACGAGGTATATTTTAAGCGGTGGCACTACAACAATGGGAGACAAAAATGATGTGAAAACTATACGGAACAAATATAGTCCTACAGAGTAGGACATACAAGTCTCATGGTTCAAAAAAGCATCGCTAAAGCGGGCTAAAGCTCCGATGGGTGGGATAACGCCTTGCTCAGACCCTAAGCGGCTACTTAAGCGCTCCAATTTCTCAAATTCCTCTTGATTTCCTCCGAGGATCCCGCCAATTTTGCCTGGGCGAGCAACATTCTCTCAACTTCTCCAATTCCGCTTGATTTTCTCCAAAAATCCCGCCAATTTTTCAAAAACAGAGTCCGTACAGAACGACACTTAAGCTACACTTAAGCTTCAATTCCTCTTAGTGATGCCTCACCACTCGCTTAGCGCCTTTTTTAACCATGATAAATCTGCATTGATCTGAACACAGAAGCCAGTATAACAGTAGCCTGGTGTATCAAAATAACCATCCAAAATTTTACTCCTTTTGCGAAGCCCGTGGCTGAATCGATCAGCGCTTGGCTCTCGTCAACGAGTACTTTTGGGCCAGCCCCAGGCTTGCTGCAGATGAGGTAGCTAACATCACCCTTGAATTTCTGATTTGGTGTCTTCATCTCGGGAGGGGTTGGAAGGGCCTCAACGTCGGCTATGGATTGCAATCCAGCATCACTTGGGATCGATTTATCGTCAACCATATAGCTGCCATGATCATGATGTATGTGTATTTGTAGTATTTAGTCAGAACAAACAAATGGCAGTAGATTATAGATCTTAAAAAATATCAAAATACCTGTCCATACCATTGTCTTGTGGAGGGAAGCAGTATAAGAGCCTCTGAAGGAGAAGGGTGGCAGTTTTGCGGTTTCATGCTATTAGGACATCGTTAGGCCCAGCATCAAAAGTGTACGCAACCTCTCATTGCAAAAGTTCAAATACCAAAGTATAAGCCTAAGAGCATAAACATGTCTGGTAGGTCTGCAATCAGAAATGGTTTCAGTATGAGAACAACTGCATCAGCTGGTTTTGCAGTTAAATGAAATCATACCAGATGACACAAACAGTACAATAAATAATACCATTAAGACTAGCATACTGTGTAGAGTCAGATATTTCTTGCGTGCTACCTTCGTTGCTCAATCTTTACATGCTTAGTAAAAAGATATCAATATCATATCCATAGAGTAATTTTGGAAAATCTAATGCTAGAATAATCCCAGCAGTAGTTCATACATTCACATATCACAATGGAATTTTCAAAGTTAACAAAGGATCTGAAAACACAAACCATAAATTCATCAGTTGATGTTCCAGAAAGATCTACAGATACTCCAAGTTCACTCTTTAAATTGCCAGTGCAGTAAAAACATCTCGTACTGCCATGTCACAGCTAAGCTTACCAATCTAATATCATGGTACTTTAGAGCAGTACTCATTAGATAGCATCACATGACTGTGACCTAGGAAACAACGGTACAGTCGGGAATAATTTAAAAGAAGGTCACAGATTTTGAGCAAGAACACAATATACCTGTGGGGTTCCCTCCGAATGGTTCCACTTCTCCACCAGGCTAATTATCCCGCGGTTGGTTGAGAGAACAATTCATAATTCTGAGATTTCAGTAGCAACAGAACCTCGAAACCAGGATGCTAAGAAAACTACCTGTGTGATGTATCATTCATATAGCATGAAACTGGTTGCTATCTGTACAAGTTAATCTGGCAAAGGATTCAAAATCATGTTTCTTGATAGCCTCCTCCATTTTCAATATTCGACTTGGCACTACAGTCTGGAATAAAAAACAAGCAGAGTGAAAGAAGAATAAGAAGCTACAGATAAAGCGACAGATCAGTATAATTGCCAAAACACTTGGTGGTGGCCCAAAAAGTGGAGATGAGAAATAAAATTTAGATTTTCAAAATGCAGCTGCATGATTGCGCTTCCTCAAAGATTCACTTTTTTTTGCGCATTTCTCAAAGATTCTAGGGGATATTAATCTAAGATAAGTCAACAGTTAAAACAAAAGTTTAACTTCAAGTTGAAAACACAATCACTTGGGCCTTGTATTGCAAGAGGGCTTGTTTCAACATTGTCTCGCTGCCACTGGTGCTACTGGTTTCCTTTTTCTTTGAACAGACCTAATGCCCCAAAACAACAAAAATAAGAAAGGAACAAAAAAATGGAGTAAAAACTCCAGTAAAAAGCAGAGTTATGAAGGCCCCTGACAATTGGTGTTAACAAAACCATGACACGGTGAACAAGGTATTATGATAGATAATATGAATTTGACAATGCTAACAGCGATCACATACCACAGCTATGATAATAACAAGATCATCCCAATGTACCTCATCAGCAAGCTGTCCTGCAATACTGTCACTTCCACCATCATTCTGCAAGCATGGATTCAGTCTCGACCATCATTTAATAGAAAAAACATGCATAACAAATGCCATTTCTCTGCCATAAACAGGAACTTACTTTTCCCATACACCATTTCACAAAACCACCATATATACTACGACATGCACTTCCAGACCCCTGCCTGCACTGAACTTTGCCAAAATGCTTGACAAAAGTTTGCTTGACACAAGTCATCTAGCTTACTAAACAGACCTTGATGATTTGCAATATATGAAGAATGGTAGAAGCCCTGAAGAAAAAGAAGGGACGACTGTAAATGACAATGTGAAGAAAAAAGTTTGATCGCCCAGAGGAAATCTGGCAGCAGCAATGGCATGACAAACTTAGACAAAACCACTTCAGAGCTGTGGATTTTGCACTGTGATTTGCTGGATTAAAATCCGTGAGCCACGGGGCTACATACATGCATCTTAAGGTTGACAAAAAGATAGGGGGGCTTGTGTTGAGAGATGCAGACAAATAATACATACCGACCCTTCTAATTGAGCACTGCCTTCCAGGGTCAGGTCAGGTTCTTCACACCCTGCTTTGCACTCTGTTGAGTTATCACAAAATTCAAAATAATCTTTTTCGGTAGCAAACTCTGTTGAGTTATCAGAAATTCCAATTTTTTTGAGCTCAGCTTGAACAATATCACGATGGTCTACAAATTGTCTTTCTAGGCTGTCCTGTTTCGACCAAATTTCCCTTAGTACTTTAAGGACCTGCATAGTCAGAAACATGGAAAGGGAAGAAAAAGATGGTAAGAATGGTCTCCTATTTACAAGCATGTTGTTCATTTCTAGAATCCGCATACCTCATCATTGTCTCCTTTTGGCATTTTTTGACTTGCACATTCCGCATCACTCTTCTTGTGATGAGAAAATTGGTGAAGTTCTGGATGTTGTGAGGAAGAAGGCCTCAACTGTGATCAATAACATATTATGATAGTTGCTAGATAAATTTTTCTATATTATTTAGTTATAGTGTAATGCACATGTGATCTCTTCATAATGTAAAGTATATATCACATAAGTATTGTATGGCATACATTTTGTGATGCTCTAGTGTCAAGTATATTTCACTTTCAAGCTGACCACAACTAGATGTGGGTTGCTGCACTTTTTCGTCTTTCCAGTATTTCGAAGGATATAAACTTGTGATTGACTAAATGTCATACATTCCGTACATAGTAAATTATCCCTCAGTGCATCTGTAATAGTTATCTGCATACCTCCTCCTTATTGCCATTCCTTATGCTCATGATTTTCTCAATAATCTCTTACACAATAATTGGATAAATTGTTAAACTCAGTCAGGATGCCATGGCATGGCAGACTATCTCTCTGGCGAAGCGCACGAGAAGGTTGACCCTACTGGCCCCAGGATGCCATGGTAGACTGTCAGGTTGTTTGCTTGAGTTTCAGTTCAGCACTTACTTGAATGTCATGTTTATTTTGTGGATACTACTCTAGTTGAAGATTAGAATTATGATCTGTGTTTTTACTACGACGTTTAGCAGGGGAATGCTTCAACCGGATTGAAGGAAAAAGAGCTCAGGAGCAAAAGCTGCGTTGAATCATGGCAAATGACCTTGAGATAGTGTAGTTTTTTTGGCATGCTTCGTTCATGTCTTGTCTTTAAATTTGTACTATGACCAGTTTTGGTACCGTTTTGAACTTAAGACTCACGATGTAAGCCTGTAACAGACGTTTGGTTTCATAAGAGTTGCATTGCACTACAAATTAAATTTGAAAACACAAAGTCAATGTGGAGATGATTATATAACACAAAGTGTTCAAAACATGAATTGCTAAGAGATATTGTACAAGGTATTGAAGCTTACTTCAAGATCCTTGTAAATGTTGTGAAACTCCGGTTCCCGTCCTGGCATGCGATATGGTTGCTTGTTGAGGTTAACTATCCCCATTTCCTATAATGATACATGTTAACTACATTCACATGTCAGTGGCATGTATTGTTTGCAGTACACAAACATACTTACAACCGGTTGTCTACCGACGGCCGAGGAGGCGGGGGTGGCAGCTGCGACTGCTGCGCTCATGAGGGTTCAGGGTTTTCCTGAGCCCGCGACGCGGGCTGCGCATCGTGTGTGCCGCTGGGGCTTCACGCGGATCGATTCGGGGGTCACCAGCCCGCTTAGGAGGCATGGTGGTTGCCTCTGTCGTCGAGGAAGACGAGGCCGATGTTGGCGTAGATGTCGCCGCCGGCGATCACCTGCGAGCTCTCCTCACGCCCCCCCCCCTACCTGGCGCGCCAGATGTCGTAGCACGGGGCTTTGACACCGGGGATGCGCGGGCACCCTCTTTTTGGTTCGGCAGTGGGCTACGGGGATCGCTCCGGCGATCGCCGGCGGGGCCAATGCGAAGCGCGTCAACACATGGTGAACACGAACGCGCATTTTTACCCAGGTTCGGGCCATCCGGAGGTGTAAAACCCTACGTCCTGCTTGTCTGGGCTTGAATTGACAGAGGAACAAGTGCTTACAAGTTGCCGGGGGGAGCCCCCGGGTGCTCTCTTTTTGGCTAAGTGTCCCTTGTCACTTTGGGCTACTGCTAGTGTAGTGCTATGAGTTGGTCAGGAAACGAACGAAACCCCCCAACCCCTTTGACCGTTGGCGGGGGTCCTCCTTTTATAACCAAGGGGATACCACAGGTGCCACGGTGCATGGTTTACAAGTGGCGAGCAGAGAGCTCGGGCAGCTCCTCCTCGGTGTGCTGGCATACATGCAAGAACACTAGCCCTGTAACTAGGGGTCTAAAGGCTAAAAACTACTCTTGAACAGCCACTGTTCGCTTGACTTGACGGGGAATCCCCTTTCTGTCGGTTCATTAATTGCGCCGTGCGCCTCACTCCTTGTCCTGACGAACCCTGCGCACAGAGTGCCTGCCGCGCGCCCACGTGGCGTCGCTGTCCTGCTTGCCCGGTCCCGCTCTCGCAACGGAAACCTGTGCCCGGGAACGCCCCTCCCGGCAAGTACCCTTGCCCAGGCGGGAATTCTCCCCCGAAGCCCCGCTAGCTAATCACTGAGGTGTGTATTTTGGAGGGTTCTATTGTTATTATTGTTTATTCTATTTCATCTTTTTTGGTAAACTAACTAACTTTTATATTGTTTCAGCTATGGATAGTACTGAAACCAACGCAAGAGGAAGGGGAAAAAATAAGAGGAAGTGGACTATTGTTGAAGATGATGAGCTTATTAAGGCAATGTATGAGCTGTCCATGGACCCAAAGTGGAAATGTGATGGTGGTTTCAAAAATGGCTACTCGTCTGTTCTGGAAGCTCAACTTGCAAAAAGCCTACCTGGTCATAACCTAACAGCAGTTCCACACATTGAGTCTAGAGTGAGGCACTTTAGGACCAAGTTCGGTGCAATTGAAGTAATGCTGGCAAGGAGTGGTTTTCCTGGGATGATCAGAGGAAGATGGTGCAATGTGAGAAGCAGCAATATGATGATCATTGTAAGGTAAATAATAATCCCTATTGCTTGCTGGCTGGTAAATGATGCTGAGAGTAATGATTTCTTTGCCATGTGTGTGATTAAGTGAAGTAGAAAAATATTCTTGCTGGCTTGTATGTACGCACATGCAAAGCTTGTTGTTATTTAAGTTGCATTGATATGTTAAACTATCTTGCAGACTTTCACTGAAGCTAAAGGATTGTATGGTGTTTCATTTCCATACTATGACACGCTATCTGCCATATATAGTAAAGACATTGCAACTGGAGAAAATGTGGAAGGCTTTGATGAGGCAATAGCTAACTTGGAATAGGAAATCCCTATTGAGATTGATGAAGATGATGAAGGATCTAGGGCAACAGGAAAAAGGCCCATGGCCAGCCAATCAGGTGCAACTTCCGGTAAGTTCACAACTACGATATTTACTTATTGTTGATGTTAAATTGTTGTTTGAGTTCTAGATTTGAAATTGTTTGATCTATGGCATTTAAGCATGGTTACCTGAATTAGGTTACAAGAAGGCAAGGAGAGAGAGAGCGCAGACTAGGGTGAATCAAGATCCTATGATGGCATTGTGTGGCGAGGTGCATGGTGAATTGAAGAGTGTCTCTGTCCATGTCGGAACTATGGCGCAGGCTGCCATTCGTGAGCTAGAAATGCAGGAGAAAGCTAGTTCTGAAGACCCCAAGGAGAAGCTCAACAAGATGGCACTTGAAGAATTAAAACGTCTGGGTTTCACGGGTTCTGAAATGGTTTGCTCTTCAAGAATCTTTGTGAAAGAACCTGATGAAATTCATATGATGATGGCAATGCCAGAAAATCTGAGGAGAGAATTTGTTTTAGCGATGCTCAAAGGTATTAATCTGCGATGGTTCTGTCATTTACTAGCGGGTTCCAATTTATTTACAAGTTAACTAGTGCTTAATTGATTTGGCCATGCGTGCATGACAATACTTGAAAATCGGTCAGCTCATTTCGTTTGGGAACTGGAAGATATCATCCATAGATCAATGTATCTGTATATATGCATGATATATTTCGTTTTCCATTTCTGAACTGTGCATATATGCATTGATATATTTCGTTTTTCATATCTGAACTGTGCATATAGGCATGATATATTTCGTTTTCCATCTATGAACTGTGCATATACGCATGATATATCATCCATAGATCAATGTACCTGTATTTAGTAGTTCTAATGGTTTTTTGTTCCTGTTTCATGTTACAGGGAAGTAAAAGAGAAGTTTGAAGAACACTACATCATTAGCTTCATTTGCTTCCTTGATCAGCTTGCTTGCAATTGGTGGCTTGGCACGAATGCGGATGGTTAATTTGGTCATGGACTTGAGTCAAGTGTGGAAGTGTGCTGTTTGAGTGAAGTTGTTTTGATCCTAAAAATTGTGTCTTTTGTTTGATATGTTGAATTGTTAGAAGGATATACTAGATAAATGAGTTTTGTCAGATTGATACTCCTAAAGATGTTGTTTTGGCACTGCTTGGATGACAGTTGGGCTGTCGTTGTTGTAAGTTTGGCCGTTGTGGTTGCTTGAATTGTTAGAAGTACCTGTGTAGCTCTGTATTGTCTCAACCTGGCGTCGTTTCGGCCAGATGCAGGTGTAAGCACTCCGTCCAAAACCAAACAACGGAGTGCAATTAGAAAGCAGTACGGACATTAACCAAACAAAGCACGTAATGGGAAACATTATTCCGACGCGGGGTGATCTGATACGGAGCATCCAGTCCGATCCCCTGACGCAACCAAACACGTCCTCAGTTGGAGGTGGATGAAGTACCGGGTACGGGAGATTTTGCCAACTGTAGCCTAATACTAATTGTTCTAGTATTCTTCCGTCCAACAAAAGATGTTTCAATTTTGTCAAAATTAGATGTATCTAGACATGACTTAATGTATAGATGCAATCAAATTTGGTCAAAATTAAGACATCTTTTATTGGACGAAGAGAGTACTAGACTTGCAACTGATCCTAGGCTCGCCTCTGTATGCCGATGGTCTTCCACCTCCTCAAGCCATGTGGGACTAAAGAAAATACAGTACTACTCCTTCGGTCCCATATTAAATGTCTCAAATTTGCCAAAATATGAACGTAGTTATAAAAAAAAAATGTCTAGATTCAGATTCATGTAATATTTTGTCGCTTGATATGGGACGGAGGGAGTAGCACAATTTGCTCGCCCGTACCGGAATTGGCTGGCCGCCTCCCCCGTGCGAATACACACGTGCCCCACGCCCCCACGAGGACGCCGACAGCACGGGAAAACTCCGCTGCCGATGGCCGATCCCGCGCGCGCGTTGGCCGCTGGTCGCCGGCCGGCTGTCGATCTCCTCGAACCAGCCCGCCTGAGAGAGCGAGAGAGAGATCGGGGATCGGAGAAGAAGGAGGCTTCTTTCTATTGGGTTGGGGGGAGGGAGGGAGCAAGAAAGGCGGCGGCGGAGCAGGATTCCGTCGTCAGAGCAGGATGATCCAAGCCGAGAACGAAGTGGATCTGTGGATGATATATGCGAAGCGGGTGCATGAGCTGGGCCGAGGCCTAGTTAGGTATGACTGGACGATAATGGGAAATGGGCCAGGGGCTGGCTGTACAATTTCTCATTTATGTCTCTCTCGGCTTTTTTTTTTCTTTTCCTTTACGTGCAAATGGGAAAATGCTTCTCTATTCGCTCAAAAGAAAAATTGTTTCTCTACGCGTGTACGTACGTGTACATCCCAAAAGATTTTAGTTTTTTCGGATAACGAGTGAACGTTCGCTCTTTAGTCTCTCGGAGCGAACACTCGGCTGCCATCTGATCCAAAGATTGTTGATGGAATCACGCCACGCATCTTGTGTGGTGACAACTCTAGTTCAATGGGGTGGCAACTTTAATTCTGCGTGGCTGTCAATTTTACCCTGACACAACAGAAAACTATGGAGCGGACGTTTAGTTCCGTGGGTGGCAGCTTTAGATCTGTGTATGTGGCCACTTTAAACTGTGAGGGTGGTAACTTTAGGCTATGCGGATAGCAACTTACCTCGTCGCCCCGCAAGGCTATGGAACGAACGTTCGCTTCCTATTCCATCCCAAAACCAAACGCAAGAATCATCCTCAAATTTGTAGTGATTTCATTGCATTCCATCATATTTTAGCAACCAAACACTGTCCAAGAAGAAGAGATCAGTTCCCTGAAAAAAAAAGAGAAGAGATCAATTTCAAGCTAGACTCGGGAGTCTGTGTTTTGAAGAAATTTCAGTGCGCCGAGATTGTCAATGCACATGTAGTGACCATGGGCAGCAAGTCTACCCACGCATGTAGGCACATGTCCTCGTGACACGGTGACAGCGGTCTTTTTTGCATTCTTTATACTCAGAATATTACTGTAGTACGGTAACTGGCCGGCTTAAGATGCCGCGAAGATAGAGATGGCGAGGACCAGATCAAGATGTCGCGATCGATCTCGCTCCAATGGCTCCATCCAGCCGGACACCTATATAATCCATACAGTACAGTCGAGACCACATATGCTTCACTCAGTTCAATACAATTGCCTTTACCAGACAGACACCCAGTACTAGTACCGTCGCAAAAATAGAAATGGAGGCTGCAACACTGCCGTTGCTCAGCCTGGTCGTCTTCTTGCTCGTGAAGCTCGTCGTAAAGATCTCCACGTCGTCGTCTTCACCGCGCCCAGTAAAGCGTCTGCCTCCGGGGCCATGGAAGCTGCCGCTGGTGGGCAGCCTCCACCACGTCCTGCTCTCCCGCTACGGCGACCTGCCACACCGCGCCCTGCGCGAGCTCTCCCGCGCCCACGGCCCGCTGATGCTGCTCCGGTTCGGCGCCGTGCCGACGCTGGTGGTGTCCTCCCCGGAGGCCGCCAGGGAGGTCCTGAAGACGCACGACACGTCCTTCGCGAGCCGCCACGTGTCGCCGACGCTGGCCGTGTTCAGCCGCGGCGGGAATGACATCCTCTTCTCCCCCTACGGCGACCTGTGGCGGCAGCTCCGCAAGGTGTGCGTGCTCGAGCTCCTCAGCGCGCGCCGCGTCGGCTCCTTCCGCGGCATCCGCGAGGACGAGGCCGCGGGCTTAATCCGCTCCCTCGCCGCCGAGTGCAGCGCCTCGGGCCAAGGCTCCGCGGTGTTGGGGATCGGCGAGCGGATCTCCCGGGCGACCAACGACACCGTGGTGCGGTCCGCCGTGGGGAGCCGGTGCCCGCGGCGCGACGAATTTCTAAAGGAGCTCGACAAGTCCGTGAAGCTGGCCGCGGGGTTCAACCTGGCCGACCTGTACCCGGCCTCGAGGGTCGCGCGCTGGCTCAGCGGCGCGCTACACGAGGCCGAGCGCTGCAACGGCGTCGTCCGCGGCATCCTCCAGGACATCATCCGCGAACGCACGGCCGCAGATCAAGACGGCGTTATTGAGGGCGAGGAGGACGATCTGCTGGGCGTGCTGCTCAGGCTGCAGAGGGACGGCGGCGACCAGTGCCTCCTCACCACCGAGGTCATCACCACCGTCGTCATGGTAAACTAAACTCCACACGCCGTCAGATCATATCAAATCAATCATTGGAATTGTGTTATCCAAGTCCAAGGCTCCAAGCACGTCGCATTCAGCTCTTACCAAAAATATCTCCGCTAGCTTGCGCTTAATATCCCACGTTCCCAACTACTAACAACAACAAGTAACAACTGTTGCAGGAAATCTTTGCGGCGGGGAGCGAGACCTCGTCAACGACGCTGGAATGGGCCATGTCGGAGCTGATCAGGAACCCGCGGGTGCTCCGCAAGGCGCAGGCGGAGGTCCGGGATGCCTGCAAAGGGCAGGGGAAGCTGAGCGAGGGCGACGTGGGCAGGCTGAGCTACCTGAGCCTGGTGATCAGGGAGACGCTGCGGCTGCACGCGCCGGTGCCGTTCCTGCTGCCCAGGCAGTGCCGGGAGCGGTGCGAGGTGATGGGCCGCGAGATCCCCGAGGGCACCAAGGTGCTCGTCAACACCTGGGCCATGTGCAGGGACGCCGCCTACTGGGAGAAAGCCGAGGAGTTCGTGCCGGAGAGGTTCGAGGAGAGCAAGGTGGACTTTAAGGGCGGGGACTTCGAGTTCATCCCCTTCGGCGCCGGTAGGAGGATCTGCCCCGGCATGACGCTGGGCCTGGCTAACATGGAGCTCTTGCTCGCCAGCCTTCTCTACCACTTCGACTGGGAGCTCCCCGACGGCGGGACGCTCGACATGTCCGAGGCCTTCGGCATCACCATCCGGAGGAAGTCCAAGCTCGTGCTCCGCGCCACGGAACGTGTTCCGTTCGCGAATTAGCATCGTGCATTCGAGCCGCGCGCGACGGACCTGCGCGCAACGCCTATATATAGACGCTGTAATTGTCAAGAAATGCACACTGTTCTCTGCATAACAGGGTGAAAACATAAGTTATCTTGGAATGTTTCTACTTCATATTGTCCTGTCAAAATTAACGAAATGTATTATCAGATCGCCTCTGTTTTGTGATAAGATGGTAACGCCTAGCCTGTTCCTGTCTGTGCCTATGATCGATCTGACTCTGATAAGCTGTTTTGGCTGTTCGGATGTGCAGACATGTAACGGAGTGGTCCATGAGGCACCACCGATCCCTGTCTCCTTTCGCGCATCCACAGTGAAGCATACGTGAAGTGAAAAGCTTGTGCACTCTGGCGAATCAGTACGGGATGGCGTTGCTGGCTGGGCCACACAAGACAGGTGTGATCGGCGTCGTTTTCTTCCATCAGAGAGCTAGCTACCGCACCATACGTATGGTGCGAGGGAGATTTTGTTATACAGTATTTGTCTATGACAGTCTTTTGCAACTGTCCCTGAGATTTTGTTTTCAGCAAAGATCGTGCTTCGGTACTAAGTACGGATAATAAACTCTCACACCGCCAGGAAAAATTTAACAGGAAACAAACTATGCATATGACTGTGGGCAACAACATATCGGAGAAAGTTATCAGGTTTTATGTCCCGAGATAGATGGTAGTTTAGCAATAGACTTTGTTATCCTTGACATGTAACGGTATCGACTGCTTTACAAAAAACAAATCATGAATTTGGAAATACCGTAACATTTGGGTTGTGTGAATCTTCAGATGTAGAAACATGATGAGATGTTATTTTCGATTGTCTAAAAATACAATCCATCAGAGAATGGTAGATTATTCTGTTTTCTGTATTTTTATCTAGTTCCACCAAGCCATTTTGCATTCTCGTCTTTAAAAAGCTAAGTGTCATGCATCGATGAAGGGATGACTACTTGAACGCAAACAAGAGAGAAAACTTAAATATCTTGGCCGTCTGCCCGCTCCGGACAGACCAACTACCGAGGGAAACAAGCCTCAATATATAATCTACACCTTCCAAACGCCCCTAGTTGCTCCAAAATACCAAGACTACAAACAACCAAATAAACTCAAGAACCAGAATACCGGATGCCATGTTCATCAGTTTCAAAATATTGGAAAAAGTTCTACAGGAAGCAACTCACAGGGCTTCTCCTGAAATTTTGTAAAACAGGAGTAAAACTTTAGTGAATTTTGAACATTTTAAATTCCACTTATATTTCTTTCTGGTTGTCAGTAATATTTTCAATTTGTGTTTTTCGTGAAAGCAAACAAACCATTAATAAATCTAAAAAACTTCCAATTTTTAGTATTTTAATTCAATTTCATAAGAATTTCACATTGATTTCATCAATTTATGGAGGCCTCTGTGAGGCTATGTCCCATAGGATTTCTTTTCCACAATATATGTCCTGATCCTCGTTTTCTTTTCTTTCATTTATTTGTTCCTTTTGAGGTGACTATCTATCCATTACTAGTCAAGAAATGATAACTGCCATACAAGAAATCAATTATGATATAAGATAACTGCCGTACAAGAAATCAATTATGATATAACATATCTGTCGTAGAAGAAATCAATATATATACCTGCATCATACTTGGTGAAAGGTTAAAAATTTCTTAGTGTTTTTTAAGGACATAGATTTATATAAAGGTTCACCAGAAGTGCAAAGTACGCCAAACATAATAAAAAGTAAATCGAGGTCTCTCGACCACTGAACAACCACTACCGCCGCCAGAACGAGCTAGCCGATGACAACCGCTCCCTTGCAGGAGTCGGCTTGATCTTGTCGATGACAGTCGGGAAGTGCTCGCGCATGTGCCTCTAAGGACCAGCATCCAGAGCCGCAGTTGTCGTTGTCGAACCCTGATCTGAAGAACCTGACACCTGATCTCGCCGGCGTGCACAGAAGACAAGAAACCGTAACCTCGCCGCCCCGAGAGGGGACGGCACGAATCTACGACGGCACTCCATCGATACTACACTGATGAACGGACTCGAGGGGAATGAGGGTCCGAAAGACCATCTTGACTTTGACAAACGAAGAGCAGTCAAAGTTTTTGGGAGGGGGAAATTACAATTCTAATTTGTACGTCGTCGTCTTCTTCAACACACACACCGGCTCACCCCCACACTCGCAGAGCCAGTGAAACAAAAGACCCGCGATCTACAGGCGGAGGTGGAACTTTAGATGAGTTTTTTTTAGAACAGGAGGAGCAATGATTTTGTTCGCATAATGTTATTTAACTAGGGTACTTAAACGACCATTTCGATTCCATGTTTATATGTGCACTAGACGAAAAATAATTTTCTCTGAGTGGGTGAGAAAAAAAAACCTATTTAAACGACCATTTCAATTCCATGTTTTTATGTGCAGTAGACCCGAAATAATTTTCTCTGAGTGGGTGAGAAAAAAAAACATCTTGAAACTTCCTATACGAGTACGATTCTCCGTATGGAGCTATTGTAAACATACGGCAGCATATTATTCGTAAATGTCTTGTTCCGTTGCGGCGGTTTCTCAAAACTTGGTGGCCGTGCACATGGTTCAAGAATCTCAGTCACGTGGAACGACCCGATCAGCAACAAGTTTCGGCATGCAGCTGAGTATATTTCGGTGTCGTACTTCACATGATCCGGACAGCGATCCATCAGGCGCCATCTCGCCGGTTTCCTGGAGTAGTTGCTTTTCGCATCCTTCCGTAGAGTAGACGGAAGAGTACACATGCATAAGCGAGTGTATTTCCCTATCATTGCTGAGTTGTCACCCGGCAAATTAAGCTTCTCCTGTAGCGCATGCAGCCGGCCGGCTGCACGCCTGCACCAGAAGAAAAGTATAGATGGCGGGCATGGCGCTGTAGAATTATAAACTTTTGCTGAGACCCCGCAAAGCAGCCATAACGCGCGGATAACAGGATGCCACGCGGATGGAATCAAGACAGCCGGCTGCGCTGGCCGTGGCCGTCGCGGGCCGGGCAAATAAACTGGGAAGAGAACAAATGTGCCGATCTGCGTTGTTTTTTTCTGTATGAGAGGGAGTGATTTGGATGGTGGGTGCAAACTATACGTGAAAGTGTTATTTGACTTGTCCTGTTTTGAATAACGGTTACTCTTTGTTGTTTGATTGGTTTCTTCACGATGCTTAGTTTTTCTTGACGATGATTAGCTTTTCTTTACTTTTTCTAACCAGAGTGTCTATTTTTCGGTCGTATAAGAAAGAGTTATTTCTCAGTCGACAACCGTAGCCATCCAATGAAGATTTTCTTATCCATCAGGACTTACATTAATCTTACACGAGTCTCAATGATTGAACCAAAAAATTGTTACCATCGACTAAGAAATACTTCCTCCGTTTCATAATTCTTGTCTCAAATTTGTCCAAAAATAGATGTATCTATTTATAAAAAGCGTCTACATACATGTAATATTTCGACAAAAATTATAGAACGGATGGAGTAGTTATTTCACAGTCGTCTAAGAAAAAGCAAAACCGTTTTCTTCTAATTCTCTCTGTTTCATTTTTTAGCCGTTACGTACCTACCACAAAAAGAAATTCGGACTTCCCTGCTACTCCCTTTTTCAATGCTATAGCTCTATACCTGTTTGTCCCCTTTTGAAGTCTCAGATTCATTTTTTTATCAATAAAAACTTCCATTTTCAAAAAAAATATTCTGTGAAAAAGAAAATGGACCGGACTCAAAGGTGGAATGGCCTGTTGATTCGAAGAATTTTTTACAAGTCTTATGAGTTTCTTTTTTTCTCCTTTTTATTTTAAGAGATTGTTTGTTTTTATATTTTATATTCGTCTAGTTTTCTTATGCATCATTTTTTTTAACTTTTATGCTTACAATTTTCTATTTGGCAAATCTTGAAGCGCCCGGACCAAGTCACATCCTCACAGCCTCGATAAGGTCAAAATCCTCATGTCAAGTGAGGATCAAGGTTACTCTATGACCGTTTGGCGAGAAACAAGCCCAGCAGGCCAGCATTTAAACCGAACAACTTTTTGATCTCTGCCATCGCTCGCGTTGCAAGGCGAAGAAGAGACATTATCTGTGTAGAAGGAAGATCTAAAGTGGTGGCACCTACAAGATCCAAAGTCGTGGAGAGGGTATGTGCTGAGTGCTGACGGACACGAGAGGGTATGTGCTGACGGATCCCTCATTACACATGCTCAAAAATCTTGGAATATGTTGATATTATGTTCACAAGAGAGAGACAACTATAAAAACGAAATGACATTGACACTTTATATTGGCATATATTGGCAATAGCACATACAAGTTCAAACTACATTTGCGAATGCCCTCAAAGGTGGATACCATCTAGTAAAAGACACCCATCTCATTCTGATAGTTGCGTGTTACGCCCACAGCAATTCCCCAATTTGTACTCATCATCACAAGTCCGTTCATATTGGTTTTCAAAGATCAGACTTGAAGATGCCTCAAGGCAACATAATATGCGCGTCGATCATACCTGGGAGTTGGGCATATCAGGGCATCCACAGTGTGTGCCAAATAGAGGTGCCGAATTGCAAATTTGACTTTTGGCACCGCATCTCTCCACTATGAAGCTGGTGCCAAATTCAGAAAGTTTGGAACCGGAGCAACTAGCTGCTCCGGTGCTAAATTTCGTTGGAGAATAAACAAATCGACCGAGACTACACCACCTCGCGCCATGGCCACGGAATCGCTGCCCGAAGACGCAAGGCGCTGGGCAGAGGTGTGCGGAGGCGCCGCTCGACGGGGCGCTGGGCGCAGGAGGAGGCGCTGGGCAGACGCGCTGGACGGGAGGCGCTGTGCGGGAGGAGGCGCTCATCTTGCCCATGTCCACTTCTGTTTCTCCAATCCTTTGAGCCCCCGATCTACCTCGAGACTAGACGCATGCTGATGAAACTTGGATGGTCGCGGAGCTCGTCAAATGATGGTTCCATTTTTATGACATGCAGGAGGAGATTTTGAATGCTTGGAGTCGATTTGAAAAGAGATTTGGAAGAGAAGTTCTACAAAGCTGCTGTATCGAGGGGAGAAGATGGACGTTCTGTCACTGCGGCAGTTGACTGGAGAGAGGAAAAAGATAGGACAATATAATTTTTTACTAGCATGATGGCTCCCATCAGAACAGATATTTGCCACCGGTCACATTGGAGTAAAAATAGCAATATGGCATCATGCAAATACTGCTTTGTTGAAGCATTTGGCTTTGGCACACTGTATAGTCCCTCATTGTTGAGAACTTGCGACCATCCTCAAGCATTCCATACTCGTCGTGTCATGGTGTGCTCTTGTTTTTAGAAGCAACTTTATTCAATCACATCTATTACAGGTGGAGTACTAATGCTTCGGAGCATTAATCCAAAAAATTGCAAAGTAACTACTGTAACTACGATTAACAATTACAACGTGAAGCCAGATTTTTCATTGTTAATAGTTTTATTGAGTTTAAGGTTGCTTCTTGTAAGTATATTTGTGTTTTTTTAAACGTGTATAACCTTTTCTTTTTAGAACTTTAAACAACGTGTAACCGTATTTGATTTTTTTTGACCGTATTGGTTTTTTTAAACGGTTGTATGTCTTTCCTGCTCCTGGACCCTCCTGGAGCCCGTGCGGCCCATGGTTTTTGAGTAGCCCAGTCGACATAGACTTCTTCTGGGCCTGGATTTCAATCAATCGTCAATGGGAATTCCAAGGGAATGAAAAGGGTTGAGACGGTCGAGAAGGCGCAGTGGAATCAGAATCCAAATCCAAATCCAAAGCGAGAGAGATCGCGTTCGGGGAGGGGCTCCTCCTCGCCGCGCCGCTCTCCATGGCGGCCTCTCCCACCTCGCCGGCACAAGTACCCCCGCCGCCGGACGCTGCTCCTTCCGATGATGAGTGGGGTAAATAACGACCCATCCACTTCTGCGCCCTCGTTTAGCTAGCTCAAAGCCCTCCTTCCGATGCTCTTGTTCTCTTGCCGTGATTGTGTAAAAGAGATGTTCGATTGAGGTGGTGAATGATTTGTTCTTTCTTCTAGCCATGCTGATCCATGTGGACAGAGCTTGCTAATTGCTATTATTCAGAAATTGCTTGGGACATATCTCATATATATCAAACATGCTCCTTTTCATTTTTGAGGAATAACAACGGTAGCGATTCAAGACAAGTATGGATCACCTGGGAAATAATCATGCTAGGTTTTCTTTTTACAGAACGGACATGGTTTGTTGAAGTGTTCTACGCTTATCTTTATGTGAGATATCCACAAACTGACTGAAACTAGTTGTGTGATGGAGCAATATTGAGAAATTTTGGGTGGAAAATCCTATTGCTTTTGGTGAATTTTTTCTTATTTCGTACTTAGTATAAACTGTAAGATCTGCCAGTTTTAAGAAATCAACTGGTGAAGGGCATCCATGTTTTGACATGTAATAGGTTGAACATACTGTATGCCTCCTTTTGTTGCACATAAGTTTCCACTCAAAACCATAAAGTTTACTACTCCCTCGGGTCTTGATATTTTGGTGCCTTCTGTGAATGAGTACTTCATGATTCAGTTTGAGAATTCTTTCTTCTGATAAAATTGGTGATGATAACTGAACGGTCTGATTCTTGTTTCATTCCCAAGCATGCCTAAATATGAGCCTCATTTCAGAAAATCGTCATTGAATAGAAAGTTAAAGCTCTAAATCTAATCTAGTTATGATCATAACTTCTTGCACATCATAGAGCTATCTAATCAGCATTTAATCAGGGTGCCCCTTGTGTTGGGGCTACCTTGTGTTGGGGCTGATACCACGGTGGTAAGACCTCCTTGTGTTGGGGCTGATACCACGGTGGTAGACCCCCTTGTGTTGGGACTGCCAACCAGGGCTCACAAATAAAGGCCCCTCGCTGAGTTTGTTCCCCACGCGTGTGGTCGAGCCGGCATTCAGGTAGCCTTTCCTCGACCTACAAAAAAAGCCTTTTGGGTTTCTTCCCCTAAGGGTCGAGCATTTAGTCAGAGAGAAATGTAAACCAGGTTCTGTTTCTCTGTCAAACTTACTTAGGAATATTTTTCTTCCTTAAGCTGGTGATAGGAATGTTTATCAGACCTTAAGGTGTTGATAATCGTCAAGAGCATCACTAAACCCCTTCCACCAGGCTGTTATGCTAGTGACCTATTACTAGCAGTGTTTGTATCATGAAGCTTGAACATGTACTACTCCCTCCGTCCCGGTATCTAGGGCTGATTTTGCAAATTGCTATAATCAAGACGCGCGGGGAGAGCGACCAGGAGAGAAAAAATCTCCTTAATTAGTTGTGACCCCGATGCCCTTTTTTTTCCTCCCGTAATAAACTCCCCCTAACTGCCTAGAGTTGTTTTAGGAAAGGCTTCGTTATGATTTGTTACAAGGAGGGAGAAAAGTAATAGAGGAGCACGTTTCGGGATGGACCAGCGATTAGTGAGCAGTTATTGCAGCGGTAATCGATGGGAATGAGCTTGGGCTCCGAAGCGAAATTGATGGGATCAGGTCCCGGTGAGAATGCCTTAGATATCCGAATTTTGTTTTCGGGTAGATCGGCCTTAGATACCCAGACGGAGGGAGTATTTAGTAATGGTATTTTTAATTCATTAGTTGAGCACCAAGCAGAGTTTTGCAGAAGTGCATTAATGCACATGTTTATCTTGTAGAGCTGAGTGCAAAAGAAGAGCTCAGAAAGCATCACATCATTCAAAATGCTTCATACCATCCCATTATTATCCAGTGAATCAAAATGCATTGTTAGGGTTCTGAGTAGTACCACCACAAACTTCTAAAATTTGTAGTTTTGGGACTAGGCTCCTCCATAAACCTACAAACCAGTAGAAGTGTAAAACCTGTCCACATTAAAATCAAATATACTTTTGTCAATTGTTCTTCAAAATCTGTTGCAAGACATGAGGTGAATTTGGTTTCTTACAATGTTGATATAATTACAGATGCAGATGGATTTGTTATTCCTAATTTGACTAATCAAGATGATGATGATGATGCTACACCTAGTGTCCCCAAAGCCATTGAGCGTGAACCTACACAGGCAAGTTCTAGATTATTTTTTTCCTGATCTCCAACCTGAGATTTACCTGTCAGTAAATTTTACACTAAACAATTACTGGGCACTGGTGTTGATTATTATTTCATTGCGATGTAAATCCGTACGTGAACAGGCAAAAGAGGAGAAGATGTACTTTGGACCTCATGGGGCACCACCATCTCAAGCAAAGCTGCATGAGCTGAACACAGTTGGCCGTAGGCAACGCTTCAGAAACAAGCTAAAGGAAGCAGACAGGAAGCCCACTGGCAATGCTCAGGAGAACAAGGTGGAAAGCCTGAGAGAGCTCATGGGGGCTAAAACAGATGGCACGGGCATGCCGAAGAGTTCTCGCCGCGACTGGCTTGACCCGCACTGCCGTGAGTCAGAATTCGATAGGAAACCGCGCTAGGCGACTGCCAAATGATGTCTCCTTTGCTGAAAAGCTTGACAAGACTGTACACCTATGTGGGTTATTTCCCGAATAATAGGTCCTGTTTGTCAGCAAATGCATGGAGAGAAATGGCTCATGGGGTGATCCCAGCTCTGCTATTTTCCTACCTGTAGTATCACAGCAATCTTGCTATACTAAAATGCTTTTCAACACTTTTCCCGTGTCTGGTTTCTAATGAATATATGTATTGGCGCGTGTATTGTATGTGTGTACGCCAAAGTACCTGACATGTATACGTTCAGCTCGTCCATAACATCGTGCTTAGATATATGTGTTTGTTTAACCTGGTTGAAGTTTCTATTTACTCGAACGGGTGGCGTTCAACCATTTTCCGCAAATCCATTGATGATCTTGAACTGTGGAGGGGGCACGTAAGCCTAACAAAACAGAGAGAATTCCATATTTGCCACTCAAAGTTTGTCCGGATGTCCAAATGTCCAAATTCTTGTTTCCAATTCTCAGTGGTATTTGGGCATCCGGGCAAATTTTAAGTGGCACATATGAAATTCTCTCAACAAAATACAGGGGTGCCGTGTTTTACGGCGGATCGAGATGTGTTACTCTACTATATAAAAATGTTGGCTGAAGAAACAGATTAACTACTAGAGAGAGCTTTGCAGTAGCGGAGGATTTACATACAAAACAGATGGGGAGCAAGTGAAGTAGTAACTCATATAGTGGCTCTCATCTCATAGCAGGCAGTGATGAAGAAGCAGGCCGTGGATCAACGGATGGGGGCCTTGATCCAGCCGTTGGCGAAGGCGATGGCGAGGATGACGAAGGGTGTGGACATGCCGAAGATGATGATGTAGGGCAGCGGCGTCATCATGGGGTTCTCCCCCTTCCTCTCCCCCGCGGTCTGCCAGTACCTGCGCGCATTTTTATCCATCCAAATTAACCAAGCCACTGATGAACCAATTAACCAACAACACAATTCAGAAACTAGAGCGGTAGAGCTTGATCAGTGGATGCTTAATTACTGCTCTGGTTCCTGTTCTTTGGTGATGAACTTCTTCTTGCCGTCAGACTTGGTCTCCCCATCTCCACCACCTGCATGCGTACAGACTCGAATTGAATCTTACATACAACAATAAAAAGGTACAGCTTGAGAGAACCGAGGAATCACAGAGTACCGAGCTGTGCGGAGATTCTGGACCGCCTACTAATGGTGCCTTTCTTGGACGGAAGAGGAAGGGTGGCTAAAGCGACAGAAGCACCGCTCCCGACGGCGAGGAAGGAAGGAGCAACAACCCTGGTGGCCATGGCTGATGGGTTCATCTGTGTTTAGGGTGTAGAGGAGGAAAAGAGCTCTCCTGCCTCATGCACGGCGGACCATATAGCGCGGCTGTTTGGTTTGCCTCTCCGTGCGACCAAGAGTTCACGCACAACTGCACAAGCTTAAAACACGGGGGGAGTTGGATAAGGTGAGTGCTACTTCCCCTGGCTCACTCATTATCTACGTCGCACCATTTGCCGCAAAGGCTCACAGGTTGTGGCCACGTGGTCCAGCCGTAAGCTGCCACGTCAGACTCCATCTAGTCGTATTTTGTTCAAATGTAGTTAATTTTGATTTTTAACAGCACTTTACCAATAAATGGGTGTCACATATTTTTGCCAACACGATTATATTCGACACTTTTAAAATGCCACGAATATAAATTTGACGTACTTTGAAGACAAATTGACGCACTTTGGGATGCGTTCGGTAATCTACCGTGATGTAGTGACGGCTCCGCGGCTCTGCCTGTCGCTTTGACATCAGACTCCATCAACCCATGGTGTTTGTAAAGTGGATCATTAGAAATCAAATTTGTCATCTCCGTTGAATTTAATCGTCGTTCTAGACTGGATATTTGGGCCGATGAAGTTAAAATGTGGTGCATACAATCTTATACGTGGTGTCTATATGTATTCTGCCGACATGGCAACATATATTAATAGATGTGTCTGCTTTCCGATCGAACGCAACCATTGCAATCTTTGGAAAATCCTTCTCCAATCCGCTAAACTAACAATTTCTCCCCGGTGCTGTAAAAGCTTCAATAATCTTGCGCCAACCTCCCCCATCCCCCATCCAACACAAAATACCTAATTCCTTACCGAGCCCATACAAATCCGCATCGAGCTTGACCGTTAGAAAATGGGTCTCGATTGTCAGTATGTTAGCAAGTTGGCGAAATACGCACCCATATAGGACCATATTATATCGTGGTTTCAAGTTCATTGATCCAAACGTGCGATTTTAGAGCACGAAGACTAAATTGAACCTGACGACAAGTTTATAATTACTAGTGCATTTTACTCCTAGCTTACATGACATCAGTGGAAACAAAATGAGCATAACCGTTATAGCTAATTAACATATGTTAATAAGACATTTGTTATGAATAGGAACGAGTATGTTGTAATCCATGCCTTAAAAGGAAACGTATCCACGATTGCTGCACCCCCTTCCCATCTCTATCTTAATGTAACCGACACTATTTGGAGGTATCCCTTGGGAGGGTATAAAATATCTCAATCTCAATAAAGAATCTAAAATGTTATCACTAAACATTGTCATTAGTCCCTAATTACATTCAAGAAAAACATCTGGTCTACTGTTGTCCATGTTGCAGTATTTTCATCCGTGTAGTCCAAGAGTGTTTCTCCATCCAGAATACCTAGCAATGTCATTCACCACTCGTCTGGCCAGCTTTACACCGCAGGTCCTTGATTTGTCGGCATCAGCAACCACAAGTTTCCAATCATGTGTATTATCTACGATGTTAAATTGTTAATCCTTCTTATACATGTTTGGTATTCTACGGTTTCGGTTTCGTCACCAAAGATTTGAAGATATATCAAGATGTTAATGACCAACTAGAGAAGTTGGCTTTAAAGTTTTGTCAAAAAAAAAGTTGGGTTTAAAGGGTATTTCTGTTGTAATTTTAGGTTTATCTGTGTTGAGAATAATTATTTATGATCAATTAGAATTAATTATTAGTTAATTAGGCAGTTAGTGTTGTAACCGTTTCGTGTCAAAATTGGGACGCGAATGCCCAAAACTTGGGACACCAATGCATGTATTGGTGTCCCTTCCCTTGTATAAATATGATCATCATTCAATGGAATGAGACATAGATTTCATTCTAACACGTTATCAGCCACGTTAGTCTCTCCAACAACAAAAAGAGCGACTCCAACAACAAAAAGAGCGAGAACAACAGAGAAGAAGAAGAAGAAAGGTGAGAAAAGATGGCAATCCACGATCTGCCCCTGTTCTTCACAGATCTCTTCGACTTCCTGGGCCAAGAAGCACGTCGTCGGCAACGAACTTACCGTGGCCGTCGCCGCTGGATTCCAAGACGCCGCTGGATCCGCACGGGTGGGCCCCGTGCTCGTCGTTGATGGACTCGTCGCTACTGGACTTGACGCCGCCGGGCTCCTCCAAGAACTGCACCGGCACCAGATCCGCCGGCTATGCCGGTCTACTCGCCGACGACGGCTTGGATTTTGAACGGACCGGCGGCCCCGATGCTTGCCGAAGACGATGATTGGGCCACTGTCCTGGCCCCTCCGCCTCCACCACCGGACATCCTCTTCTGCCTGGTCCACGGGGACGGCCCGTGCCCGACAAGGGACGGCGTCGTGCCGCCGCTCCCGTCGCCAACTCCGCCCGAGCCACCGATTGAGGACGCCGCTGCACCTACTCCACCCGGGCTCGACATTGACGCGAAGGACTCCGCCGGCGACGAACCGGGGCTTGAGGAGGTCCATCCGGAGGAAAGGCGGCTTCTCCGCAAGTTCGCGACCACCATGGCTGCACACCGCGCCGGTTCTGCTGCCGGCGGCTAGAATCCGGCGGCCCTTGGCCTTGCATATTTGAGAGTTTTGCTTCAACGATTAAGTCCCAAAATGGCATAAAAAAATGCCCAAATTAGACTTGATTCAAGAAAAATCTTCTAGTGATAAGCAAAATTTATCGCTATGTGACTACCTCAATTTAATATATGCGAAACACAAGGTACTATAGTTTTTCAATAACGGTAAAAGGCGTTGAATGTTCCGTGAGAACATACACCTTATTGAAAGCAGTGAATTATTCCGCGTAGTGCTGAGAGGTCTACATTGTATCGAATACACACAATGACTACCTTCAACGTGCTTTTCCAATATTAAATTAAAAAAATAACACAAGGTGCTACAGTCTTTCAATAACGGTAAAATGCTAAATGGCGTTGAATGTTCCGTGGGAACATACACCTTATTGAAAGCAGCGAACTTTTCGCGTAGGGCTGAGAGATCTACACCAATAATAGGTGATTATCTTCAAAGTGGTATTTGAGGTCTACACTATATGAATTTAACATTGATTAAATCTCATGCATTTCTTGCAATTTTTTTACAACAATAACCACAATATTTTGACTTTACCTGCTAGTAGTTGACAAAATCCATGTTTTTTCAATCCCATGTAAGACAAAATGACCGGGAAAGAGTTGGAGGAACTCGCCCTCGACGGTCAAAACTATCCAACTTGGGCAATGGGCGTAAAAGTGAGCCTTGCGTCATGCGGTCTTTTAGCTACCATACAACCTCCTCAAGAGGGACAACCGCCCATCGCAGATTTATACAAATATAATGCCTTATATAATATAAGGAACCACATCCATGCTGATCTCAAATTAGAGTATCTCATGGAAGAAGATCCATACACGCTATGGCTTGTCCTTCAAACTAGATATGAACAGCAGAAGGCCGTGATTTTGCCTGAAGCCACACATGAATGGATTCAACTACGCCTACAAGATTTTAAATCCATTGGAGAATTCAATCATGCCGTTCATAAAATTTGTTTAAAGTTGCAATTTTGCGAGAAGGAACCTTCTGAAGCGGAAAAGATTGAAAAAACCTTATCCACTATGCTTCCGGCTGATAGGATCCTCCAGCAACAGTATCGTGCACGCCAATTCAATAGATGTTCTGATCTTATCCATGTTTTACTTCAAGCCGAAAAGCATGATGAACTTCTAATGAGGAATCATCATCAGTGTCCCCTAGGTGCTGCACCTTTGCCTGAAGTACAAGCTAATTTTCAAAAAAACAAGTTCAATGGATCGGCTAATCGACCAAACAACTTCAAAGGCAAGCAAAAGGGCAACAAGAAAAATAAGCCACGTGTACAGGAAAAAGGGAAAGGCAGTTTCAAACCACAATACGACAAATCTAAAGTTTGTCAGAAATGTGGATGCTACAAGCATATTACAAAGAAATGCCGTACCCCTCGTCATTTGATAGATCTGTACCTCCGATCCGTAGGACGCAAGCAACCTGCTCATCAAGGACCAAGATTTGAATCACACTTCAATTTCCAATCCGACAATTCCAAAGAAGCCGGTTGTTCGCATGATATCAAGGACCCAAGCAACAACCCGACAATCCGATCGTCTGAGGATCTAATGAGCACGGAGAACATGATCATTGAATTCACTTCAAATGATATGTTTGGAGATCTAAATTAGTTCACCTATCTCCGAAATAGATATTATCTATATTTACGTTCCTAAGTATTGTTGTAAATAAATTATAGTGACCGTTGTCATCTATATTGTAATTACATTATTGTATCAGCACTTTGGTACCTACATATTTGACATATGTATTGTAAATTACAATATTGTATTATCAATTTAATACATAAATAAATTTGTATGTACTCTATATATCTATTAAGAATGATATTAAAATTCTTCCTTTTCCATATATAGTTTTCTACGGGAGTCAATCCAAAATGGACGAAGAACTTTGCCTTACTAAAATGCAAGGGAATATTTTGACAATCGCTGGACGCGATACATTAATTGTTGGCTCTGGACGTGCCATCATCACATTTTCTATGGGTACACAAATAATAATCGAAAACGCTTTATTGTATCCTGATTCAACCCGTACTCTAATAAGTTATAGGGATATCCGTCAAAATGGGATTCATATAGAAACCCACGATGACAACAATGAGGAATTTCTCCTATTTACAAAAAGTAACGGATGTGGCAAACAAATTCTTGAAAAAAATTCCTTCTGTATCGTCCAGATTGTACTATACATACATAAAACCTGTAGCTCATGTTGCGTATAAAATAATTTTTCAGAATGTCAATACATTCCAGACTTGACATGAATCACCTTGGTCACCCTGGTATTGGGATGATACAGAAAATTATTAATAATTCTGTTGGTCATAATCTTAATAAAACAAAATTCCCAAAATCTCAGGATTTTGTGTGCACAGCATGTGCACAAGGCAAGCTAATTTTAAGACCTTCTTATCTTAAAATACAAGCGGAACCACTTCAATTCCTGGAACGAATTCAAGGAGATATTTGTGGTCCTATCCAACAATTGTCTGGACCATTTAGGTATTTCATGTTCTTAATCGACGCATTTACAAGATGGTCTAATGTGTGTCTACTTTCCACACGTAACCATGCATTCGCAAAGATAATGAGCCAAGTAATTAAACTAAAAGCTCATTATCCAAAACATCGAATTAAAACAATTTGAATGGACAATGCCGCTGAATTCTCCTCACGGGCCTTCAATGATTATTGCATGGCATTAGGAATCGAAGTTCACCACTCAGTCCCATATGTCCACACACAAAATGGTTTGGCTGAATCTTTTATTAAGAGAATTAAGTTTATTGCAAAACCTTTATTACAGAATTGTAATTTACCAACAACTTGTTGGGCTCATGCGGTTATACATGCCGCTGATTTAATTCAATTGCGACCAACTGCATATCATACTACTTCTCTCCTTCAATTAGTATATGGAAATCCACCAAGTATTTCCCATCTGCGAAATTCGGTTGCGCTACATACGTACCGATCTCACCACCACAACGTACATCAATGGAATCACATAGAAAATTGGGGTTTTATGTGGAGTACAAATCACCGTCAATAATCAAGTACCTAGAACCTCTCACAGGGGATCTATTCACTACCCGGTACGCTGATTGTATTTTTAATGAGGATCATTTTCCGGCATTAGGGGGAGAATTAAAGCACCAAAAACAAGAATGCCAGGAAATCAACTGGAATGTCCAAGGCATTTCCGCCTCAGATCCACGTACTCAAGAAACTGAACAACAGGTTCAGAAAATTATAAATTTGCAACATATTGCAAACAATTTACCAGACGCATTTGTTGATTACAAAGGTGTAACTAAATCATATAATCCTGCACAAAACGTACCCGAAAGAGTGGAGATACCTATAAAATCTACTCAACTTCCTGTACCTACCGTTCAAAGGAAGAGGAGGAGAGGTACGACAACTAAAAAGGATCTAGCTTCCAGCAAGCAACAAAAGGAACAAACGAAGAAGCCGCGGCAAAGAAAAAAGAAGAATAGACCTTCTGAACATTCTTCTACAACAACAAATGTGAGTCAACATTTGATTGACCGAGATCAACTGGGTAATATACACCCAGTGGATAACCAACATCCACAACCCAGCTCAATAGTGCACTCAATTACTAATGCTGGGACATCGGAAAACCTGGACTTAATCGCAACGGGAAATCGCGAACAGTCACCAAAGGTAAACGAAATTTTCACAAATTACTTATACACTGGAGAAATATACAATAGAAAGACTACATTTGTCGACACTTATTTCTCTACTAAGATTGCAAACAACCTTCTAAATGATCCACCTCATTGTTTTCGTTCCGACTAGCCTAAATTGAAGAATGCAATTCAAGCAGAAATAGCCTCGCTCAATAAAAGGAAGGTATTTACAGAAGTAATACCTACACCTCCAAATGTTTTCCCAGTGGGATTCAAATGGGTTTTTGTCCAGAAAAGGAACGAAAACCATGAGGTGGTGAGATACAAAGCGAGACTAGTAGCACAAGGGTTCACGCAGAGACCCATCATTGATTTCAATGAAACATATTCTCCGGTTATGAGTGGAATTACTTTCTGATATTTAATCTCATTGTCTGTTCAAAATCATATATCTATGCAGTTGATGGACGTCGTGACTTCATATCTTTATGGGTCATTAGATTCGGACATTTACATGAAGGTTCCCGATGGAATCCAAATTCCGAATACTAACGCAAAACGCAACATGTACTGTGTAAAGTTGAATAAATCTTTATACGGTTTAAAACAGTCGGGTACAATGTGGTACAACCGACTAAGTGATTAAAAAGGGTTACTCTAACAATGATGACTCCCCATGTGTATTCATCAAGAAATCTAAAACAGGATTTTGCATTATCTTTGTATATGTTGATGAGTTAAACATCATTGGCAACAAATAGGATATAGATGAAGCTCGTAATCATCTAATGACGGAATTTGAAATGAAAGATTTGGATAAAACCAAGTTCTGCTTAGGTTTATAACTTGAGCACCTTCCTTCGGGAATATTGGTTCACCAAGCTACATATATCTAGAAAATCTTGGAGAAATTTAACATGGACAAATCCTATCCATGCAAAACACCTATGGTAGTTCGATCTCTAGACGTAGAGAAAGATCCATTCAGACCAAAAGGTGATGGAGAGAAAATTTTGGGATCTGAATTCCCATATCTTAGTGCCATTGGAGCATTAATGTACTTAGAAAATTGCACCCGGCCAGACATTACATTTGCGGTAAATGTACTAGCTACACACAGCGCAGCTCCAACAAAACACCATTGGGTAGGAGTCAAACAAGTTTTTCGCTACCTACAAGGAACTAAAGATCTAGGTCTATATTTCCAAAAAGAAAACCAAGACTCTGAATTAATCGGATACACTGATCCTGGCTATTTATCTGATCCCCACAATGCCAGATCTCAGACGAGTTTCGTGTTCCTACATGGTGGGACAACCATATCGTGGAAGTCTTCTAAGCAGACTCTAGTGGCTACATCCACAAATCATTCGGAAATAATAGCTTTATACGAAGCATCTCGTGAAAGTTTATGGCTACGCAGAATGATTAACCACATACAACAATCATGTGGTGTTGGTTCGATTGAATCACCAACAATTATCTATGAGGATAATTCTGCTTGTGTTGCCCAGATGCAAACAGGTTATATAAAAAGCGATATAACTAAACATATTGCACCTAAACTATTCTATCCTCATGAATTACAACAAAATGGGGAGATAAATATATTGCAAACCAAATCATGTGATAACCTCGCAGATTTGTTCACTAAGTCCTTACCTAACTCCACATTTCAGAAATGTGTATATGAGATTGGTATGCGACGACTTAAATTTTGCAAGCATCAGGGGGAGTATTCACAGTTTAACCTGTTCATAACATCATATTGCAGTCTTTTCCTATTATGAGTTTTACTTACTAGTTTCTCATAAAAGGTTTTTAATGAGACAATATTAACATAAGATTATATGTTATATTTTCTATTTTCCCCACCGGGGTTTTTATGGATATATAAGGCATATTTATTGTTCACATAATTCGGTATGAATTATCAAGAGACAATATTCAAAATATGGTATACCATTTTCTCCTTATTTTCCCATTGGGTTTTTAAAGGGAGTTTTCATAACATATCGATATTATTATTATTTCCTCAATATTTTTCCCACAGAGTTTTTGGAGGAAATTACAAGATTACAAGATTCCATAATGATTCAAGAATATACAAATCAATGGAGCAAATTGATCATTGGAGAGTGTTGAGAATAATTATTTATGATCAATTAGGATTAATTATTAGTTAATTAATAATTAATTAGGCAGTTAGTGTTGTAACTGTCCGTGTCCCAATTTTAGGAAAATTGGGACGCGAATGCCCAAAACTTGGGACACCAATGCATGTATTGGTGTCCCTTCCCTTGTATAAATATGATCATCATTCAATGGAACAAGACACAGATTTCATTCTAACAATCTGAAACCTTTGTTGTCTTTTAGGGTTTTTAAACGTTTGTTGTATAAATAAAGCCAAGTCGTTGTTCTAAAAGAACAACAAAGGAATGGAGTTTTCAAAGATTTCAGTCCAAGAGACTGTTGCAATACCAACTGTGCCCAGGAGGTTTCAAAAATTCTCAGTCCAAGAGACTGTTGCAATACCAACTGTGCCCAGGAGGTTTCAAAAATTCTCACAGTCCAAGAGACAGTTGCAATACCAACTGTGCCCAGGAGACCACCCTGTTTTTAAAATTTGTGAAGGCAAGTTCAAAAGACCAGCAGAACTCTTAACACGGATATGTTTCAAATTAATGCCCTACTTGGAATGTTGCGTTTTTTTGTGAAGTCAAGCAACACAAGATACAGTTCAACTCTTCCATATTCTCTCTTAAGAAAAATATAACAATGCAAGCAGGTCCTAAAAGATATTGGGTGACCAAGCAATCATTTCAAAGCCATCCTTGCACAAAACCCCAATCCCACATAAGAAAGTGTTAAGGTTTAAACTATCCATGGTTTTGTAGTGCCAAATCTTGTTCAGTTCAAATGATGCAACAGCTGGGAATATATGAAGTGCTATTACGATTGTTTAATAGTAGTCTAGGTCTCGGGGAATATGTAACATAGAAGAAGCCAGAATGAAATATGGCCCAGATCCCACTCAGCCGTGGTACTTCTTTTTGTTCTTGTTTCCCTTCCATTGCTTCAGCACATACTCCACTGCCTCATCAAGTAGAGCTTTCCGGTTCTCCTTGAAGTTCCACAGCACGGGCACAGAATACCTGCCACTGGGGTTGTATTCGTTCATCTCGAGAAGGGCCTTAACAACAACATCGTGGGCGTCCTGCCCCAGTTTTTCCTTAAGCGCTTGCAGCTTCTCATCATCCTCACGTACTATTAACTGCAAGACAGATATAGTGATACTAAATTGGTGCCATAAATGCTGTTGCTTGTTCTCATAAAAGTTGGTCAAACATTAAAATATTTGACTTAGGACAAGAATGAGAAGAACACTTATTTGAGGACTGAGGAGTAGGTAAGAACAACATGCTCAAGTGTAATACTCCCTCCGATCTTAAATTCTTGTCTCAAATTTGCCCAAATATGGATCTATCTACTCTTAAAAAGGCGTCTAGATACATGTAATATTTCGACAACAATTTAGGATCGGAGGGAGTAACAGCTAACCATGAATCAGCTATCCAAATTCTTAGTCACTTGAGCAATTTTCTGGAAATTCTACCCAAAAAAATATTAATGCGAATCATCTTAATTTCAGTTCAATAGTGTGTGTTCTTTCTTTTTGCAAAGGGCAGCATTGTTCTACTAAAAAATAGTTACTGGCATATGTTTACCAAAATGAATAGAGTTTACAGAAGATACTTATCAGGTACTCAACAGTGCTTCATCTGGAACAAAGGTCTCAAGTCAACAATGCAATGCATCAAGTTGAAATTCAAGGAATTCTCTTTTAGGGGGATAGCTAGAGTACAGCTGACAAATTCATGTGAATAACAATGCACAAACATTCAGGGACCTACATAAAAATGGCTGCGATATCATCTGAAGCAGTATAAGTAAAATAAGGTTTACCTTTTCCTTTCCATCAATATTGATTACTTTGAAAGGATGCCATTCTGGTTGTGCGATCTCATGTTCCCATTTTGATAACTCAAGTGCCGACTCCCCTTCGAAATCATAATTTGCTGATTTTTTAGAATCAACCCTTGCTGATTTGGCTTTGCACGCCGCTACAAAAGCTTTTACATCAAGCACACCCATTCTTTTGACACCAATATTGGATCGAGTGCCTGACATCTCTTGGAGGCCCTACACAGCAATTAATTTGTTCGCAGAAAGGACAATTTGTTTTATTAGATATGACAACCAATACCAAATTAGAAATTGTAATAGATATTATGCATGCCTTTATAAGTTCTTCCTTGGCTTGTTCAAGCTCATCATTGGTCCTTCGTTCCACAATAATAAGGGCCTGGTTAGCAGATTTCATATGTTCAAGTTCTTCTTCTTTTTCTTTCAGCTCTTCAGAAATCTTGTCGAGCTCCTTTGATGTTGTATCTTCCTCAGCTCCCATGTGCTTCATTATCTCTAACTTTCCTCTCAAATAAGCCACTGTCGTCTCAAGATTTTGTTTAGAAGTTAAATCCTTTTCCAATTTGTATTGCCTCTTGAAAGCATCTTCCATTTCTTGCTGCAATTTTCAGGCAATGAGAAAATGCATTTTCACCAGATACCACCAAAAAATGTGTGAAAGCAATACCTCATGTTTCTTAGCAAGCTGCATTGTCTCTTCACCCCCCTTCTTAAACTTTAGGAATGCTAAGTCAAGAAGAACGTTATCATTTGCATTCTGCAAGAGGTTTGAATAGCATACATAAGTTAAAATTCAGTAGATTAAAAGATACAACAGAAGGGGGTTCTTACTCAATAGCATTTGGAACATCATACAGCATTGCAGAAGACAAGGAAAATTACCTTTTTAATTTCTGCTTCGACTTTTGCTTTGTCAATATTACTGAATGTAGCCAATTCTTCAAGTTCCTTATGTTTCCGGCTGGTTTCTTCTATCCTGGTATTCAGTTCTTGATGCAATCTTTGATTATCTTGAAGCATTTTTCTAAAGGTCCTACGAGCATCTTGCTGCATCTTTCTTTTCTCTAGTCATCAAAGGGGAAATGAAGCTAAGTAAGCCCAGTGAGCCACATCTACATTTGTGGAAAACAAGTAAAATCATTTAATGTGCAAATATTCGGCAAAAACAAACAGCACCAAAATATATGGCCATACTTTCATTATGTTCCTCAACCAGTCGATCCTTGTCTTTCATCATACTATCAAGTTTCATGGCATTTTGATTGTTCTTCAACTCCAATTCTTGTAACTGTTTATTCTTCTCTTCCATTTGATGAGCAAAATGAGCTACACACTTGTCAGTTCCCTCACGTTGCCGGTCACCTATACTTTTTAGGACTCCTGCTTTTCTTAAATGCTCTCCTATAGTCCCAGGTGAGTTGTAATCATCAGTTCTTGCAAGCCATCCATAAAGGTCGTCCATTCTACAGTTTGATTTGTTCCAATCAGTCTTACTGTACTTCTCCAATATGAAATGGTTTTCAAAAGCTAATGCATCATTAAATCCTATCCAGTCTTCATTAAACTTGATGACGGCTGTTTGGCCCTTGGAATTCCAAAGAATAGTGACTTGGCATGGTCTGAACCGAGATAATTGTGATCTTAGCATATCCGCGTTTTCGCTGACAAAATTTACGTCATGCCCCTCAGTTGGCACATTAACCAGAATACCCATCCAGGGCCATACAAACTTCTCTTCTTCATTCTTCAGAGGCTCATAATCAACAATCGCAAGTTGCAATGATGGCTCCAATAAACTCTCTAAATCATTCTTCATGTACTCAGCAAGTGCTAGGTGTTCTGCCCTCACCCTGGCCTTGCGCTGCGGAGCAGCCCCTATGCCCGTGGCATGCTGCAGAAGATCCTTGCCGTTGTAATCCTGCTTCTTTTTTCCCAGGCAGAATGGACATCGAAAGGTTTTCTCACTATGCTTCACTTTCATTTTTCCTGCCTGCAGTTGTGCATAAATCTTGTCCTTGCACTCATCAATCTCTGAGTCACTAACCTCAGTTTCTTCTCCAGAGCTATGTTCCATCAGATTTGGATGTTCAGAGATAAAATACACTGAGTATGGGCACACAAAAAGCAGCCAGTCAGTGTTATCAACCGGTTTGAACTTTGAAGTGATTAATATTGATAAAACAGCATACACAGTTACATGGAATGGAAAGATACTATTGGGAGGTTGAATATTCATATAAGGGCATGTCCAATGCTCCAAGGTGACAGCCTGACAATTTCTTATAGGGAGTGAAATGCCAAAGTAAAGCATGGAGTCTTAGTTAAGCATTGGTGCTTGTAAGGGTTACCTACATATAGAAGAGGGATTTTCATTGGAAGATTAGCTTCTTAAGTACTCCGTAGTAGGAGCTTAATGACTCAGCTTACCATGGCCTACGTGATATTGCATTATAAATGGTCTAACAATCCTAATTAAGCAGTTTACCTATTTAGAGTAACAAACTAGGTGTACCTATTTGGAATTAAAATGGTGCAACAACCCACATTTTGTTACAGAAAAATAAATAAATTCCTACACTAGTGCACTGACTAGGTGAAAGGAAAATGCAAGAAATTTCTAAATTGATCAGAAGAAACAAACAAAAACCATCCATGGTGTAAAAAAATAATAAAAAAGGAGCATGTCGATGCAGCTGTGTGGCGATGTGTGGATTTCCTCTGCCGGTTCGAGTAACTCTATTACACCCAGTGCGCAGCTTGCTGCGTCCATGAACCAATGAAGAGACCGAGGCTCAGCCTCCATTTGGAAGGGGGAATAAAAGCCAGTGCTGTACTTAACGTGCTGTGTGGGGATTTAATTGAACGAACCACCGATTTGTTCGGAAAAAAAAGAAGAGTACTCAAAAAAGAAGGATGGATCAATCTCACCAGTAGGGTTACCACGAAGCAACGAAACCGGCAACTAACTAAGCGGAGAGTTGGACAAAGATCATTTTGATTTCAGTTGTACGCAAACAAAGAAAAATTAAAATTAAACGAACTCTGAGCAATCTGCGGATCAATGCTAGTCGAACCCACATTGCAGCAAAATGACCATATGATGGATGAATGACCAGGCAGCAAAGAAATCGGCAATTAACCCCAAAGACTCCATCCAGCAAATGCAATCAACCTAGGGTTCCTTACCGGCAAAGGACGATAACAATCGACGGCAGTCCCTTGACAGAGGGCTCTGGCTTGATGCGCACGGTCGCCGTTGGCAGAGTAACGCGAGGAATTTGGTGAGAAATCAGATGAGAAGAGGAAGAGGCGAGAGGAGAGGAAGGGGCGAAGGGCACACCACTCCACTGCAGTATGGAACACAGGAACAGTATGGAGACGGGGGTTTTCTGAGATTCCTGCGTTCACAAAGAGCCGGGCAGGGCCTGCATAATCGAGATGTGTTTTTACATTTTAGGGAGGCGAGAGAGTTTCTCAAGGTTTCTCGTTTCTTTCGTTCAACCAACGGGAGGCGAGAGAATTTTCATTTTCTTTTTGGATTTGATTTAATAGAGGCCAGAGAGTTTGTTGTGCATTAATTTTTAAAATTACTCTGCATTCAGTTGGGTAGATGAGCTGACTCTGCATTCAAACGTTCGCGATTCTCCAAATCCTATAATCGTTACCACCCCTGAAATTATGCCTCAAGTTGGTCACTAGAGTTACAGGAACTTCTCTTCCTGAATTACACGCATATTGGAAAGCTAAAAGTACAATTTAGGTCAGTAGTCAAGATTGATATTTTTTTAATCTAGTCACTCCATTCATGTTTACCATGTCATTTTTCAGATTTAGAAATTTCAAGACACTACTCTTGTACCATGTCTCTCTTTTAATTTCACTCTCTTTCTTTTCACTTCAATATTAATTTAATTAGGAACGTGCGCGCGTTAGACAAACCGTGCGAACGATTCTCTCACCGGATGCATGCATTATGAACGACAGTAAACATGCATGCAAGACAGCATGAAGACGTGCAGAGCATACACACATGCATCCACTAAATGATTGTAGCATTTCGTACTGGTTGATTCTTAACATTCAAAATGTTTTATAATTCAAGCCGTGTGTCCGATTCACAATCCGTTTTGACCGTTAGGTTCGTATCGATGAGTGCTTCAAAACTAGGTCCGACTCGAATATGTTTCCGCAAAAAAGTTCGGACTCTTTTGTTACCCGCCGGTAATGCACAAGTTATCAACCTAATTGAAAGAAGTAACCATGGTTACTTGTTACTAACAAGATGGTCACTTCATATATTATTGGATGTCTTGAATGTAGATTCCACGTGATAACTTATTACCTAACTGGGTGGCAACTTCATGTATTACAAACTGGCAACTTCATATATTGTTGGGTGGCAATTTTAATAACTCACCATCCCATTCTGAATGAAGATTCCACGTGGTAACTTGTTAACTACCCGGATGGCAACGTTATATATTACAAGATGGTAACTTCATATATTATTAGGTGAAAATTTTAGTAACAAGTCGCCATCATATTTTGAATGAAGTTTCCACGTGGCAACTTATTATCTAAAATGGTGGCAACTTCATATAATTCAGGGTGGCAACTTTAAGTTGGAAAGAAAAGTTTTCAAAACATATAATATGAGATCTCATTTTGAAGATCTCGTCGAGTCAAAACTAACCGTGAAAATAAAACGTAAATCGAGTAAAAGGTTTGGGAGTTAAACATTTTTAAATTTTCATTTCTTCTAAACATACATGCATGCATTGGGCTATCTGGACTAATTGGCTGCCAGCATAAGCAGTACGCACGCTAGTGGCGTCCTAATTTAATTCTATGTATTGTGCATGTCCATCTGTAGAAGCCTGTTAGTTGCGATACGTAAAACCATAGCCACTACCGGAGAAAAATCAAGGTTTGCATCTTCCTCGGTTCCCCTCGCCTCCGATAGCTTATTTAGTATATTCTTTGTAAGGTTTTGTGTGTCTTTGGCGGCGACGTCCTGACAGTGGAGGCGACGATGCACGGGTTAGAAGTCTCCTGACTCCATCCCTGTTCTGGCGTGCCTATCATGGTCTACTCCATGGAGTTTGTGCATCTCACGGCTCGTAATTTTTTTATTTTCATCCTCTTCCTCATCGGTTTGGCGACAATTCAACAGTCTGACAACCTGTCTTGCGAGGGATTGGGTGGCTCATGTGGCTTAGTAAAACCTATAAGGTTAGTACAGCTTGTGCAGATTTGGTCTTCTATTATTTCGTCACCAGATATTTGGAAATATATTCGCATGTGAATGGCGTGGCTAAAGAAGTTGGCTTCAAAGATTTTTGATGTAACTTCTGGTTTATCCGACATCTTTGTTGTCGTTTTAGTTGTTTCGATCAATTGTACTCCGTTCGTTGATTAAACTAGCTAAGTGCCCGTGCGTTGCAACGGAGACAAATTGGGAGGTAACGGAATAAACTCTTCAATAATCTAAGCTTAAGTTAAACCTACGAATCATGAGAGCATATAAATATTTCCACAAATAAATTTAGGCAATTGCAAGGGAGTACAAAATACAATTCTGAAATTATAGAGATACGTAGGATGACAAGGGAGACACCAAATGTTATCAACAACAAGATATTGGTTCAAAGAAATTCTTGGGAGCCATTTACTGTGTTCTTCAACCACATGTCTCCTAGCAAGGGGATGATGGTGTTTATTCTCACTCTGTATTTACAGGGCAGGAATCTAGATGTGCTCAGACATCTCACAAAAACATGATTAAAAACAACGTGATCATTAAAAAATGGAGAGGGAGAAACTAATCATCAGCAAGTGGGAAAATTAAATTCAAAGATAAGGAAGGTAGCTCTACTTATGTGCATCACAGCAACAGGGCTATAGAAGCAAATTATCCCTGGACAAACTGGCTTGAGTGCAACAGTGGGAGCTCCAAGGCTCCAACTACTCCAGGAGAATTGTGAACGACCAAACAACCACAATATGCACAAACATTATTTGGCTTCAGATGAATATAGTGTGTGGAGCATCAATGGCTGCACAAAACAAACCTCCTCCAAAGTTGCGCTTTCCTCTGGAATCAAGTCACAGAGCTTTGAGAGGGCGCCCCTTGCAGAGTGCATATGCCACACATTTTCTAACATATGCTGATGGATAGCTGGCACATTTCTTTACCGCCATTAATCCACGTGGAGCAACAACATATCTGAATTTCTCCCGGAGAAGACGGTAGATGTACTTGTCGAGAAAAAGAATGTGTTTCTTATTAAAAAAAAGTAATATCTGGATTTCTCTAGGAAAAGACGATGAGCATGAATAACTGTATTACTCTGAAATTAGCAAGAAGAAACAATGCGAAGCTGAGATCAGTAGCTTTTGCTTCACCGAGATACATGTGTATATGTTCAACATACTATTATACCTGACATCTGCCAGAAAAATTAGGAAATGGTACCGGCTTCAATTTAAAGTATCAGCTCAGAGCTCTCTTTCTATCTCTAGTTGTATTTTCTTTACACGACTCTAGTTCTAAATTTGTACAACAGAGTAATAAAAAGCCTGTGCTTACTCATTCTCCTCATCTTTACACAGTGCAGAACTCCTACTAATGTACGTTCTCTCATCTTGTTCGTGCTATCGTACGACCCAAGATTAAAAGATCTTTGCTTATGTTTAAAAGCAGAACTGAATGCAACCAACGAGACGTTTCTTCAAACACTTGAATAGCACGAACAAGTTTTTTTTATAAAATAGCACGAACAAGTGTGAGAGTTAATCGATTGATTACCAATAGAGACGGTGAGGTCGACATGCTGCCACCATGTGGCCATGGATTCCAGACTTCCAGGCTTAGTGTGTTCTTGTCAAGCTCGACAACCCTCTAGCCGCTAAGCCATTGTCGTGCTTTGGCGATGCTTTGACTGTGCCTCTAACGAAGGAAAATTGTGTGTAAAACCTGAGTGCTCCACAAAGAAAAACGGTATCACTTCTTCAGAAGCACACCTCGACAGTTCACAACAAAAAACCAATTCCGTGATTGTTGGTGGTGTTGGGCTGTTGGCAATGGCGTTAGGGTGTGGGGACGGTACTGCCGACTCGCCGGATTTGCCTAGATCGGATGCTCGAGGCTGCTAGGCTCGAGATAGGCAGCAGGTTATTTGTCATCCCGGCGTCCGGCGCCATGCAATTCCAGCGACGGGGAGTGAGCGCAAAGATGGGGTTGGTGCGACAGAAGGGGCAGGCTGCGATACGTTCCTGCAGTTTTCGCACAGTTCAGATGACGACGAGCGAGTGTGGCGGTCGGGATTGAGATTGACGGGAGGCGGAGAGGAAAACCAATACTCGAGGAGATGGGAGATGGTCTTCGGCGGCGCTGCATGGTGGATTTGAATTTTGAACCCGGTTGACGAGATTGGATATCAGAGCCAGCAGTAGAAAGGGGATTGGGGGAGGCCGGAGGCGGCAGGAGACACGGCTACACGGGACGGTCGGTGCTGCTTGCTGTAAGGTCCCGCTTGTCAGAATGAGGGAGAAGTGGACTCACGACCACCAACTGAGAACTTTATAAGTAGGAAAGATAGTGCCAGATCTTTTTCTAATCAAATTATATTTAGTATATGTATATAAAAGTTAGGCATAAAATTCCGCGTGAGCCTTATAAACCCAAACAGAGGGAGTACATATCAGGCTTTGTTGCTGTCGTTTGGCAGAACATAGGTGAGGTGGTGGACCTTCCCCCATCACTACAAGAATACGTAGATCGAAGCGAGACATAGCTTTTGACAGCTACAGTTGGATCGACATTGTCAGGAGCGAGGGCGCTTGGATATGGATGGTGTCTCCTCGACGCCGGCTTCAAATTCTCCCCCTCCATGAGGTTTGGAGCTAGGAAGGGCGAGGCTTTGTGTCTTTCGCTGCTTGAATGGAGGGCGGAACTTTGCCTTACAACAGGGCATGCCCACATGGGGTGGGCTAGATTTCATTCATAAAAATAGGCAAGGTATCTTTATTCTATTTAAATGTTCCCATGTAAAAGCAAAAGGAAGAATTTTTTGCTAAAAACAGTGTTAGTTTTGACATTTTTGGTCTAATTTTCTCAGATTCCCTAACCAAACTACGAGCAAAGTGGTTGATAAATTCGATGCATTTTGGATGTATAAGTCCTCAGCCGGTTGAGGAGAGGTTTGCTCATCCCAAGCCGCGTCGCCCGCAGATCATCTAAGGATGCGCCATTGTTGGTCACAAATATCAATATGTGTGTGCGGAGGAGGGGAAGGATGAGAGAGAGAGAGAGTTAGGGTTTCAAAGCCGTCTATATTGAGTGGCCTAATCACCACCGATATGGGCGACATCTAATGGCTTGTTTGTATCATGAAATTCGCCCAATGCCGCACACAATCACTATTCGCAAACGTCTGACTTGACCGTAAGTGATGATAAGATCCAGTAATGGATGTTGTTACCGTCCGTCAAAGAAAACATTGTGTTAGCAATGTGTGCCGTACGCCAAAAGACAGGTCACTAAGACACATCGTCGATGATTCTTCTAATGACCCATATGTGATAACTTGATAGTGTTGTTGTCTAACTGACATCATTGATGGCCCGCCAATCACCTGTCACTGTCGAGGACCACCATTGATGCATGAGATTCTGCCCGTCAGTGGAGAGCGACCAACTATAATGTACTCCTTCCGTAAAACCACGACAAGAATTTTAGAACAACGGAGTGAGTATACTCCACTCTACAGCGGATGTTTTTTTTTAAGAAGTAGTATGACGTGCACACCGGTTGATGCTACTCATGTGACCTACACGAAGACAGGACATGGATCATCAGCTGTCGGACTGCCGGCGGCCGGCCCTCTCAAACATCCTCCTGCAACCCCACGATGATTAGAGACAAGACAATCACCGGAAACCCTTAATCTTCTCAGATCGATACTGTCTGTCTCGCGTGCATGCATACACGAGCGCGGCCGATCTAACAAACACCACCACGTGTCATGGAGCAAAGATCATCAAACACAACCTGAACCCCCCCGCGAAAAGTGCGGTGTCCCGTAGCGAGTTGTTGGGTGACCCAACGGGATTAAGCTAGTGTACGCCTTTCAATTAGGGTGTCAGGTTCCTCCGGATCGTGTGATGCAGAGCACATGCTGCTGGTTCCGGGCCGGCCAGCAGCTGCGTGATTTCCATCAGACAGCCGCTTGTACCAGTATTTGCTCTGTGCTGCAGCTGCTTGCTGCTGGTTGGTCTGAATGTTCCTTGCAGTTTCGTTTCGTGGCCTATCATTACTCAGAAAGTGACAAGGCTCCTGCAGGTCCATCACAAACTCAAGCGAGTCGCTGTCTCTGAAATTCTGGAGGCGCCGCATTTGTGCAATTTGCACCTGTGCGTGACTTGCAAGTTCTGCGTTGATTTAAGAAGAGCGATCGATCTGTATTTAAGAAAGTAAATGGAGCGAGTTTCAGAGGTCGAGGTCGCTGTCAACTGTGAATTTCAGTGCATCTACTGCCCTCCAGGTCAGCAATACTTAATGATTCCTTGGTAAGAAGCATTAGCTGATATCAGCATCTCGTGTGTAAACATGAGCAAGTTCCATGACGCTTCCAGCCAGGTCCCAATTAGATGACAATGCCATAGGTGGCAGCGCTGCTTAAACAATTGTAAGGAAAGTACAACCTACAAGCATCTGAAACTGCTGTGTTTGTATCCCAGGAAACCATCCATCAGGCATGTATCATCATTGCTTCACCAACTGTACAACCACTTGTTAATTAAGCTAGTATAAATACGTTTGGATACCCCTCAGGAGCAACCCATCTGTATGTACTACACTCATACAAACAGAGCTTCAGTGCCTTCCTTCCCTTCTGAATCTTCCTCTGCTCTCGATCTCGAAGCAAGAAGAGAAAAGAGCATGGATCTTTCACACATAATGCCGCTAGACCAGCACTATAACCTGGAAGAGCAATGCAGCAGCAAGCAACCCAAAGAAGCTGGAATGGCTTCAACGAGCGGCAGCATAAGTGTGGGTGTCTCGCAGGTCGCCTTCGTGCTCGCGGCCATTGCTTCCCTCTCCTTGATCCCGTCGTCCTTGGCCATAGCTTCCTCGCTCCCTTTGGGTGCCGCCTTATCAGCTCGGGAGCTCCTCGCGGCTCTCTGCGGCTTGGTGGCGACCAAGAAGGCGCTGTTCGTCCTCTGCAACGTCATCTTCCTCTTCCTCGCCGCCGATTGCCGCTGCTTCTCCGGCATCTGCAGCCTGTCCCCGTCCGCCAACGATGCCGTCGATGATGGCCTCACAGCTTCTGAATCGCTACCATGTGCCGTCCCACAACCATCTGAAGATGTAGCAGTGTCGTCGTTGCGGCCACCCGAAGCGAAAAGCGTCCCCTTGGAGACGGCCGTCGTCGTGGAGGAGTCAGCCTGCAGTGAGGCGGCCCAGCAGGAGCTGGAGAAGCTAGAGATTGACGAGCTCAACAGGAAGTTTGAGGAGTTCATCCAAAGCAGGAGGATTAAATGGCAACAGGAAGAAGCATTGCCATTGCAGTGCCAAACTGCCAATGCCAAAGCCAGCAGTTCTAACTAACTACGAGAGAAACAATGTGGTGGTAGAGTACGGATGATTGAGTTGAGATGTTCGACCCGTACCTGTTTCTGTTCTGATAGGTGTATTGTAGCGTTAATGCGTTAGCCCAGCAACTCTACGGTGTGAGGTTGTTTGTGGTGTGACGGTGTGAGTTGTTCAGGTTCAATCTGCTGCGACATGATGATGCCATTTGGTATTTCTTGATTATACTTCATTAGTTACGTTTACTCACGTGCTACATTTATATGTTATCCCTATATGTCGATGAGAGTTACTAATTTTTCAAAGAGAGCAATATATTAAGGGTCTGCCTAGGTCCGAGTCGACTGAGAAAATCTATTTCTCAGTCGACCTGCCTGGTGCATGCATCGTTACATGTTTGTGGTGTTGTGTTGCAGCATATTTGTTGGTTGTCAAGTGATGAGCCTGGTTGGGCCCAAGTTCACCACCTGCTGCGGTCAAAATGCAACACAAATAAGCCGATTGTTCACGAAAAGCATAGCTCAATTTCTCTGTCCGTGTTTTTTCTAAAAAAGCACAAGCAGCGCAAAAAAACATATTTAAGATTTTGGAAAAAATGATGGAGAGCACGTTAGAAAAGTTTACAAAGGAGAGAAAAAATGGCTTATTTTAAAAATTGCACCAGAAATGGTAGGCGCGATTATAAAAATTGCACCTGAAACTTTATACGCACTTTTCCATTGTGCGTACCCCTAAAGTGGGCCTCCATGACAAAACAAACCCATAACCGACCCGACCCAACTTCGGCTCTATCCCCCAAGCACACATCAACCAAAAACACGACCAACAAAAAAAATGACATAACAAGATAAGTCTTAGATATACAATTTATATCCAACATTTCTATGCGAACTAAAAAAATAAACCATACGAGAGGTAGTCCAACGAAAAACTTACCGACAAAATATAAAAACAATACACATGCTATAAAAACAAAATATGGACTAAAATAACATTACCGATGTCGCACTAGTGGCACCCGGGGTGCCACCGCTGCACGACGCGTGGGTCGCATCGCTGGGTTCTCAGAAGGATCTCACCCCGGGCGGCAACGTGCAGGCTGGCCGGAAAGCTACCAGCCCGGAAGGGCTAGTGGGGCTTCGGGGAATAATCCTGCCTGGGCACCTCCTGGGAGGGCACTTGCCGGGAGGAGCCGTTCCCGGGCACAGGTTTCCGCCGCGAGGATGGGGCCGAGCGAACAGAGCAGCAGCGCCACGTGGGCGCGCGGCAGGCGCCCAGTGTGCAGTTTCGTCAGGGCAAGGAGTGAAGCGCACGACGCATTTAATGACCTGACAGGAAGGGGGTTATCTGTCTAGTCAGGCAAACAGTGACTGTCCAGGGCTAGTTTTTAGGCCTTAGACCCCTAGCCGCGGGGTTGGCGCTCATGCATGCATGCCAGCGCACCGAGGAGGAGCTCCCCAAGCTCCATGCTCGCCACTTGTAATCCATGCACCGTGGCACCTGTGGTATCCTCTTGGTTATAAAAGAAGGACCCCCGCCAACGGTCAAAGAGTTCGCACATTCAACCAACAAGCAGTTCTCCACTGGTAGTAGCCCAGAATAGCAAAGAACACTTAGCCAAAAACAGAGCACCCGGGGACCCTTCCCCCAGCAACTTGTAAACACTCCATCTTTCGATAATACAAGCTCAGACAAGCAGGACGTAGGGTTTTACACCTCCGGGTGGCCCGAACCTAGGTAAAAAGTGTTTCCGTGTTCATTGCATTCTTACGCTTTGCATTGGCCTCGCCGGCGATTACCGGAGCGATCCCCGTAGCCCACTGCCGAACCTAGAAAGGGGGTGCCCGCGCATCCCGGTGTCGGAGCCCTGTGCGACGACAACCGAAATCATTACTAGTAATTATCCAATACACAGGCTTTAAAATAAAATATAAACACAATTATATTGGTGTGTATGAATTGACAGACGAAGAACATTAAAAACTAAAAATATTAGACTAGATGAGGTGTAAGAAGGTAATAGTTGAATGTAAATAAGCAATGTATTAATAAGTGTAACTAAACATCCATAGAACTCACCAACAAAAATCTAGAGAACTGCAGCTACGTCCAAGGCTCAAGCGTTGATATAAATATAAGAACCAGAACAACTTCTTTTAGGATCAATAGAAAAACAATCCAAGGCTCAAGCGTTGATATAAATATAAGAACCAGAACAACTTCTTTTAGGATCAATAGAAAAACAATCATCCAAAAACGTGCAAAAAGCACAGCGACTGCAGCCCATGTGCTCCCCTACTGCTAGCCCGCCTGGACACGTACAAACACAATTGAGGAAAGAAAACCTGCACGCATCTCCAAACCCATTCGATGGTCTAGAAAATCAACTGAGAAATGTAGTTTCTCAGTTGCCTGAGACCTAACAAATCCGATATATTAATATCAAGACAATACCAGTTCCTAACAACACAATATCAAGAGGTAATCAAGATATCGAGAAAACACACACCCCAAATTATTACACCTTCATATCCGTCACCTTCCGAGTCGCACCTCTTAACCTTATGTCAACACCTTTCGCCACGAACAAGAGGCGCAGGTCCGAAACCACCAAAGGACGCCTTCACGACCATCACCTGAACTTACAGATCTTCACCCTGAAGAGGGACCAAGAACCCAAAGTGTCAGAGCCTCGAGATGATGTCTCCACTGAGTTAAGTGATGCCATGTATCTTCACCCTCGAGTATTATCTGTCACCGAAGCACCACTACAACCACTAGCGCTTTTAAGATTGGGTAATTTGTTGTTTTTAATTAGTTTCCAAAGTAGAGAATGTCTTCTAATTAAGCTTTGTGATTGCTCTCTCCAATCATCCTCTGATACATTGTTAGTACATGTGTACTATCCAGCCGGTGAAGGTTGGGGTCTTGGGAATTCCAAACCTATATATGTTCCTTCATAAGTTGCATACAAGGTTCCATAAATGCCCCTGGTGCCAAAAGCCCAAGCGGGTGTAAGGAACAAATATTGGTTTGGAATTCCCAAGACCTCAACCTTCACCGCCTGGATAGAACCTTGTATCACATTGCATCTCTGTTGGTCATCTTCAGCCTCGGAGGACCTGCTCAACTATTCTGGTAGTGACCATTTGGTACAGCTAGCTCCTTGGGGTATAGGACACATGTACTAACAATTCATATTCATATATGAAGGCGCAAGTATATAAAATGGATAAATAGCATACCGTCCCCACAAGTATATAATGAACAAACAACAAAAGCGCAAACAATGATATCCTAATACGTCCATATGCTTCCCAAACCTATGACCAAGCTATCCATTACAGACTCTGACACAACCATTTTCAGAGTTTTGAACGGCATTTGCAAATCTACAGACAAGTTAATCAGGAGTGCCTCCCATCAGTCAGCTAAAGGTGCGGAGATGCCTACAGGTTATGTTTTAGCATACACAAACAAGGGCAGGGTTTTAAGGTCTGCAAACATCGGAATAATGATGATTAATATAGGGCTGTCACTTAAGTACAGAGTAATTAGCAGTGGGTGCTACTGCTATATGACACAATCCATCTTCAGGCTCCATTGCTGTTTCTTAGCAGCTTCTTCTTCAGCTCAATCCTCATCTTCCTCGGATACCTTTTTCAGCTCATCTTGAATCATAAGCTTTATGGCTCCTTTTCTTGGAGCCAGGTCAATCTTGTAATGGTCGTCTACAGAGATGATATTTGTTAGAATGTATGACCAACAACTGCAATCACAACTGTACAATTCTAAAAGGCTTACCGAGCTTCTTAAGAATGTCACTAAAAGTAGCCTGCAAAATCAGAATTCCAAATATGTCAGCTCCACATAAGAAATTTCAAGAAAAAACAAATAAAAAGTAATTTGAACTCCCAAAAATATCATAGTGATAGATAGGGGTGGACTAGGCACAAGGAAACATCATCTCAGAAATATGATCATGTGTGTCCTGCGCAAAAAAGACAAATGATAGTACTCGTTTCTAATAACATGAGTATTATCACTTGTCCTTTCTTACGATATGTTTATTCCATTATCACTAAGAAGTAAGAATTGCATGGGAATGTTTGAAAACTCAAAAGTTTGAAAACCCTGAAAGGGTGCATATGATGTGGTTCCATCACATCATTTCTGAAATTAAAATAAAGGGCATAAAAACTGTTAGTACTGATATTTGCAGTTAGGTTTTACGGTTTTACTCATTAGGTATAACATGTACTAGTATTCATGTATATTTAACTAAGAAGTTACTTTCTGGAAACAGGTATATTCAGGAAACGATACAGTTTTACTCATTACGGTGACCATGTAAGTACTGATATTTGCAGTTAGCTGCCTCTGTTTCAAGTTATCTGCCAAAGTTGGACTTTTTGCTGTCAAAATAGTTTAGTACAAATAACCCACAGCAATGAAAAATATCATATTACAGAAATATTCTTGATATGCATTGTTTTCAAGTAGCATTGCCAGGTACCATCAAAGTGGAAAATAAATTGACACCAAATAATCAAAATGGTGAGATAAATGAACAAGGTGTAACGCACCGTGTTGAAGTCAACTTTTTTAAGGATTCCAACAATAATCTTTTTCAGTTCACCCTTACTGGGCAGACCTACTTCAGTTTGTTCACCTTTACCCTTTGCCGCCTCCTTACCTATATAAAAACACAGTCATCAGATATGCCAGACAATCTGCCAACATACATACCCTAATGACTATCTTAATTTGGAAGATAATTCTTGATTACACCATACACAATAATTGTATCAAGTACTGGAAGAACATACAGAAGTCCTGCACCTGAGCACTTGTCCGCGTAAAGTACACATAATTTTATCAAGCTACTACATGTCTATCTAATAAGATAAACTACAAATCAACAGAGGCTGTTAGCACTGAAATGTAAATTCCAATAGGCTAGACCTGTGAGCGCATTTAGCACGAGTCTGACTGTGGCTGAATTACTGCCAGTTACAACAATAAACCCCGATGTAAATTTCAAATCAGCTAGGTCCTTAGACAACAGAAAATAAATCGAGTATAAGGCAGTTGCCACGAAACAAAACAACCATAAAATTCATATTTTAAATGGTTAAGAACTAGACCGATAAGTACCAAAGATCAAGTAGAACACCATACCTGGCAACTTCTTTTCTTTTATCTCCTTTTCAGAACTTGGGGTACGCTTTGATATGGCAGGTTTCTTCTTCCTAGAGAAGACCTTTGCACTGTCATCGGGGCTCTCCTTTTCCTTGGAGACTTCTGGTGATGTTTTGCCCGCACTCTTGCTTGTTGTCCTTGGAGGACCTGTCTTAATGGTGCTACCTGCGGCAGCCTTCTTTTTACCTGCAGAATTTTTTACCTCTGATGACTTCTTACTTGCTTTTTCTTCCACAGAGTCATAGCCACCTTGTTCATCAACAGCTTCATCTGCGTCTTCCTCACTATCAGACTTCATAGGTTGATCTTCACCCTCATCTTCATAACTATCATACTCCAGACCTTGCTTCTGCCTTTTACTTGGAGCTGCGTCCTCACCAAATTTCTGACGCAACAGTGAGAACAAAATTTGAACACTGATTCAGGAATGATGGTCATGTGTGTGCCAACATTAGCAAATCATTATAAGATAAGCAGAACTTCACTAGGATGTACAAGCATATACTCAATTCAATATCAACAAAACGTCACGAAAGTTCGAGAAAAAAACATGTCACTAACTCAATTGCAAAACAAAGGCACACATAAGGCATACTTGAAAACTGCAACTGGATAAACATATAATCAACAGGTCACATCTGACAGATATGCAGCCATACCTTCTTAGAACCCTTGGGAGTGACATCTGGAGTCTTACTCGAACTACCACCTCCTCTCTTGCGCTTCCTAGAATTTGACCCCTAGACAGTAGGAGAGAATAAAGATGTGATAAATTACCATGCACACTAATCCGGTCATAAAAACATCAGCAATGGTAAAGTACTGAGGTACAACTGACACCAAGATAGAAGCACAAGAGATAACACTTTCTCACCTGGTCGTCAGAGAGCCCAGAATCATTCATAGCATGAGGTTCAGCAATGAAATCCAACAGCTTTGCTACAATATCATCCTACAAAGAGTTATCTCAAACTCTGTTAGATGCCACTACAGTGTTTCACTGCACCTGCGTTCACCAAAATATTGTCCTATGAACAGAAAATTAAATCACCTTTCTAACGTTTGTTTTGGGAACCGGAATGGCAAAGAGACCACATAGGTCCACCAACATGTCTTTCATACATTTGTCAAGTTTTTCCTTTGCCTTGGCTCTCTGCTTCTCCTACAGATAAAAGCTTTTCAAAATTAAACCATTCCCATCACTTAAATAGAATGGACAATTCAAATTTGGAGCAACGCAACTTACATCACTCTCATGCCACACAAATCCGGAGAATTGAAGTATATGGCTTTTAAAATCTGCAGTCTGGAACATTGGAACGTAATCTTCTTGTCAGGACAAGTAAGCTAAACAGAACTCCAGTGTTAACATCAGTCAAATAGAACTTCAGAGTTAGGGATGGAAATAAGAAATAATATGATCGGATTGTACTTTTTTTTTAAAGGGATCGGATTGTACTTAAACAACCCAAACCAACAACTAGATGTCTTTTAAGTTGTAACCACCTAAAGCAAAGAAATAAGGTGAATTAAACTGATCGGTGAGACTAGCCTCGTGATGCACCATACATTAGCATTGCTGGTTCTCTATTGCACTGTGAGAAAACTCGGTTGACTAGAAAACAATATTAATCACTTGGTGTTGTATTAATTTGACAGTTTTTCGGTTTCGTTCCTAAACTGGAAGTGAGCTAGCTCACTTTGTTGGGGAAGTGTGGGTACTATCCCACAACCTGAGTTCAAATCCTCACGGATGCAAATTTACATTCATATTTATACTATAGGAGTTTCTTGTACAGTTTTTTTTCGAGAAAAAAAAAGCGTGATGCCTCAACTGGCGTCATGAATCCATGATGATTTACATACACCTCATTTAGCGAATATTGTGGACATATACCTTTGTCAGTCTAAAACTGTACTACATCTATGATCATAACTTATTTCGAGGAACTAGTGCTTTTGGGGAAGTTTAGCACTTTGGTGTGACACTTGCTTGAATAATTCTAACCCATCTGAACTGGAAGCAACAGAAAAAAATCTGCATCGGTTATCTCAAAAGCAACATTATAATATTTCAGATGTTTACCTTTCCTTTCCTCCCAAAAAGAACATTGTGAAGAAATTTAAGATCAGCAGGTTTTCTCCTTGATAATCTGTGTGCCACTGCAAATAAGTAAAAAAAAGATTGAGCAAACGAAAACAAAAGGTGTGTATTAGGAAAGGAAATAAACTTCATACAGTATAGCATGACTGCATGAGCTGAAACACTACAAATAATGGCAAATGACAAATGTTCTTGCTATCAAAGACGTGTGCATCAAATGCATGCATGGGTGCAATCAAAGTTTCAGTCCGACCAATGTAGCTTATTATAGGTTAGTTGTTGATATAGAACCAATTCCCAGGGAGAAGAGAAAGCAACATTTACTATTCGATACTGTCATCTACTCAAGATTAATTAAGAATTTAAGACACATGATACTTTGCTAGATGCAAAAGAAATCTCAAACTACAAGTTCCAATCAAACTGCTATGGTTTGTTTCTTGCAAATTTCAGTAAAGATGAGATATAAACAGTGTACAGATAAAAAAACCGAGCACTCGACTGAAGTTAATAAAAAGAGAAATAAAACTAGCCCTTCGTATGACTATGACTGACAAAATTTTGCAGTTCTATTACCGTTAGAAGCTATCCTTTATAAGCAATAGATTCACATTAACTGGAGGAAAATCACACTATATTTGCCATTCTACTCTAGGTATTGGATAGATCCCAACACCTAATTTGTTCAGATAGCTTCTCAGTGAAAAAACAAGTATGGCACATCCACCAAGTTCCTCAAATAAACATCATACATACAGTAGTGATAGAAAAAAAGGGTTTTAAATAGCATTTGTCACAACTAAATATAGAGTTGTGGAAGTGTTCTGGGTTAAGCTCAGAACATCTGCAAGTAACATGAGTGGTGTAATAAATATAGATACAAACAGAAGCATATAAAGGAGGAAGACATATGCATCAACATCATACACGAGAACCAAATAAACACTTGTTGCTTCAACTGCTAGATCAGGAACAACCTAATCATGATTCATGAGATTAAGTCTTATGCATTCTCCATAACACATGAACAATAGAGAAGTTGGAAAACACAGGGAGGGCAGGAGTTTGACTGGGACCTAACAAACACCTAGATTCACACCAGTTGTCTATCCAAATTCTGTAATACCACACATCATTAGGACAAGTCAGGTGCTCGGCTTCAAGCGATGCAAACGAAGAACATCTTCCAATCGTTTAATGCAAACAAAGAGAAATCTAAGCCTTAAACAAGAAGAGCAGTGAAGGTCTATTATGCAGAACTAGAAGATGGCAGCAAAACAGTAAAAAGTGTGTAGTTGCAGAGAGCTATACCAGTAGGTATGTCCTTCAAAGGAGTACCACGACCCTACAGTGAAGAAATTTATCAACTGTTATTGCATTGTCAGAAAGAAAATGTGGGATAAAGATAATATGACTGCAAGCGATTAACCTTCTCAACTACGAAGTTCCTGTTTGGCTCCTTCTCAATCACTTCAACCAGCCTCTCCACTATTTTCCTATCACGTTGAGGACGATCGGTACTATAAGGGCTCGAGGAGTTCAGTAAATTTTTGGCTTCCCTGGATTTGGACCCATCCTGTTTCTTATCCTTCCCCTGGCTTCTATCCCTAGCACTTCTTGCTTTCTTGTTCTTAGGAGTTTCCTCCTTACTCTCTTCATCATTCTTGTCTGCCTCGGTGACTTTCTCTTCTGTTACACTGTCATCTTTTCCTTGTGTCTTTGCACCTTTTTCTTGCTTTTCTTCATCCGCATTTGCCTTTCCATCCCCTCCTTCATCTTTCTTATCAGCAGACCCACTTTCTTCTGCTTCCTCTTCCGCATGCTTAATATCACTCGTTTCTTCTGCCTTCTTTTTGTCATGCTCAGCTGAATCATTCTTTACTTGCTCATTTCCTCCATCCTGCCCCTCAGAACCACTATGTTCTCCATCTTTCAGTTCCTTGTTCGCATATTTTTCTTCCTTGTGTCCTTTATCTTTGACCTCTGCATCTCCTGCCTCAGCCTCAGCCATCTTAGCATCCTCGCATTCTGCTGCCTTGGCATTGTTATCTTCTTTTGCATCTTTATCCTCCAAACCGCCCATGTTGACATCCTCCTGTTCTGCTGCCTTGGAATCACTACCTTCATTTGCATCTTCGTCCTCCACGGCAGCCATTTTGACATCCTCGTTTTCTGCTGCCTTGGCATCCTTATCTCCATTTGTATCTTCATCCTCCACAGTGCCCATTTTGACATCCTCATGTTCTGCTGCCTTGCCATTGTTGTCTTCATTTGCATCAGCATCATCCACAACACCCATTTTGACATCCTCACATTCTGTTGCTTCAGTGTCATTATCTTCTTTTGCATCAGTATCCCCTACAACAGCCATTTTTACATCCTCCTGTTCTGCTGCCTTGGTGTCATCATCATTCTTAGCATCTGCATCTTCCACACCAACAGTTTTGGAATCTTCGCATTCCGCTGACTTTGCGTTGTTATCTTCCTTATCATTTGTATCCTCGACAGCATCCATTTTGGAACCCTCACCTTCTTCTGCCTTCTCCTTGGCCACTGCATCTTCCACACCACCCGATTTGACATCCTCAGTACCCACATGCTCTGCAGCACCTGCATCATCTTCCTTTGCATCCTCAGCCTCAGCAATCTTGGCATCTCCTTCAGATGGGCCCTTGCTGCCATTTTCTGAGGGGGGTTTCGGTTCTTCACCATTCTTATTCACTACTGCCACATCCTTTCTCTCGCCAGCCTCTTCCTTCTTGGCATTATCCTTCTTACCAGGAGCAACAATGTCAGCAGCTCCTCCACCATTTGCCGTCTCCTCCATTACAAGAGCTGGGTCTGGCTCGGGCATTCCCTCTAGCTGCAAATAAATGGTTTACCCAAACAAAGATGTTAGAAACTGATGGGAAAAATAAACAACTGTATACTGTGGGGGCTGGTTGCAAATTTGTAAAGTGTGTGCCTTTTATCCCAAACAAGCAAGGAAATGAACAAAAAATGTGTATTCCCTCCTAAAACCATAACAAAGATTTGATTACCACAATCTCACTGGAGAGTGGGTACAAGAGGACTCATAAAGGTGGTTGAGGCACACGGCAACGACGCAACAAGAAATCAGTACAATCCGCTGCATATCTAGAACCCTAACCAACGATAATACCATCACGTTCCACATATCCCACCAGAATACAACTATTTGTGTCAACTGCAGACCAGTAGACCACCGAACAGCGAATTTCCGGCAGTCAAACCGAGGAACACTAGACACGGTGCAGCAGCGAGCAACTAAAAGAATCCACTTTGGGGATCCAAATCGAACCCAACCGGAGCGAATCGCAGCTCTGGTCGCAAACCCAGCCCCACCCAAGCTCCACGAATCACACACAATTAAGCTCACCCCTGCGCAGACGAAACACTTCCTATCCTCCTCCTCCCGGCAAAACCCTAACAGAAAGACCGAGTTCGGCAAACCCTAGGCAAGCCCCGAGCTCAGCCGCAGCTCCCGCGCAGCAGCAACGCGTCGACCTAGCCGAGCAATCCCTACATGCAGCAGCAGCAGCAGCAATCTCGAACGAGCAGCGAAAAAAATTCCTCTTTTCGGGGTCTTACCAGGGAGAGCGAGCGGGTGATTCGCGCGGAAGAGTGGAGTGCAGTCGCGTCGCGTCGCGTCTTCGGCGTTCTGGGAGAGAAGAGAAGAGTCTGCCCGACTTTTATTTTTTCCTTAATAATAATACGCTGGTTTATGCGCCGGACGGACGGACGGACGGACCCCAGCCCGGAATCCAATCCGCTTTTATTCATTCCCCTTCCTCCCCCATCCCGACACGTTCATGAGCCGATCGCGAAGCCGATCCGGGCGGATGCGAGCGAGAGCAAAGGGGGTGGTGGGCCCGTCCTCGATCTGCTGGCCTTTTCTGTTGGCCGGTGAATGCCGCGCGAGTTCAATTCCCCGTTCGAAATTCTCCCGCCCGTTGGAGGAGGAGAGGAGGAGGCCAAGGATCTATCTAGCCGTGTTTTTTTCACCTGGTAAAATTGAAGCCACTTGAACGATAGATTCCAATAATCATTAAAATAGCTGATTAAAAGTTTGAATGTTCTAATCGTGATCTTTGGAAAGATCGAACAATATTGAAATAAACTATTTTTTTGTTTGGGAGGGGCATATATCATAAAGTTTCAAAACTATCTTTTGGACTTATCCTCTTGCAACCTTGCTTGCACATAAACCCACTCAACTTCTTTGTCTTTGCATGAAGTGAATTCCACACTATATCCTGACGGTTTCTATGGATATTTGATATTGAGATTTGGTATAAACCTATACATATCTTTTGAGCTAATATCGCCATCAAGAGCTACATCGGTACAACATGGGGTCTATGACGGTCTCGATTCGTACTACACTTACTATGATATAGCAATGCTACCATGGAATTTCAAATGGAGAATGTGGAAAAGTTTGTAACAGCTGCCCAGGTTAGCATTGGAGCGTAGCGACCAATGAGCATTTCTCATGTAATTTCTTTTTGCTGGGTCAGGGCCAAGCTAGCAAAATCCGAGGCCCTGTGCCAAAATGCATAATTGGGCTTCCAGCCTCATTGGTTGAATCAACGAATTGATGTTGCACTGCTTCTGGTTCTGGAACGTACGCTCCTAGTGAGACGAGATCAGCATGGACCGAGGGCGATCATGTCCTAGTTGAATTGACGAATAGTGTCTTGATCAAATTTGGATCACCGGATCGGGGCGAGGGCGACCGCGTCTTAGGGCAGCTCCAGCGGGGCGACCCAAACGGGCCACATTTTGCGGTCGTTTTGGTCCGTTTGGGTCGCGGGCCCGACAGTAAAATGTCCAGGTCCGGCCTCAGTTCGTTTCGGTCGGGCTATGCGTCTGATGGGGCGACCCATTTTGATTGGGAAAAAAAAGACATACCAAAAGATAGCCATTTCATATATAGTGGTTCAAACTGCTTACATATATAGATGAAACTACTACTAGATGATATAAAAAGTACTACATATAATAATAAAAACTAAGATCATCTATTCAGAATTAGAATCCAAATTAATGATCTCGCGCTCCGGCGTCCAGGCCTCCAAGTCATCGTCTGACAATGGAGACCAATCCGCCTCCTCTCCTCCTCCTCCTCCTCCTCCTCCTTCACTTGCGGCGGTAGCAGCGGGACGCCCTCCTCGTTCGTCGGTGAACTGGGAGACGTAGAGCGCAGCCCCCAGGTCAGGCCAGCGCCACAGCTCCTCTCTGCCGGACTCGGCCATTGCTGCCGTCAGCATGACCTCCTCCTCCTGTTTGATGACGGCGAGGGCGATCGACGATGGCTGGGGAGCGGCGCGCCGAGCTAGGACGCCGGCGAAGAAGGAGCGCCGACGGAGGTCATGCTCTGTCGTGAACCAAGCGTCCCAGTAGGGGGAATCCTCCGCGAACGTCGGGTCACTGTGGAGGTCGTCGGGGATATCGGCGCGGTGGCGCCATATCTCCACCGGGCACGCGCGGCCGCTCGCATGGACAGGGCGCATCGGAACCCGCTCGGGGTTCAGATGCCAGCCGTGCGGGCAGGTGTGCGCACACCCAGTAGTGCGCCGCTAGTACGCACGTCCACGTACTAGCAGCGTTTGGGACACGCCGGCGGCGTAGCGTGGAATGGCGTCACTGCCGATGCCAAGCGGTTGCGGTGCGGCGCACCCTGGCGACGAGCCTGCCTCGTGATCGTGCTTCCCCGCAGGCCACATCTTCTTCTGCAGCATTGCTTGGGGCCGGGGCTAGGGTTTGGCCGAAGTAGGTGGGGAGGGGTGGTGGGGACATGGGGACGAGCTAGTCCCCATTTAATATGACCGAAACCGGAGCTCGTCGGTCGCTGCCAAGTGAGGCCGGAATGCGAAAGGGCTTTGACCTGCGCTGATGCGCGGACCAAGCGACGCTCCGTTTCTCGATCCGTGGAGACCGAAGCCTGATGTAGATTTGAGGCCAGAATGCGTCTCCACGGACCGAAAAGCGGGCTCGTCAAATTGTCCCTTATTTATCGGGTCCTCAAAAGATGAAATGATTGGTAGATCTTCTCTCCTTTTCTAAAAGAAAAGTGACACAACAAGAACAAAAAAAATTAAGTGCCCTCCATGTTAGGTGAAAGCTAGGACCAATTTTAGTTAAACGCCAGCTGCAAATTTCAAACGAATTTGCTTATCATGAAACCAAACTAATTGGCAAGATAAATTGAAAATATCAAATTTATAGAGTTGGTTGCCCTCTAACGGCATGCAAATCTGCAATTGCGACAGAGATTTTAGAAAGAAAACACCAGCATACTAACTCTCCCCACCAGCATCACCATCAGCATCGGGCCATATGCCAACCTCGGAGTATCCACTGTCAGCGGCGCATGCCCTGAACATTCCAGCTGTGTTGAACGGCATGGTAACCTCACCGGCGCCTGACACCGCTACCAGCCCGAAGCTGCCACGTGGCACAGCAGCCACAACGCGTTCCGCGGCCTCCTGCAGAGATAGGCCCCGGTGCTCCACGAGAGCCGCCACGTCACGCGCCACCGTGTGCCGGATGATGGCCTCGCCCTTGCCTGTGGCCGACACCGCACACAGGGTGTTGGCGTAAGTGCCGGCGCCGATGATCGGGGTGTCGCCGATCCTGCCGGCCATCTTGTTCACCACCCCACCTGTGGATGTGGCCGATGCCAAGTTGCCGGAGAGGTCGACAGCCACACAACCAACCGTGCCGGTCCGGCTGTTGTCGTCTATGGGAGGTTGGCCTTCCATTGCCTGGGTGTAATCCAACCGAGCAGCAAAGCAGAAAGGTTTATACATGCTGAACTAGCAATCTGATTATATTAAAAAAAGTTGTGAAAAGTAAAGTTTCTGATTTGGTTATTTCTGAACAGTGGAATAGGACATCATGAGCTCTTTCTACATGTCCATGTACTTCGTTATGAATGTTCTGAAACTTCTACTCCATGAATTTTTCCAAAGTAACTGATCTATTCACGAGGCACCTTTTTCAGATACAGAAGGCATGTAAGAGACCATAGGCTAAACAATATGGGACATATTAGGGTTTGGTTGACCAAACCTTTAACCATAAATTACTTCATGAATATGGAACTAATGTGATCAAAACCATAACCATAAGCAAATATTTTTGAATAGAAATATAATGAATATGAATCTATGTCATATAATTATATATTAATAAAGTAATTAGTGGTCAAAACATTGGTTAAAGAAAAACTAATATTGTTGTTGGACGGAGGTGCGGACGGAGGTGTACTAGTAATTAACACTGTACCATCCGCAAAGTGCATGAACATCTTCCTTGCATTCCGAAATATATACGGACCTAAACACATGGATCGTCTGCAAGATTTGTCAGGTCTCATGTGCACCTTGGAGTCAGCATGTGATCTTTTTTTTTCTTGAAGTACTGTATGTGGATATGGTATCTAATCACGGAGCACTCAGCGGTGACCAATTGCGCGGTGCCACGACAAAAATGAGGAAATAGACAAGAAAGCTGCAACAGTACCTGCACCCTGTTGGCCTCTTTTGCTTGTCCGAGCCTCTCAAGGTTTTCCTCTGTAATAAAGTGGCTTGGATCCATAGTCTCCACGCCCTGAGAAGTTACCAATAAGGCAATAAGCAATCAAATCAAGAAACCTGAGCTGCCAAATGGAGAAAAGAATAGAGCTCTTTCCGTACGTGCCACAATACACATCCTTTTGGAAATTTGCACAGTTTCTAAGGTTTCACCTTCTTTAATGTTTTACTCCATGTTGTCAGATTTTTCTATACTAATGTTTGAAATATTCGACTGAACCCCATTTTGCAATATTGTTAAATAGCAAGTTATGAGAGCATAGTTAGTTAACCCGCACCGCATGTTTTCTTTCTCTCCTCCGAACAAACGTCGTCAAAGACCATACTTGAGATGTAATATATGACGAACAACTCCTTTATGAATATATAGTGTTAACAGTATGGGACTGCCTCAGGCTCAGTCGATTGAGATATAAGAATTCTCAGTCGACCAGCTTAGGCAGGTCACTTTGCATGCATGGATGGGTATTGTACGTGTTTGGCTTTGTTGATAGGTAGCCTAGTATTTTTTTTTGTTGAATTCATTAATGACACCAGGTTTCAGATTACCAAATTTTAAAAATCACCCGTGAAATTTTATGTCTGATTCTAAAAATTGCATGTGAAATTTTATGCATGATTCTAAAATTTGCGTGAAATTTTATTCCCGATTCTAATTGCACGTGAAATTTTGTGCACGATTCAAAAAGTTGCACGTGAAATTTTACACGCAATTCTAATTGCAGGTGAAATTGCGCGACTCGAAAATTGCACGTGAAACTAGATTAGCTTAGCTATCTATCTAATTTACAGTAGAAATTATGGGATCTGCGATTGGACATAAAAATTGCAGCTGAAATTTTATGCGATTCCAAAAATTGCACACGGAACTAGATTAGATTAGCTACCTATCTAATTTACAATAGAAATTATGGGATCTGCGATTGGACATAGAAAATACAAATATTTTTTCTTGGGTAAAGTAACAGATGACTCGATCGATTTCTATATCGATCATGATACATGTGATAACTTGGACATCTATTTCAAATACATATCCCATTTTTGCAGAATGAAAAAAAAAGATCACGCGTGACAAGAAAAATAAAAATAAACAAAACAAAGAGAAAAAGGAAAACAAAAAAAATGCATTCTTAAAATTAGAGTTGTAGTATATAGAAACAAGAAATAGTGAAAACAAGAAAAATGAAGAGACAAAAAAACAACAAAGTATAAATAAGAAAAGAAAATAATAAAGAAGAAAGAGAAAACAAAAGGAAGAAAAAAGAAATAAAAAAAGTAAAAGATGGCGGACAATAAAAATAAACAAAACAAAGAGAAAAAGGAAAACAAAAAAAATGCATTCTTAAAATTAGAGTTGTAGTATATAGAAACAAGAGATAGTGAAAACAAGAAAAATGAAGAGACAAAAAAACAACAAAGTATAAATAAGAAAAGAAAATAATAAAGAAGAAAGAGAAAACAAAAGGAAGAAAAAAGAAATAAAAAAAGTAAAAGATGGCGGACAATAAAAATAAACAAAACAAAGAGAAAAAGGAAAACAAAAAAATGCATTCTTAAAATTAGAGTTGTAGTATATAGAAACAAGAGATAGTGAAAACAAGAAAAATGAAGAGACAAAAAAACAACAAAGTATAAATAAGAAAAGAAAATAATAAAGAAGAAAGAGAAAACAAAAGGAAGAAAAAAGAAATAAAAAAAGTAAAAGATGGCGGACAAGGGACTTGAACTTGCAACTCATGCATCCAATCCAAAACACCTAGCCACGGCAGCAATCAGTCCAACCTGTCCATTTATAGTTATTAAGTTATATATAAAGCTAGCTGTCTCAGGTCGACTGAGCGACCGAGGGCTAGCAAATCCGTAACAATATACACATATGCAGTTTTTCTTAAGTAACAGTCCAACGGAAAATAGGATTAGTACGTAATACTACACCTGGTCCCTTGCAAAGGCCTCGGCGGCATTGAACGCGAGGTAGATGTGGGGCGTCTTTTCCATGACGATCCTGGCGAGCGAGATGGGGTTGACGACGGTGGAGAGGCCGCAAACGGAGCCACAGCCCATGGTGGTGCCATCCATTATGGATGCCTCCATCTCCACCGTGCCGTCGCTCGTCAGCACGGAGCCCTTCCCGGCGTTGAAGTGCGGGCAGTTCTCCAGCTCCCTCACCTGCGCGCGTGGCCGCAAATTAACTCGCAATCATCATCAGGACACACAATTAGCACAACAACAAAACAAATATCGTTCTCTCAGTATCCAAGTGACTAACTGATCTTTTTTAAATGAAATCTTTGGTACGGTACCCAGTGACAGCTTCAATCTGGAGCAAATTAAATCGATTCCATCAGGAAGAGGTGTAGCATGAGCCGTGAGAAAGAGACGGTGGGAGGGAATGCAACAGGGGCGCAAGCGCAACGCATACGTACGACGAGCTCGACGACGTCGAGGGCGGCCCGGCCGTCCTGGAGCGCTGAGACGCCAAGGTCGAGGCAGCGGCGGAGCGTGGCGAGGCGAGGCTCCGCGCGCTCCGGCGGCAGCGAGCGCGGGATGTCCCCGCCGCCGCCCTGCAGCGCGATCGCCCACCCCATCAGCTCCGGCTATGGTGGACTGGCCTCCTCTTGCTTGGCACTGGCCGTCGAGCCACCTGCGCCGGGCAAAGCTGGTTTTAAACCCAGCCAGTGAGCGTGAGCCACAACGGCCGGCCCTTGCCCCAATAATGCCCCGGGACGGCAAGCAACCAGTCCTGGGATATCTGACACGAGTGAGCGACGGCGCAACAACGGGAAAGACATGGAAACAAACAAGCTGACCTCGCGATGGCGTCGTCCAACGGGCTCCTCGCCTTGGGACGCCCTACGGTACGGATGCAGAGCTTGCCGGCTTGGCAGCCGTGCCGCGGAACGTGTCGTGGACTCAAAGCATCTTTTTGTACTCCGTATATTGATTTTTTTTTCTTTCTTTTTTGGAAGACCGGAGCAAACTGATGATAAATAGGAAAAAAAATTATACCCAGTTCACCTGTCGGGGAAAAAGCCCTTTGGGCCAAATTTTTACTTATGGGTATGTAAATGAGAAAAAGAAATATACCTGACAGGGTAAGACGGGTGTGGGTACGGGATATAGAACACATACCGTGTACCCATATAATGAGCTGACACATGGGTCGAGGGTTACACACATAAATAAATAATTTATATGGGCATGTGATATATGACTACATAAACATTTTTGTTTCTATGATGTACTAAGTACGAAATGTACGTTGATGTATGCTCCTGCTGTGCTATATTGTCATGTTGTGTTGTATGTTGTTGTTAACTTGATGAATTTACAAATATATGTTGTTTTTAAGGACAAATATGGTGTTCTTTATGATGTGATCAAATTTTTATAGTGATAGTTTACCCGTAGGTACCCATGTACCCTGATAGGCCATGGATATGGGAAAAAGTTTGTACCCGGTGGCAGGTATGGGTGACGGGTAAACTCATAGGCGGAGGGTGCGAGTATGGGCACTCCTCGAACCGTACCCATATCCGACGGGTGTCATCTTGAATCAAGACACTATCGATCAACTTTAAGGCCGGTTACAAGAAACCTTGGGTAACTGTTTTTCTTTAACTCGTAGGCACGATCAAATCGTCTGCCGTGAGACAGATTACATCATCCTAAAAGAAATCTAGCCATAGAGAATGTTCAGCTTGAGACCGCCCGGAACCAATCGCACCTAACACATGTGATGGTTCATTACAATCTCGGGGAGCAACCGATAATCCCATACTAAATGAAACCCATAGCAAATATATAAAATACTTCTTCTGTAAACAATGAGACTGGAGCTAGCTAACCCATGTACGAAGGTGCCATGCCGCGCCGTTACTCGTCTCCAGTCTGTCTCCCATCGTTTTGTAGTACTATAGCGCGGCAACGTCCCCGATTGACGAGTACACCACACGCCATCTCTCACAAGCAGCACTTGCCACTGTCATGATCTGCATCAGCCACTCAAAAGCATACTCGAGCATCGCTTAAAGATTCTAAAAAAAATGTCACTATGGACAACTGTGTTTCGGTAGGCTGCACTCGGAAGCGGGCATGATAGGTCTATCTAGAAGAAACTCGAGTGAGATAGATATTTAGTAGCAAACAACATATATTTAATAATACTTAAAAAACTATTACATTCCTATACAGATCTAGGTTGGTGGTTTTACGTGCACTCTATTGAGACTATTTCCTATATTTATGGGAAATTATTACAATTTACACACATTCAATATGGTAGATATAGGTATGACGATCTATTAATTACAATTGATTGGATAGATAAACATTTTCAGATAATTGCTATTCATCACAAAATTTAGAGGAAAAGGGCAAAAACAAATTTAAACAACTTATGCATAACAATAATATGATTCATATGATATAGAGAATTAATGGGAGAACCAGTATGACTATAATCTCAAAATATATAATATCGCAATACCTTTTGAAGTATATAATTATACTAGTATGAAATTTCTACCTAAGCACGGAGTCCAGTCTGGGACCAGTGACCGCACTGTTGCCCTGCACGCGTGTCATGTTGAACTTCTATTCGGATGTTCATCATTATTGAACTGTGTCCAATTTTTTTGTTTGAATTTGCAAGGGCCTGCATAGTGGATACTTGTGAGGATTGTTATTGGAACATGAAAATCAATACTAGCACTGCATAGTGACAATTTAAAACTTTGCGGATTCGGCAACAAAAGTGACATTTGTTGGATTTGGCGCAAGCTACAAAGATTTGTACTCCCTCTGTTCCTTAAAGATTGGCATATTAGTTTTTGCTAAGACAAGCTTTTGACCACAAATTACTATGTTAATGTGTGGTTTATATGACATAAAATTAGTATCACTAGATTCGTTATCAAAAGTACTTCATGATACTTGTGGTTTCATGTCATATAAATCACACTTTAACATAGTAATTTGTGGTCAAAATCTTGTCTTAATGAAAACTAATATGCCAATTTTTAAGAAATAGAGGGAGTACAACTATTCGACCGGTTCCGCCGACCAACTGAAAAATACACCGACAATGTTCATTCTCGTATCATGTGAAGCTCAAAGATTTACAGAAATTAATGACTATTTAATAACTAGGTTGACAACCTCTATCTTCGTTCGGGGACTGATACCGCTGGTCTACATAATGATATTGGAGCAGTGGAAGCCTTGTGAATATCTTCCAAAAAAATTTAAAAAAGAAAGACTCAAAATAAAAAAGAATTTTTATCTAGGGTTATAACATACCAAAACAATATTAAAGGCAAGAAGTGTATCAGAAAGTATTTTCCATAGGTACACGTTTCTTTCGCTCTAACGTCTATCCATCATCTCGCACAGACTTGCAGACTTGAAAAATGCATATAAAATAGGAGACCACTATGTTCCTCTGAACACTGAAATAATTCTGCAAGCATCAAATAAGAATAACTAATTGATGCATGTAAAATGCATACATGAACTTTGATGTTTTTAATATTATTTTCATGATATTTGGGTTATTTTAAATGTTATTACCAATGTTTTAAATGATTTAGGATATTTTAAAAGCACGTGACAACTAGGTATCACATTCATCTTCGATATGTCAACCTCCACGGCCACCCCGCCACCCAACAAGGTATATCGAGGTGATAACGAATTCATTAAAACTATTTTGAGTTATAAATATTGGTAAATTTTTTATAAACTTGTTCAAACTCGAAAATGTTAAGGTAAAACATTTTGTATTTAGGAATGGATGTAGAACTAACATGAACCTCTCATTTCAGCATGGCCATTTCCGTTAAATGAGCTAAATATTTTGGGCGAATTCCCTGATCATTTTGACTCAAATGGTTCTTACAACATAAACTGAAGCATCCAAGTTAATCGAGTTGTTCACCTCCTGTTGGCATGCAAATAGGCAGCTGCGATAGAGATCGAGAACAACAACATACTAAGTCTCTCCACCATCATCAGGCCATATGCCGACCTCGGAGTATCCACCTTCTGTGGCGCACGCCCTGAACATTCCGGTCGTGTTGTGTGGCATGCTAATCTCCCCAGAGACCGACACGGCCACCAGCCCGAAGTTCCCACGCGGCACGCCAGCCACGACGTGCTCCGCGGCATCCCGCAGAGTCAGGCCCTGGTGCTCCATCAAGGCCGCCACGTCGCGCGCCACAGTGTGCCTGATGATGGCCTCGCCCTTGCCCGTGGCGGACACCGCGCACAGAGCATTGGCGTAGGTGCCCGCGCCGATGACCGGGGTGTCGCCGATCCTGCCGGCCATCTTGTTCACCATCCCGCCCGTGGACGTCGCCGATGCCAGGTTGCGGGAGGCGTCGACGGCCACACAGCCCACCGTGCCGGTCCGGCTGTTGTCGTCTTTGGGAGGCTGGCCTTCCATTGGCTGGGTGTAATCGATCTGGGCAGCAAAAAGGAAGGCAGCAAGAATCAAAACCAATTAATGTTTGTGCTGAACCAACAATCTTGTGGTTAGATTATTCTGAAAAATGTATCATTTCTGGTTCGTTTGTTTTTAAACAGTGGAATGGTGAATCAGGAGCTCTGCGTACAAGTCTATGTGACTATGTGCTTCGCTATGAATGAACCGAAATTCGGTTTTGCCAAAGTAATCGCATCCATTGGTAACTTCTGATACATTGTGATTGCCAGATCTTGGTGCATGAAGACATGAATGGACCTAAGGTTTGTCAGGACATGTGCAAAGCGAGTCGTTTGAAGCCTGAACATACAGAGGATACGATATGATCTTTTTTCTGAAGTGTAAAGATATGATATGCAATCACACAGCAGGCACCAATTGCGTGGTGGCACACCTAAATGGACAAAAAAAAAATCTGTGACAGTACCTGCACCCTGTTGGCCTGTTTTGCTTGTCTGAGCCTGTCGATGTTTTCCTCCGTAATAAAGTGGCTTGGATCCACAGTCTCCACACCCTTGCAAGTTACCAACAACCAATCAAATCAAGAAATCTGAGGTGCCAAACATGATTCGTCCGTAAGCTAAACAGTAGGCCACACCACGTACGTATTGTGAAAGAGCAAGTTAAGAACAGATTTAATTAATTTATTTTTTGACAGCAAAGTTAGAACAGATTTGGGTTAACCCCATTTGCAGCGTGAAGGACAGATGAACATGGTCGAGATAGATGTATGAGTAGTTCAGGTACCTAACATATAATTCCTTGTTGAAACCAACAACTTCTTGCTAGTTCTAACTACACAGTACAATATACATCTGCAGGTTTAGTGCAAAGCAGGAAAAGAATATACTTTACAGGAAATTTTAACAGGCGATTCGGAATACCTGGTCCCTTGCAAAGGCCTCGGCGCCTTGGAAGGCGAGGTAGATGTGGGGCGTCTTGTCCATGACGAGCCTGGCGAGCGAGATGGCGTTGACGACGGTGGAGACGCCGGAGACGGCGCCGCAGCCCATGGTGGTGCCGTCCATTATGGATGCCTCCATCTCCACCGTGCCGTCGGTCGTCAGCACGGAGCCCCTCCCGGCGTTGAAGTGCGGGCAGTTCTCCAGCTCCCTCACCTGTGCGTCATAGACTCATAGATCTATCAAACTTAACAGGGGAGCGCTACGCAGTCAGGCATGTGTCGTGTTGTGCGTACGACGAGCTCGACGACGTCGAGGGCGGTCCGGCCGGCCTGGAGCGCGGCGACGCCGAGGTCGAGGCAGCGGCGGAGCGTGGCCAGGCGGGGCTCCCTGCGCTCCGGCGGCAGCGACCGCGGGATGTCCCCGGCGCCGCCGTGCAGCGCGATCGCCCAACCCATCACGAACCGCCGGCGCGGCTTTTTCGATCGATCGGCCTTCTTTTTTCCTTCGTTGCGGCTTCCGAACTAACCCGGCCGTCCTCCAGGGTCACCTGACCGTGGCGCCGATGGTATTTAACTTAATCAGCGAACCGCACGACACGGCCGCCATGCTGCTAGTGCGTCAGCCGCAAACAACAACCGTGATGACGTGACGCCTGCGCGAGTGCGCAATAAAAGTTCAATGGAGAGGCTACCTAACGTACGTCAGCTGCGGCGCTGGATGGGGACCGAATGACCGATGCTGCTCATATTGGTAGTGGCGTCGTCAGGGCCGTGCAACACCACGCCGGATGGATTGGCCGGGCGCCACCAACTTGGCTCCTTGGTCTTGGGAGTTGGGACGCGCTACGGCTGCTGTGCCCGTGGGTTTGGTGGTCGTGCCGCGTGTCGATCGCGGGTGGTACTTGGTGGACTCATGAGAATGGGATCACCCACCATTTGCCGAGGAACGAGGCGTTGGGTGACGAGATTCTCCCGTGCTTAGTTTCAGCAGCAAATATTCGTAAATATTTTACCATAATTTCAGTGCAAATTTTGTTATACTCCCTCCTATCAGAATTACTTGTCGCAATATTACATACATCTAAACGCTTTTTACACGTATTTGGACAAATTTGAGACAAGTAACACCGGCTACATAATTTCAGGTTAAGCTTAGTTTAAACACCACGTTCTTCCTTACTGGCAAGGAGCTTCCCATGTGTTAAACCCAAATTGCATCTACCTTGAGCTCAAAAAAATTGCATCTACCTGACAGATTACAACATGCCTAGAGCAAAATAAAAGAAGACATTTAACAGGTTTTAGTCAAAAAAAAAAGCGACATGGTCTGAAGTAAACATGAGCTCCAGATATCGGGAGCAGGGTCTGGGATTTTGAAGCCCAGATCCAGATTTCAGGGATTTAGGGGTTGGAGGCCGCGAGCCCTAAATATGTACTCCCTCCAATAAATGATTTTCTACTACATGTATCTAGATTTTTTTTAGACATAGATACATCCATATTTGGGACAATTTGAATCATTTAATATGGGACGGAGTGAGTATGAAACAATAGGCGATTACTACAACCTACTATGTTCCTTTGTTACAAGGGTTAATTGGATATATGCCACTATAATTTCCACCGGTTGGAGATATGTCATTACAAAAATTTGACTTGGAGAAATGCCACTCTAACTTTTTTATACCTCTATTCATGCTATTTTATCCAATACCAGCACGTATACTGTCTAAATACGTATAGACATAGCTCTATACGAACAGTTTTTTCCCATCCCAAGTCAAACAGTTCTATTCCTCTTATTCCCCACGCGCTCCTCATATCCCGTCTCCAACGGTGAACTCGTATTACTGTTTTTTATTTTCTGTAATTTTTATAGATTTTACTTAGAAGATTGAATTTTAGGCTAAATTTGATTTTTTTTAACCTTTATGGCGCCTGGAAGAATCGAACGTACTGTTGAACGTTGTGAATAGGGGTATTATGGTAAATACCGCTGTACACGCTGAAATACATGTATTTTATTTACACTTGTTGGTCTTAAGTGGACAGAATGACATTGATAGAGGTATAAGAAAGTTAGAGTGACATTTTTCCAAGTCAAGTTTTTGTAATGGCATATCTTCAACCGGTGGAATAAAGAGTGGCATAGATCTAATTAACCCTTGTTACAAATTATCAGGCTAGTAGTTTTTGTTAACTGTCAAATGTTTTGAAGTTTGGCCGAACTTATAACAAAAATTATCAACATATACGTTGTCAAATCAAGATACTATGAAGTTGTATTTCACAATGTATCTAATGATCTTGATTTGTAACCCTAGATTTTGATATTTTTTGTTGTGAATTTGGTCAGATGACTTTAAAAAGTTTAACAGTCAACAAGAGTTATACGCATTACATTTGGCATGAAGTAACTATGACACAGGGTTCAATGATCGCAGGAAAATCCGAGGCTAGCTCTTGCAGCCTCCAGAACTGCAATAACAAATCTCCGAATCTGGCGAGGATGATGGTTGACACAGCTTCCAGTAGCCTCCGAAAGGCCGCCTGTTCTTTTGTCTTCAGCGTCTAAATTCCATCGCTCTTACCGACAGAAGATGGCCATATTCAGCATTAGCCCGGACAGAGAGGTGACAAGTGCCACGCTCTTCTTGCTTCCTCAGCACAGCTGCATGAGCAGCTTGATTCCTGCATCAGCCCTTGTATCCCATCATCCCGGGACTCGTCTGTCTGAAAGCCAGTTCCATCATCCTGGCTCTCCCATTGCGCGGGAGAGCGCTTTTGCGGTTCTTTTTGGAGTCTTCAGTCCCGTCCTCAGTTCTGTGGGGCGTCCAGTCCTGCAAATTTCAACGTCAGTGGGTTCTTATATGTGAACACTGCAGCAAATTAATGGTCAGTGTCTCTTCTCTTCTGTTCACGATTTAATCAGCTAAACGCCAAATGCCATGATTTAACATGGAGCAAACTAGTGGTAAGCTCCCTCACTAGATTACTCCAATGGGATTAACCGATTAACATTGTGTGTAAAGACTATTAATACATGACTTTGTTCTCTGATTAAGATCTACGGACTATTTCTTTATTTTTGTCATTAGCATCTTAAACTTTGTACTGTATTAAAAAACTTAAGTAACTGCGATGATTGCTTATGATATTTTCCATAACTATCAACTGAAAATATTGTGATTTCTAACCTGTACATCCTGTTAAAGTTCTCAAAACTGCTACAGGTGCAACAAAATTCAGGAAACATGGTAATGTTTTGATGTTAATTTCGTTTTAATAGAATAGAGTAATATTTCATCTATTCCACACTATCCTTTTAGATTAGAGTAATATTTCATCTATTGCACATCAGCCTTATTTTTCTTTACACACTAAGTCAATTTTTTACACTGCAATGCAGGATAGACCTGGTGCAAAGTATAATCATCGCCACCACTGACAAGTCCTGCTTTGGTGATATTCACAGCATTATGGCAAATAGGCCTGAATGCCATGCCAATTCTTCCCAGGAATTCATCCAGACAACAACCATTTCTAATGATTTGGAGTTATTTTTGCATCCACAAAGCTCCATGCGTTATTACCCTCCACCATCAATTGTCTCCAGCAAGGACGCTCATGTTGCGTGGAGCACACCTTATTCTTGTATCTACAGCCCCCAATCCTACATAGTCAGTAGCAATGTAAGATCAGATTGGCGCGGAATCAGTGCGGCAGACAATCCAGAGCACCCTAGGCTTAATCCAGATACAACTCTCAGCTACATAGAGCAGATGTTGATGCAGGATACTGATGACAAGGTCAGATCACATCATGGAGAGACAGCCATTAGAACTATGGAGGAACCATTCTATAAGCTTCTTGGACAAAAATATCCAGTTCTGCCTGAGCTGTCACCACTTTGTCGCTGCGGTCGCCTGAAGAACCTCAATGGTAACATCAGCAAGCTTACTGGACAATCATGCAGTACCTGCTCTGTGAATATCAGTTCAAGTAATGATCACTCCAATGAAAACACACAAGATTTTCAGGCTCCATGGACTTTATCTTCCATTGTTGGAGAGGCATTCACCCAGGGTACAGAAAGAATGGAGATTGGTTTGAACATTAATGGCCTTGCCATTACTAAAAAGCCTAGCCGAGATAATCATCCACTTCAGATTAGTGCTCAAGATACAATGAGACATGCATCGTTTGAGGTCCGAGGTCGAAAAGGTTATCCAGGTATAGATGGTTTTGATTTGCTAGAAGAAAGGAGTAACAAGAAGTTCGCCATTTTCTCTGATGAGCTAATCCGGAATGAGTTGTTCGACAAGGTTCTACTTTGCTCTGAAAATAAGCTTGTAGGTGAAGGTATTGTTTTGCAAGGAACCATGCCATACAAGTGTGCACAGAAGGATCAAGGAAGAAAATCAGCTCTGCAGAAGACGAGAGGTAGAACACAACAAAAGAAAGAGGTGGTGGATCTCGGAACCCTCCTTATCAATTGTGCAGAAGCAGTATCCTTGAACAACGGCAGCGTAGCAAGTGAAATACTAAAAAAGATAAGACGACACTCTTCACCATGTGGAGATGATTCCCAGAGGCTAGCATTCTATCTAGCAGATTGCCTGGAGATACGATTAGCTGGAAATGTGAGTCAAATAAGCCAGAAGACCATCACTGCACCAATAGATGTAGCACATATATTAAAGCTACTCCATTTGTGTTACACAGTATGCCCTTACTTGAGGGCATCATATTATTTATCTAACAAGACTATCCTTGATGTCTCAAAGGGGAAACCACGAGTGCACATTATTGATTTTGGCATCTGCTTTGGTTTTCAGTGGCCATCACTATTTGAACAATTTGCAAATAGAGAAGGTGGGCCGCCTAAGCTTCGGATTACAGGTGTAGAGATACCCCAGCCAGGTTTCCGGCCAGATGAAATGAATAAGAACACATGGCTACGATTAGTTGAATATGCCAACATGTTCAAGGTACCTCTTGAATATCGACTGATCTCATCAAAATGGGAAGCAATCTCCATAGAAGATTTTTACATTCAGAAAGATGAAGTACTCGTAGTCAATTGTATAAACCGAATGAAGACTCTTGGTGATGAGACGATATCCATCGATAGCGCCAGGAATAGGGTGCTCAATACCATAAGGATGATGAAGCCAACAGTTTTCATACATGGAGTTGTGAATGGATCTTACAGTACCCCGTTCTTTTTACCACGTTTTAAAGAGGCCATGTACCACTATACTGCACTGTTTGACATCCTTGATAGAACTACGCCACGAGACAATAAGACAAGAATGATGTTAGAGGGGCATCTATATAAATTTGCAATTCTTAATGTCATTGCATGTGAAGGATCAGAAAGGACTGAGAGGCCAGAGAGTTACAAGAAATGGAAGGTTAGAAGCCTCAGGGCCAGACTTGAGCAGCTTCCGTTGAATCCAGCCATTGTGAAACAAACACAGTGTATGGTGAGACAAATTTATCACAAAGATTATTTTGTTGATGAAGAAGATCAATGGCTCGTGTTGGGATGGAAGGGAAGGATACTCTATGCAATATCCACATGGAAGCCAAATGAGTCAGATGATGGGTGATTAAGACTCGAGATATTTACTGCTGCACAACAAGTGCAAAACTCTGCTGCTTATGAGGTTCTGAGGTTCTGTTTCAAGTTTCAGATGCCTTTGATTTGGTTGAGCTAAAAGTGCATTGTCAAATTAATTACTTGTCATCGCGTGTTTATGGAACATTATGTGTACTTATGAATATGTACTTCGTTACTTCTGCAACCAATCTGTTCAGTACCTTCTGGTGATAACTGGTACTCCTACTTGCTTTTGCATTTGCACTTCTGTTCAGAATGTAGCCTACTGGCTTGAAGTTATCCCTAACTTTTTCTTCAACACATCTTTTTGTTTTTCTGAGCTAAAAATGGATCAGCTCTAGGCTACTAAGAAATTAGTAGTTAATAGGACTGTGAAATAAAGTAACAACAGTTAGTATTATTTTACTCGGTTTCTTTCACCAGAAAAACAAGACGTGATTGATGAATACCGGCTATTCTGGAAGAAAGAAAGAAAGAAAGAAAGAAAGAAAGAAAGAAATCAAGTAAGGAATTGCAAAATATCTAGCTTAGTAATATACTCTGAAGCGATTGACCTACTCCAACCTCCATCCGACCACGAGTCCACCCAGTACGTCAAGGATCAGGGCATGCGCCGCGCCCCGTAAATGTGCCGAGAGCGTTCTTGATCTCTCCAACCGCCCTCGGCGAACGACTTGACACCGATCTCGGAGGCGACCTACGTTAATCCCCTCGCAGGCGCTGAATGTTTGGAAACGGAACGCAGGGTATTGATCAGGATGGAAGCGTGTACACAGCTGCCGCGGGTGGTCAGGGAGATTTTATTTTGGACGATGTATTAGCTGAAAATCTCTATTTAGTGAATTCCAAAAATTTCAGTCATATTCGTTAGACTAATTAATGGATTCTGTAGCTTTGACTACAATAATTTGTTTACAAACACCCAGCCTTGTAGATGCACACACAGTCACCTGATCACCTCCACTACACGTGTGATATCTATCTAAGATTGGAGTCACGGAGCTAGGAGATAGATAAAGTCATTATAGACTCTTTGCTGGAGATTATAGAATCACCGTCACGGCATATTGAACCTATCATTGGAGAAATAATCTATCGCAATGAGACAGACAGAAAATCAAAAATTTATAAGAACATCTTGCAAACAAATTATTTAAACCTGCACTTTTTGTACTCAAGAAATGTGGTATTCCTCCGATCCATATTAATTGTCAAAATATTACATGTATCTAGACGCTTTTTAGGCATAGATACATCCATATTTAGACAAATTTGAGACAATTAATATGGATCGGAGGGAGTACTTGTGTGTGGTAGTCACATAATCACGCTAGTTTTTTCAAAAACTATGTTCTTTCTATACATATTTTTTTAGAAATTCAGCTGACCTTATGTACTCCCTCCATTCTTAAACATAATATTATAAGTCAAAATTTTAAAGTTTGTCCAAGTTTATAGAAAAATCTACCAACATGTACAACTCTACATTAGTGTTATTAAATCCGCTGATACTTATTTATATTATAGATATTAGTATATTTCTCTGTAAAAATTGTTCAAACTTTAAGAAGTTTGACATAACAAGCTAGAACATCTTATGAAATGAGCAGGTGGAGTAGATAAATAGAGGATCCCTAGTTATTTACAACAAACAAACAAAACCAGTTACAACAGGTACACAACACAAACTCGTCATGTAACATGGATGCCAACACACAAGGCACCACATCCGACTTGCGCAGTTGCGCTGAGAAGAAGACCATCATCGAAGTCGACAATATGATTGGTCGTCTATATTTGGGATGAATGTCATTGATGTAATCTTGACGGCTTTTCGGTCTTGGACAAGTCATGGGTGTTTCCCATTTTTAAGGTTAAGTCTGACGAACTTGACCATGTTTTAGCTAGCTTTAATAAAAAAACTGGACCATATTTTGGTACATTATTTTTGTTACCACTCTTTCCCTTTCATAATCCTTGTCGAAATATTAAATACATCTGAACGTTTTTTAAGAATAGATACATCCAGTTTTTGGACAAATTTAAGACCAGAATTATAATTATGAAGCAGGGTAGTACTACTCGGTATTAAAAAAACGACCTGCTTGTTCTGTGTGATTTCGGATGCGGCGTGCATGATGCGATGTCGAAGAAGGAAGGAAACTTCCGTGCTGCGGCCAGTCCAAGATTCCCAACTCGCAGAAAGTGGAATCTTTGCTGTTATCCGCGACTTGTTAACTTACCACGACTGTGCATAAAATTAGTGGGTTTGGCAACGACAGGCTAGATCCACTTGCTGTACTATATACCAAGGCCATGCCGAATTGCCGGTACGTACGTCCATTAATTCTCAAGAAGCATGTGCACAATATGTTCACGGTTGCAACAACTAGAGTCCATGGAAAAGTCCATCTCGTATCGTTCTCAAGTATTTTCACTGACGTACCTGACTCTGACTGATTGATCGTTGGACTGGCCAATGCTATGATTTTCTTTATCTTTGTAAATACTCTTTTTATAATAATGTGTCGTCATTAACTTTGTCGTTCTACGACTAGTGGATAGTATCTGAATAATTTCGTCCCGTTCTCGTGCTTGCGTTGTTCGCTAATCAACTGATGAGCTCACCTGAATCTTCCCTTTTACTCCGTATCTTTCTTAACCTTCTTTGAATTAGGTAGCAAGGTGGATGTGGTTATGACTCACGGGCTACTCAAGACGTGTTAGTGGCAGTTTAATCTGACTAGTTAGGTGCCCGTACGTTGCTACGGAACATTATACCTACTATGAAATCATATTAATGAAGTTTGTCACCGACATTCTACATCGTCAATATTGTTCATCAACTTTGCTTGAAGCACAATTCCCCCTTCGTCTACCTCACTTCTGACAACATACTACCACATGAATGGTAAAAAACGAGTTACCTAGCTTAGATGAAAAAGAAAGATTTCATGAAATCATTAGACAGATCATGAGACGGAACTTGTGAAAATTTATGTACAGACATTACGATATAAAGTACTACAGATCGTATGACACTCATAGGACAGATACCCATGCATTTGATAAAATATTACACACTTTGATCTCACTGAGTAAAGTTGCGAGCTCACAAGTCACACCTTAATAGGTACAAAAGTAAAAATTGTAATAGTGTCTACAATATCAAATTAAAAAATTAGATTACTACCTTGGTACAAGTTACTTCAGTTTGTTTCCCTAGATGCCATATTAACACTCAGTGACCCGTCCCCATCCCCATCTATTTCAATCGCCCGTATGTGCAAATTTTCAATTAGAACAACTGAAGCTTATTTTTTGAAAATACTGAATCCTAATTTTGAGTTCCTCAATACTTGCATTATTTCTTCAAATCTTTCTTTTGTTGCAGCACCTACCTATAAGTGACACTACAACACGGAAGCAACCTCTCAGTTCTCATCGTGGTAATATAGAAGTGGTAGCTCTCTCTACCACGTCATTTATCTGTATCTCAAACACTTCAAAGCAATACATCAAAAGTACAAACTGGAAATAGTAAAAAAACACAATTTTTGTCATGTAATATTGTCATAAGTTGTAGTGTAAACAACACTTGCGGGAATCTTCTCCATATTTGCACATAATCAAACACTATCTAGCATTATATCATGCTAGTAATTAATCTAGCATGGAACTACTAACATGGAACAGTGTACATAACAAAGGTAAGAGTCCGAAACAGAGGACGTCTAGGTGTATCATAGCTCCAACCACACAAATCAAGACCGCCGTCAAAATACTCTGAGAACATATATGGCTGGTAAACAAATTAAAGCTTACATGGCAAACAACAAATGGTATATTGGATAAGCTTGCATGCATCGCAATCCTGTGTCACTCCAAATAAATATATCAAATATTATTTGGTATAAAACTACCAAGATAATTGATCTCACTACAAGCAATTATAAAAAGATTCTCTACCTTCTAAAAATTGTTTTTGTCTTCCAAAAACATTCACCGTCATGATAATTTCATTATGCAAACTTGAGAATGAGATTTCAGATGAATCCACAGTGAGATTTTTTTCTTTTGGTTTCATAGTGGTGTACTTCACTAAAAAAACTACCTTCTGGCTAGCCACATATCCCAGATATCATAGGAAATCCACACAATCTAGAGTTTCAAAACTGAAGTTAATATACATATACATTTTCCTAAAATTGCAGGAGATAAGACATCAATCCAATTGTCATCGGAAGGATTTGGATGGAAGAACTCTACCTCTACGATTCACTGGTATCACCCTACAGCATGAATTTTTTAATTTCATAGGTTCCATTAATGAATTAACCATAGCTGGTCCGCAGAGATGAGAGGCAGATCGGCTGGGCCGCGGTGGACCATCCAATTACCCGAAGCAAAGCAAAAGCCAATCTTCAACTCGAAGAATCCAACCATGCTTGTCTCCAACACATTAGGCTTAGATCGATGACCTTCTTCTTGTACAAGTTCTAATGAATTGATCACTGAATTGCACCCTGAAAACAAAAGGGCATAAAGCAACAGGCAAAACGATTATAAAACGAAACACGATTAAGCCTGGGGATTGCGTCGCAGCGACCGGGGGATGGAGTCAGGCTGGGGATCGCGTCACGGAGTGCGGCTGGAGGGCACGGGGTCGGCGGCGGACTGCGGCTAGAGGGCGACGGCGCGCGCGGGGTCGACCGCGGACGGCAAATAAATGTTAGTTGGGATGATAATAATGTAACCTCTAGTGTCTCTACAACATTATTGCACCCATTTTTCTGCGTGAAAATTGAGAAAAGAGGAAAATAAGGACACTGATGATACATACCAAATCGAAATCTATTTCCAGCTCTCAGGATTTAGCGATTCACCAAATTTAAGAATTGAACCTCTTATCTAAGGGCTTGTGGCGGCCTTCAAGCGGAAGTTTGGGGAGCGGTGGGCAGAGGTGTTGGCCGTCGCAACCGGTTCACTGTCGACTTGACCGCCGTTGTTTTGACAATGATAACAAACCTTGACAGCCTTGGCAAAGCAAATAAGAAATACATGGTGTTGATGGCAATCAAATAGCAATAACTATAGTGCAGACAGGAAAATGGCATTGATGCTCCAATCCAGCTCGAGAATGTATCTCGAACATAGGAGTCTGGGAAGCTAAACTTTTCCAGAAGATCATCACAAAACATTGTAACTTCTACATACTGTAGCTAGTAGGGGCATCAAATTGGAGCCAGTTTTATGCAATTGGAGATTACTGTTGTCCGAGTGCCACCACAGGCTTACAAAGACCCAACACTATCCTGTGCCCTGTGCCAGCAAAGAATTATACCCTTCGTCATTGGCTGATACAAATTTGGGCAACTTTGCAGTTGGCCAGTGGCAAGTACGTACAAAAGAATTCTGTCCCGATTCTTTTAGCATCAAAACAGTTTGTACATCTAGCTGGTCTCACAAAACCTCATTAATCAGCTAAATGTTCGGATGTCCCTAATGTATGTAATGCTATTGGTAAACAGAAAATTGTACAGTAGTAAACAACAGTTCTATTGACTTTTGAGAATTTAAAATGGATATGAAATTACGAGTTTTAAACACTGACCGAGATGTTGTATCCATTCTAGAGTTTGTATCCTGAAACAAATCAAGAGCAACTTTCAGACTGAAACTTACAAGCCAGGATATGACAGTAAACATGAAAAGGTCACATACGTTTTACAGTGAAGGTTAGAGAAGTAACTGCAACATCTTGTTCATCTTCACTCTGACCATTGAAATAAATTATCAAGAAAGTCACAGCCATGCTGCGTGAACTAACATCGGAGTAAAACTATATTATTTCCCAATCAAGCGTACTCAAAGGGCTTATGTCTAAGATATCACTTTTAAGACCTTTAATTTTTGTCGACTGCTGGAGGACAAGGTCTGCTGCATCATACAGTAGATTGTGAATTCGTTCTTCTTTTCCTTCACAAAGTATCAATCACATTAACAAGCAAAACAATCTGCAGGTATGAAAGGGAACTCATTAAGGGCAGTAGTTGCGATTTCTGTAACTTAATATTGACCAATTGAATGCTTACACGAATCTTCCGCAGAAAAAAAAGAATGCTTATATGAATCAATTATTTTTGTTCTATCAAGAGCCATCAATAATGAGAGGAAGCAAGCCAAATCAAATTAACAAACCTTGGCTGTTCCAGATGGGGCTTGTGGATTGCCTGGGTGTGTTTGTGGGCTTATAGAGGTGCCAGGGATCATTGGCCACTCCCTCAGCGATGGTCGCGAGAGCAACGGTGGCTGCACCCTTGTCGAAGTTTGATGGCGGTTTCATCTGAGGTGGATGGGTGCACCGGCGGCCGAGCCATCTCAGGTGGTTGAGGTTCCGGTGGGCAGATGCGCGGCCAGAAGAAGTGGCGGCTGGGCACCGCGAGACAGCGGCGAGGAGGGAGTATATGCAGCGGCTGCTGCTGTGGCGGCGGCGGGAGTCGGCGGATGCTTCTGGGCGCGGCCTAAAGGATGCGGATGGTACTGTTTCGGCATGTCCACGAGATCGGGAGAGGTTTGTTAGGATTCCACCATTTGCAAGGCTGGGATGCAGATCAGGGAGAGCGCCATGGGTGGGAGAGGGAGACCTCACTGCAGGATGTGTCGTCACGGCCGTCGACGTGCAGAGCGCCAGGCCATGGGGGACGGGCGGTGGAAGCTCCGGTCGGCGGCAGCGCAAGGAAAGCCCAGTTTACCCGGGGCGGAGAAGACAGAGAGAAGCATTTCGGTCCTTTCGGATGACGAGCGGTGTTCCGCGACTTGGCAGTGGCAATGGACGTAATTTTGATGAATTTGATGTACGACACACGGATGAACGTCGGGGTGGGACGACATACGAGCCTACAGGCTACCACGGACGCAACTGCAAATTAAGGAATAGTAAAGATTTTATTGGAAGATTTCGACCTATATCTTTTTCTCGCAAAAAAGAAGTATCTTTGAAATGGCAAAGAGTGTGTTTGAGACAACTCCTGTTCATTATTCATAGTGGAATTTCTCGGCAAAAAAAAATTATTCATAGTGGAACAACTGAAATTGTCCCAGACACCCTAAACTTTATATTTTTGGTGGAGTGGAACTTGCCTACCCTTTAGTTAATTTCGGATCTGCAAATTAAAAGGATGTTTTACATGCTCCGCTTGTGAGGCGTGCCTTAGTGCGGGGTGACCGCTTCGTCTCTTCAGTTGTCCCTTCAGTCTTGAAGTATTTTCGTGCCCTCTTTATTTCTTTCCTCCACCTCTCCCCTCACCCTTGGCCACACCCCACCTATCGGCTTTCTGGGCAACTAGTGATATCGTATTTTGAGCATTCCTCTTTGAGATTTCTTCGGTGATGGTCAGTATCAATGTTAGGATTTGGAATGTCACGACTGTTTCAAAAACTTCAATTCAATCTTTCTCGCACGGTTTCGGAGCCATCTGGTCACAATGGGTAGCGAGCTTCAAGACGAGTGGTCCCAGATGCTCATTATAAAAGTTAAGTTACAACTCATGGTCGAACCACGCCACATCTCGACCAACAAAGCAACGCCACCCTCAGCGCCAGGTCATCCTGGTTCACCAGAACCACGACAACCGATGGGCCAGGTTGTCATGGTCTCGCTCCAAATCCAGAGAGGTGATAAGCCTCATTCTGCAATGCATTGCCCCACCCATCTGATGTGGTGTTCTCCTTTGGAGCCGATTGGAAAATTGGCAATCAATGAGGTAGGATTTTTGATTTTCCATATCCTTTTGATTTAGTTTAACACATATGGACCACTGTAGGCCCATATGAACCCAATATTCCCTATTTTATAACCTTGGCTAGCAGTTGACGGGGAAACTATGTACCAAGCATGTAAGCTGGTCCAGAGGGCAGTCTTCTCTTATTCTTTCACATCGAGATTGCAATACATGCGCTATGCAATTTGAACTAAAACCATGACCGAAATTTAGGATCGGAAGAAATAATTTACTGGGTAGAAAAAGTGTGTTGGTATCTTTTTACTGTTATTATTTCTAAATTTTTTTTGAAAGTGATTATTTCTAATTAATAGCCTTCCTTTTTCACATCATTTAGAGACGCAATACATACCATTTCTGTAATCGCCTTCCTTCTATGCCCAGGCGTACACAGCTCAGTGACACGCTGGCGGTGCCGATCTTAGTGTGGAACAATCAAACGACAGCAGAGCCGCACGAGTCCTCCGGCCCCACAGCCAGAGGCCAAGAAAGAACGCAACAATTTGCAACATTCTCCTCCCGTGGTTGTTGAGCCGAGGACGCGTCTGCACAAGTCCAGAAACGCAGGGGTGAACACGCAAAAAGACGCGGGCATGTAAAACTGTCCGCAGACCAATCCCAGCCAAGATTTTGGGAAGGCGAAGGCCAAGGAAAGCGCAGTGCACAACAACTGCAAGACTGGGAGAGGGCGAGAGAGGGTCAGCCTCCTCTTCTCCACCACCTACTCTCTTCTCTCCCTCCCTCCCTTCCCCCTTCTCTCTAGGATCGCAGCGCAGAGCCAGCCAATCAAGCGCCCACAGCACGCGCACATCTCAACCAAGAGCGCGAGCGGAGGAGGAAGATAGAGCAAGGGGGCGGGGTAGAAAGAGGCAGAGAGAAGGCACTTCTCTCCAGCAGTGAGCAGTGCCCCTCTGTTCTTGGCCCTCCTCTGCCATGTCTATAGGTATCTTCTTCCTGCTCTCCTTGTCCAATACTTGTTTTTCTCCCTCTATGCCTGCAGGTTTTGTTCATTCCCTTCCTTTTATTTCTCCCCACATGATGGTGTTAGGGTTCTGCTCTGTTTCTGATTCTTGGAATATATTCAGTTTCATTCGGCCCAATCCATTCCTGGCGCTTGCTCCTTCAGAAATTGAACATTATATACGCCTTCCTTTTGATTTATTTCGTTTCTTTTTTATTCCTTTTGATGATTCCACATGTTTCTTGCTGTTTTGTACATGACCAAATCGTACCGTAATTAATGGTTCCATGTGGACAGACGAGGGCTATGGCCCTACCTGGGACAGCGACGACGAATACGACAACTTCATACGCAAGATGAACCCGCCAAGGTGCAGCATTCACATGCTCTTCCTGCATCTGATTGAACCTGTACGCATTTTTAACTATCGTGTCATGTTTCTTAATCCCGCTCTATTGTGTTTGTTAAATGCAGTATCGTGGTCGATAACGATTCCTGCAATGACGCCACGATTGTCAGGGTATTTCCTAATACACTGGGTTTTCTTTTTTCTGATGGAAATTCAAAGCTAAATGTTTGACGGTTCTGATTGTTGGTTGCAACTGTAGGTTGACAGCGCAAATGAGTATGGGATTCTGCTAGAAGTGATTCAAGTCCTGATTGATCTGAATCTTGTGATAAGCAAGGCTTATATAACCTCAGATGGTGGATGGTTCATGGATGGTAAACTATTGCACATAAATCGCATCGTACCTCTATTTTCCTTGTTTGTTTTTTGTTAATTTGACTTCCTGGTTGTTTCAGTCTTCAATATAACCGATAAGGAAGGGAAAAAATTGAAAGACAAGGCCACTCTTGCGCAAATTGAGGACTACATCAGGAAGGTATAAATCCTGCTGGCACAAAGAGCAATCTTGCCATCTTCAGTAGTTCAGTGCACTAGTCATGTTTGATCATTCAAAGTGGACTGACTACTGATACATTCTTGGAACGTGTAGTCCCTGGGTGCAGATTCAAGATATTTACCTGCTCGACGGAGATCAGTTGATGTCGCTGCTTCAGCTAACCACAATGTCATCGAGCTGACAGGGACCGACCGACCAGGTCTTCTCTCTGAAGTCAGTGCGGTGCTTGCAAACCTCAAATGCAATGTGGTTAGTGCGGAGATTTGGACCCATAACACCAGAGCTGCAGCCGTGATGCAAGTGACTGATCAGGACACTGGGTTAGCCGTCACCGATACCGAGAGGCTTGAAAGGATCAAGGAGCGACTATCTTACCTTCTCCGAGGAGGCAATCTTTCTCGAGGAGCTGCCATGGCAGTGTCATCAGGGACTTCTACCACACATACCGAGAGAAGGCTCCACCAGATGATGCTTGATGACGGGGACTGTGAACAGCTTCAACGGCATGCCTCAAATCAATCTCAAAGGCCTAATGTCACTGTTCGGAATTGGAATGACAAGGATTACTCAGTGGTGACCATCCGGTGCAAGGACAGGCCGAAGCTTCTGTTTGATACAGTTTGCACCTTGACAGACCTGCACTATGTTGTGTTCCATGCGAATATTGATGCTAATGATAATCAAGCTTACCAGGTGAATAATACTTAACCCAACATCTCTCGGTAGTGTGCCATCATTTATGCTCGTGAGAGTCAGCACAAGAAAATGTGTAACATCAGTGCTCTTTTACAGGAATTCTATGTAAGGCATGTAAATGGATCTCCAATGAACACTGAAGCTGAAAGATTGAGAGTCGTCCAGTGCCTTGAAGCTGCTATTGAACGTAGGGTATGGGAGGTAACAATCCATGCGCTCATCTGAAAGTAACATTATTAAAACTATTTGAGTATTTTCCCCTGAAGTTTATGGCTCACCCTTTCCGAAATGTTCTTCGTTCAGGGAATGAAACTTGAGCTGTGTACAAATGACAAGGTCGGCCTCCTCTCGGAGGTGACCCGCATCTTCCGCGAGAACAGCCTGACTGTCACAAGAGCAGAAGTGAGCACCAGAGGCAGGACGGCTGTCAACACATTCTATGTTTGTGGTTCTGCGGGAGAGGCAGTTGATCAAAAGACCATTGATTCCATCAGGCAAGAGATAGGCCATAACATTCAGGTGAAAGGCCAGCCTGAACCATCAGAACCTCAGAAGAAAGAGTCCCCAACATGGTTCCTCTTCGCAAACTTGTTCCGGCCAAGGTCTCTCTACAGTCTTGGGATGTTCATGCGTTGATGTCATCAACCAATTCCAAGAACTTGTCCGTGAAATCTTAACTGCTGAAGCGGTCCAGAAAAGTTGGGGCATGCATTCAGTTCCAGTAGTGTGGGATTAGGGTGCAGTATATGGGGTTATCTTTAGATAATCATCTGTAAATATATTTGTGCATATAACGTAGATAAAGGATGTAAATATAACTTTAGGAGATATTACTTATGAGGAAATATGATCAAATTCAAAACTGTTACTGCCTCAGAAAACCCGTTCTCTTTTCCAAAAAAGCTCTTGTGGAAAGGCCCGGGAATTTCACCATCTTCCATGATACTGAAAATGAGAGGCCAAGTCGGCCTGCTTTGCTTTCAAATTGTTGTGGCCATCCAGCAACTGGAATCTGCATAACAGCAATGGCCGCCTCAAATTCTGTGGTGGGCAAACACATGCAGGTCAACAGCCCAAAGCATGCTATTATCTTCTTGACCTCAAGCTTTGCTGACAGAGACATATTGCATTAAGCAGTTTTTGTAGCCTGATACTGACAAATACCATGAGAAGCGAATCAGCTCCTGTGTCTGATCTGTTATTCTGTCATCCATCACGTTAGCTCATATGCAATCTTTCATCGCTGACAAGGCTGTGACGTCTGTGGTTGCCTACAGATGAGTGGAGACCTAAAAGAGTAGCTGAAACCATAATCAAGAAATAGCTAGCATGCCATGAGAGTTAGTTTGGAATGTTTCTTACCTTTTGGGACCTCATTTGTAGTGCTGCTTTTGAGCCTGTGATGATTGATTGGAGGCACATATATGTTCTTTGATTGGTGACATCTGACCTAGAAAGGCATGAAAAAAAGGCAACACTGATAATGCACACTGAGGTCAAGAAGGGCTAGAGCCTTCAAAGGCTGGTCATTGCTGAGCAGTAAAGCACCTTTGTGTCTGCATGATTTGCAGAGAAAATACGTGCGTGTGCACCATGCTCGCTTCACCATGGATTGAGTGGAATTTTCTGAATAATGGCATAGTGGACATGATAAGCAGCTGAGCAAATGTATGACAGTGACAGCATGAAGCTGTTCCAGCTCAAAGGAGGTTACATTCCTCAGAGAATCGTATGCTAGCTTGTCATTGCCAATTTGCCACTCATGATGATGCTCAAGTACATGGAACACCATAGTGCTAACTATTAATTTTCTTCAAATCCAATGTTGGATGATAGAAATGACAAGGTACAAAATCGTGCTTCTAGTTTAAACATTCAGATACATCTGGCAAGTAATGCATACAGGAAATTAGAGAAAGAAAACAAAATCCCTTTACTGTGCTACATTAAATTACTACTCGAATATAGCACAGTGGAGCAACTCAATTCTTAAGCACAAGAGAAATAAACCCCCTTTTCGTTGATGTTTGATCGAAGATATGCTGTTGTGAAGTCAGGGTAGTTTTTCCGCAAGGTGATCACATGGCTAACAGGGGTATCTCGACCACCCACTTTTGTATTCGGCTGTGTCCTCAACTTGAAGTTGCAAAAGGCAGTGAACATAGGGCATGATGAGGTCACCAGCTACATGCCCATCCCATGAAGGGTGTGAACAAACTTAATGGTGATAGCAACCTGATCAACATATTTACACTGGATAAATATGGAGAAATGTCACCGCCTCCTCTTTTTTCCTTTTCCCAGCTGCCCAGATTTAAAAGCACTTTCCTGTTCTTGAAGGAAAGCCATTACTTTTCCATGCTTTTCCGCTCTCTCTTGCTCTTGTTTTATCCTCTCTTTCTCTTTCACAGCGGACAGGAAATAATTATCTTTACGAAGCTCACGCACTGCCCCCTTCTTCTCACTCTTCAGGCGTTTCTTCAGCTTCTTCATTTGTGCCCTTTCTCGGTCAGGATCATAATCAAGACCCTTTATGTAACTGCAGAAAGCAACACAAGTTGATATAAGGCGACAGCATATTTACATGAAATTCATAATTAGACCTTTCGACAATAGAACACAACATATAATAGCAACAATACATACTTCTCCTCAAATTTTGGATTCAACAGTTTGATTGGCTCTGGCTTCTGCTTTCGCATTTGGAGTGGCTCTCTAGAAGCATGGTGTTCATCACTTCTCTTTTTAATCAAGTCAATGACTTCATGAAAAATGTTTTGTAACAGGGTAGGTAAGGCAGATTTTTCCAGAATTTGCTGCAGCAGAGAAGAGATTGGGAGGAAAATTTCAGGAAAAGAGCATAGCTCTTCATGTATGATGACAAAGCCCCTCAAACATTCAGCCAAGGATAGAAGTACACCAGCCCTACCAGAATATTAACAAATATTAGATAATAATATGTAAAATAACTTCCAGTAGCCAATATTGAAGCCAGTAACACAACATGCTCACTTGAAATTATTAGATGAGAAATATGAGGCATCAGGATCCATGCTCATGACTTCGAGGACATTCACACAATTCACCTCATGCACTTGCTCGTCGATATGAAGCCATGGTTTCAATGTCTTGAGCTCCAGAAATTGATCATTAATCTATACCAAAGCAAATTCAACTTAATATGAAGCAAGAAATCTGAAAAGTATGTTTACCTACTGAACTCATCTTTACCTGATTGCCAAATTCTCTGTCTAGTGATGTTACCAAAAGAGTTCGAATAAAACCTATAGCTTCAGGACAGAACTTCTTAGATTCTTTAGTGGCCTGCAGATTGGAATTTCTGGACATGATGAGTATTGCTGCCATAAAAGGGAGGAAAGGAACTGTAGGTCTACTTGATACCGAAGGGACGGGAGAAATTCAGCTAATAGGCTTATGCCATTCATATATCCAAGCTAGTTATCTTGCCAAGACTATGCACTCTAGACCATACAATATATACTCATGAGAAAGAAAGAAAAAATTAAGAACATACAAGATTCTATAAGACTCAAGAGCATACCGCAAGCACCATGGAACACAAGAAAGAACCGATAGCTACATCTCGACCAGATTGTATAGGGCAGCGCATCAGATATTCGCACATAAGCAGAAGCATTGGAGTTGCTACCACATGGCGGAAGTCAGAGCAGGGGAATATGAGAGACCATAACCTCAAGAGAAGTAATGTCTTCAAACTAGGCCAGCTGCCTTTTCCTATAAGATTAAAAGAGGTCAGACAAATAACAGAAATGCCAGATTAATGCCACTAATTTCCTAGTACCAAACATGTCTCACAAACCTGGAATCTTGATGTCTTCGCATAGACGAGTACGTGTATGAATAAGTCTTTGCCTTGCACAGATGGCAGCAAAATATGGAGTCTCTCCACTCATCTCAATTAAGGGTTTAACAAGGGTGTCAATTATTTTGAACTTCACTGGGCTTTGAGTAGCTAAAACTGCAAAGTACTGCAGGAGAACACCGTAGAAAACCTGCAAAAAGAATCTGAGTACTTGAGGATATATTTAATGGCTACCGACAATCACAAGACACCTAATAAACAATTAAGTACATATTTTTGACAATTGTAAGGGTTAGGCGAATGAATTTAGTCACATACTTGCATTTTCTTTCTGTTTTCAGCTGTAAGCCTGATAGAATTGCAAGTGCGTATTCGCCTAATGATCTCAAGTATGTCAGTTGCTGAACGACCATCAACCAAGGAGCATAGATCTTGTAAGTTATTTGGTGCATCTATCACAAAAGGAAGCTCGTCATCCCTGACTTGTGGTTTTTGCTTTGCATTAGATTCTCTCTTTGAATTCTCTGCATCCTTTTTCACCACTTTGTCCGCCATAACTTGTTCTTTCTCTTTGACATTATCCATGTCATCTTCTAAAACAACCTCATCATCGTCACTTTGCTCCCAGTCTCTTGCAGGCATATTGCACAAGTCATTATCACTTGAATCCTCTTCATCACTGGCATCTTCTTCATCCTCCTCATCCTCATCGTCACCACAATCATCACTTCCTCCATCACCAGATGCTACATCTTCACCAATCTCTTTACCCTCCTTTTCATAAATTTCATCAACCCAGCCTTTTTTCCTTTTTGTTGGCTCATCCACAGAGAAGGAATCACCAAGATCATCACCAGATATAGGTTTTGAGTTATCTGCCTTCATGTGGCAATCATCATCGTCGTCATCATCTTCTTCATCAGAGGACTCAGCAATTCCAAGCATTCGTTTGTGACGTTCCTTCTGAAATGCCATCAAGCATCAGAAAGCAGTTCAATATCAGTACTTCCATCAGCAACACCAGTAATGTGGCAGAACTGTAAGCTAAACCTAAGATCACGCTAGAGTTCACACAAATTGTATGATCGACAGACCAAACAATTTTAAATAAACAAGCACTAGTTGCATCCAACATGAGTCATGTAGCACAAACCTCCAACTTCTCAAGGCGTTCTTTTTCCTCCTGAGCTAGTTCTTCTGGGGTTTTTGTCCTGTCTGATGGACGAGCACGTTGGTCCATCACCATTTCTTTCACTAGTTTGTCATATGCATCTGGCTTTTCCTGAAATTCAACAAATATGTAACTTTATTACTTTAGTATCAGCAACTAAAGAAACACAACACAATTATATAAAACTTGCAGAATTGTCAAGTGCAGCAACCAAGATTTGTGAAAATAAAAGTCTCACAGCAAAGTGGACGTGACAATGTGACATATGCCCAGATCTTTAGAATAGATGCATAACCAGTCCAAAAAAGCAAATTAATTAATGGCTCACAATACACAATATGATCCCCATTATGTCCAGTCTACTACCTTGAGCATACATGTGTGTGCAGTGTCAGGTGTGTGCACCAAGTTCAACAGGAAACCACCAGGTTCCACACGTGTTACCAACTCTCTTTTTAATGAAAGCTACGCAAAGTGAATAGTATTGTGCTTGTTGATCATCTGAATAGCAGAACAAGCACTAAATGCATACCTTACTAAAAATTTGCTTCCCATTCAGACCAGATGAATCGTTATGGATAGTACTTGAATTATTTTTATGTGCATTCACTTTCGCTGACTCGGTCAGGGACAATAGTGCTGGCGTCTGGGCCAATAATGCAAAGTCACTATCTAACTTGTTGACAAGATGCTCATCATCTTCCTTCTCCTTGGCCTTTTGAGCCTGCAACAAGAAAACAAAATTATGTTATTGAATCCTCTTCATCCCACACACTACTACAAATATTCAGGAAAAATAGAAGTAAAAGGAATGGCGCTTAACAAATATAGTGTGTAAATCATGCACACGTACCAAAGGACCTGCAAGATCGGTCCAATGAGGTCGTACATGAAGAAACAGAATATAGCTAATAATTCATTAGAATAAATATATATTTGAAATAGTGCATCACTGGTGTTGGTCATGCGGACATATTTGACAATCAGAATCCCATTCAGCAACATTAGAACTATAGTAGAACTAGCACAACATCCATGTGTTGCAACAGATTAAAAGATAACTCTGCATGTTTCAAATACTAGCTCAATGTACGTGAGTTGCTACGGAACTAAAATATACATACTAAATGTTTCAGTTTTTCTTAAAATATTTATGTGCTCGTATTTTTCAATTCTATGCTGATTTGTTTTCGAACTATTTGCTTGAGAAAACAATTATCTCAAAAGTATACGTTAAACCAATCAAGTATAATCAAAATATCGTGATGCAAATATGATCTATTCACACAGGATGCTCTACCTTGTAAAATTTACTCTTCAAAATGATCTCTGACATAACTTCCTTCTTGCTCTTGTGACCCTGCTAACAAGAGTACCTAGAATAAGGTCACAGTATATGATTATAGAACTAAATCTAAATTAAAAGTCCATGAAAACTTACACGTGCTTCTCCAGGCAGATCACTTTCTGAAGTAAGATCAGTACTATTGAGAGATAAACGATTCTTTGACAGGGTCATTTTACCTGAAAATACAACAAGTGAAGCACATTGAAGAAATTGAAATAAGTGAAACACATTAAAGAAATAGAAACACTAACAACTCCTGCTCTAATCCTTCTAATGCCTTAATATGACAACAGAAATATTTCATCCAATATGTCATCTTATATCCCGATGTTGAGGCTAATAAAGTGCCAAAATTAAAACTAGTAAATGTAAGTTGCAAGGCAATCAGTGGTCTCAAAATATTGAAATCATAAAAGGTTTAGATATTGAACCATCAGAAACATTCACACCTAAATCATACATCTAGGAAACCACATCCTAGATATTTTTTTGTTGAGTCACACTTGTTGGATTCCAACTGTCAATTGCTGCATCCAACAAACTCTTGCCTGAGTCGGACAACCCAACTCAAGTCGGATTTCAACACTGTGTCTGTGACAGACTTGTCTCTCAGGATGACCCAAAATGAGCAGAAGATCAGAAAACAAATGGCAACTAAGACAAACAAAAACTTTTGAATAGCCAACATCTATCTTTAGGTACACTATTTGAGATACAAAACAGGACAGTAACTTAAGAAAACTCGAGTTTGTAAAGTATGCATGTGAGGTACATAAGTATATAACATAGTCTATGCAGTACAATAGGAAGCAGAAAACAAGAGTGGATTAAGTATGCTGTAATATGAGAGCATACAAACCTTCTTCATCACTGTCATCACCAAGAGGCACCTCTTCATCAAAATCATCATTTCCTGAAAGTGCGTGAAGATGGTGGGCATCATCCTCATCTTCCTCCTCATCCGACAGATTGTATTTGCTTACTCGTTTCAACTTTGCCTAGAAATCACAAGGGGGGAAGTTAACAAACTCTAGGAACAACACTGCCACTGTTACTATCATGAGCAAGAACAATTCAGTCATAACTTACAATACATGGCACAAGCTGATAAACAAGAATTGGAGAGGGCAAAATATGCATCTTTTGTTTCTATAACACAATAAGAACATTGACTTGCTAATTTATATCTCCAAACCATACAGTTTATTTGTCCATCCTTCGGCCAAGCAATTTCATTAGCTAGAGAAATGCTACACCAGTCGAGTGACTCTAGAAGTATATACCAACGCGTCCACAAAGCAGCACATACCATGTGTTCTCGCTGCTGGCGGAGGATAGCCTTGTCGAACTCAGGCAGTGTCTCATCCCTCTCGCCGATTCGCCGGTCATGGAAGACAGACGATTTGGCGCTCTGCTGGAACTCCTTGAGCAGAGTATTCTCCCTCTGCAACGGACAAATCAACCATATCACCAAATCAAACAAACCAATCGAGCTCGCAAACAATTATAAACTTGCACCGAGTGCTCAGTCATAGAAACAAACCAATCATTCGTCCAAAATCAATGACCGGCACCAATTACGCAGTCTTGGCCATTACCTTGTGTATGGCCTCGGAGCGGGAGCGGGAGGTGCGTCGCTCCTCCCCCTTGCGCTTCTTCCCGAGCACGTCGAACTTGCGGCGCGACCAGATGGCCTCGAAGGGGTTGCTCCTCTCCGCCGCCGCCGCCGCCGCGGCCCCGCGCGCCTTCATCGCCACAGCCGTCGGGCCGTTCTTTCCCTTCTTACCACCCTTCCCATTCTTCTTGTTCTGTTTCTTATCCGCGGCAGCTCCAGCCGCCGGCGGCGGCATGGGCTTCGTCTTCGCCATGGTTCGGACGAGAGGAGAAGAGCTAGGGTTTTAGACCGATATTGCTAATGGCGCTCGCGCCTTTAGGTACAGCAGGAAGCAGGATGCACCATCCGGTGAGATGGGCTGCGGCCTATTAGTATTCGGCAGCAGGCTTTTCCGTATCTGGTCCATATAGGTTTTTGCATCTGGCCCAGGTCGACTCATTTCCGCATACTGGGCCAAAACCTGGTCGACGACGATGGTCGATGGCGTCGCCGCGATTATTTGACCAAGGTATGAAAAATCTTAACCGTGTATTTTTTTTTCATGTTGAACCTAATGTTGACTTGTTTTTGACACTTAGGATCAATTTCAATCAATATACATCTATCTTTGCATGCAGAAACAACAGTTCAAAAGATAATTCAGAATTTAGGAAATATATCAAAGGTACCAACAAAATAGATTGATCATAATCATATAAGGCAGTTCCTATGATCTTACAAAGCACACATCGAAATCATGTTCGGCAGCTCACAGCTCATGTGATCTAAAAAAAGAGAGATAGTTATGCATAGTTACTTCCCCAAATAGCCTCGAAGAAATGTACTGATGGATCCTCCGGAGATCTGCAGACTGGCATGGTTTATCGTGACCCTGATGAATTACCGTGCGACGCAGTTGGATCCTCATCAAGCACTCAAATGAGTTGCGGTGTTGGTCAAATTTGTGTCACATCATTTGAAACGAGAGTTCTTCTTCTATCTCTGGCTTATTTTTTTTGGCTTCATTCCTTATTTATGTTATTTTGAATTTTTCTTCCTTCTCTATCCATTACAACGTTTGCGTCTAGTGGAACCTTTTCCTCGGTGTGATAACTTCCCCATTGTGATGTATTCTCGAAACTTGCAAAATGTCACACTCAATTCGCGGTTGCGCACACAAGGCAATTTTTTGAAGGGGGAGACAATTGCATGTTGAGAGCTATCTGTTGCTTTTACAGACCAGATAATCCATACGCATGGTTCCCACTTCCCAGCAACATGTTGTACATGTTTAATTAACCGACATTTTCTTACTACAGCCGGTAGATTACTGATCTTTGGCAGATCCGAGTATGGAGAGCTATGACTTTCTTTTTGAAAAAAAAGGAAAAAACAACAATCTTTGGCCAGTAGACACATTGCTGATCACCGTCCAGCCAGCCGGAGCCCTTCGCTGTAACCCATCCGTCACCTACCTTGATTACCACGAGCAGAGAAGCGATCCCTGGGTAGCTGGAGTATTTCAGCTAAGCGAGTAGCCAGAAGTCCTTGTGGCGCTTGCTGGAGACGAGGTACCCGCCGGAGCTCCGGCGGCGCACGCCCAGCGCCTCGCACGGCGCGTGCTCGATGCAATGCTCCACCAGGCCGCCGATTCCCCGCCGCCGCCCGCCGCTGCTGCTGCACTGACGCTTCGCCGCCGCCGGCCACAGGCCCATGATCCAGCGCGCCGTCGCCGCCCGCCGGCTCTGGCCCAGCACCAGCAGCGACGCGCCGTGCCGCCTCGCCGCGTCCACCACCGCCGGCGCGCGCTCCTCCGCCTCAACCACGCACACCTCCACCCTCACCTGCATATATATGTTGATCGATCAGTTACAGTAATCGGCGCAACCCAAGATGCGTGCATCCTATTCCTCTATGTTGAGATTCCAATCCCAGTTGCGTTTGGTGGCGCACTAGCTAGTTCTTTTCGAAATCGGCGAATTGTTTTCTATTTCCTCGACAAGGATGGAAGGTGCCAAAAGCAAAAAATACAGTCTTCCCTAGGCTACTGTTGTGTCTTTTGACGTGGCTAGCGCGACAGTTCCGCAAATTGCGCCCGAGAGCTCGTTGGCATTTGCTACTAGCTTCCAAAATTAGCAACATAAAATATTTGTGTGCGCATATAAAAAAAGCAGAATTACATAATACTTTTTCCGTCCCATGTTAAATAACTTTTTATTACATGTATCTAGACATTTTTTAGACATAGATACAATCGTATTTGGACAAATTTGAATTACTCAATGTGTGGAACGGAGGGAGTACATAGAAAAAGAAATATGCATGGTTATGTTTTCTGATATTCACCTCTGGCCTGGTAGATTCACACAAGCTCCTCATGGCATCGAGGTGTTCATAGCACCTCGTCCTTGACATCTTCACGCAGCCATCAGCACCCGCTGCAATCATCATGATTATTCGATGTTAAGACTAGTAACAGGATTGAAGAACCGAAAATTCTACTTAGTACTGTAGCAACCAATATCCTAAATTCTTGTCTCAAATTTGCCTAAATATAGATGTATCTATTCTTAAAAAACGTATAGATATATGTAATATTTCGACAACAATTTAGGATCGGAGTGAGTAGCAGCTCAAAATTAAGAAATCCATAACTGATATACTCACCATCTGCGAGGTCCGGCTTGACGACGGCGAGAAGCAGGACAGCGTCGTTGCTCCGGACGGCCTGCGACAGCGCCCACTCGAGCGCGCCTACCGCCTCCGCCCGCCCGTCAGCGACCACCATCACCCGCCGCCCGCCGCCCATGCCAACCATAGATGCGGCGGCGCCATTGCCACCGTACCAGCCTCCAGCTCCTGCTGCTGCAGCATTCTTGATCGTGCTGCTGCCGCAGCTGGTCACCGCGGGCAGCAGCTTGGAGGAGCAGTAGCTCACGCGCTTCCTCACCCGCGTCGCCGCCCGACCGCGGCACAACGCCGGCAACCTCCTCCCCATTGGTTAGTTGGCTGCTAAGCAAGAACACTACAGCTAGCTTCAATGGACGCTCTGTGGGACAGAGGAAGAGCTGCCGCGCGTGGTGCACAACAAAATGGAACGTGAAGATGGCTGATCTTACTGCCTTGAAGCGTAGCGCGGCACGTACGTACTTATATGCGAGCATGTGCTGCACATACATATGTGTAGCCACTAGCTTAGCCAATCATATGATCTACGGAGGAAAAAAAAACTGTGTAGGCAATTGCTGCGAAACTGGCGCCGAACTTGCGAGACGTGCAGCGCATCAAGTCGATAGTATACGTTTGTACGTGCTAAGCTAGGTCGATTGTCCCGGTCTGCAGCCGTGCAACAGAGAATGAGATAAGATCTAATGTAACCCTGCGAGTAATCTCATCATGATTCATATGCACACAGAGTCGCAGATATGCAATCAATTCAACGCGGAAATTTTGTACTGATTTTTCGAAAATGGAAGTTTTTATTGATCTCGACGGCATATTGATCGATACACATAGATTATCACGTCCCAACGGAAATTTTGTACCGATGATTAATCGTTCTGTCCATATAGTGAACGTATACTATGCATGCGTAGCTGGTAGGTAAATGCCAATCCGCCAACTACCATGTACGCGTATGGCACGCACGATTCTTGGGCAATTAATTTCAATGATGGGTGTATGACTCCTTAGATAACTGCTTTGTACTCTTCTCTACATACCTGTATTTTACTGATGGACAGTGCAGTTTGGGCGCGAGGTGAGGTCAACGCCGACGAGTGGTACTGGCTAGCTACAGAGTGCTAATATCTGATCTGAACACAAAATGTTACGTATCCTAAATTCTTGACTCAAATTTGTCCAAATATGGATGTATATTCTTAAAAAACGTCTAGATACATGTAATATTTTGACGACAATTTAGGATCGAAGAAAATACATTTGAGCAAAGTGTGGCTGACACAGTGCGAGCAAAATAGTGCACCGTGAGATAGTGAGATCGGACGCGTGTAGTACATGGTGCGTGTGTTCTCGCATGCAGGTAATCATTTCTGTAATCGCCAAGAAATGCTTGCTTGCCAGGTTCCCTGTCTCCCGGACCAATTTTGTGCAGCAATTTACACGCATGGTGTATGCTGGCACTTCCTCTCTAGCTTGTACTCCATGTGAAAAGGATATTGGCATATTGCGAGGATGGGCGGACTACAGCACCCAACAATCACGGAAGCACTAATCCGATTCTGATATTGGTCTCTTTGGACGCACCACGCATGCATGTCTTCCAATTTCCCCACTCTTTCTTTGAGAACGACTGCACGTGTCCCCATGATGATCCCAATCATTCGTCTAAAGAAGCAACAGAGAGTAAGCGCCACATATTCTTTTGATCGATCTCTCAAAGTCATACAACACATATATTGTTTGCAGACGGAGTAAGCCGGTTATCACTTCCCGCTACAACGCAGGAGTACCACGAATCACGATGGCTGCTAGCTTGCCTGTACCAACACATATTAGGATTCGGTTGACCAAATATTTGACCACAAATTATTTTATGAATGTGTGACTAATGTGATCAAAATCATAACCATAAGAAAATATCCTTGAGTAGGAACATAATGGATAATCTATGTCATATAATTGTATATTAATAGAGTAATTTGTGGTCAAAACATTGGTCAAAGGAAACCTAATACGCACCATATTATTGGAGGGATGGAGTACCATGATTACTGCCTTTCATCACTATGATTCCTTTGGATTGAATGCCATCTAGAAAGTCACGAGCCACGGTACTGTTGCTTGCATGCAACTCGCCCCATGATTTTTGATGGTGCATTGCAAATGTTGAGGCCCTTTTTGATTCATAGGAAATGTGGAGGAAAAGTGTAGGGATAGGAAATTTTCCTTTGGTGGCATTATTCCTCATTTGATTCAAAGGAATTGGGTAAAGGAAAAGTGGTGGGAAAATTCCTTTGATCTTTGTTTCAAAGGAATTTAAATATCCACTCATATCTCTTTTTTGAATTCCTATGCACACAAAACGAGACAAGAGTGTTCATTGGTATAATGACATTCTAATTATACTAATCCATGCGGTTTGATTTTAATTTGACTGTGTTTTTCAGAATTCCTGTGTTTTTTCTATTCCTGTGAATCAAACACCCATGTTTATAAAATTCCTGTGTTTTTGAATCCTTTGTTTTACACATGCATTCCTATCCTATTCCTGTACTTTTCATGTTCCTGCGTTTTCAAAATCCTATGAATCAAAGGGCCCTGGACTTTGTTTTTTTTTTCTTTCGAAAAGATGTTGAAGCTGGGTGGAATAGCTGTACCGTCGTATCAAGGCGTAAAGCAGCTTAGATTGGATTTGATCGGAGCTCTGCCCTGCCCATGACAGAGTTGAGATGTTTCAATAGCTAGATGGTTCTCGCTGCAACGTCCTGTGGGATGGATCAGATGCCTTATTATAGTTTGGAGGTCTTTTTTTTTACTTTATTTTTTACGAATCAATACAATAAATTGCTTGTCAGGTGGTCCGATGTTTGCAAGCCAAAGACATTGGGTGGCCTTGGCGTCATCGACATCTCCAAATTTGCTTCGGCTCTTCGCTTGCGTTGGGCTTGGCTCAGGTGGACGGAGCCGTCTAAACCGTGGCAGGGCTTGGAGATCCCTGTCTCCGCCGACGATGCTTCGCTGTTTTCGGCCTTTGCGGCTATCTCTATCGGAGATGGGTTGACCATTAACTTCTGGCAGGATGCTTGGGCGACGGGTCGCTGGCTCATGGACTTGGCGCCTTTTCTCTTCGTCAAATCTCGGAGGAAGAACCGCTCCCTTCGGCACGGGATTGCCGGCAACAATTGGATTCGGGACCTGCCGCCGGCCCTTTCCGCCGATGAGCTTGGTGAGTTCGTTCGCATCTTCGGCATCATCTCCCAAACCACCTTGCTTGATGATCGCCCGGATACGGTGTCCTGGAAGCTCACCCCTTCAAACTCCTATATGGCCAGATCGGCTTATCTGGCCCAGTTCCTGGGCACTCTGCGTCAACCTTTCGTTGATCTCTTTTGGAATTGCTGGGCGCCCGAGCGGTGCAAGTTTTTTGCCTGGTTGCTGGTTCAAGAGCGCATCCCCACGGCCGACCTTCTTTCGCGAAAAGGAATTGAGAACTACAAGTGGTGCCCCTTCTGCCTCCATGTGGCGGAGAATGCCCTGCACATCTTCGTCGATTGCTGCTATGCAAGGCAGGTTTGGTCGGGAATTGCGGCCTGGTGCAAAGTTCTGGCTTTCAATCCCGCTGACTGGGCTATTCCCACCTCGATCAGGCACTGGTGGATCCGCTTTTCTGATAGGTGTATCACGTTGATGGGTCGAAAACCCTCGTGGGCTGCTTCCTCACTATTCATTCTAACCCTTTGGTCCATTTGGAAGGAGAGAAATAACAGGATCTTTAACCGCCTCCGTAGACCGGCGCCATGTTTGATCTCGGTCATTAAGGCTGATGCTTCTCTCTGGGGACTGGTGGACACTTCTGGCTTAGGCGCTCTGGTGTGTAGGTGCGACGATGTCCCCTGCGCTTGTTCACCTGTTGTATCGCCTTTGTTTTTTTTTTCCTTTTTTGATCTTGTTTTGTAACTGTTACTCTCCGGGTTGAGTTCTTCCCGACCCTCTTTGATATATGAATGACACGCTGTGTTGTTTCGTAAAAAAAAATACAATAAATTGCCTGCGTATGTTTGCAGACCAAAACTGCTACTATCCGGGAACTGCTTGCGTCTCGGTCTCTGTTTTCGTGATCACTTTTGTTTTGCTAGTACTGCGTATATGATAAACGTTGCCTTTGTAGCGAGTAAATTTCACAAACCACACATATTGGTGCAGTCTTCTCACACAGGCACAACTTTTGTTAATTTGCACACTTTTCCGGTCGCAATGTAACAACAAGTCCATAATGACGTGATTAAGTGAGTTGACAGTATTTCTTACAGGTCGGGCCCACATGTCAGATGACACGTCGGACGAACCCGGCCCAATTTGAAGAATTAGAAGGCAAGATTGAAGAGGTTAAAAAGGTGCGGGCTTACCGGGCTAACGCGTCCGGTCAGATTCGTCCGATGTGTCTTCTGATATGTGGGTATCGACCCGTAAGGAATACTGTCAACTCTCTTAATCACGTCATTACATGCTTATTGTTACATTGGGACTGAAAATGTGTGGTTTTTTAGACAAATTAGTAAAATGGTGCATATGTAAGAAGACTGTCCCAATATGTGTGATTTTGTGAAATTTACTCTTTTGTAGTTATACTGCTAGTACTGAGTACAAGAGAGCAAAATTTTGTGGCAGGTTCGCATCACCCAGCAGCAAAGGACAGCCGGTCAGGTTGGAATTGCGTGATAAGGACGTCCAGTGAAAACCAATCAAGTTCCTAGTGGCCGCCACTTAGGTAGGTCAGTCTTGTCCATCTGATTGAACTTATATCCTTCCGCAATTACTAGATGATAGCATCATCTAATCCACATGCTAGATGATACTGTCATCTGAAAGCTGCCCTTCCGATTAATAATCATAATCTGGCCCGGCTGCGAAACACAGTTGCTTGCACGGCCCTTCTTTCGGTCGTCTAATACTAAATCTTACTAATTCAGGTTCACTGAATTGGATGGCACGGCCACTATGTATATAAACCCATCGAAATCGACAACGGGACAATTTCCAAATAACAAAAATGTCAAAGATAAAGATGCTGTTTAGGCAGCGTTACTAGTTTCACGATACCATATTCACTTCGTGGCTTCGTGAACAACCTGTGCAGTTCCGCATCACTACAAGTCATGAACTACGGAGTAAAAAACAAAACCGGGGCATGATACCTGTCGTTTTTGTGGGCATGGACTTATTAGTTCATCCGAAGCAGTACATTTTTATTATTTTATTTTGATATCGGAAGCTTTAACTGTTATGGACCCTTCAGTGGGCATGGCAAGCAGTATGATTTTCAATATAAGCAAGACACCTTTACTCAAAGCTTACTCAACGGCGTGTTTCTTGAATCGCGCAAGACGAACACTACTGTGAGCAGACGTACCTAGTACTACTACGAATCACCAAATAGAAAAACAAGTTATGTTTAATTAATGGCGTAATAGAATATAGAATATACCTAGTGCTTACATTATTATTATTTTCACATCATGCTTACATACTTGTGCTACATGAGTGGCAGACAAATACAAGTTAGGGAGAAAAAAAATCTCAGGATTATATGCATGGTGGAACGGGGATATAATCTTTTTTATTTTGGTCTTAGTGTGGGTACCACTGATGAGGTTGGAGTAATACTTAATTGCCTTGATTGGAGATGTATGCCACTAAAGAAGTGAATGTGTACCAAACGTGAATAGATTAGGTAACCCAGCACTCGAGAAGGGCCTTTCTGGGATAAAAGGAAGGACGAAACGAAGCAAGTTGACCACCAATAAGACTAGTCGTATTGGGACTAACAAAGGTGATAACTAAAGTGCCAACTAAGTAATTTTGGTGATGTGTCATGTTATTAATGAAGAAGGAGAGGGTTGGAGTAACTAGATATGTTACCATCACATCACATTTTCCAATATACAATGAGTCTATAAAGCTAATAAATGAGACTTCTATGTTACCACAAATATGTTACCACCCACTATTGAAATAGTAATATAGACTAGTAACATATGCATGTTACTAGCTTATGTTACTCCTCACTATGACCCTAAACCCTAACAGTATCTCCAACAGCATACCCATATTTTGAGTACCCAAAACCATTATGGATAGGGGAGAGAGAAAATATGGGTATCCAAATTGGGTCTAACTTTTGCAGCATACCTAAAACTGAATACCCAAATCCATTAACTCTAACCGGCCCCACCTGCCATTGACCCACCCTTCTTCTTCTTTCCCACACCCTTCTTCTCTCCCGATCCACATCGTTGGGCAGCGGAGGAGATGGTCGCGTGCCAGGTGAGTAGCCCGGTGCCGAGGGCATTGGAAGCGGAGCAAGTGGCAACTGGGGTGGCCGTCGTGGCTCGTCTCCGTTGCTACTAAGGCCGTGCGCTGGTGGGATTCTCGTCGAGGCAATGAGCAGCAGGTCGGGGATGCGGCTCATCAGGCCAAGGCAGCGGGTGGAACTCGTCGAAGAAGGCGGGGAAGGCGGATCCACGGGTGGAGCTCGGGCACGAGCCGTGACGGCCGCCGCCGGTCGGGAGGCAAAGAGGACGTAGCAGCGACGGTTCGAGCGCGATGGGGATGCCTGCATCTCGCCGGAGGTGTCCGGATTCGATGAGGGAAGGGCGTTGGGAGTGCGTGTAGGCGGGGCGGAGCGGCCGGCCTCAAGGGGGGCGCTTTGGGGTTGGAGGAGGGTGGCGAGGGTAGCAGGGGGTTGGGGGAGGGCAGCTGTGACACACTGGCCTACAACTTAATAGGATTGATAGAATACTCATATCAACAAGGTATACCTTCTTTTCCGGGAGCCCATCCGAAAGGAACCTCAAAGTTAAGCGTGTTTGGCTGAGAAAAAGTGTGTTGGAAAGACATGTGTTGGTCTGTGGAGCCGGTCTTGAATCCTAGAGAGTAGCCAGGACGGGGACGCTTCATTTCCGGCGAGGGAGGGCGACGCCGGTGACCGGATTCGGTGAGGTCGGGCGGCGGCAGCGGCATGAAGTTTTCGGACCGAAGCTTTCTGTGTTTTGAGTCGTTTGGGTATTACCCATATTTGGGTATTGGGGGGCAAAATATGGGTAACTACCCATATTGTTTTGGGTGTCCTAGTTTTTTGGGTATGCTGTTGGAGCAGTTATTTGGGTCAAATACCCATATTGACAGCTTTTGGGTATTCTCCCCAAATATGGGTATGTTGTTGGAGATGCTCTAAACAAAATGCCCGGAATTTACTTTCATAAGAAATCTCAACAAACAGCATAGGGAAGGCTCTTCCCAGACATCCAGTTGGCTAATCACAAGCATGGTAGGTACTCCAAGGTCATTTTTGCAGGCCAAACTGCTATTTCGATCGGTACACTTACGAGGGTCCGTGTTGGCCAATCTTCCAGACGATGGTTCCCTACTCCAAGGTCATTTTTGCAGGCCGAACTGCTATTTCGATCGGTACACTTACGAGGGTCCGTGTTGGCCAATCTTCCAGACGATGGTTCCCCTGTCAATGAGCAAGTGTTAATTTTAAGCGGTAATAGTCGGTCGATAGGTTGAAAGGAACATCTAAAACCGATATGGATCAGTGACCGTCCTACTCCCTCCATTCCATAATAAACTCACATTGATTTGTGAAATTAAATCAAAACATCTCTCTTTTTTGGTGTTTGATCATTCATATTGGATTGAGAATAAATGAATGTGAGGCCGGGTGCCAGAGCCAAAAGACAATGAGCTAATCCTGAAATAAATATAAAAAATTGTATGAGTTGTATAATGGAATTGAGGGAGTATTAGAAAACAAAAGATATTGTTTTTTTGAGGCAATCAGGGGGGGGGGGGGGATTCCCCCACCTTATATTACTTCAAGGGCAAAGAGTTTTACGAGATAGAGGAGAAGTAGTCACGCCACAAGCCGACGGCTTCCTTTTTGGAGTTGCATTTCAACCTATAGGACCATATGGTTACCTCCTGGAGTAGCGAGCCAAGGCTACAGAAACAGGGTATCTTCATTGGAAAAGACCTTCGCATTTCTTGACTTCCAAATACGCCATAGAATAGCAACGAGTATGGAGGGCCAGACCTGATCTGGTAACTGTTGAGGAGGAGGGAGGAACCATAGTTCTTCAAACATTAGACCTGTCGGATCAACATGAATTGCATTCCAGAATTGAGCTGCGAAGGGGCATGAGAAAAATAGATGGCATCGATCTTCAACGGGTGCATGGCATCGCTCACAATTCGCCGAGGCTAGCATGGTCTTGTGAAGAAGATTGGCGCGCGTGTTGAGACGATCTTTAAAGAGAAGCCAAGCGAAAATCTTGATTTTATTGGGAATGAACGTCGACCATATCCACTTAGCGTTCTCGTCCTCAGGTGTAGCAAGAGTGGCCAGGTAAGCACCCGCTGTGGACAGCGGTGAGCCATCTCAAAGACGCCTGACATTCGGAGCATCATCTAGAGCAACACACTGCAAAACATTTCGCAAGGAAGCTAATTCTGCCAGGGCAGCAAAGGTTAGCCTATTCCGCAAGTTTAAATCTAGGCCTTCATCCAAAATGTCCCTAACAAAAGCATGAGGTTTGGTGTGATGGGAAAAAAGTACAGGAAATAGCAGTTTTAATGGTTGTGGAAGAATCCACGCATCAAGCCAGAAAAAGGTGGATGAACCTGATCTAACAAGGCAAGTAGTGAGGTGTCTAAGTAAATCTATGTGTTGCATAATAAGCTTTGCCAGGTGGGAGGTGGGAGGATTTGTAGCAAATGGCCGTGGCCAGTGGGTGAGAAGCCACTCCTTCCAGGGTAGATTTTCAGAGTGAAGGAAGCGGAAGGCAAATTTCAACAATAAACTCGCATTCTGCACTGATAAATTTTTAATACCCAGACCCCCTGTTGTTATGTTGTTTTGTAGTCAAAGAAGATTATTTTACTGAAACGGTGTGTAGATGATCCACCACTTCCATTAAGTTAGAAGAACTTTTCCTACACCAAACCGGAAAAGATACATGCTTCTTTGGATTCTCATAGTGATGCTTTTGAGTAGTGCATAGGAATTTAACACGGGTACTTTACAGGAATTCGATTAAAGAATAGGGAGATACAGAGACAAGACGCATTGGACTTCTTAGGTATAAAAAAAGAGATATTTTACGGTACCCAGTACTCCTCATCGAGAGAAAGGAGTACCATTTAAACCTGACCTTCCGATCAAAAGGGCAGTTTAATCTTTTGCCTTTTCTTAAACGAAGGCAATGTTGATATTAACTGAAAAATCCAATCAAGCGCATGTCGCCGCCGCTGGCAACTGACACTCTCGTCCCGATCGTCGCCGTGCCTGCCCGTCTCGATCGACTGGACACCGCCTCCTCCAGAATCTCCACGGGCACCCCGCCGCACAACATCCTCGACGGGGCACAACATCCGCCCCGCCTCTGCTACTAGTCTCACACGAACAACCAGCCTACAGATCGCTGATCACGATGACCGTTCCTCTCCATCCTGCAACTGCTGCACTCTGATCTTTTTGTTGTTTGATTGAATTACTAGTAGATGGATCTCCGGCAATGAAATTGAGATGTATCCTCCGTGTGATCTCAGCTTTAATCACGTAGATCTGAACTGTACTCTTTGTCGTGATTTCACCAATTGTTGTTTCGATCTTTCTTTTAAGACTTTCGGATGATTACCATTTTGCCCTTATAATCATGGTACTCCTCAGTTTTTGTTAGTGGTACTCCATCATGCTTACCTTGGAGTACTATTCGATATCATCCGTCGGATCAGCGCAAATGGATGGCCCATATTTATCTCGGGGTACCGTAAAAGAGCTCTAAAAAAATGAGGTTTGAGTTCATGTTACAATTTTTATAGAATTAAGACCAAAAGAATGCATTCCATGGGATTTGCCAACTCCAAAAGATGACTCATGAAGTGGTGGGGTTTAGTGGGCTACGCTTTCCGGTTGTTGTGGCGGCTTTGTCCGTCCATGACTTGCAACTTTCTCCTAATAGGCGTGTCTACCATTGTCTTGTCGCATTGATCGGTTACTTGGCATGCCACTATGGACTTGCTGCGACTTTTGAGGTGATCTGTGATAGTCATCTAGCAATATTTTTTTGGCATGTTGTAGTCATTTTTGTCCGGTTTCCTACTAATTAATTAGGTAGTTTGTTGTGGCTTAATTAGTACCTTGAGATAACTCGCCTTCGGTTTTGACAAAATAGTCCCCTCACTTTTTGAACGATGGCATCTCGATAATTTGGCACACGCATACACATTTTAATGTCATTATTAAAGATTTCTGGATATAAATGTGTGCTTCAAATTTCTGACGTTACTTTCGGATACTTTATTAGGATCGGATGGAGTATAAAACTAAATGATGTCTTATCGCAACCGAGAGAGCAACAAACGACATGGCAAGTATTTATTGTTTCTATTTTGGCGCAGATTAATGGCTGGTTAGATTGTTGTGTAGTTTGTCAAAAAAAGACAATGCCTTTCCCTTAGTAACTTGCTAAATAAGTATTTCATAAAAAAAAAACTTGCTAAATACAAGTACCACATATGTGCTCTTATCGCTATTTCAATATTCACCAACAAGACGGCGACGAAAATGTCATAAGGCCATAAACACACACAAGGAAAAGCAGGGGTTTTAGCAAAAGCAAAAGGGTGGCAAGCAATCATCGTGAGCTTCCACCTTCCCCTGCACCAAGTTAAGGAGGGAGGGCTAATCTCGTACGGAGTACAACAAAATCCTCAATAAGATTCTTCTTTATTTCTATTCCCTTTCTTTTCCGTCCCCTCCGTTGTGTGCTTTGTTATTCGGTGCAACAGCAAAATCGATCGCAATGCCTTGCGTGCCAGCTCCAATCTCCTCCCTCCCTCTCCAATAATCCGTCTCCATCTCCAACAGCAATCCTTCCCACCCCCGCGATAATCTAGCCCCCCCGATTCTTCCGAGTTCAGTTACTACTGGTGCTAGTATACTTGTATCCACCGCTCGATAATCTGCGTGGGGTTTAACAGCTCCGCCCGCTCCAAGGTCCGCCTTTTCTTCTTCCAACAAACTCGCGGTAAAACAAAATCCCAGTCCTTTTCCGATTCCATCTCGAGTAGCGGTAGCTGCTGTGCTAGTATTTCACTGCCGCCGAACGCTCGCCGTCGTCAAAAAAAATATTGCGCAAGCTCTTCTTTTTTTTTTTCACTTTTATCCGTTCTCTCATCGGCGGCGGCGGCGGTGGAGGGGCCTGATTTTGTGGCGTGACTCGGATTGTTTCGCAGATACGGTAGCGGAGAGGAAGGAAGGAAAGAAACCCGCCCGGATTCGAAGCGGCGGAACCCGATTCCGCCCTTGGATAAATTGCCGCCGATCGTGGGGTGCCAAGGCTTATTACCTATTTCTTCCTAGTGCGGCGGGCGGGGGCGCCGGATTCCTTGTTGGTTGCTCCGTTTGGTTTTGCAGGGAAGAAGACAGGTTTAGATGGGGTCCATCCTGTGCTGCTTGCGCGGCCCCGACGATGCGCCGGGCTGCTGCTTATGTCTGCCGTGGCCTTTCTTGAACAACAGCAGCACCACCAACTCGGTATGATTCTACTGATCTGTTTGTTTTACCCGTCTTGTTTGGCCAAACTCTACCGCTATTAGAGGAATTGTGGTGATGAGATGTAAATATGTATCAGGGTGGTGAGGAATTGTGCATAGTTTGTGTAGCACGGTCACGAATCCTGCGCGAATTGCCTGTGTTCTTGATCCTTGTATGTGTTAGTCATGTATCAGGATCACACTATTGTGATGGGGCACAATGGAAATTGCCGCGGTTGTGGTGTTGGATTGAGCAGCATTAGAAAGGCAGTGGTTTATAAGAAGATGCAATGCAAAAATTATGCGCTCATAAAGTAAAACTTGATTGTTGTGTTCGACTGTTCGTTCATTTTAATTAGGTTAACTGCATTTTCTGTTCACTAGTGGAAAAAACCCCACAAATAGATAAACCTACGATTTGCATGCTGCCTGTCAGTTTTATGACCTGACTTGTTTGACAATCAGTTCAGAGCTGCTATTTTTAGAAGTTGGAACTGACAACTTGGTACTGAATAAATAAGATGATAATATAGAACTACAAGTGACCATGCATATTTTGGAGCTGAACATTATCCAAATGTTGCATTACAATTCAAAAGTAGACCTCATCACGTCACCTGACCTTGTCTTCCAATCAACTGCTACACACTATCTTCTAACATTTTTCTCCGCAGGGCGCCACTGCTCGTCAAAGAGCGGATACACGGGTCGCACCTGTTCAGGGGAGAGTTCCTCTTGCAGTTTCCGCTGGTTCGAGGCAGGAGGATTCAATGAACACCTTTCGCTGTCCTCCAAGGCCTTTGCCTTACGATGACCCTCGATTCAGCCATCAGACGGAGCACCACCCACTAGTGTCAGAACATGAGAAAGCATCCACGCAGTTCCAAAAACCTAATCAACTTGGAGAAAGCAAGAATGTTGATACCACATCAACATGCACTGCTGACAAGACTGACGGGTCATCTGTCAAAACTCAATCTGGAGCAGGTCCGAAAATTGGGGGAACTCAACTCTATGTTCCTTCAGATTCTGAGGAAGACTGTCCAATATGCCTAGAAGGTCAGTGAGAACAATTGCCACTGCTTACAGTTCTTCGCATGCATTAAGGACAAGAACAGAGAGCATTTGAAACCTTTTGTTTCAATTGCAGAGATACACATTTATTTTCACATTTATTTTAAGCATTCTTGATAATGAACATTTTCTTCATTGATACGTTCTGGTGGATAGCTAGTTTGTTAGTTTATCAAATATTCTGGCATGGGAAAGAAAACAATTGCAGCGACAGGTTTGTAAAATACAAAGAGGGAAAATAACAAGTAAAAGCCGATATATTTTCCATCCTCCTAAATTTATTGCTTCTTACTTTGTGCACAACATTATGTGTCGGTGCTTCTTAACCTCTTACTGGTGTTCTTATTTACAGAGTATGATTATGAGAATCCAAAGATAGCGTTAGAATGCAATCACAGTTACCATCTTGGTTGCATTTACGAGTGGATGGAAAGAAGTCAATCTTGCCCAGTCTGCGCCAAGGTACTTAGCTTCTATGAGAAATCGACTGAGAACGGAAGCATTAGTCTTACTCTAATGTAGAAAAAGTAAGGTTACCTAATATTTTTTTTCCTATTGAACTTCTCCATTGCAGGTAATGCTGTTCAACGAGGGCCAATGACCAGACTGCTGCAGAACTTCACAAATGCTGAAGACCCAGAAACTGAATCATGTAGGTTATGTACATAGGATGGCTAGATTCACTTTTTGATTATAGAGCAGATAATTTTCTTCTTTTTTCTCCACAAAGTTGATGGTTTGTGCCAACGCAGACCTGACATTTCAAGTGATGTCACTTTGATGAAGGGTGGATGATTGCTTTGGTTTTGGCGTGATGAAGTTTTTCACTTATTCGATTGGCAGCTTGTGCATTTTGTGCGGGTTTCTTTTAAGAAGAAACATCAAACATCTGCTGCAACTACTGTGCCAATGCTTGTAGCAGGAACTGTACTGTTATGGCCTAAAAAAAGGAACTGTACTGTTATAACCGAATAATTTAACTACTCACTCCGTCCAACAAAAAATGTATTAAGTTTGTTAAAATTTGGATGCATCTAGCCATAACTTAGTACATAGATGCATTCAAATTTAGTCAAAATTGAGACATCCTTTGTTGGACGCAGGGAGTACAAGATTTATCACGATCTTTCGAGTTATCAGAAAAAATATCGATGTTTCAAATGTAAACTACTCCAGCAAATAGCAAGACTGTAACTCTGTGTCCTGCAAACTTTGCTTGCTCTATCAAGTAGTAACAGAAGTCAAGGAGTAGCCCAGTGGGCCAAAATGGATCAGGCTGTCGGCCCATAACTTCCTATTTCCCCTAATTGGATCAGGATGTCGGCCCATAACTTCCTGTTTTCATTTCATAGATGTTTCAGGATGATAGTTTAGTTTTTCAGAGTACTATTCGCAGGCTAAAGAATCATATTGCACGTGACAACGTAACCTTAAATTGGCTCCTGCACGATGCAAAATCGTACTGCTGAGTTACTGGTAAAAAAACGTACTGCTGAATCCATTTATTTTTTTGAGGGAAGGTAATAAACAGACCACTCATTTCAACATTTAACACAAGCGGGAGCTAGTACAGATGTAATTTTGATAGGACCAACTCTTGAAGAACCAGATGTACTTGTAAGTCATCACTGCAAGCTAATATGAGTTCAAACATCATCTTTTTTTGACAGGACCAACTCTTGAAGGCATAACTCACCTATAACTTTTTTTTAATTCTTATAGCTGAAATGCCCGTGCGATGCCAGGTGCGCTCCACTTCGCTCATACTTTCGGCACAACATTTGGTAGCACAAAAATAAGCAGTCGTATAATGCTAAAGATGTGCACAGGTCAACCCTGAAACGAATAAAACTGTCCGCTGAAATCAGAAATTTTGAACATTAAATTTATCCAACAGCTAATCTCCCAGCAATGATTAACAGTACCCATCTTCTGCAATTTATAATGACATGACAATCTTATCTTGCAAGAAAACATAAGCTGAGTAGCTGAACATTTCTATGGCACCTGACCAACATACAGGCTCTTAGATGTGCTAAGAACAAAGATCCACTTTGCATCTCTCAGTCCGCAACCCGAGTCAAGGATTAGCCAGCTCTTTTTGTACAAGAACTTTCTGCCCTCAATTACGACTTCAAAGCCCTTCCTTCTGCACAATTTAAGTATGTTATGCCAGCCAACGTATACAGCTAAAATTTTGTGACTCCAAACTCTTGTTCCTTCACACCATGTTCGGAAAAAGTGAAAGGAAACACTTACCGGACAAAGGTATTTGATGTACTGATTGAGAAGGTTCAATCGGGAGCAATTGCCTTCAAGATTCATCTCTTTGCCTTCTCCAACATCAAGCCTAGACATAAAAGAAATCCGGAAGTCATGAGCCCAGATATCATTCATGCGCTAACATCTGAATATAAAAAGAATCCGGAATCATGAACCCTTTTAATTCCTGGGGCCTATTTGAAATAAGTATATTCCCAGTAGTAATTACGGTATGTAGAACATCTACTGAAACAGCATACTGCATATTCTCAACTGACGCAAGAAGAACATTGCCCTCAGCCTCCACTCTCCTTCCATTGGCACCAACAGCAGGCTGCGAAGGCATAGAAAAGGGGAAATAAGTTCAAAAACAGCAAGACCATATAAGAATTGCAAAAACAAATGAAATTATGATACTATTAGAAAAAAATATATCAGAATATTGTAATGTTTATGAATGTTTGTGACCCCTTGCAAAAGGAATACTACTATCTAGCAGAAGAAACTGGAAGGTAAGGATTGGTGTAATCTCTGCAAAACAAAAAAGGAACCTTTAGCTACGGCAGACTGAAAACAAAAGCATGATTTTTAACAAGATGTCATCTCAGTCATTTGATCAAGATAGCACAAATGAAAAAGTTCGATCCAGTGATAAGAACAGACTTGTACGGCTTCGTATGACAGGTCCAACCATCCAGCAGAAGTTCCAAACAAATAGTCCCGGAGTTTATAAAAATTGAAAGATAAGTGCTATTGATTATGATGTAAGCCTCCCAATCTAGATACCATGGAATGATAATCATTTTTTAAAGGAAAACTGTAAGAGAAATCCCTCTAGTATAAATAGGAACATGACCTGCAGATGACTGCAACTCAAAGCCATAAAAAGTTATATGAGCTTGAGAACATAAACTCTCATCCCCACGGATTTATCCAAATTATGGAGTCGTCATTGTTTTCATCTGTTTAGCACCTGCAAAATATACATTTGCATTCAGCATTCAAGTACCTCGTAATTCTTGAATAGGCCAATATGTTTGGTCGTTTTTCAGAAATTCTTCAGCCAAATCTCTTGACTGAAGCTGCCTAATGACTGGCGTGCTAGTCTTCTATCAAAAAGAGACACAGAAACCTATTAGTCAATTCGTCGAGCACATCAAAAGCAGATCTTATATCTGGAACAGAAGAGTAACAGGCGTACTCACTTGGTGTGGAGGCCAGTGTAGGCGTGGTGCCATTGATGAAAAGGATCACGTTGGGGAAGCCGCTGACCCTGCCAGCGGACAAGATCGATCTGAAGCTCACGGCTAACAACAAACCCAATTCCAACACGATCCAGCTAACCACATGGATCTAGAACTCAAGAATCCAGCGTCCAATCACCAGCACAAAGAAGCAGCGGCGCCCCTGGAACAAGCCACAGTGCAGTTCGGTCAGCGGCTCCGCAACCAGCCGCCAGCACGCAGAGGCGGCGGCAACACCGGATCGATCCAGTGCAGGCAGCCAGCAGAAGACCACATATGAAAGGAAGGAGGCAGAAGAACCGGCCTCCCTCGCCGGCGGCCGGCCCCGCACAGCCGAGACTGCGACCATGGAGTCGTCAACGCCGAGGACAAGAGCTGCGACTGCGGCGTATCAAGATAAGGGTAAAGATGTAATCTAACCTGCTCAAGAAAATCCAATATCGAGAAAAGAAAAGGACATACCAAAGCTCCTGCGGCGGCCGCTGCGAGGACAGCGTTGGCAAGGGACCCGGAGAGCAGCACGGAGGGCGCCGCCGCCGCCGGCGCGGTGTAGGAGGGCGGCGTCGTGCTGAAGCAGGTCGGCGGCCGCTGCGAGGAGGACGAACGACGCATTGGAGGAGGTCGGCGGCGCGAGACGCAGAGGGCAGCGGCCGCCCCGCTGACGTGGTCCTCTGCTGAATCCAGCCCGCCGCCTGTCTCGGCGGGAGGTGGCGTCTGGTAAGGTCTCGGGATCGGGGGTTCAGGGGGAGATTTTTATTTCCGTCGTGGGTTGATTTTTATTTACGACAACGGAGGGAGACCTGTTCGGGTTTGGCCTGGTGCAGAGTACAACGCGGAACGCGGGGTTTGACGAACGACGAAAGGCTGGTGAACGGAATAGTCCGTATTTTTTAAGATAAGTATAGACATAGATTACTTTCTGGAAGATGCCTTTATTCTTCTTCTTTTTTGTGTACAACAAGAATGTTGGTGAACCGTATAAAAGGTTCATCGAACAAATCATCAATCTCCATCTTTTGCAGCCGCATCGAAGGCCCTCATGAATATGTTTGGAGGTTGACCACCACTGAGTTGATATTTTCCATTGATCTGAAACAAACAACACACCAAGTTATTATGAACAAGTCATTCACTGGATCAAAGATGGAAAATAATAATAAATTGCTCAATATTCATACCACAAAGTGAGGAACTCCAGAAATGCCAGAAGAGTACTTGTTTAGTTCTTCCTTAACCTTTTACCACCAGAAAAGAGTAAGACGGTGCAGTCCTTCCATAAAGTAACATGGTCACGAGGAGCAGCAATCAGCGGAAATCATACCTCGTCGACTCCTTTGCTAGGGTCCTGCAGCAGTTCTTCCGCTCCTTCTATTCCCACCTTTCTTGCAGCATCCAGAAGAACTTGCCTTCACACATTTGGAAAGTAAATTTCATAAGACTGCAGAAGAATATAATGGTTAACACAGAAAGACAGATTGATGCAAGGAAAATAGAAGCAGGGGATTAGGGGAATATTTTTCCTCAAGCAAACGAATAAACAAAATGTTACAACTTGCACAGTGAATTACCATTGACAGCTTACTTTGGTATGATGGACCAATTTTAGTTTGCTCTTTATACCCTGTTGTTGTCAAATGTTCTGATACTATTCACAGCCACAAATGTCATAGTAGTGCTCCAGCATAAAAGAGTGGATGGTTATTTTTCTTTGAGTATAACATTACTCAGTAATGAGGCAGCACATGTAACAAATAAAAAAAAATACACAAGGACTATTTGCTTAAGTCTCGTAGTCTGAGTATCTCGCATCTAGAGTAGAAAATGGCCATCTATATATCATCTGGTTAAGACAAACATACCTGGCATAGGACTATTGCACAATTTTGCCTTACCAATTGTTATATCCAGAAGGTATTTTCTCAATGTGAGTATGCTTATTTAACTACTGCAATTAAATCCCCAGACTACAATAAAGTTTCTTCAGAGGAATGACGAAGTGTAAAACTCACTTTTAGCTGTGCCATTACCAACAGAGAATATGCATGTGTCAGTACTTTTTAAAAAATTTAAATTGTAAGAGAAGCTGATTGCAACCCGACGGTATATAGATACATATATTAATTTTTGCAAGGTGAGGCACCAGAATGCGACCTTGGGAAGTCGAACCCTAATGGGCCGCCAGCATACCTCGCTGGGCTGACCACCTGAGCTGAGCTCGGTTACTAAAAGCATTTCATATACACAAAAGGATGCAGCAATGGAAATTTATTACCAAAATGTTGTGTGACTTAAATGGTTCGTACAACCATCAACAATGATGTAGCACAGATATAAATTACACCAAATGTAGGGTTAAGGTAAAAAAAAGAAGGAGTTAAGGTATAAATTACTGCAATAATTTCCGCGACCGTTGAGTTCAAAACAACTCACCTATCACCAATGTATTTTCCCTGGCAAAAATAACTGAGGAATAATTCTTCTACAAGAGCATTTTGTTTGTCGTAGCCTTGGTGTCCAGCAAATGCTATGAGCCTATGACTGTCCATCGTGTTTCCGCTGCATTACGATCTTCAAGTAAGCGCACTAACAATGATAAACATGTTGCAATGTATGGTACAATTTTAAACCATGTGCTTACGTGAGTCCGGACATGTCATATTCAAAGCCGAGTCCTCTGAACATCTGTTAAACAAGCATGACAGCAGCTAAATAAATTATGTGCAATGTAAATAAACAGTACCATGGTCGAGGTCAAATGAGAGAACCTCTGTCATGCGAACAGTTGCACGCTCAAATTGAACAGGGCCAAACTTTGTCTTGTAAAAATCAGATTTCCTGATACCTTCCTTAGGCGCCTCGGGATTTAGAAAGAATGGATGCCAACGAACCTATCAAGCAAAGACACAAACTAGTCTCACATCATACAGATAAGAGTAGAGTTCTAAACTTAGACCATGATAATCAGTTGAAGGAGTGACACCTCAAAGTCAAACTTGTCCTTGGTTTGCTCCATTGCTTTCTCAAGATTCTTTTTTCCAACAAAGCACCAAGGGCACACCGTATCTGAGCTCACATCGATCTGAATTAGCTTCTTGCCAGTGTCTGAAGCCATTAAATTTGCAAGCCTACAATTCGCAAAGTTACTCTCAGATGGGCTAAAAGTTTGCCTAAGAAAGCATAGGGAAATAGATCCATGCAGAGACTTGCTTGTCATTTGCTCACTTCGGACTAAATGTAACCTTATCAATCCAAAGTGTGCCTAACTAGTCTTAGAGGGATCTTTTCTTGTCAGGAAAAAGAGAATATATGAAAGCTGACGAGGTGAGAAAATATTGAGAAGATTTGCTTCAGTACCACTCTTGAAGAAATGTTTGTGAACCCTAAAGAAAAATGGTTACTGTACTAATGATGGTCAGGACTGTACTTATTAGCTTAATTTGACTCCACACACTTAAAAAGGAAGTTTTGATGAATTGAAAAACAGGACTCTTACAAAATTCTTGTCGTGGTTTTAATACAAATTTGAACTAAAGCAACAACAAGAATTTAGGAACGGAGGGAGTATCTTTCTATGAGCTATCTATCTGTAAAATTGAGTGCTGCTAAAGACGATCTCGACTCTTCTGGAATGAGGTAGCAGGCTTGAGGCTGGAGCTGGACCACATAAAGCAAAAGTATTTTGACCTTTTTAGTGTTGCAGCCTCATACAAGACCACCAAGATTAAACATCAAGCATCAGAATGTATATACCAATCTTAATTCATAATCACAATTCTACTGGATTGTTACTTTTCATACTAAACAACCTAAAAAAAGCATGCATATGTCGAATTACGATGGATTAATTGATCACAGCTTCTCAAGTTTTGTTCGATTTTGGTTCAGCTTCGAAGCATCAGTAATATTTCTTGTTTGTTCACAAACTTCCTTTCTTTTAAGTAGTAGTAAGGAAATCCCTAATTTAGCATTCGGATTTCTTCTACTATCATAAAGGACGACCTTATTCATCAACAGCTCATTTCTCTCGCCAACGCATTAATCTAGCTCAAATTAGATCGCAACCGCGTTATCCCCTCCCTGTGCTGCCGAGTGCTGACGGAAAAAATAAATCCGAGCTACAGTTTCAAGATAAATTAATCAGCAATTGCGCTTCGCCTTGTATGAAATTGAAAAGAAAAAACACAATAAGACGCGGATTTCGCGTCACCCGGTCATGCTGTCCCCAAAGGAAGTAGAATCGCGGCCTTTCTTGGAGAAAAGATGCATGATGATATTAACCGGAAAGAGGCGACAAGTAGAGAAGACGGAAGCTGGAGAGAGATCCGAACCTGAGAGCTGTGGGTTTGAGAAGGGGGCTTGGCATACACAAGAGAAACCTGGTCCTTATGATTTTGGTAAGATTTGATCTCTGTTCACGTGAGGCAGGGGAAAGGGAGGTAACCAGGGAGGAGGGAGGTAGGCGTCAATCACCGATGCGCGTCATTTGCTTGCTACTGTTCGACCAAGAACAAGACGACTACAGGGAGGTAACCGGCGAGGAGGGAGGTAGGCGTCAATATCCTTCCATTTCGCACGTCCGTTTGTCTCCGCGTGGATAAAACGCAGGAGCCTTAGCCGGATTGCCGAAATCTCGAGAGTTAAATTATCTTTACTATTTCTTAATTTGCAGTTGCATCCATGCTAGGCTCGTACGTCGTCCGGAATTCTCGCGTCCACGCGCAAAAACCGGTATGCCTGAAAAATCAGCTGTCTGCGCACGGAAAGGAAAAAAACAAAACGCAGGGAAATCTTCCTCGATCCACACGTAACCCTAAAAAATCAGTCGCGCCACGCCCCTCTTCCACCCGGATCCCTCGCCGTGGCCCGCCGTCCCCAACGAGCCCACGGAGATCCCTCGCCGCCATCGACGGCCCCGAGCGCCGCCTCCTCCTCGCTCCTCCTTGGCCCCCGTCGTCGGCCTCCAGCGTCGCCTCCTCCTCGCTCCACTGCTCCTCCTGGGCAGCAGCGTCGTCACTGTCCGGACATGCTCTGCGCTGCCTGCTATGCCGCTTCTCTTGGGCCGCGCCCTACTCCAATTGGGAGAGAAAGAGAGAGAGAGAGAGAGAGAGAGAGAGAGAGGAGATCGGGAGGCCTAGGATCACTCGGGGATGACGAGAGAGAGAAAACAGAAATCATACGGACAGATTGCGTGGTTCGCCAACCTCTCAGCCATCTGCAAAGAATTTCGGCCCTATTTGCTCTAGATTCAACTCATCATCTGATGGTAATGGATATATGGCTGGAAACTCAATGAAAATGATGAAAATTATATGTTGATTCCGGTGTGCTAGAAGCACGTAATCTCACCATGCCATGGCGGCCTTTTGTATCACGTACATTCAGAAATTACTTAATTTTTTAATCAGTCGTTGCTCCAAGCTTTTTTCTTCGTTGGCATCAACTGTGCAGTATTGTTTGTTGCATCGCAATTTTCATTCTGGTTGTCATATAAATTTGTACGCTTGAACTTAGGAAACTAACATTGTGTGCATTGTGAGAGTTCTCCACTTGAGCTTCCAAATGATGGCCTTTGTTTAGGGATGGACTCGCAGTTCCTATTAACGATCTGCCAAAGAAGAGGATTGTGCATTATTCCTGCCAAAGCAGAGGACATGCAGAGGATTGTGCATGTTTTCCAAGATTTAACTTTGACCAATTATATGTCTAACTATACACAGATCAAACATAGATTGATATCTATGACGTGTATTGAGGCTAATCCTTGACTATCTTTTACTCCCTCTGTTCAGGAATATATGATGTTTTCAATGTTGTCACTGTTACCAATATACAACTTTGAGTGTTACGTTTCATATAAATATGTTTGTAAAAAAGATTTGGAATCATTGTTTATTAAAAATCTGATAACAACATTTTCAACTGGCCAATCTAAATAGCGTTTTATGGATCATTTCATTATTCAAGGTAGAGAAGTTTGACTGCATACTTTCTGAAACATCATGTATTTATAAATGAAGGCTGCCTCTAATAACTTGAGTAAATGGCTCTGGACGGGTTGTCAAGGAGCTGATTGATAAGATGGGCTATGTTGTAAGCTTATTTTGACCTTCGTCTAAAGTACATAAACTAAATTTCTTCCTGAGGAGTTCATGCTCCATAAATCTCATTCATTTATTTCTTCTCCTATTATGGTGGATGGTTCTAGGTAAAACTTGTTTGGATAAACAAGAGAATTCAAGAAGCATACTGTGTTGTGCTGTATTTAGCTAAGGTAGTGAGTGATTGAGTAAATTTCTACGAAGGAAACTGGATATCTTGTTTAGTTGGTACAATGTTATCATTTAGTGTTCTGAACTGAAAACTGTTACAGATTGGAGATCAAGCAGACGGTATCACTTTTGATCTTAGACCATCATATGCTATTAACATTGCTTTTCGTTGCAAGGTATTATGTGATTCCGTAGCAACGCACGGGCACTCTGCTAGTTTTATTATCTGCTGTGAAAAACATACATGAAAGTAGGAAAAAACGGGTGAAAAAACAGAATTTTGAAATCCACCGCAACGCCAAACGAAGCTTTATTTTTCAGCATGTCTGTTGTCCATCTGTACTCATTTCAGACCCAAATCTGCGCCGATTTGTGTCCACATGGACGATGCCGCATCCGTCCACGTCTGCCCGAATCAAACAACCTTTCCGCTCCCAATAATCCCCCACTCAGTTATACTCCCTCTGATTCTAAATTCTTGACTCAAATTTGCCCAAATATAGATGTATCTATTCTTAAAAAAACGTCTAGATACATGTAATATTTCGACAACAATTTAGGATCGGAGGGAGTATTAAATTGAAGACCGAGTGGTCTTGTCCCCATTTTCCCACCACACACCCAGTCCACTGCCCCACTCACTCCCAGTTCCAAAAACCTAGCTATTCTCGTTCGCCATGGCCATGAAGAAGCTCTAGCCAAGGGCGAAGAACGACCACGAGCCTGACTCCTCGTCGATGCCGCGCCTCCAGCGGTCGTCGTTTATCCTGTCCGGCACGCTGTTCTGCATTACCCCGACTAGGGTGTGGGACCGTTTGTACGTCGACTCGGCGAAGGCGGAGGAGTACTGGACCATCGGCACGCAGCTGCCGTGCTCCAACGTGCAACTCCCGCACAGGGTGGCACCTGAACCCGTCAAGGGTTCCGATAACCCCGGTTCTGGCGTCCAGCCGCACCCGCCAGGCGGAGATATGGCGGCTCCATGAACACGATAATATCAATACCCAAATGTTGTGGTTGTTGAAATCAAAGTTGCTAACTTGGAGAGATGAAGTTACCGCCATTGAAACAAGAGTTGCCACTAGTGGAGCTAGAGTTGATAGTACATAAGATAAATTTACTAAGACATGAACCAAAGTTGTCACTTAGTGGTCACCATATAAACTGAAGTTGTCAACCGGTGTAGCCAAATTGGCCTATCATGGAGCCAAAATCCTAAACTGAAACCGAAGATGCTAGATCTGTCATAGGTGGAGCCAAAATTGGCAGCAGAGAAGTCAAAGTTGATAGTGCATAAGATAAAGTTACTAACACATCGCATTAACCAGCATTGCGAGTATGGAGCCGAGAGTTGTGATGCGAGTAGACTTTTTTTTTCCTAATGTTAATCAATGCAAAACAAAAAGACTATTCTTGTGTCACAAAAAGTGTGGTATACAAAATAACCGTGACAAACAACACAAGATTTGACAAGAAAATAATCCTATGGCACCATGTGGACCGTATGGCTAAAAAAATGTGACGAACTATATAAATGTAACAATAAACTAAACACGTAGTCATGAATAAGATCATACGTGGCAACTTTACGCCATGAACCAAAACACGCCATACGAGCATTCTACAAAACCATTCTTAAGTGCTACACCTACTAACCAACCGTCATCCATGTCGAGCATAATTTTTTTTTGCAGCGAGCTACTTTTAAAAAAATATTGTATAGTCAAAATTTACTTGCTTTCATAGATCATGCAAATTTGCAGATTCAAAATTGGAATGATCAATTTTAGTTAAAACCCACGTGACAAACGGGTAGCACCGTCTAGCACTAGCGTGTGGCTGTGGACTTTTCCTCCTCTTTCGGTTTAGGCAGGTGAGTTGTTGCGTGAACCGTTTTAGTCTTCCTCTCCTTTCCCCTACCCGGAATCCGGGAACACGAAAGCTAATCATGTTATTCTCATTTCCTCCTGGCTAGTTTGCCCAGCCGGCCAGCCCTCCCATCTCCTTGGTCTCCTTGCCGACCGACCCAGCATCCTCGCTCCGCGGATCTTCTTCCTCCTCGCGCGAGCGCCGCCACTCATCACGCTGCCGAGCGCCCGAGCCCCCTAGCTCGTCTTCCCCCTCGCTCGAGCGCCTCCACCGCAGGTTAATCTCCCCTTCGATTCTCTCGCTCCCGACCGTTTCTCCTCCCATCACCCCACGAACGGATTCCGCCCTTTAGATCTCCGTTTCATAATCTTCCCCAATTCGTAACTGAGGCAAAAATCAAGGTAGGGAGGCCGCCCTACCTTGCCCTACTGGGTCCTCCGCCCGTGACTCGAAGTACTGATTTGGTGGTTGCAATTACGGAATTGCTGTAAAAGCGTCCCAGTGAATATTGTAGCTCTAGTTCCTTTCTGATTAGTTACTGCAAATTAACCAGTTGAATGGCCTCATCAGTGACTAGTGAGCACCTGAAAAGAAAAAAGATGTGAATGTAGAGGATTTCTGTGGAGGAAGGCTTACATATTGATCAAAGGTGGACGCCTTTAGCTAAGGTGTCCATTTCAGCACTTCTTTTTTTCGAAAAGGGGAGGGTCCCGGGCCTCTGCATCAAGTGATGCACACAGCCAATTTTATTGCAAAGTTGTAATGAGTTGTATAATTCAGCGGTCGGAGATCGTGGATACAAAGATAAGCCAGTGAAATAAATCAAACATAGCGAGTCTATGCATTAAGTCGTCTAGTAGGCCGCCAGCCAGCACGGTTGAAGATATCCCGTGAGATCCTCTCCAGCCGGGTGCATCCAATAGCCAAAGGTTCCCGCTCGTGCGCAGGGAGCAGGAACGCCCATAGCCGAATCCAGTGCATGGCTTTGTAGATAACCTGCAAGAAATGTGGAACTCCTGATCGTCCATTTTAGCACTATAGAATAGAAAATTGCAACCTCTAGAATAATTTGCATTGTTTTGCCGCTTTGTTTTCTTGATCAGACTTTGTTTCTTGTATGCTCTGGCTCCTAAACAAGCAGTAATGGATATTGATGATGTGCTTTGCAACCTGCGTGTTGTCGGTGTGCCAACAAAGAGTGCAATATATATATGGGGGTATAACCAGAGTGGTCAGACTGCACGGAAGGGCAAGGACCGCCACTTGAGGATCCCCAAGAGCCTACCTCCCAAACTGTTCAAATGCAGGGATGGTGAGAATCTCAGATGGATTGATATTGCATGTGGCCGTGAGCACACTGCTGCAGTTGCTTCTGACGGATCACTCTTCACTTGGGGTATGTCCCTTTCGATTGGCTGTCTTACAAAGGAGCAAATTGATGAATGTTAACTTCAAGTTAAATTGTTGCTGTTAATGTTGTCACTGTTATATTTGGATTTCTGAAATATTGAGTTATTATTCTCGTAACGCTTGCTGTCATAGTGTCATTGCTAGATTCTAGTAAAAGTAGTTGCCTTAGTAATAAAAGAAATATTCTCTCTGTTCTTGAATACCTGTCACACTCACACTACCTAGGCATTCTTTCTCAGACCAGTCTTATCAGTTGTACTTCCTTAATTTTACTGCATTGTTGTTTGTTCTTACTATGATTATTGTTTTGGTCGATTTTCACCTTTATCGAGTAAACTTGTTGTACTCATAATTTGGTATAAAAGAAGTACCTAGTATTTGCTTCAAAAGGTTATATGTGCTAAGCTCATTGATGGTTAGCCCATAGGTATGTTTTATCAATCTATTATAGTGCTTCATTGCCACTGGTGAAAGGTCACAGATTTACTGGATGAAAACAATGACTTTATTTTTTTGGCTGAAAATAATAGTTCACATTCAACATGAAAACTTGCAGGTGCTAATGACTTTGGCCAGTTGGGAGATGGGACAGAGGAGAGTGCAAAGGAACCTAAAAAGGTTAATGCAATTGAGACTGAGTTTGTGAAATCAGTGTCATGTGGTGCACATTGTACAGCTGCTATTGCTGAACCTCGAGAAAATGATGGCACCATATCGAAAAGCAGGCTCTGGGTTTGGGGACAAAATCAGGTTTTCCTATGTTAATTTTACTGGTGACTCTGTCCTTTTAGATTCAGAACCAACTTTAATTGATAAAACACTCAGCATTTGCATTATCCTTGCAGGGCTCAGATTACCCTCGCCTATTCTGGGGAGCTTTTGCACCAAATACGGTAAAGTTTCATTACAGTGGATCATTCGTCGCTTGACAGGCCTTTCAGCCAACCATGTTTAGTCACACATACTTTTTCTTCTTATCCTCTTTGTTTGATGTTTCCTCTTTCTTTACCTACCTGTTTCAATCGGCCAGAAAGTTATTTTCTCTCATAGAACACACAAGCATTGTGTGTCGACATATTGATGGGAAAAGAGAGTTTATATACAAACCCCTGTGAGGCACCCCACAAATACAAACACAAGACACTACATGACATCATAGCCAGGCAGTAGCATCTGCAACCCAGTTGCTCCTGCCGAACCCCAAGCCCCTCTGTGTCTGTCTTGATGTGTAGTCAAGAAGGCACATGATGGTTGGGCGTTTGCAATTGGACATAAAGTAAACAAGATAATTATGCCAACGGTCTGCATTAGAAGAACAAACATGTTTAGATACGATACCAATTGGATATGCCATATGACCTTGTATAGGAATGTATCATTCATTTCTATTTGTACCCCCAATGTCTTATTGGAATGGGACAAGTTGACCAGATTTACCAATAAGACACTAGTAGAATTTCTACTGCATGTCCAGCAGGTTTATATGTGTTTTTTGTTATTCTTCTGCGTATTGTTTTCAGCAAACAAATGTGATCATTAAAAGGAAATGTAGATAATCTGTATGCTGTTTAGTCACATGGCCGTGTGTTTTCTTGGTTTTGCAATCTGCATCTAGTTGTACCTCCTGGCCTTCAAGTTTTACATACCTCATAAGAACCAGATTGGAGGAAAAATATTGAAATTTTATGTCAGATCCATGCCTAAAGTTGCTTCTTAATAAGTGGACTAGGTTGATGGGTGTTGCTAACTTGAGGTTCTTATCATGCACTAATTCTTAAGAGTTATAGGTGCAGATTGCTATATTAGGCTTAGCTTTGGCTAATATAACACCGTCACAAATACTTCCTCCGTCCAAATATATAAGACCAGCACGGATTTTCTATTCCAAACTTTGACCACTATTAGACAAATAATATTTAACATATATGTACAACAGTTAAAATATTTTCCAATTCGAATCAAATGATATTAATTTTGCATCATATAACCTCATACTACTAGTCTAATGATCGGTCAAAGTTTAGCAAAGAAATCTGTATTGGCCTTATAGATTTGGATAGAGGGAGCAACTCTGGACAAAATTAAATGCCACTGACAATGTTGTCTTTGTAATGCTTGTTTTGGGGGTGAACTTATGGTATACTGAAATATCAGTTATATCTTCACAGGTAATTCTGCAGGTTTCTTGCGGAGCTGTTCATGTAATGGCCCTATCAGAGGATGGTGTGCTGCAAGCATGGGGTATGTCCATGGCAAAAAGTTCTTTTTTAATTTTCTGACCATATTTTACTTGTAAATCATTAGGAAAGACGTACCAGCCTACATACCGGACTGTGAAGCTTTGGGGTTTGGTGCAAACTTTGTCGATTAGTAGTGACCAGAACCTAACGCTTAGTCGATCAAGATTGCTTGTTGTGGATCTCTTTTTTTAATGAAACAAGCTGCAGGATCCACACCCAGTTTTTTTCTTTTCTATCTATTAACAAGATACATACTACTTTCTTACTAACCAGGCTACAATGAGTATGGTCAGCTTGGCAGAGGTTGTACTTCTGAAGGACTGCAGGGGGCTCGTGTATTAAATGCTTATGCAAGGTTCCTTGATGATGCACCTGAGCTAGTGAAGATTGTTAGAGTATCATGTGGAGAGTACCATGCAGCTGCTATATCAGAACATGGGGAGGTGTAAGTCATCCCAAAGGACGCTGATCTCTGCTGTCAGTGAAAGTTGTGTGGTTTTTTGGTTGGCTAAATAAAAGGTTTTGATTTATGGCAGACTAACCATGACCAGTGTGAAGCATGAATTGTTAAGCAAATGCCGACAATTGTTTTCTTTTAGCTTAGTGCCATGCGAACTGATGAGTTGCATCGTTACCGTCTCAGATCAGCTTTGCTACTGCTTAAACCATTGTATTTCTCTGCATCTTAAAGATGCCATCATTGTCAACAAAAATATTGTGTCATGTGCTTTGTGGTTAGAAGTTCAAAAGTATTACGTTACTAGAGTTAATGACTTATCAATTGTTTTGCTGAGTTATTTATTTGCTATCTTGGATTTTATCATATACTCCATCTGTCCGCAAATAGATATCGGTTTAGAATCCATGTAGTTAAACCTTTCAAACTTTGACTATCAATATGCGTAGAATGCGATTTTCAGATGGAATCGGTAATTATGAACTTGTTGTGTAAAATTCTTCTACTCCGTTATAATTTCTAAACTTTAACAGGCATATATTAAAAGAGATGGCAGTTGTCAAGGTTGTGTTGGAAACTGTGTTTATGTATAAATGGCATCTAAGCGCATTACAAATATTTGTAGCATGTTATAAGCCTTCATGTGAAGTCAATTTCGTAACAGCTTCTGATCTTCAGCCTTCATGCAGGCCTAACAGGTTCATGGTTATTTCTATTTATAACCTTTGAATTTTGCAGATATACATGGGGACTTGGAAGCATGGGGCAGCTTGGGCATCGGTCCCTTCAGTCTGGAGACAAGGAACTAATCCCAAGGCGAGTTGTTGCCCTTGAAGGAATGGTAGCTGGGGATGTGTCTTGTGGTGGGGTTCACTCTTGTGCTGTAACTGAAGGTGGAACCCTATATGCTTGGGGCGGAGGACATGTGGGCCAGCTGGGACTCGGACCTCAGAGTGGTTTCTTTTCATGTGCTCTTAACGGATCTGACATGCTACTTCGTAACATTCCAGTCCTGGTCATACCATCAGGTGTCCGGCTCGTTACTTGTGGCCATTCCCACACGCTTATATCTATGAAAGATGGCCGTATATATGGATGGGGTTATAATAGTTATGGTCAGGCGGCTAATGAGAAATCTACTTATGCTTGGTACCCCTCTCCAGTTGATTGGTAGGTGGCATAGTTCCATCCCTCTTTTTCATGTGTGATACATGTAATCTTTGCTTCATTTGTACTCCAGTATCACCGTCATTGTTTCATTGTGCGACTCTAGGTCTTAGTTATCTTTTCTTTGCTATAGGTGTGTTGGAGAGGTGAGGAGACTTGCTGCAGGTGGTGGCCATTCGGCTGTCCTAACTGATGCATCCTCCTTAAAAGAGCTATGTGAGTTCAAGCTAGCGGAGACTGTAAATGTGTCGAATGCTCAGATAATTGAAGATGTTGCATCAAGAACTGGAGCTGATTCCTTGGCACGATTGTGTGAGAGATTAAGGTATGACCGTATGAACACAGAAATATGTGGCATGTTTCATTCTTTTTTTTTGAAACATAGTACAAACGCAGACGCTCACACACACGCATACACTCACCCCTATGAACGCACACACGCACACCCTACCCCTATGAGCACCTCCGAGTGACTGAGCCGGCAGTTCTTGAGAGATTGACGAAGTCACCCGCCGGGTAGAATAGCGCCGGTTAAATCCTGAAATAAATCAGATAAATGTGAGCACCCACGTCAAGTCTAGGACTTGAACTTGGGTGGGCTAATTCCACCACAAGAACCACACCACTTGAGCTAGGCTCAGTTCACTGGCATGTTTCATTCTGTTCTGCATACCAGTGCAAAGTGACAGTAAGCACAACCATATTTCTATTTAAGACTCAACTTTTTGCATACAGCTTGTTAGGTCTATAAAGTCAGTAGGCAACTGTTGGAACTTAGTTTCTGGAAAGAAGATTTTAGTAAAGAGTCTCAGCTTTGTTCATAGGAACTTTCGTTCATCACATTATCGGGCCTGGTTATTGTTTTGTGCACTGGCGTCACTTATTTTTGACATATTTACAGGGAACATTTGGTCGAGCAAGGGGACTGTGAATTCCTGGAAAAGCACATGGTTGAAGAGATTGAGGCTAAAGCCGGTTAGAGTAGTGATGATGCTTCGCACGATATACATTGATTCAAGCACTAGTTCTGTTGTGTTTCATGGGAAGTAGGAACTGATTTCTGCGTGACTGTAAAACCTCATTGGTGTCTCCCAAGTGTAATGAATTAGAGGAGGCGCTCTGTATGTAAACCACAAACTTCCAACTTTCCATGTGGCTTGCAGAACAAATTGAAACCTGTACGTTGCTAACTGAACAAAATTGTAGATGCAAACTCGTTGTTGGTAAAATTTCATAAGCTGCACAACAGCTGGACGGACCTTCGCTGGGATGGCATGCGTTGTTCAGATGCCAGTTGTTATTCTTGTTCATGTTCGAGTGATGAGAATAACGATCCGTGATCGGTATATGCTGGCTGCTGCCGGGGGTCTGGAGGGGCTTGGACAGCAAAGTCATTCCAAGATAGTGATAGCTTAATTCTATATGAAAGGAAATATATATCGTCTGTCAACAAGGTCGTTGTAGTATAGTGGTAAGTATTCCCGCCTGTCACGCGGGTGACCCGGGTTCGATCCCCGGCAACGGCGCTAACTTTTGTTTTCTCCCCCTCCAGACTATGGTAATGTATGCTAGCTTTTTTGATAATATAATACGGACTGCTAAGGTCAATGCGTAATCAGGTCTCCTAGCTGATACAAAATCCTTTCCAGTCCCGCCAACTGTTACGTAAGTACTCCAGAAGGTAAAAAAAGATCCTTAGCTTTGCAGTGTTCCTTTTCCTTCCTGTCCAGAATTGCAACCTGATTTCAGAGCGCAGCATGACTTCCCAATGATCAATCAAGACCTACTGATGTTGGAGAAGCAGGATCCTCGGGGATAGATGAATGGACGTCACAAAGGGTAGAGCGTGTTTTATAGCGATGGTTCTTCAATTCTCCAGCCTATCTGCGCTTGTTAGCCATACCTCTTTTCAACCCATAAAGATAAAATATATCCTCCACCAATTAAAATCGACATAAATAACTCTTTTTCAAAAGTTAATCAAAAATAAGGTTAGCCTCCTGATTGTAGTGTTCAACCCAGATATGAACTCCAGAATAATATCAGCATAATCCTCGTACATAGTGACCTCCCACCATGGGTCATAGCACTTTAGGCCTCCAGATTATCCGTACCTGCGACGTCGAAAATGTTGTGTCAGTGCCATCCCAAACCAAAGCGCCGCAACTTCCGCGACATGAACATCGGGACAGTCATCAAAGCACTTTTTTTTTCTGAAGCGGACTACGGCAGGCAAAATCGAGCCTGCACACCATTTCAATTAAATAAAGAAATCGGGATACAACAAGTACAACAACAGCTGGGGAAATTTCACAGAACCACACTTTTTGTGACAGTGGTCTCACAAAACCACATTTGTTGCTAACAGTCTCACAAAACTACAACTCTTGGGGCAGGGAGTCTCAAAAAACCCTAATCTCGATGATTAGTCGGCTTGATGGTGTTTCTGACGACCCAGGCTCACAACGTGGGATTGGAGACGGGTCGGGAAGGCTGACGTGGCAACTGACTTGTAGGCCGTGGCATTGGAGACTGGTCGGGGAGGCTGACGTGGCAACTGACTTGTGGGCCCGAGTGGCATTGGAGACAGGTCGGGGAAGCGGACGTGGCAACTGACTTGTGGGTCCGGGTCGTCAGAAACACCATCAAACCGCCTAATCATCGAGATTAGGGTTTTTTGAGACTCTCTACCCCAAGAGTTGTAGTTTTGTGAGACTGTTAGCAACAACTGTAATTTTGTGAGACCACTGTCACAAAAGTGTGGTTCTGTGAAATTACATAACAAATAAAACCTAGACTCTTGAACATGCCAACGGCGAAAGAAATGCACGATAAAGAGCGCCATCGATGCAGTCAAAAGGCGTCGATCTGCCGAGCCCACCCAACACTGTGTAGTCTTTGTAGCCGAAAGGAAGCAAACAGTCGAGGATGCACCACGACACCTTCGTAGCCGGCAGAGTCGAAGGGTCGTGCGCCACCGAGACCCACCATGACGCCAATGTGCCGCAGATAAAGTCCAAGGGAGACACACAACCGAGATCATACCTCCACTTGCCGTCGGCAAGCCGAAGGACCACACTCCACCGAGAATACAACACAACACCTACGTGCCGACAATGAAGGCGAAAGGTATCACATGCCGAGACCACACCAAAGGATAAGAAATGCACGCTCTCGCCGGGCACAATCAACAACCTAAGCAACACAAGAACCACCCAACCTCCAACAAACCCAAGACGAGATGCTCCACCTTGGAAGAAGCACACCACCGGGTGCCACCAAGAGTCATCGTCTCCACGACGACGACCCCAAGAGGAAAACGACGTTAAGACGCCTTCGTCGCCTGATCTAGCCATGGGCAAATCTTTGGTTTTCACCCGGAAACGGAAGACCTCAAAAGTGAGGGAATGAAAAGCTCCTCGATGAAGCCTCCGAAAAAAAAAACAATGATGTCGGCATCGTCGCCATCGGCAAGGACCAAGGTCCTGCAAGTTTTCACCCGGAGCAAACATGCCCAAACACCTATCTACCGGCAATCAACACGATTCTGAACCCAACACAGCATCCGACTAGCCGAAGACCGCAACCAGCACCAGAATCGCAACCGCACCACGCGGGGACGCCGCCACAACGGCTTACCCTGGGCCACACCGGCAGAATTCAAACCTGACCAAGTCTGGACGCCGCATTGAGATGCCATAATGAAGTTGCCGGAGACGCCACGCCACCACGACATCCCGCCGGACCCATAGCGCCGCCTGAAGGGCCGCTGCCGCCGTCGAAGGAGGCCTGCACCGGCCGGAGCAACGGACGCCGGATCTCGCCGAGCCCGCGGCAGATCCGGGCAGCGCAGCCCAGCAGCAGGCATGAGGGGCTTGGATCCGGTCCGATCTGAACCGAATAGCCCGGAACCGCCCGCCGCCGCCAGATCTCGCGCGCCCACGCAGGAGCCTGCGCGCCGCCGCTGGTCTCCTGGCTCACCGGAGAGGACACTCGCACACCGCCCCAAGAGCCCGCCGCCTCCACAGTAGCGCCCGCCACTGGGGAGCATTCGCCGCTGCCTGCACAACACAAGGGGAGCCGAGGTAGAAAAGACGACCCCGCCGCCCGGCTTCCTCCGGCGGCGGCAAGGGGAGAGGAGGGTGCAGGGTAGACCGGGGCGGCGGCGGTCTAGGGGTCCGCCCGAGTCGCCCTGAGAGCGACGCGAGCGGCTCTTCTCAGCAATCGTCATCAAAGCACTCATTTGCACAGCCCACCATGGCGCCATGTTCATTCCAAATAACAGCACCGGAAGTACCAGTGAATAAATCTGGGTCAAAAGATGCATCAACATTAACCTTTCCATAGTTCTATGGAGGTTTGATCCAATTGATCGACTTCACCCTTTGTTTCACATCCAATGCTTTAGAAAAAATCGTCTTATGCCCAATGGGACGTTGGAACCGGATGATATTGTACCCGCCGCCGGGAGTTCCCACCATAAGTACCAACAAGCCACCGAGATCAGTTCATGGAAAGGGAGCTGTTCCAGACTTGGAGCGATCGGTGCCACAGTATGAAACAGAAACTGGATTCGCCGCAAGTTCGCTTTGCGGTGAACAACTCCTCCTAAAACACTGGCAAACGACTGGCTATGACTACCACTGATTTTCTTAATAGAAGAGCACTTTTCCTTCCAAATTATGTACTCCAAATGTGAGCAAGAGCGATAAAGAGCAGCTAGGAAGTCACGAACTTCCAACTTTGAAAAGGCAGTACCACAAGAACAGATGACAGCTACAGCAAATGGCATAAACAAAAAGGCATAGAACAAGCAAAAGAGTCATCCATATTCAACTGAAAGAGTTCACTATAACAACCAAGGGTGCTTTGATTCTCAGAATTACATGATAAATTATTATTATTGTCTTGAATTATGTAAATGATAACAAATCCTTTTCCAGCTACAAAAGAACCACCAGCATAACAACAACAAAGAATTATAAAGCTGCTTCAGTAATCTCTTCCTTCTCAAAAAGAGCTATATCTAGGGGGGCCTAGGCCCCAACCATACACTCTTCACTTCCAAAAGCTGACCATGGCATCAACCTACTTGGTCGCCTTCCCATTCTCAGCAACAGCTTCAGAAGCAGCAGCAGATGGGTTCAGCTCATCCCAGGCCTCAATCCAGGTGACCATGGCATCAGCAAGCTTCACAAAGTAAGGGTCAATCTTCCCAAGCTTCTCCCTGACCTGCTCTGAAAGTGAGATGTAGCACTTCTGGACAGTGTCGCACTCCTTTGACAGGGTGGCGTTCTGGAAGAACGGGATGATGTCCTCCTGCCAGAAGATGCCCTTGTACTCCTTCTTCAAGTTCACAAAGGGGTTGCTAGCCTTGCTGTGCCACAGGTATGGGAGGCCAGTCTTCACTCCCAGGCTCAAGTGGTCGCAGATGACCTGTAGTTTACATAATAGGATTAGTTTCATGTCTGAAGTTAGACAACTGCTAATGGAGGATATAATTGATTTGCAATTATACTTTCCAAAGATACACATACCTTCACACACCATCCAGCCCACATGTCGTCGTAGCGACCAATAGGCTGGCCATCTCCCATGAGGCCAAAGTACATTGCAGGGCCAATAAGAGTACGGTCAAAGGCAAGGTTCATGCCACACATGGGGAAAAGGGTTCCCTTTGGAATAGTCAGGACAGCATCAACATACCTGAACAAAAGATAAGAGATCAACAACATTTCTTTATGCAAGACAACAGTTGCTGATTAGCCGATCAGCAGTGTGACGAAAATGTGGTACCTGCTGTTCCTCTCACGAGGCTTGACCATCTGTGTGGGTGCATCATAGTCAGGAATGTTGAGCCACAGGCCATGGGAAACAGCAGTGGGGGCACCCTCCCTAAGGCTGAAGGGGTACCCACGAACAAAGTCAGCACCTTCACGGTATGGGTCGTACAGGGTGTTGAAGAAAAATGGGGTGGATGGGCTAAGGAGGTTCTTGATGTGCTGCTCAAGAGCATTGATGTCCTTGCCAGATGGGTCCTTGGCAACCTATTTACAAAGAGAAGCAATGCAGTTCAGTCGAAGCAACAAATAAGCTATAATGATTAAACATATTTAACAAGTGAACCATCTGACTGCAAGATTACTAGATACTGCGGCTAACGGTTGACTAGTGACTACTGGTAAAATTGTTCAAAGTGTGCGGATCTCTGAAAGTAAATTCTAATGTGTTCATCTTCAGTGTGAATTTCAGATAAGTATAACATGAAATTGACCTCACGGGTGCTTACCAGTTGACTCGGATCTGAAGCAAATGTCCTAGATCTGGTCACACTAGAGCCTCCCAATGGATTTGGTTAATACATGACAAACTGAATCTGCCAACTCGTGTGCCACGACCGGATCACATAAACTAGGACCTCTAACCAAATGAAAAAGACCCCTCCCCTGTAACGACAAAGTGCTAACGAACTGACAAAATCTAACAAATGGACTACCTACCACATGCATCAGACGAAGAACATAATTGTCCTATGATCACAGAAACCATACGAAAAAATTCACTTTCATGGATTATCTACCATCCAATGCAACCCAGGAGGCTGCTTGCTGTTTTCCCAGAAACGGCCTATGCTAAAATATGCTGGGGGATCAAGATCTAGTAACCTACACCTGCACCTCATGGTTTGAATGACTGATCGGGCGTTCCTAGATCCAGATCGGATCCAGCCAGATCTGGTCAAACTAGAACAAGCGCGACCCAGATCCGGGCCCGAGATGCAAGCTTACCATCAGATCCGCACAGAATTGGACCGAATTACTAGTAAAATCGACCAGGCAAGGAGAGTAATTCGAGTTGCGCAGCAAAGCAAAGAGGGAAGGGAACTTACAAAGCAGTCGTCGTCGATGGTGAAGACGTACTTCTTCTTGGAGACCATGTAGCCGAAGCAGCGGCAGGCCGAGTCCTTGAAGGAGATGCATGAGGCCTTGGGGCCGAGGATGCGGTTGATGTCGTTCCGGTTGTAGAGCTCGTAGTCGAAGCCCTCTGGCACCTTGATGACCTTGCTGGGGTCGCCGTCCTGCACGATGATGAGGTGGTACGGCTGGAAGAAGGGGCGCCACATCTCGAGGAAGTCGAGGTTGCGGATCGTCGGGATCACGATGTCCAGCTGGTCCTTGAGCAGCGGCGTGGAGGGCACCGACGACCCGGGGACAGTCACCGTCCCCGCCATTGCAGCAGCTGCCGGCTGGATCTCGCGATCTCACGCGCCGTGGATCTCGGCTGTTCCTGTAGGCGAGCGGAGGAAAGTGTGTGTGTGTGTGTGTGTGGGTTTGGGCTTGGGGAGAATGAGGGGGTTTATATAACGCTCCGGGAGGAAGAAGACTTTTTATCTCTCTTCTTCAGCCACGCCTCTCTGCCCTGGCTGGCCTGGCCCCGCTTTCCTTCCGTTTTCCTTTTTCCAGCAGTGCTACTTCCTTTTTTTTTAGGCTACGTCGATCGCAGATTTGTTGAATTTTCTGATACGTCCAAAAATACATGGAGAGACCTGTCGGCGCACGAGAGAGGTGTCCTGAGTCCTGACGGAAACGTTTTATTTCTGTGTTGATAAAAATAGATTTAACTTTCCGATGGTAACAATATCTCTACGAAAACGTATACGGTCGAAATAGCAAATAGTCTTAACTCGTCTGATACTGGTATGTTTAATTTTACCCGTTACAATATCGGAAGGTATTAAAAGCTTCCAAATATTGTTTAAGGCGATCTTGATTACCAATATTTCTCAGATTATTTTCTATTTTTAAAGTATGTCGAATATTGTGCCCCTATTTTCACTCTTTGTACTTTGGCTCCTGATGTTCGTCGATTATTAAGCTAAAAGAATTATCATATTGCACTACCTCCGATCTACTGTAAGTGTCCCAGATTTTGTACTAAATAAAAATAAGAAATGAACCATTTACAAAACTGTCGAGCATGCAGTTCGTTTAGGTTGTTCATACATTATATTACCAGTTGCATTATACTTTTCCATGGTATTAGACTATTTCTCTACACTGCATGAAAACAACTATCATTAATCAGTTAACAGGACGGGTGTATGGACGGACGTGAGCATACGCATCATTTCTGAAGGGCGATGTCGTAACCGTCGCGGTAATCGCTCAAATAGATCCTTTTACTTATTTAATATGTTAAATGATAAAGATAGATATGCTTGCCATTTGCTTATTTAAGATATTAAATTTGCATGACAGATACGCTAGCTCTTTACTCCTTAAAATATCAAAATTGATAAAGATAATAATGCTTGCCATTTGCTTATTTAACATATTAAATTTGCATGACAGAAATGCTAGCTCTTTACTCCTTAAAATATCAAAATTGATAAAGATATTAATGCTTGCCATTTGCTTATTTAAGATATTAAATTTGCATGACAGATATGCTAGCTCTTTACTCCTTAAAATATCAAAATTGATAAAGATATTAATGCTTGCCATTTGCTTATTTAAGATATTAAATTTGCATGACAGATATGCTAGCTCTTTACTCCTTAAAATATCAAAATTGATAAAGATTTAATGCTTGCCATTTGCTTATTTAAGATATCAAATTTGCATGATAGATATGCTAGCTCTTTACTACTTAAAATATCAAAATTGATAAAGATATTAATGCTTGCCATTTGCTTATTTAAGATATTAAATTGGCAGGGACAAACACGCTTGCTCTTAGTTACTAAAGATATAAATTATATTTCACTAAATTAGGAAGGAAAAATACGTTTGCTCTTTTCACTGAAGATTTTGATATTAAGGTATAGTTTATATTTTGCTACATTCATAATTTATAAATCATTACCCTTGGATATCATTTTTAATATTTAATCATGAAACTCGATATTTTAAAAAATAGCTCGCTAGCTAGTCGTGTAGAATGAACCATGGCACAACTAGACATGATGAAATCTGAACTACATTGTAAGGAGAGGTATCTCTGAGGTCTCAAGTGACAAGATGAAAAACTGCTTGGTCATTCTATTCAAGGTTAAGTGTTCATTAACTTAGTCGGAAGTCTGATTCATGTCGTCAAGAAAAGAGGTTGAGCTATCCAAAGGAGGTCATAAACTTGCTTTGAGCTTGGCCAGCATATATTTTGAGGCAAATAGATGAACATAAGTGAGCATTGTACAATCAGTCTCGTATGAATATAATCTTTACGAGCACTTAAGGATTTATTCATCCTCCTGGTGGCCACTAAGAATCAGTAACCTGGTAGCAGCCAGAAGAATCACATGATTAAGGGATCGGTACTCTGTTTGTATGTGATCCGAGTTCAACTAAAGAGCAAGCATCATGACCACATCTGCACGAACATACTACAATGACTCTACTTTTGCCATGTGTATGTTGTCTAGTGATATGGTCATAATAAAAAAAAACATTGGTTAATCGTTTACTTCTGCATTGGTGACGCGTATATGTCCCTAGAGATGACGCATCATTGCTAATGTGTTAACTCGATGACTTTAAGGCAAGAAAGAAAATCCGCGCAACATACCAAGGGGCATAGTATTTTTTTGACGAAACAACCATCAGCGGGTTATATTCATTGTCAAAGACGCCGCCGGAAGAATCCGACAGCGGAAAGTGATCCAGTTTATGAAGAAAACCGGACCCGAAAACCTTACAACCAACACAAGGCCACAGAAACCTAGGAACCACTAGATCGGAGCACAGCCAGACCAGACCGGTCCAGGCGCGCCCGAAGGCAAACAACAATACAGCAACGACAATGACGCAATCAAACGGGCCACGGAAAGAAAGAACCCCAAACTCGATGCCTCTCGGAAGGTAAACGACGCCTAAAGATGCCGTCATCGAGCAAACCAGCGCCGCCGGAATTTGGGCTTTCGCCCGGGGTGATTTCTCCATGGGATGCAAGAATGCCGAGGCTTCACGATGGCGCCACCAAGGAAGAGAGCGGCGCTCGAAAGCGGCGCCGCCATCGGCACAGACAGAGGCTGTGCAAAGCTTTCGCCCGAAGCACTGCGAGCACCACATCCAGACTGCCGCAAGGACAGCCCGCACCGCATAACGAGAAGTCCAAGCTCGAACCTGCCGGTGCACGCTGTGCAAGAGGCCAGCGACACCACACCCAGAGCCCCGCACCATAGGCATAGGCGCATACTTACGAAGCTATTATGTTTGGATAAAATTGAGGCCCCTGTTTGCAACACATGATAGGAAAAACAAAGGAATATGAAATTTGCAAGAATTGGATGTCATGTTCTGTGGATTACTACATGAATATAAAACAGTTGAATTATATAATAAAGTTGTTTGGATGTTTCACATGAATTTTACAGAAAAGTTTTTTCAAGAGAGAGAAAAAGAGGAGAGATAAACACACATGTTGCATTGGAGTTCCCAAAGGAAGTGAAAGCATGAGGTTTGAGCAAATGTTTTAAATTCTCCGAAACTTGAAGGAAATGAAACATTTCTATAGGAATTATAGGAAAATTTGCTGTGAAATTCTTATGAATATCCTTCCTTCCAGACGGGGCCTGATTGTGCGAAAGGACCATGAATCAGATGAATGATTTTAGAGGTAAAATATTTTCAAAATTTTGAAAAGTGAAAAATACAAGCAGTACATTCGACGTCATTTGTCCTGCCCAGTTGCTCCTGGCACGCAGTGAGACCTCCATGGGGAAACAGTGGATGGAACGTGCATACAGAGCACGCGTGGCTGGGTCGAGACGTCGGTCCGGGCTGGCCACTAGTGCGCCGTAGCAGCAGCAATGTTGCGCGTTAGGCGCATCGGCGGTGCGGTGCGGTGCTGTGAGGTGAGCGGCTGATTAGTTCGGCGTCTGCGGCACGATTTGCGGTGAATTCACTTGGCCGAGCCAGCTGTCCCGGTCCATCGGGTCAGGTCAGGTCGCACGCGGTTAGGCTCCGTGGGAACCGGAGGAAGCCGTCAACCCCCGCCGTGCCAAACACTGCCCGAGTCGCAGCGACTTTTACTCGACTCGACTCGCCGTAGCATGGCAGCCCAATTATTCCGGTCTCCAGCCTCGCTTTGTTTTGTTGGTCCCTACAGCGAGCACATTTGCTTCGGTAGCTGCAGCAGTTGGTACGTGTTATGTATCCCTCCGTAGTGGCATGCCAAATTGCCAAGCTTAGCCGAGGCCCGAGGGAGCTCGCGTTGCGATTACTACTCGGCTCGACGGAACCGTCGTCGTCTCGTGGTCCATCAATTACTGCTTACACCGACTAATCGGCAACAACCTTGTACGAATTGAATCCATGGCATGGGCCGGCGGCTACATACGCATATCACCGCAACCCATAGACACAGTCAGATGCTCTCCGATTCTTCACGCCCTTCAGTTCACCTCTTTATATACGGTCGGTCGCCGGGAAAAAGCTTTTACCTG